>NC_134407.1:214478735-215188266 GCF_038048845.1 Mixophyes fleayi | reverse complement strand
AGGAGGATGTGCGGGACATTGTACATGACGGCAATTTGGGACTGAAGTGCAGAGGAATTACAATCTTGTCATATCATACATGTTACAGAATTACATACAATATACACCATAATGTATATAACTTTTTATCAAGGTGTAAAACTAGGAACTCACTTTTATGCCAAAATAAGTATATACTTTATGTATAATATATAATACCCTCCATGAGTAGAGATAATGTGAGAGATGTCTGAAGACCCCTCACCCAACAAATACATATGATTAATCACCAACATCCCTACAGAGGCTTACATAGATGACACATCACATAGAGACCCCTTCCCCAGGTCACCAGAGTCTGCTCCACCTGTATAATAATATGGCACCAGAGTCTGCTCCACCTGTATAATAATAACACGGCACCAGAGTCTACTCAACCTGTATAATAATACGGCACCAGAGTCTGCTCCACCTGTATAATAATAACACGGCACCAGAGTCTGCTCAACCTGTATAATAATAACACGGCACCAGAGTCTACTCCACCTGTATAATAATAACACGGCACCAGAGTCTACTCCACCTGTATAATAATAACACGGCACCAGAGTTTACTCCACCTGTATAATAATAACACAGCACCAGAGTCTACTCAACCTGTATAATAATAACACGGCACCAGAGTCTACTCCACCTGTATAATAATAACACGGCACCAGAGTCTGCTCAACCTGTATAATAATAACACGGCACCAGAGTCTGCTCCACCTGTATAATAATAACAACGCAGCACCAAAGTCTGCTCCATCTGTATAATAATAACACGACACCAGAGTCTGCTCCACCTGTATAATAAAAACATGGCCCGAAGTCTGCTCCATCTGTATAATAATAACACAGCACCAGAGTCTGCTCCATCTGTATAATAATAACATGGCCTGAGTCTGCTCCACCTGTATAATAAGAACACGGCACCAGTCTGCTCCACCTGTATAATAATAACACAGCACCAGAGTCTGCTCCACCTGTATAATAATAACACGGCACCAGAGTCCGCTCCACCTGTATAATAATAACATGGCCTGAGTCTGCTCCACCTGTATAATAAGAACACGGCACCAGTCTGCTCCACCTGTATAACAATAACATGGCACCAGAGTCTGCTCCACCTGTATAATAATAACACTGCACCAGAGTCTGCTCCACCTGTATAATAATAACACGGCACCAGAGTCTGCTCCATCTGTATACTAATAACACGGCACCAGAGTCTGCTGCACCTGTATAATAATAACATGGCCTGAGTCTGCTCCACCTGTATAATAATAACACGGCACCAGAGTCTGCTCCACCTGTATAATAATAACAACACAGCACCAAAGTCTGCTCCATCTGTATAATAACATGGCCCTGAAGTCTGCTCCACCTGTATAATAATAACACGGCACCAGAGTCTGCTCCACCTCTATAATAATAACAGCACCAGAGTCTGCTCCACCTGTATAATAATAACAACACAGCACCAGAGTCTGCTCCACCTATATAATAATAACACGGCACCAGAGTCTGCTCCACCTGTATAATAATAACACAGCACCGGAGTCTGCTCCATCTGTATAATAATAACACGGCACCAGAGTCTGCTACACATGTATTATTATAAGATGACAACACATTATACTCCACCTGTGATAATATTGTTATAATAATGTCAGTAACACCTAATACCCGTAAAAACAAGACGTCCCCGCTGCTTCCTCCTCACTCACCCACGGAAACGTTACAGAGAACTCCCGGTTACTACAGTACAATGGATTTCGAGTCCAAGATGAGCTTCAACAAAATGGCCGCCGCCGTGTGCAGAGACAGAGTAACTGGAAAAGCTGCCTTTGATCAGCTAGTGAGAGGGGCGTGTCTATGCAAATGAGGGCTGTGACATCGTGGTAAGGGATTGTATTTTCTTACGTTGTGAGCAGCACGTGTCTTATTCCCACGTGACCAGTTCTACACAGACCGCCTGCAGAGGGGCGGGGCTTACACACGTGGGTAGGTTGGGGGCGGGGTCCCAGGAGATGAGCTGGTGCTGGAGCAGTGAGTAGGTTGGGGGCGGGGTCCGGATGATCAGGTGGTCCCAGGAGATGAGCTGGTGCTGGAGCAGTGAGCAGGTTGGGGGCGGGGTCCCAGGAGATGAGCTGGTGCAGTGAGCAGGTTGGGGGCGGGGTCTGGATGATCAGGTGGTCCCAGGAGATGAGCTGGAGCAGTGAGCAGGTTGGGGGCGGGGTCCGGATGATCAGGTGGTCCCAGGAGATGTGCTGGAGCAGTGGGCAGGTTGGGGGCTGGGTCCCAGGAGATGAGCTGGTGCTGGAGCAGTGAGCAGGTTGGGGGCGGGGTCCGGATGATCAGGTGGTCCCAGGAGATGAGCTGGTGCTGGAGCAGTGAGCAGGTTGGGGGCGGGGTCCGGATGATCAGGTGGTCCCAGGAGATGAGCTGGTGCTGGAGCAGTGGGCAGGTTGGGGGCGGGGTCCGGATGATCAGGTGGTCCCAGGAGATGAGCTGGTGCTGGAGCAGTGAGCAGGATGCCCTAATATCCATCAAGCACAAGGTCTTGTTCTGGGGTCTGCACCTTGTGGGAGTGGAACCTCCTGAGTCACCAGGAGGTGGGGAAGGAAGAGCTTTGGTTACATTTATTAAGTCCCATCTCCTCATTAGTGTAGTCTGGGGCAGATATTTACATATGTGCAGATTATGCTCTGAGGACGGAATCCCCGGGAATAGCAACTGTTCTTTCATGACTGCAGTTGGGGTCCCTGGAGGGTGAGTTGGTGCTGAGGTGTGAGTCTCATAGGTCATACCTCCCAAGTGTCCCGATTTCAGTGGACTGACCCGCTTTTCCGGCAGATTTACAATTTGTCCTGGTATCGGAGCGGACATAGCAGCCAGTTTCCCCGGTGGTCTAGGAGGAAGTGGGGCAGGATGTGTCCTAAAAATGCTCCTGCGCATGCGCAAAATGGTGCCCGTCCGTACTGCGCATGCGCAAAAGACCGCTAGTGGGCGGGGATTTGTCTCCACTGGGCGTGGCCAATGTGTCCCTCTTTCGGACCTCCAAACGTTGGGAGATATGATAGGGGAAGTGGTGATGGTGACAGCCGTGTAACTTGACTTTGACTGAGGCACAAATATACCCAGTATAACTGCTGGGCTGGTCACATGGGACCTGAGACTATACAATACTTAGGCTTCCAGTTTAGAGAGGGTCATAGCAGAATGTGATATCCGAGGCCTCAGGATGGAGAAGAAGAGGTCTCGGGCAGGGGAATGCTGGCAAACTTTAACCCTGGGGGGAGGGGGGGCTGCTCGGCTCAGCCTCCTATTAGGAACATTTTAAAGGAAAATAAATGCATGTAGCCCGGTGACCCAGCACAAGGTAGCCCACTATGGAACCAGCCCAGGGGCATATGCCCCCTTTGTCTCGGGTTGCCTGGTATGTACTGGGAGTGGGTTTGTGGCTGGTATTAGAGGAGGGGGACGAGCCCTCAAACAACAAGGAAAGAGGGGACCCGAGAGAAAGAGGGGGGGGGACATCACTGTCTGCAGCAGTGTGGCTGTATCAAGGAAAGAAATAGATACCCTACAGAGTTAGAACAGCTGCAAGGGGCAGTGTGGCAGCAGCAAGAGTGGCCCTGGAGGGGCTGAGAGCCCAGTTTAGCGTATTAGAGGCCAAGCAAATGAAGAATTTCCCATGCTCTCAGGACTAGCCCATTGGTGGGCTTAGATGTATTATCCCTCAGGGATTGGCAGCTGTCATAAGGGGCTGTTACAGGGCTGTCTCTCCCTAGTTCCCCCTGCTGGTATGACTCCTAGTTGTCTAGCTGGTTACAGCCCAAAACAGTGTGGACCGACTCAAGTAACTGAGGGGCTGGGTCCTGATAAGGGCTAGATAACTCCCTTCACATGCTTTTTCCCTGAGGTCCTTTCAGGTCCCGTCAATTACCCATAACCTTCCTTGAAGCATAATAACAGTAGCACTGGAAAACACACTACCTACCAGATTAACTATACATACTTTTCACACTATTGACCATGGAATGCAGTAAACAGGCAAGAATACATTTGTCCTATTAATACTACAGGGTTACATTGCTACATCTTGGGCAGTTTATTGTTACTTATAGCTTTATTAGTTTAGTCATATTTTTAGTCCAAGGGGTATATTTTCTAAACTGCGGGATTGAAAAAGTGTAGATGTTGCCTATAGCAACCAGTCAGATTCTAGCTGTCATTTTGTAGAATACACTAAATAAATGAAAGCTAGAATCTGATTGGTTGCTGTAGGCAACATCTACACTTTTCCAAACCCGCAGTTTAGTAAATCTAGCCCCAAGTGTATTCGGACACATAGGTGTTGTTAGGCGCCGTCCCCGCTGTTCCTTTGCTTTGCGGGGATGGACGCCTGGTGATTTCGGCTGGGGCGCCCTGTTCCCTAGCAACAGGTGTGCCGCGGCTTCCGCCAGACCCCGCTGTCAGGCGCATGCCCCCTGCTCGTCCCGTTGCGTAGCAACGGGAGGCTTCCTTGCACGTAGCGTGCCTCTCTCCAGCCTCCTCAAATCCCTGGCCCTCTTCCTCTATTTAAACCTGGCTCTGGCGCCATTAGGGCTCCAGAGTAACAGGTTCTGACTCCAGCATTTTCCCTGTGATTTCTCCTGTTTGACCCAGCTCTCTTTGACCATTCTCTCGTCTCTGTGCTCTCCTGTTGTGAACTGGCTTGTCGACCATTCTCTATTCTGCCTGCCCCATATTGTGTCGTAACCTTGGCCTGTTGACTACCCACTCGGATCTTCCTATTGTACCTTGATTCCAATGAGCTTTCGACCCGGACCGTCTGACTCTCCTTACCGCTACACCGGCAACTGTCTAGTAGGACCGCGACCTGCGTGTCTCGAGCAGCGAAGTCCAAACCTCCTTGCGGGGGTCCCTGGCGAACAACAAGGGCACGTTAGACTCCGAACCTGCTAGTTCAGTAGTGCTAATACCGGTTAGTGGCCTCTAGTTCACGGCTGAAGCCTGACAGGTGTACACATCATTGCCTTATATTAGAGATGAGCGCACTCGGAACGTTGCCGATCCGAGCCGGATCCGAGACAGATCCGGGTATTCCCACCAATTGCAAAACTGAAACCGAGGCTCTGAGTCATAATCCCGCTGTCGGATCTCGCGATACTCGGATCCTATAAATTCCCTGCTAGTCGCCGCCATCTTCACTCGGGCATTGATCAGGGTAGAGGGAGGGTGTGTTAGGTGGTCCTCTGTCCTGCTATATCTCGTGCTGTTCAGTTCTGTGCTGTGCTCTGTGTTCTGCTCAGTCCAGTGGTGCTGTGTCCTGTGCTCTCTCCTTCTGAGTTCAGTGGTGCTGCTGGGTCCTGTGCTGTGTCCTGTTCAGTCCAGTGGTGCTGTGTCCTGTGCTCTGTCCTTCTGAGTTCAGTGGTGCTGCTGGGTCCTGTGCTGTGTCCTGTTCAGTCCAGTGGTGCTGTGTCCTGTGCTCTGTCCTTCTAAGGCCATTGTTATTTCCCCATTATTCCCAAATTATAAAATTTTTTAAAAAAAAATATAAAAAAAAAATATATATATCTCAAAACAATCCTGCAGTATAAGTACATTGGTACTGCTATATTACAAAGTTCACTGATTCAGCAGTATAAGTCTAGTGGTACTGCTATATTACAAAGTTCACTGATTTTGCAGTATAAGTCCATTGGTACTGCTATATTACAAAGTTCACTCATTCTGCAGTATAAGTCCATTGGTACTGCAATATTACAAAGTTCACTCATTCTGCAGTATAAGTCCAGTGGTACTGCAATATTACAAAGTTCACTCATTCTGCAGTATAAGTCCATTGTTGTTATTGCAATATTACAAATTTCACTGATTCTGCAGTATAAGTCCAGTGGTACTGCTGTATAACTCCAGTCCAGTGGTACTCTCCTGTGCCGCATATAATTTTTAAAGGCTTTGCCAAGTGTGTGTGGCTTCGGGGTACACTCTCTTGTGCTACATATAATGCAGAACAGAAATTTGGAGGATAAAGTAGGGAAAGATCAAGACCCACTTCCTCCTAATGCTGAAGCTGCTGCCACTAGTCATGACATAGACGATGAAATGCCATCAACGTCGTCTGGCAAGCCCGATGCCCAATCTCCTAGTACAGGGCATGTAAAATCCAAAAAGCCCAAGTTCAGTAAAAGTAGCAAAAAGAGAAACTTAAAATCATCTGAGGAGAAACGTAAAGTTGCCAATATGCCATTTACAACACGCAGTGGCAAGGAACGGATTAGGCCCTAGCCCGTGTTCATGACTAGTGGTTCAGCTTCACCCAAGGAACTAAGCCCTCCTCCCCCCCCCCCCCCCCTACAAAAAATTTAAGAGAGTTATGCTGTCGGCAACAACACAGCAAACAACTCTGCCTTCTAAAGAGAAATTATCACAAATCCCCAAGGCGAGTCCAAGGGTGTTGATGGTTGCGAAGCCTGACCTTCCCATCACTGTACGGGAAGAGGTGGCTCCTTCCACCATTTGCAGCACGCCCTCTGCATATGCTGGAAGGATCACCCACAGTCCAGTTACAGATTTGGCTAATGAAGGTGTGAATGTTGTACACCCGGAGAAGGATATTGATGTAGCTGGCGCTGAGGAGGATGTTGATGATTATGATGCAGACAGATACCAAATTTTCTTTCTCAATTTCTATTTATATTCTAGATTATATAACGACTGAATAGTTTTCTATTTTACTCCTAGTGGAGAGGGGATCTGATGCAGACAGATACCAAACAGCCTTTGTCCATTTCTTTGTATATTTGCATTTTTAGTTCTACAGTCTATACAGGCTGCTTTTTTTATATTCAACTACAAGTGTAGGGCGGGGGGGGGGGGGGGGCGGCATAGATAGCCACCAAAGTAACGTGGTCCATTTAATTTCACTTTCTAGCTCCACAGTCTGTGCAGCCTGCTTTTTTTTATCTTCAAAGTATTCACAAGCCTTGCAATCTAAATTAACAAGAGGTAGTGACGTGCTAGAACTCCACCCTCTATATGCTGCAGAGGATGGAGCATCAAAAGGCCATTCAAGCCTACACAGCCACCTACGACATAGGAAAAGGAGTGGGGATGCGCCTGAGTCAAGCGCACTGGAGAATGATTTCCGTGTTGTGCAAGGTTCTGCAGCCATTTGAACTTGCCACACGAGAAGTCAGTTCCGACACTGCCAGCTTGAGTCAGGTGATTCCCCTGATCAGGCTTTTGCAGAAGCAGCTGGAGAAAGTGAGGGAGGAGCTGGTAAACCATTGCGATTCCACCAAGCATGTAGCTTTTGTGGATGAAGCCCTTTGTACGCTTTGCCAGGATCCGAGGGTGGTCAGTCTTTTAAAGTCAGAGGAATACATTCTGGCCACCGTTCTCGATCCTCGGTTTAAAGCGTATGTTGTGTCTCTGTTTCCGGCGGACACAAGTCTACAGCAGTGCAAAGACCTGCTGGTCAGGAGATTGTCCTCTGAAGAGGACTGTGACATGCCACCAGCTCCACCTTCATTTTCATCACTGTGCAGTTCCTGTGTCCTGTGGTCTGTTCTGCTAAGGGCATTGTTATTTCCAAGTTATCCAAAAGTTCTAAAAAAACTAATTTAAATTTCTAAAAAAATTATAAAAAATTTATTTAAAAAAAAATAATTAAAATTTTTCAAAAAATAATTGGAAAAAAATATTACAAAATTTTTAAAAATCTAGCTTGTACTGCTATTTAAAAGTCTAACTACGATCATTCACTGTTGCTGTACCCAAAAATAATAGGTACTGCTATTAAAGTACAGTCCAGTGGTACTCTCCTGTGCCGCAGATAATTTGTAAAAGCTTTGCCGAGTGTGTGTAGTTATGTATCACAGGTTTTAAGAAGAGGCACAACACTGACAACCTGTTAGAGAAACTGAGGGAAATAATCTCTCTGTGGCTCACCCCACTTAGACTCTCCTGGGGATTCGAATAACTGCCATTTCTAGTACTACCTTCTTTCTTTCTCTATTTAAAAAAAAAACAAAACAGTCATTTCTATTACTACGTTAATTGTTTGTGCAGTCACAAAAAAGAGGAACTGCGCCCTTAACTGCTATGTTGGTTTTAGACGTCCATCCGGTGTCCGCCATCTGTGCACTGGAATTCAGACCAGTTGAGGGTTTTATTATTATATTGTGGGGACCACTCCACTACGCAGTCCAGATACTTTTTTGGTGGAATTGAGACCAGTTGAGGGTGATATATTGTGGCCCCGGTACCACTCCACTATGCAGTCCAGAAAGCTACCTCGGTGAAACGTTTGGGCTAAAAACAATATTGTGAGGGTGTTCAGAATAGACTGGAAATTAGTGGAAATGATTGTTATTGAGGTTAATAATAGCGTAGGAGTGAAAATAAGCCCAAAAACTTGATTTTGGAACTTTTTATGCTTTTTTCAAAATAAATCTGAATCCAAAACCTTAAATCCGAATCCAAATCCTTTCGACAGGTGTTTTGCGAAACAAATCCGAACATGAGACACCAAAAGTGGCCGGTGCACATCCCTACCTTATATGTTGAATTATACTATTAAAATCCATATTTAGCAGGGATCTGTGAGCCAGTATTATATATATATATATATTGTAATAGTGTTTTTGTCACGAGCCGCGGCGGTACTCACAGCCGCCGCGGCTCGCTTCCTGTCTGTCCCGGCCGTCACCATGATGACCGGGACGTCACTTCCCTCCAACTCCCGAGGCAAGGCAACGGTCGGACGCCTCCTCAGCGCCGCGTCCCGGCAGCCAGGCGCGCATGCGCTTTAGGGACAGATAATCAAGGTTCAGCCTGTGGCTGAATTAGCAGGCATTAGCCTGCAAGTGTGATTTCAGGGCTAAGCCCTGATTGGTCTTTTTAGTGTCTGGCAATTAACCTGCAAGTGTGGCTCTGCCTAGGGGCAGGTTCTGATTGGCTGTGGGTTGTATTTAAGGCAATGAGGTCTGCTGCCTCATTGCCGGTTATAGCTTCTGTGCTCCAGTCTGCTGACCTGCTTGTTCCTGTTCTAGTCTTCTGAGACCGCTACTAATTTCCCGTGTATGACCCTTGGCTTTGAATTGGACTTCGCTTGTGTATCCTGTGACCCTGATCTCTGGCCTGTTTACCGTTTCTGCTATCCGCCTGTGACCCCTGACCTCAGCTTGTTTACTGATACTGTTGTCTGCTGCCGGCCCTTGACCTCTGCGTGGACCTCACTCCGCTTGCCTGGGTTCTCCCCAGCCGGTACACACTTCACGACCCTCTGTCAGTCTGCAGCCCAGTCTGTCCCCACCATCAGGGGCTCCAGTGAACACCTGACTGGCAGAGTAGATTCTGGGTTGTGTTGTGCCGGCTGGAGGGGTTCCTAACAGTTTTATCAATAAATCTAGATACTATTCCATGCTTAGTGCTCTCCAAATTGTTTGGTTGATTTTAGAATACAAAGCAATAAATGAAAACAAGTACTTGATGCTCAGTCATCAACATTTATTTATATAACGCCAGCAAATTCATAGCGCTTTTCAATTAGGGACAAACACATTAATAAAACAATACTGAGTAATACAGACAGAGGTAAGAGGGCCCTGCTCACAGCTTACAGTCTATGGCACCAATCATACATACATCAAGGTGACATTATGTTGTTTTAAGCATGATCAGATTCATATAGATCAATGTGTCAACCCAACTGATAAAAATCAGTTATTATTATTCAATAGTTTTCATTTTCCGAATGTAAAAAAAAAATCAATTCCTGCAGCCAATAGTTTAGAATTAGGTCTGAGTTAGATTTGAACGCAAATTGTATTTAAAAAAGAGAAGGGAACGTATTCCAATGAAAACGGATCTCGAGATGCATTTTAATTGGAATCTTGGTGTAAGTCCGCTGTCTGTAAACGTTCCGTTCCATATGTTACCAGACAGAACAGAGTGCAGGATATGCATAAGAACACATTTGACAAAACAATATTTTAGAAAATAAATGAACACAATTCTGTAATCAATAATACAATTATTTGCTTTAAAAATATATCTATTTTACGTTACATACATAAATTAGGATGTTTTTAATACGTGTTGTACACACACAATGCGTTTTTATAGTCACTTTTACATGCATACATGTTCTCTGCTCTCTACTGGCTGTCATCACTATCAGTCGGTACTTACACCAGCCCTGTAGCTGGTGCAAATGATGCTGCTATAAAAAGTGTGCTACCAAGATACCCAGGACTGAATCAGCGGCATCAACGTTAGAACGCCCTCAGCAGGCCTTTGGCGCACCCTTACATTTGTTTGCCCCTTCCCACCCCTCTTCTGCCCTGGAAGTCGTAGGAAGCCGTAAGTGTCATTTGTGTTCGCACATGAATTGCGTTCTTTGGTGCAAGTGCCATTTTGACGCATACGCAGAGCAAATTCACACAAGATACAGCACCCAAATGGACTTACGTTCAGATATGAATCAGGTCCATAGTCCGTAAACAAAGAATGTTAGAAATGTATATAATGCTATTTCCTAGAGGGTATCAGTCTTGGACTGGATAAGAGACTGACTATGCTGGTTTACAGACACAGGACACATTGTTATCAGTATATTGACATCTGATCTAAAAAGCATTCCCTTTGTGATGGAATATAATTCAATCAGTGATCAGACCTGCACTGTATTGCAGAAACACAGCCAATAACTGAGGTATAGCTATCCTTAAATACAGGAATTGCAGCTCACAGACATACACATGATCGGTATACTGGATACATGACTTACTAATCTTGAGTACTACAGGGTTATATAACAACTGATGACACTTTAAGAAAGAAAGAAATATCAGTTTCCTCCAGCTCAGTCCTTTCAGATCACTGTCTCCAGTTGCACCTCCTGACATCTCATCTGTATGATCCTCATAAATCTCTATTCACTAGCACTGCTAACATACACTATAACCATTCCTCTCTAGTGCCTCTAACTCATGGAGATCCATCCACCTACAATTACATCAGAATCTGTATCAAACCTCATATTGAAGATGAGATCATTACTCCTCACACTGGTGATTACATGTAAGAGCTTACAGCATGGTATAGTCACACTGCATGGGACTACTTACATCAGAGGGCTGACCACACTTTGTTTTTTTTCTTGTAATTTTTCTTAAAAATAAATATACAGAAGACTTTTCTCCAGTATGATTTCTTTATTATTTATAAAGTTTTACACTGTAGATAAACCATTTATCACATGATTCTGCTTTGAGTAAAACATAAAGCTAGTACCAGTAAACCCAAAACACAACATAAATGTGCAAGTGGGTCCAATATTTCAGATACAAAATACCGTAAGTCAATAAATGGTTAATGAGATATTTTCGCAGCCTTTTATCTTTTTAAATCTGTATGAAATTTCTTTTGATGTTTAACAAGATTTGATTTCTGTGCAAAATATTTCCCACAGTCAGAACATAAAAATGGCTTCTCACCTGTGTGAGCTCTCTGGTGTCTGACAAGTTCTGAATTTTGTATAAAACATTTCCCACATTGAGAACATGAAAATGGTTTCTCACTGGTGTGAATTCTCCGATGTCTATAAAGATTTGCACTGCTGGTAAAACATTTGCCACATTCAGAGCATGGAAATAGCTTTCCGCCTATGTGAATTGTCTGGTGATTAACAAGGCTTGATTTCTGTGTAAAACATTTCCCACATTCACTACATGGATATGGTTTCTCTCCAGTGTGAGTTCTCTGATGTTTTACAAGCTCTGATTTCTCTTTAAAACATTTCCCGCACCGAGGACAGGGAAATGGCTTCTCACCTGTATGAATTCTTTGATGTTTAACAAGATCTGATTTCTGCACAAAACATTTTCCACACTCAGAACACACAAATGGTTTTTCACCTGTGTGCAGCATTTGATGTATAACAAGATTTGATTTCTGTGCAAAACATTTCCCACATTCAGAACATGAAAATGGCTTCTCTTTCGTGTGAATTCTTTGATGATCAACAAGAACTGATTTATAGGCAAAACATTTCCCACATTCAGAACATGAAAATGGTTTCTCGCCAGTATGAATTCTCTGATGTCTATAAAGATGACCACTGTTGGTAAAACATTTATCACATTCAGAGCATGGAAATAATTTAGCACAGGTGTGAACTTGTGTAACACTATCTGATCTATTAGGAAAACATTCCTGATTTAAAGGAGCAGGTGATAAATCTGCATTGTGAAGTACTTCATGCATATTTGCGGTAATAGGGTTTTCTCCTGAAGAATTTTGTATGACGTCATTATTTTCTACTTCACAGTTTGGTGATAAAATGAGATTTCCCTTCAAAGTATTCTTACTGTTATATTCATCTGCTGGGAATAAAAACATGTATGTAAATAAATATATTTGCAATAGTGATTTTTTTTTACATTGAGGTACATTGTAGTACTCCAAAATGTACATAATATAAATAAACCTGTTACTAAATTCAAAGCTGTAATTTATAAAGTTTATGTACATGTATGGTCTTGAATGTTGTAAAATGTTTATAGAGGAATAACTAAAATATTATAGAAAACTTAGGGCATGAAAGATTTGTTTACACGAGCAGGCAGGCATTGCCAAAGTTTGAGAATATATGGTACAGGTGGGTGGAGTCTCCATTTTATTTTGTATCCTCGAGTCATAAAATGTCCCGAATAAATGAGGGTCTGGTTCCCCTGGATTACATAATAACAATAATAAAGTCCATAACAAAAAGCAGAGCCCCGCCTCTGCAGAGTACGTATGCAAGAGTATTTACGATGTATATTCCTAATTAAGTATTGTACAAATGTTATCATTATGCGATACTGGTGTCTTACAATTTAACCAATATTTTATATTTAATATTGACATATCTGCGACTGTATTTTCTTTCTTCTGTATTTGTTTATTTTTTGTTTTGTTGTTGGTATGTATGTACCTTGAAAATTTCCAATAAAAATACTGGATTTAAAAAAAAAATATATTATAGAAAACTTAATATATATTGTAATTCTATAGTAAGGTGACAATAGGCTTAAAATAACAAAACCAAAAACACATTAGAGCACCACACAGGGCTTTGATCAACACATTAATATAATTTTTGGGTAATTTTTCCAAACTGGTTCTTTCCCTGCCACTAAGAAGGATTATGAAGTTCAGACAATGGGACTTCAGGATTCCTCTAGATTGGCCCTGTGACATGGTTCTACCTCCCATTGTCTTTGTTGGGGAATTTGAAATGAGATGTATGAGAAACAGCAGAGAGTGTGGGGAGGAGACTGGTCAGATCTCTTGGCTGGTAGCACAATGATACGATGTGAGGAGAGCAGGAGTCTAATAGGGGCTGATGGGTCCTGACTCCCCCACTGGACAGATACTTTTTCCTCATCAGTTTGTACAGACAGAGGAGGGTGTAGAATAAGAGATTTTTGTAGTGACTGAACAAGGAGAATATGTGACTTCTGTATTAAGTGTGTATTACTCACCTGTGCTGATATCTGTAGGGATTTCCTCCTCCTTACACTGCTGATCACCCCTCACATACGTCTCTTCTTCCTTTATATCTTCTACTTTAATAACAATTAGGTCTTCAGCCTAAAAAGCCCAATAATACCCCATTAATTGATATTACACAGAAGGATATCAGTGTATATGACCCACACAGATACTCTACAGATCATATGGTGTAGAACTAGTTTTCTATTTTATTATTTGACGAGATGCTAAACTCCATCTACCTGATACTCCTGTGGGATATTGGAATTTTCCTCTGTATAATCCTGGGAATAAAGACAATGGGGACCTCTCTGTGGGGTATTTCTGCTACTGGATCCATCTATAGGAGACACACAGTGACTGAATACATTCTCAATATGTGATTATCACATAATGTGTGCCTTGGGGGTCCTCAAATCTGCTCTGCCCTCTAAAATAAGTGGAAGTCTCCTCTTACCCAGTGATGTGAGGGGCCGGTGATTCTCCATCATCACATCCTTGTACAGACCCTTGTGTCCTTCTAAATACTCCCACTCCTGCATGGAGAAATAGACAGTGACATCCTGACACCTTATAGGAACCTGACACACACAATGATACAGTCATCACCCAGACACATCCCCTGGTGTTACTGTATAATGTCCCATTCCCAGCAGTCACCTCTCCAGTCAGCAGCTGAATGATCTTGTTGGTGAGTTCTAGAATCCTCTGGTCATTGTTTCTCTCATGTATCAGTGAGTGAGGTGGAGGCACCGTGATGGGGCTCTGGGTCCTGCTCAATCCTCCTGACACACGGAGACGACTGTTGGGTGTCACACACTCACCAGATGTCTTCTTCACAACTGTGTAATCCTGAGTTTTGAACAAACACCATTATACATACATGCTTTATTAATATAGATACAAGTGATGTCACTGTGACATTCCCTGACTAACTCACCTCTCCAGTCAGCAGGTAGATGATCTCAAAGGTGAGATTTAATATCCTCTCAGTCACTTGACTGTCCTTGTCCATTGAGTCTGTTAAGTTATCAATATAAGGTTCTTTACAGATAAATGGGTAGGACTTTCACGTGCTTTATCTAGGAACAGAGGTAAAAAAACAGAATTCTAGAAATAGATTATAACAGCGGCTATATCATACTTGTTGAAGAATTAGAGCATAGACTACAGTTAAAAGCTGACAATGATCTATATTGTTAATATTGAACCAACAGGATCCCTGGGATATTTTTTTCCTCAAGGATCCAGTAAGAGAATATGTACAGTATATATAGCTTGAGAAAGTGTGATAGTGGAGATAAAGGGCCTGATTCATTAAGGAAATTGAGGCAAAATAAGTATTACATTTTCTCAGTGACCATGTTACAATGTAAGGGGTGCAAATTAGTTTATTATTCTGCACATAAGTTAAATACTGGCTGGTTTGTCATGTAGCTCAGAAATACTTGATTGTTTTATTTTTACACTGAAGTGTAAATGTGATCTAGGACATGTCCTACCCCAACTCTACATCTGTCCCCACAGTTTAAATCTACCTCCTCCAATGCAACATGGTTTTGCCAAGGTGTAAGGTTACTCCTTTTTTTTCTTTACTTTCCTTAATGAATCAGGCCCAAAGAGTCAAAGTGTGAAATTTGTAGGAAATAATTAAATTAAGGGGTTACTGGGAAAATAAACTACAAGGGTGCTCCCAACAAGACTTGGAGCTGCTGTCGAAACTTGTGATTATTAAGTATGTATTGTCCACTAGCCACCAGGGAATGAAATCTGGCAGTGAGAAACATGGGAACCCCCCTAGCTGATAAATAGACCTTGTTTCTATAAATATTTCATTCTGCGCAGTTGATCCTCCATAGAGGATCTTAGTTTCCGTCCTTCTGATGGTTTGTTATTTTGCCAATCTAGATTGTTTGGATTAATTTAGGTTCATCGGGAAAGATGAAAACAAAATTTTTCTTCAAATACCAGTGGAATATTTTTGGGCGTTTATTTTTTTTTCTAGACACCTACAGGACCTTGAAATATTTTGATTTTCATTATGGATTTGAGTCTTGTGGATTAAAAGTTTACATGACAGGATCCATTACAGATGAAGACATCAGATGGTAAGTATATGAGGTTTTATTATTTTTAATAAAATCACGTGCTTTAAAGGAGGGAGTGTGTTTAATTTACATTTTAGGTTGGGTTTTTTTTCTTTATTAACCTAATGTGGTTTTAAAGAAGTGTTTGGTTTATTTAAATTGTAGTTTGTGGGACTACATAGGTCAGCTGGCCCTGGGTGTCAGGGCATGTTGGCACTTGTGGTTCTCCAAGTATCAGCATGCCATGGGTATGCTGGTGCTTGTAGTTCTACAAGCACAAGCATGCCCAGACTGTTAATGACAGGCCGGGCTTGCTCTTGTAGCTCCACAAACTAAAATAGTCTTCCCTTGGGAATCAAGCCCTGTGTTGAACAGCCTGGGGCTAAGTGTCATTATGGCAGGGGGACCACATGCTGCGGGTTCCCCTACTATAGTGCCACCAGCCCTGACTGGTTTGCTTAGTGCTCGTTTTCGTAAAAATGTGGAGGATCTCACGCTCCCCCTTCACAGATTTTGCGACTGGCAGCACTAGGGTTAATTTCACCATGAGGTGGGGACTCCAAGCATTTTGTTTTTTCTTTTTTAAAAATCTATTTTTAAACACTGTGTAGAGCCGGCAGGTTGGGTGAATATAATTCCGCCCGAAATCATAGGCTGTAGTAAGGGGTGGATTCAATTCTCCCCGAAACAACGCCGCGCTAAGTCTATTACCGTTAATACGGTAATTTTAGCACAGATTTCTGCTCGCTCCGTGAGCAAAAAGCGGTGCTCAAATTACCGTATTAATGGTAATTACGTGCACTATTACTGTAATATTGGTAATAGTGCGCAGGCTACGTTACTTTTTACAGTAACGCGCCCAACTGAATTCCCCCCAAGTGTCCTTTCTGCTTAGAGGCGCATGGAAAAGGGTTTGCAGCCGTATCTGCCGGTTCTGGGTATATGCACGATACGTTCAAAATCGGCAGATACGTGCCTTGATGAATCAGACCCAAGGAATTCACTTTTATACCACAATAAGTACATACTGTATCACCATACCATGCAGGCCAAGTACTTAATTTTCCACTGGATTAAGTACAGCGCACTAATGTACAACATCCAGCTTCTCTCATTTATCTGTTTTTCCGTTTGTTACAGGATTGATTTTAAATCTCTATTTTGCGTATATGGAGAAGCAGGACAGTGACAGGGAAGGAACATATAATATATATTTATTATTATATAATATTAGTTCTCCTGGAAATCATATACAATGTGACTTGGATGTATATGCTGCAACAGGACAGGAATATATAATATACTATAATATATAATACCCTACATGAGTACAGATAGCATGTGACATGTCTGGAGACCCCTCACCCAACAAATAGAGAGAAATTACAACTAATATCTCCCTACAGGGTTTACATAGAGGACACATCTCAGTGACCCTTACCCAGGTTACCAGAGTCTGCTCCACCTGTATAGTAACAACACAGCATCTGAGTCTCCTTCATGCATATATAATAACATGGCACGGAGTCTTCTCCACCTCTATAATAATAACATGGCACCAGAGTCTGCTCCACCTGTATAATAACATCAACACAGCACCAAAGTCTGCTCCATCTGTATAATAATAACACGGTACCAGGGTCTGCTCCACCTGTATAATAATAACATGGCCCCGAAGTCTGCTTCATCTGTATAATAATAACACAGCACCAGAGTCTGCTCCATCTGTATAATAATAACATGGCCCCGAAGTCTGCTCCACCTGTATAATAATAACACAGCACGAGAGTCTGCTCCACCTGTATAATAATAACACTGCACCAGAGTCTGCTCCATCTGTATAATAATAACACAGCGCCAGAGTCTGCTCCACCTGTATAATAACAACACAGCACCAAAGTCTGCTCCATCTGTATAACACAGCACCAGAGTCTGCTCCATCTGTATAATAATAACACGGCACCAGAGTCTGCTCCATCTGTATAATAATAACATGGCACCAGAGTCTGCTCCACCTGTATAATAATAACAACAAAGCACCAGAGTCTGCTCCATCTGTATAATAATAACACAGCACCAGAGTCTGCTCCATCTGTATAATAATAACACAGCACCAGAGTCTGCTCCACCTGTATAATAATAACACGGCACCAGAGTCTGCTCCATCTGTATAATAATAACACGGCACCAGAGTCTGCTCCATCTGTATAATAATAACATGACACCAAACACTGCTCCACCTATAATATTATAAGATGACAACAGATTATACTCCACCTGTGATAATATTAGTATAATGATGTCAGTAACACCTGATTCCCGTAAAAACAAGACGTCCCCGCTGCTTCCTCCTCACTCACCCACGGAAACGTTACAGAGAACTCCCGGTTACTACAGTGCAAAGCGGATTTCGGGTCCAAGATGAGCTTCAACAAAATGGCCGCCGCCGTGTGCAGAGACAGAGTAACTGGAGGCAGAGCTGCCTTCACTCAGATAGTGAGAGGGGCGTGTGTATTCAAATGAGAGCTGTGAAAGGGATTCTATTTTCTTACATTATGAGCAGCACGTGTCTTATTCCCACGTGACCAGTTTAAACCTCCAGCATATCTACACAGACCGCCTGCAGGGCGGGGCTTACACACGTGGGCAGGTTGGGGGCGGGGTCCCAGGAGATGAGCTGGTGCTGGAGCAGTGAGCAGGTTGGGGGCGGGGTCCGGATGATCAGGTGGTCCCAGGAGATGAGCTGGTGCTGGAGCAGTGAGCAGGATGCCCTAATATCCATCCAGCACAAGGTCTTGCTCTGGGGTCTGCACCTTGTGGGAGTGGAACCTCCTGAGTCACCAGGAGGTGGGGAAGAAAGAGCTTTGGTTACATTTATTAAGCCCCATCTCCTCATTAGTGTAGTCTGGGGCAGATCTTTACATATGTGCAGATTGTGTTCTGAGTAACGCTGGTACACACACACTACAAATACTTTTGACCAATTTGTTATCACTAACGATTTTACAAATTAAACTGTTATAAAACAGTCAAATTAAAACATTGTTATGTAATTTGATATTAGCTTTTGAAATGTGTGCAGAAAACAGTTTTTGTGGGAGATTTTTACCAAGAGCCCATGGCAACCAGAATCCCGAAAGGTTACCAATCATGTAGACCCCCCCCCCCCCCCAGAGGAGGGGTGAGCTTCAGCTGAGGACCACACTGAGAGTGTCAGAGCTGTACTGTTAATCTTCCCTGGATGTGGGAGATGTTTAGTCAGTGCAAGGAGTGTAGCTGCACTGAGTGACTGCAAGGAGCCTGAGCATTTGAATGTATGTGGAACTACTAAGCCTGGAGAACCTGATATCTAATATGACAACTGTTACTAATGGCACTGAATTGCTTACTGTGAACTGTAATCTATGAACTGTGCAGGAAGAGCTTGGAGTATATGTGATGTTGTCACGAGCCTTGACGGTGCTTCCAGCCACCGCGGCTCGCCTCTTGCTCGCGCCCCGGCTGTCTCCATGATGACCAGGACGTCACTTCCGCCCACACATCCTGACCGTGCCACGGCGACCGAGACGCTCTGTATCCTCTAAGCCACAGCGTTCCAGCCATTAACATCAGCTTGGCGTGCGGCAAGCTCTGCTTAGGTTCTAATTACTGCCTCTTGTGTAATGTTGGCTGTTCTTCTCCCACTCTGATTAGCTCATCTTTGTATTTAAGGCAGGGAGAGCTTAGTCTCCCTGGCGGTTATAGCTTCAGAACCTCTGATTGCTGACCTTCTTGTGTTTGTTCCTGAGACTCTCAGCTCCTATTTGATTGCCTTCTGTTGTGACCTGTTATGACTGCCTTTGTTTTGTATCTGGCAGCAGTACCTATAATCCATCAGAGGTGCTGCTGTCCTGCTCCTGAACTCTGCAATATGCCTGAAGGAGGTAATCTCCTTGTCTGATGCTAATTAGAACTGCACCTGTTGCACTGCTTTAAGTACCTGCCTCTAGCTATGCTTTGAGCAGTTTATCCGTTTGTTCCTGGCTGCTGCTAACCTGCTCCTGTGCTATTTGGTATATACCTGCTGGACTGAACTTGTGTATGACCCCTGCCTGTACCTTGGACCTTGCCTGCTTGCCTGAGACCCCGAATCATTTGCCTGTACCTTGGACCACGCTATTTTGCCTGTTGCCTGTTGCCCTGGACCTCGCCTATTTGCTTGATCTCTGCCTGGCTATTTGGATTTGTTTGTCTGGTCTCTATTTGATCCCTGCACTCTGTCTGCTTTCCTGGACAGCCTTGTGCCTTCTGGACTGGGGTAAACTTATTATACTTGTTCTTGCCATTTTACTGTACTGTCTCTTTTGGAACCTGTTATCCGTGGATTTGAGTTATCTTTGTTAATATATTTACCTGAATAAAGACACTTTGCCTTACACTTCCGTTGCTCTTCGTGAATGCACTGGGATTCATAACATGATGAACTGCCATACAATCTGGGCCTGCTGATTGCACACCCTCTGCCTAAGTCGTGGAATTCCTAGTATGTTTGCATTTGAACTCTGTGTTTGGCTATTAGACATGTCTGTAAATCCACAATTACAAATGCTGCAAATGGACATTGTTCAGCTCCGTTACCAAATCATACAACTATCCACTTTACTCCAAGAACTGCTTAAAACTCTTCCTGCTGCTGTGATAAGTGGTTTCAACACTAATTCTGATTTTAAAGCAACATCTGGCCATACATGCTCCCTTCAGGTTTTTCTCCTCTTTCTTTTTATAAGATCTCCCTGGAGACACAATTGGGCTCTTCTCTAATGGAGTACAGAGAATACCCAATTCTTCAGAAGCAGAAGAATTGGCAAGTTCGTCCCCTAACTCTCTAGTATCCTGCACAAATTCACTTTCAGAGTCTGAGTCCCAGCCTAGAGTCGGGATAGGACCTTTTATTTTATCACCAGATGATGATATGCCCAAAAAGCCAGTCACCAAGGTTGGTGTTTGTTGTGACTGAAGTGGCAAAGCAAGGGTTTTTCTGTTCTTGTTAACCTTCTCCCTAGATGACCTAGACTGTCTGATGGAAGACACATTCATAGAGGTCTTATGGACAAGTGCAGGATCTGACGCACAGGCTGGAATGGGCACAGAAAAATCGTGATCAGATGACTTGACTGTGGATGGAGTGTACTTCTGACAAACAGCATTAACAAAGTCCATGGTATTATGAATAATGGGGTCATCGGAATTTAGTAATGAGAAGGCCTAGGTTTGTGGCTCCCCTCTAAAACACATAATAATTGAACCCACTTGGTTAAATTGGTCAACAAAATAATTCGGACATTCTTGAAACTGTTTCATGGAAAGTTCGAGTACCGTAACAAACTGTTTGATGTCTCCATCAAAGAAGACTGGAGGAGGATCTGATGACTCAGAAGAGGCTTTTGGGCATTCAGGCTCAATAGCAGTCTCTGGAGAGTACCCAGCTTGTGCAGCAGTCTCTGGAGAGTCATCAACTGGAACGGCAGAGCAGGAGTCCCCGACTGGGACGGCAAGTTGGGCACACTTGACGGGAAGCCCGGACTGGGCACAGCAGTCTGACTGGATTGCACTGTGAGATGCCTCAGAGCAGACAGCACTGTGAGATGCCTCGGAGCAGACAGCACTGTGAGATGCCTCAGAGCAGACAGCACTGTGAGATGCCTCAGAGCAGACAGCACTGTGAGATGCCTCAGAGCAGACAGTACCAAGTGGTAATTCGGGCTGAACCGCATTGAGAGGCAACTCGGGCTGAACCGCATTGAGAGGCAACTCGGGCTGGATCGCATGGACAGGCAAATCGGGCTGGACCGCATGGACAGGCAAATCGGGCTGGACCGCATGGACAGGCAACTCGGGCTGGACCACATGGACAGGCAACTCGGGCTGGACCGCATGGACAGGCAACTCGAGCTGGAACGCATCGACAGGCAACTCGGGAGAGGACTGGAGGGACAGGGCCCGCTCTGGAACGGGCTGTAAGGGCAGCGCCCTCTCTGGAGCAGACTGTAAGGGCAGCGCCCCCTCTGGAGCAGACTGTAAGGGCAGCGCCCCCTCTGGAGCAGACTGTAAGGGCAGCGCCCCCTCTGGAGCAGACTTTAAGGGCAGCGCCCCCTCTGGAGCAGACTGTAAGGGCAGCGCCCCCTCTGGAGCAGACTGTAAGGGCAGCGCCCCCTCTGGAGCAGACTGTAAGGGCAGCGCCCCCTCTGGAGCAGACTGTAAGGGCAGCGCCCCCTCTGGAGCAGACTGTAAGGGCAGCGCCCCTTCTGGAGCTGAAGACCCGGGAGAAGAGGCAGCGGCTGAAGACCCGGGAGAAGAGGCAGCGGCTGAAGAACTGGGAGTAGAGGCAGTGACCTACTACACCAGCCATAACCTCTTCTACGTCTGCATCATCCAGTGCAGTTACGGTCTCTACCGCGGCCTCGTGTCTACACATTCCGACACCTGAAAAATTTGACGGAGATCCCAAAAAATGCAGGGGCTTTCTGAACCAACGCGCCATTCAATTTGAGTGTAATCCAGGGGCCTTTCCATCAGAACGCACCAAAGTGGCCTTTCTTATCTCCCTCCTCAGTGGTCAAGCGCTTGCCTGGGCCTCACCTTTATGGGAACGAGGGGATCCCCTCCTCAGCAGCTCAAACTATTTCATTGAGGCTTTTAGAAGTCTTTGACGATCCCGGGAGAGTGGCCTCCGCAGCTACTAGTCTGTTAAAACTCCATCACGGTGACCTGTCCGTGGGACAATACGCGGTTCAATTCCGGACTCTGGCTTCCGAGTTAAAATGGAACAACGAAGCACTGGTGGCAACCTTCTGGCAGGGTCTGGTTGATCGGATTAAAGATGAGTTAATTTCCAGAGAGCTCCCGGCTGACTTAGATTCCCTCATCTCAATGTGCATCAAAGTGGACTTGCGCTACCAGGAACGCACGCAAGAATGCCCCCCCCAGCAAACGGTTTGTACCACGGCAAGTGCCTCAGTTTCAAAACCCCATCTTGCCAGTATATGAACCAATGCAAGTAGGATGTTCTAAATTGTCCCCAGAAGAAAGAGAGAGATGCTTCAAACAACGTCTGTGTCTTTATTGTGGTGACCCGGGACATCTGCTGAGAGTTTGCCCCAAGAGACCGGGAAACTCTTCCTCCTAAACGGTGGCGGGGAGGCCGCTTCAGGAGAGTCCACTGTTGCTCCCTATTCCAAAAATTCCCCAGAATTTCTCATGACTGTCATCCTGAGCACCTCTAAAGGTACCTTCTCCACCACGGCCTTTGTGGACTCTGGCTCCTCCGGGAACTTCATTTCGGCGGATCTGGCCTCGCAGCTCCAAATACCCTTAAAACCTTTGCCTCAACCGTTATCTCTGACGGCAGTCGACTGTAGTCGTGTCACTCACGGCTCCATCTCCTCTGTGACTTCTCCTGTTCGGTTGATGGTAGGAGCACTTCATAGTGAGATAATCCAACTTTTGGTTTTGCCTAAGTCCATTAACCACCTCATCTTGGGGCTACCGTGGTTAAGGATGCATTCTCCCCAAATGGATTGAGGCCGAGCTCAAGTCATTGCGTGAAGTTCAGGATGCCATCATAAATGTTTGTCCAAAGTCTTGCCTCCAAGATTTCAAGTGATGGCCCATTCCGAGTTAATCAATTCTTCCTGCTGCTTATATGGAATTCCAAGATATATTCAGCAAGGTTGAAGCAGAGACCCTGCCTCCTCATCGTCCCTGGGATTGCGCTATTGTGTCGTCTTCTGATCAACCGATTCCCAAAGGACGGACCTATCCGTTATCTCGTCCAGAGACGTCAGCCATGTCTCAATACATCATTCGTAGGTCCACTTCCCCAGCTGGTGCAGGTTTTTTTTTCGTCAAGAAGAAAGATGGGTCTCTTCGGCCTTGTATCGATTATCGTCCTCTCAATCGCATCACCGTCAAGAATCGATATCCACTACCTCTCATCTCTAACCTTTTTGACAGGCTCAGTGGATCTCAAATGTTTTCTAAATTAGACCACTGTGGGGCCTACAATTTGATCCGCATCAAGAAGGGGGACGAATGGAAGACGGCCTTTAACACCAGCGATACTTGGTGATGCCCTTCGGCCTCTGTAACGCCCCAGCTATCTTCCAAACACTGGATTGCCCACGGCCGGTCGTCTGGCAGATATCTTTATCAAGGAGATATTCAGGTTACATGGCTGCCCTAAGGAGATCGTTTCGGACCGTGGAGTCCAATTCACATTCCGGTTCTGGAGAACCTTTTGCGGTAAATTGAATATAGAATTAAAATTCTCTTTGGGGTATCATCCCCAAACCAACGGACAGGCGGAGCGAATCAATCAGGATCTTGAGACGTTTCTTCGCTGTTTCACCTCTGACAATCAGAATAAATGGTCTCAATTCCTTCCTTGGGCGGAGTTCTCCCATAACCAACACATTCATGAGTCCACAGGATTCTCCCCATTCTTTATTGTTTATGGAAGCCATCCTGTTTTTCCGGATCCTTTTCCAGTGTCCTCCTCGCCGGTTCCAGCCGTAGATACCCTCTATCTGGAGTTTGCCCTCATTTGGGCCAAAACTAAGACGGCTTTACTCAAGGCTACTCAGCATCACAAGATCTTTGCAGGACGTCATCGTAGGGCCACTCCCCTCCTAAAAGTGGGGGACCAAGTATGGCTATCCACCCAGGACCTGAAACTAAAAGTTCCTTCTATGAAGATGGCTCCACGATTTATTGGCCCTTACACCATCCTGCAAGTAATTAATTCTGTGTGCTTTAAATTTAGACTTCCTCCTCTGAAATGTCATAATACTTTCTATGTCTCATTACTACGACCGTTGGTACTCAATAAATTCTTTCGACCTCCCTGTCGTCCCCCACCAATACAAACCTCTTCTGGAACAGAATTTGAGGTCAATCGGATCTTGGCCTCCCACATTCTTCATGGCAAACAGCAATATCTTGTCCATTGGAAAGGATACGGCCCAGAGGAGAGATCATGGGTGGACAAGCAAGACCTTCACGCTCCTAGAGTTCTTAAAAGATTCCTTCAAACAGGAGGAGGAAGAAGAGGAGGGTGTACTGTCAGGCGCCATCCTGCGATCCTTCCGGGACGGTCGGCTGGTCTCCGCCCGGCGTGTCTGGTTGCTTAGCAACCGGACGCATCACTTACGGCTTCGACCGCCGACCTCAGCACAGCGCGCCACGTTGCTAGGCAATGGGACGCTATGGATGGATCTCCCTGGTGCCGGGAATGACAGCGCTGCAGTGCTGATTCTGATTGAGGGTACCTCACTATTTAAACATCCTCTGGCACTCCTACCAGTGTCAGAGTATCAGGTTTTCCTGCCTCCAGCGTTTGTGTGTACCAGTCTCCTGTATTTGTTCCTGACTATCCTTGTGCTGCCTGTGACCTTTTGACTCGGACCGTTTGACCACCCCATTTGGATTCTCCTTTTGTACTGCGCTGCCTGAAGGTTATCAACCTGGCTTGTCTCACTATTCTTCTGGATATCCTCGTGTACCTCGTACTACCAGAACGTTACCGACCCGGCCTGTCTGACACCTCTTTGTATCTCGCTGTTGACTCGTGGGAGGACCGCGACCTGCATGTCCCTGCAGCGGAGTCCATACTTCCTTGCAGGAGTTCCTGGTGAATACCAGGGGCACGTTAGATTCTGCACCTTCCTCTGAGTTGCACCAACAATAGCAGCTACGCAATATAGTTGTGACACTCCATCTATTGGTCAAGGAGGGTCATGTGATATGTGGCCTCACTATCCTTGGAATTCCTCTATTTATATTGACTATACATGAACTATATGATTAGATACTTGATATCATGAAAATAACTATGTTTTGCTTGTAATTAATGCTATATCAGCTGGTTTATAAACTTTTAAACGCTATTGTCGGAATGCTGGATAGAAACCATACGCGATTGGTGGATGAAGTTAATGTTACCCGCCCAGTTCTCATTGGTAGGCGGAGATCATGTGACCGTTACTGCCATATATAAACAATGCTGGGATCTGAATTATCTGTGTGCCTCTGATTAAACAGCTGATTAGCTGAGAAACGCGTCAGCCTAATACTTGGTGGACTTATTTTGATCTTTGCAACCCAGAGGTTAATCAATTTTTCTGCAACCAGGAGGATAAGGACCTATACCACCAGACCAATTTCGGGACTGAGTTTTTGCTCTCTTTCTACTTGTGCAGGATGAAGGGAAGGATAAGTACAACTAGTTACCTATTATTAATTTTTGGTGTTTATGCTGTGACCTGTTCCCAAATTATGGAGGGTTCTGTTATACATAGCAATCACTCTTTTCATGCCTAAGAGATTATGATTATTTTTAGTGTCCTATATTGGTAGTTGTTTTCACATTTTTTCCTCTGGATGGGAGCAATCTTTACACTGAACTGTGTGTCACACAATATTTGAATGTCAGGATTGAGTTATTTATATATATCGGAACCTTTACACATCATGGGATTCTGATGAACCTTTAATTCCTACATATTCAATCTGGAGAGAGCACTAATATATCCAGGGTCTTGCATTTGAACAATTGGGAACAATTTTCACACTGAACGGTGTGATATACAATATCTGGATACCAGGATCATTTCATACATATATTAAGACCTGTTACAGTATGGGACTGTGAGGAACTATAAGGTCTTTATGAATTTAACTCCATAAGTTTTTATTATGCAATATTTTATTATTCAATATATTTTAATAGTGTTTTATCAATAAATCTAGATACTATTCCATGCTTAGCGCTGTCCAATTTGTTTTGTTGATTTTAGAATACAAAGCAATAAAGGAAAACAAGTAATTGATGCTCAGTCATCAACATTTATTTATATAGCGCCAGCAAATTCATAGCGCTTTTCTATTAGGGACAAACACAGTAATAAAACAATACTGAGTAATACAGACAGAGGTAAGAGGGCCCTGCTCACAAGCTTACAATCTATGGGACAAATCCGCCATACATAAAGGTGACATTTATGTGGTTTTAAGCATGATCAGATTCATATAGATCAATGTGTCAACCCAAGTGATATAAATCAGTTATTATTATTCAATAGTTTTCATTTTCCGAATGTAAAAAAAATCAATAACAAAAATAGTGTAGAATTAGCCCTATAGGGTCTGAGTTATATTTGAACGCAAATTGTATTTAAAAAAAAAAAAAAAAAAGAGGAAAAAACGTGAGCGTAATTCTGCCCGTATTCAAGTGAGCGCGGATCTCGATATGCATTTCAATTGGAATCTTGGTGTAAGTGCGCTCTCTGTAAACGTTCCGTTCCATATGTTACCAGACAGAACAGAGTGCAGGATATGCATAAGAACGCATTTGACAAAAAATATTTTAGAAAATAAATGAACACAATTCTGTAATCAATAATACAATTATTTGCTTTAAAAATATATATATTTTACATTACATACATAAATTAGGATGTTTTTAATATGTGCTGTACACACACACACAATACGATTTTATAGTCACTCTTACTTGCATACACGTCCTCTGCTATCTACTGGCTGTCATCACTATCAGTCGGTACTTACACCTGCCCTGTAGATGGTGCAAATCAGCTGCATCCATGTTGGAACGCCCTCAGCAGGCCTTTAACGCACCCTTACTGTACTTTGCCTACATTTGTTTGCCCCTTCCCACCCCTCTTCTACCCTTGAAGTCGTAGGAAGCCGTAAGTGTCATTTGCGTTCGCACATGAATTGTGTTTTTTGGTGCAAGTTCCGTATTGACACATGCGCAGAGCAAATTCACACAAGATACAGCACCCTAATGGACTTACGTTCAGATATGAATCAGGCCCATAGTCAGTAAACAAAGAATGTTAGAAATGTATATAATGCTATTTCTTAGAGAGTATCAGTCTTGGACTGGATAAGAGACTGACTATGCTGGTTTACAGACACAGGACACATTGTTATCAGTATATTGACATCTGATCTAAAAAGCATTCCCTTTGTGATGGAATATAATTCAATCAGTGATCAGACCTGCATGGAATTGCAGAAACACAGCCAATAACTGAGGCTTAACAAGCCTTAAGTACAGGAATTGCAGCTCACAGACATACACATGATCGGTATACTGGATACATGACCTACTAATCTTGAGTACTACAGGGTTATATAACAACTGATGACACTTTAAATAGAAAGAAATATCCCAGTTTCCTCCAGCTCAGTCCTTTCAGATCACTGTCTCCAGTTGCACCTCCTGACACCTCATCTGTATGATCCTCATAAATCTCTATTCACTAGCACTGCTAACATACACTATGACCATTCCTCTCTAGTGCCTCTGACTCATGGAGATCCATCCACCTACAATTACATCAGAATCTGTCTGTATCAAACCTCATATTGAAGGTGAGATCATTACTCCTCACACTGGTGATTACATATAAGAGCTTACAGCATGGCTTATAGTCACACTGCATGGGACTACTTACATCAGAGGGCTGACCACACTTTGCCTTTTTTCTTGTAATTTTTCTTAAAAATAAATATACAGAAGCCTTTTCTCCTGTATGATTTCTTTATTATTTATAAAGTTTTGCACTGTAGGTAAAACCATTTATCACGTGATTCTGCTTTGAGTAAAACATAAAGCTAGTACCAGTAAACCCAAAACACAACATAAATGTGCAAGTGGGTCCAATATTTCAGATACAAAATACCGTAAGTCAATAAATGGTTAATGAGATCTTTTCGCAGCCTTTTATCTTTTTAAATCTGTATGAAATTTCTTATGATGTTTAACAAGATTTGATTTCTGTGCAAAATATTTCCCACAGTCAGAACATAAAAATGGCTTCTCACCTGTGTGAGCTCTCTGGTGTCTGACAAGTTCTGATTTATGATTAAAAGATTTCCCACATTGAGAACATGAAAATGGCTTCTTGCTGGTGTGAATTCTCCGATGTTTATAAAGATTTGCTCTGCTGAAAAAACATTTATCACATTCAGAGCATAGAAATCGCTTCTCGTCTATGTGAATTGTCTGGTGATTACGAAGGCTTGCTTTCTGTGTAAAACATTTCCCACATTCACTACATGGATATGGTTTCTCACCAGTGTGAGTTCTCTGATGTTTTACAAGATATGATTGCCATGTAAAACATTTCCCGCACCGAGGACATGGAAATAGCTTCTCACCTGTATGAATTCTTTGATGTGTTACAAGATCTGATTTCCGCAAAAAACATTTCCCACACTCAGAACACACAAATGGTTTTTCTCCTGTGTGCAGCATTTGATGTATAACAAGATTTGATTTCTGTGCAAAACATTTCCCACATTCAGAGCATGGAAATGGCTTCTCCTTCGTGTGAATTTTTCGATGATCAACAAGAACTGATTTATAGGCAAAACATTTCCCACATTCAGAACATGAAAATGGCTTCTCACCAGTGTGAATTCTCTGATGTCTATAAAGATGAGAACTGTTGGTAAAACATTTATTACATTCAGAGCATGGAAATAGTTTACCACATGTATGAACTTGTGTAACACTATCTGATGTATTAGGAAAACATTCCTTAGATGATAAATCTGCATTGTGAAGTACTTCATGTATATTTATGGTAATAGGATTTTCTCCTGAAGAATCTTGTAGGACGTCATTATTTTCTACTTCACAATTTGGTGATAAAATCAGATTTCCCTTCAAAGTATTCTTACTGTTATATTCATCTGCTGGGAATAAAAACATGTATGTAAATAAATATATTTGCAATAGTGATTTTTTTTTTTAGATTGAGGTACATTGTAGTACTCCAAAATGTACATAATATAAATGAACCTGTTAATAAATTCAAAGCTGTAATGTATTAAGTTTATGTACGTGTATGGTCTTGAATGTTGTAAAATAATATAGAGTATAATATATTTATAGAGGAATAACTAAAATATTATAGATAAGTTAATATGTATTGTAATTCTATAGTTAGGTGACAAAAGGCTTAAAAACACAAAACTATAAACACATAAGAGCACCACACAGGGCTTTGATTGTTCACATGAAACCCATCAACATATTGATATAATTTGTTGGTAATTTTTCCAAACTTTCTCTCTGCCACTAAGAAGGATTATGAAGTTCAGACAATGGGACTTCAGGTTTCCTCTAGATTGCCCCTGTGACATGCTTCTCCCGCCATTGTCTTGGTTGGGGAATTTGAAATGAGATGTATGAAAAACAGCAGAGTGTGGGGAGGAGACTGGTCAGATCTCTTGGCTGGTAGCACAATGATATGATGTGAGGGAACAGGAGTCTAATAGGGGCTGATGGCTCCCGACGCCGCCACTAGGTATAGGCAGAGCTGGATTTAGACCTCATGGGGCCCTAGGCAAGACACTGGTTTGGGGCCCCCTCCCTGAAAAAGTCCATAGCACTAAAGTTTTTTAGCATAACATATACCCCTTTTCAGGGGTTGGCTGTCAGACTTTAGCCAGGGGGGGGCAAGCATATAGCACTGGCCCATAAGTAGCGGCCCATTTTTAAAAAGGGTGGTCTCACCGCCGGCCCTGGGAGGGCCCTCTGGGGACCGCTGGGCCCTAGACAATTGCCTAGGGTAAATCCGGCCCTGGGTATAGGGAATCAACTACAAAGGTGTTATTACCATAAGTGCTTAGGGATGTTTAGGTTGATAATATGGTAGTTATCAGAAAGGATCATGGGTAAAATAACATGAGATCACTCTTAGGAAAGATCATGAGTAATTGTAATGTAGTACATGGGGAGGATCATGAGTAATGTAATGTAGTACATGGGGAGGATCATGAGTAATGTAATGTAGTACATGGAAAGCGTCATGGGTAATGTAATGTAGTACATGGGGAGGATCATGGGTAATGTAATGTAGTACATGGGGAGGATCATGAGTAATGTAATGTAGTAATATGGGAAGCGTCATGGGTAATGTAATGTAGTACATGGGGAGGATCATGGGTAATGTAATGTAGTACATGGGGAGGATCATGGGTAATGTAATGTAGTACATGGGGAGGATCATGAGTAATGTAATGCAATACATGGGAGGATCATGAGTAATGTAGTACATGGGGAGGATCATGAGTAATGTAATGTAGTACATGGGGAGGATCATGAGTAATGTAATGTAGTACATGGGGAGGATCATGAGTAATGTAATGTAGTACATGGGGAGGATCATGAGTAATGTAATGTATATGAGGAGGACCATGAGTAACGTAATGTAGTACATGGGGAGGATTATGACCATGAGTAACGTAATGTAGTACATGGGGAGTATCATATGTAATGTAGTACATGGGGAGGATCATGAGTAATGTAATGCAGTACATGGGGAGGATCATGAGTAATGTAATGTAGTACATGGGGAGGATCATGAGTAATGTAATGTAGTACATGGGGAGGATCATGAGTAATGTAATGTATATGAGGAGGACCATGAGTAACGTAATGTAGTACATGGGGAGGATTATGACCATGAGTAACGTAATGTAGTACATGGGGAGTATCATATGTAATGTAGTACATGGGGAGGATCATGAGTAATGTAATGTAGTACATGGGGAGGATCATGAGTAATGTAATGTATATGAGGAGGACCATGAGTAACATAATGTAGTACATGGGGAGGATCATGAGTAATGTAATGTAGTACATGGGGAGGATCATGAGTAATGTAGTACATGGGGAGGATCATGGGTAATGTAATGTAGTACATGGGGAGGATCATGGGTAATGTCATATCTGGTAGTTACAGGGAGGAACATGGCAGCTGGTAGCACAATGATACGATGTGAGGAGAGCAGGAGTCTAATAGGGGCTGATGGATCCTGACTCCCCCACTGGGCAGATACTTTTCCTCATCAGTTTGTACAGACAGAGGAGGGTGTAGAATAAGAGATTGTTGTAGTGACTGAACAAGGAGAATATGTGACTTCTGTATTTAGTGTGTATTACTCACCTGTGCTGATATCTGTAGGGATTTCCTCCTCCTTACACTGCTGATCACCCCTCACATACGTCTCTTCTTCTACCTTTATATCTTCTACTTTAATAACAGTCAGGTCTTCAGCCTAAATAGCCCAAAATACCCAATGAATTGAGATAACACAGAAGAATATCAGTGTATATGACCCACACAGATACTCTAAAGATCATATAGTGTATAATTAGTTTGACATTTTATTATTTGACGAGATGCTAAACTCCATCTACCTGATACTCCTGTGGGATATTGGAATTTTCCTCTGTACGATCCTGGGAATAAAGACAATGGGGACCTCTCTGTGGGGTATTTCTGTCACTGGATCCATCTATAGGAGACACACAGTGACTGAATACATTCTCAATATGTGATTATCACATAATGTGTGCCTTGGTGGTCATCAAATCTGCTCTGCCCTCTAAAATAAGTGGAAGTCTCCTCTTACCCAGTGATGTGAGGGGCTGGTGATTCTCCATCATCACGTCCTTGTACAGACCCTTGTGTCCTTCTAAATACTCCCACTCCTCCATGGAGAAATAGACAGTGACATCCTGACACCTTATAGGAACCTGACACACACAATGATACAGTCATCACCCAGACACATCCCCTGGTGTTACTGTATAATGTCCCATTCCCAGCAGTCACCTCTCCAGTCAGCAGCTGAATGATCTTGTTGGTGAGTTCTAGAATCCTCTGGTCATTGTTTCTCTCATGTATCAGTGAGTGAGGTGGAGGCACCGTGATGGGGCTCTGGGTCCTGCTCAATCCTCCTGACACACGGAGACGACTGTTGGGTGTCACACACTCACCAGATGTCTTCTTCACAACTGTGTAATCCTGTGTTTTGAACAAACACCATTATACATACATGCTTTATTAATATAGATACAAGTGATGTCACTGTGACATTCCCTGACTAACTCACCTCTCCAGTCAGCAGGTAGATGATCTCAAAGTTGAGATTTAATATCCTCTCAGTCACTTGACTGTCCTTGTCCATTGAGTCTGTTATGTGGTCTATATAAGGTTCTTTACAGATAAATGGGTATGACTTTCACGTGCTTTATCTAGGAACACAGGAAAAAAAAACAGAATTCCAGAAATAGATTATAACAGCGGCTATATCATACTTGTTGAAGAATTAGAGTAGAGTACAGTTAAAAGCGGACAATGATCTATATTGTTAATATTGAACCAACAGGATCCCTGGGATATTTTTTTCCTCAAGGATCCAGTAAGAGAATATGTACAGTATATATAGTTTGAAAAAGTGTGATAGTGGAGATAAAGGGCCTGATTCATTAAGGAAATTGAGGCAAAATAAGGATTACATTTTCTCAGTGACCATGTTACAATGTAAGGGGTGCAAATTAGTTTATTATTCTGCACATAAGTTAAATACTGGCTGGTTTTTCATGTAGCTCACAAATACTTGATCATTTTATTTTTATACTGAAATGTAAATGTTATCTAGGACATGTCCTACCCCAACTATACATCTGTCCCCACAGTTTAAATCTACCTCCTCCAATGCAACATGGTTTTGCCAAGGTGTAAGGTTACTCCTTTTTTTTTTTTTTTGCTTTACTTTCCTTAATGAATCAGGCCCAAAGAGTCAAAGTGTGAAATTTGTAGGAAATAATTAAATGAAGGGGTTACTGGGAAAATAAACTACAAGGGTGCTCCAAACAGGACTTGGAGCTGCTGTCGAAACTTGTGATTATTGGGTTTGTATTGTCCACTAGCCACCAGGGAATGAACTTTATTGTACACTACAAGAATGAGATCTTAAATTCTTAATCTGCCAGTGAGAGGCATGGGAACCCCCCTAGCTGTTAAATAGACCTTGCTTCTTGCAATATTTCATTCTGCACAGTTGATCCTCCATAGAGGATCTTAGTTTCCGTCGTTCTGATGGTTTGTTATTTTGCCAATCTGGATCGTGTGGATTAATTTAGGTTCTTCTGTAAAGATGAAAAGGGGGGGGGGGGCGTGGCCTGGCAGCCATCTAGTGAGGACGTGTTCCATCAGAGCTCCTCAGTTTCCCCCCTAAAAAACACCAAAAAAGCAGATATTAACTTGCTGCCACAGCAGATTCTGGGCTTAGAGAGAGCAGGGAACGGAGTGGTGTCTTTTAGATCCCCCGACACCTGGTGTAACACCCGGCCACAGACCCGAGATAGCTTAGCCTGTGCGCCGCAGCGAGCTGACCTTATGGACCGGCCGAGAGATTGAATAAAAGGCAGGGTAAATCGGGCCTGTGTCTATCCCCGCGGGATTGAGATTTGCTGGCTTAACCCTACCTCATCTGTGGGACGCAACAACCCAGACAGCAGGACAGGAGAGGGGAGACGCGTCTGGGACCTAAACCTGAGAACAACAGCGGGAGAAGCCGCACAGACATACAAAACCCGAGTACTCACCGGGTCAAAAGTGGGGAAGAGAAACCGCACGTGGGTATCCCCTATGAGATCTGCGCTGGCCGGGACCGGAAGTCGCGGACGCCATTTCCAGCTTAATTTCCGGCTGGAGAGCCGGAGCAGTGCCTGCTGGGAGAGGTTAGGAGGTCGGGGGGGCATGGCAAACAACAACAGTGGGGGAAAAAAAAAAGTAAAGATCCCGTGTGTGCATCATAAATCACACAACACACAGCACGCAACAGGCAGCGGTCACCACTAAAGGCAGAAAACCAAACAGCACAGTGAAGACCCGAGAGCCTGCAGTATTGTGAGTACAGTCACGTTAAGGAAAACGACACTAACAAGTATCGAACTGCAGGTGGGAGAGAGAAAGGAGTGTGTGCAGAAAGTAGTGAGTGTACCCTGCAGCTCTAAATATATAGAAAGATCTCCTCTGGGCTCTGAGATTTGAGATTTGTACGGAGGTTCAGCAAGCAGAGATTAAAGTGTTATCCCCCTGCACATTCCATAGCACTAAATAAAGAATATATTGGTAAACAGCACCATCTAGTGGCGACCCTATTAATACCATTACATCTGGGTTTACTAAATATATGACTGTCAGTTTCCTTCAGGGCATTCAGCTGGAAATTGGAATTAAAGTGTAATTAAAGTGTAATAAAGGAAAAGTCTGTATATTATGTAAGAGACTAGGAGGCACGGTCTCTGTCCATTCACCACAAGGATAATTAGCGGTGCTATGGCAGTTTGAATAGTCAGTGACAACGATGGAAAAATATATGAATACCCCTTCGTCAACGGCTAAACAGCAGCGCTCTAAAGGTCGAGGAAAAAATGTAACAAACAGTGATGCTAATGATGACACAGTCACGGCGGCGGAAAACATACAACAAACAGAAGTAATGGCTTCAAATCCGGAAGGGGCGCCGGTATCCTACACAGAGGTGGTGAGAGCTATACGAGAGACGATGGAACCGTTGTTGCAGTTGCAAGCGAATAAATTTGCAGAAGCTGTAAAAGAACTTTCAGAACAACTTGCTGCTACAAAAAAACAAGTGGTAGCAAATGAACAGCGCATAGGAGAAAACATGCAAGATGTCTCTACCTTAAAACAAGAGGTGACTATGCTACGTAAGACACAGAGTCAAATGTTCAACAAGATCGATGATTTGGAAAATAGATCGCGCCGCAACAATCTCCGTTTGGTTGGATTACCAGAATCCGTTAGAGGCCAAGCCCTAACTCAATTTATTATATCTGAACTGCCATCTCTGCTGGGAATTTCAGAGGATTTGAAAGGGATGGAAATCGAAAGAGCACACAGACTGGGCCCGACTAGAGACAACCTGGATAAAAGACCCCGGATAGTCATTTTAAAATGTTTGAATTTTATCCATAAGGTCAAAATCTGGGCGGCAGTAAAGCAAAAAGGGAAAATCCTGTGGCAAGACAAACAACTACTGCTATTCCAGGACTACTCTACGGAGGTGTCCAGGGCAAGAAAAATAATGACGCCGGTGTGTACACGTCTTATTAAGGAAGGACGGAAGTTCGCTCTTCTTTACCCAGCCAAACTTCGTCTGTTCCAGGGCACAGAGTTCCGGGACTTTAATAAAGTAGAAGATGCACAAGCCTACCTAGACGAAGAGAACTCTGAGAGACTTGCCCAGATAGCGGATAAGTAAAACACATTTGGGTTTGCAATTGTTACCTTAGAGATTCCTATAAGCTATAGTCGGATGACTTCATTAGAATGGGGTGATAGATAGGATAGAGAATGGTATTGTTGAGGTATATCAAAGTTATAACAGTTAAATTTCTACATAGTTCGAAATTGAATTCTTCAATGATTAGAGTGTTATTACTCACTAGAGTACAAGACACACACAGTCCTTGACCACTCTTCTCTATAGACACAAGGCAGTTAGCATAGAGCTTACTGAAATGGCTGAGACAGATAAGCAACGCTACAGTACTCAGAGTATCATGATGCCTATGAACGCAAAATATGTGAATCTAAAGTTTGTCATTCAGAATATTAGAGTTTTAAATAACTGGCGGTGCCAGGAAAGTACAAGTTGTCTTTAAATTGTTAAGCACTGTTAGAATATGAAACGTATAAGCTAAGCATACGCCAAGATTGTTGGCAAAGAGTTACAAGTTGTGGGGTGGCAGAGACCACCACTTATTTTGATAACTAGTTTTGTGTTCTAAAAGAAATGAGGATGAAGATATTCTCAAGTTGCGGTAAAATACGGGGGTGTGGGTTACACTTCTTTCTCATGTGTATCCACCAACCGGAAATGTTTATTGTATTGTTTTTTTTGTTATTTGTATGTTTTCTTCTTTCTTCTCTCCTTTTCTTTCTCCCTCCCTCCCCCCCCCTCCCATTCCCAATTGCTGAGACTGAAAAATCAACAAAGAGATCCAAGAGGTGATCTACACTGGTCAGTACATGCTTTATACAAATGGTATGCATAGAGGTTCAGGATGTATGTATAATTATATGTTAAGATGCAGAGCATGATAAAAATATGTTCGTGGAATGTTCATGGGATTAACTCTCCAATCAAACGGAGAAAGATTCTAACTTATGTTAACAAACTGAGGTCAGATATCACCTTTCTGCAAGAAACACACCTTACAGACTCTGAACATGAGAAGTTAAACATGTTAGGCCAACAGGTGATAGCATATTCCTCTTATTCCTCTAAGTCAAGGGGAGTGGCAATCCTGATGCGTAAAAACTTACCTATCACAATCCACAGTAAGCAACTAGATGAAGAAGGCCGATTTGTATGTGTAGAGGTGTCAATGGCAGGGAGTAAATATCTCCTTTGCAACATATATGCGCCAACAGCTTATCACAAAAACTTTTATCTAAAAATAATTAACCAATTGTACGCCCATATTGATTCGCAAATAATATTAGGGGGAGATTTTAACATAGTATCATCAGACACATTGGACAGGCAAAGAGGGCCCCAGCACCGGACACGAAAATATAAAGTGGGAATCAAATATATAGAGCAGCAATTGCAACTCTCAGACGTCTGGCGTCACCGCCACCCGAGTACCCGACTATACCTTCCACTCAGCAGTGTACAACACATTTTCAAGGATAGATTACTTCTTAATTTCCAAATCTATCACCCAATGGGTAAGTGAAACAGAAATAGAACCAATAGGCTTATCAGATCATGCCCCTATCAGGTTTAGTATGGAGTTAAATAATAACACAGGTACACATAGACAATGGCGATTCCCATCAGGCATGATATCCTCACAACAGTTTAGAAATAGGTTGGATGCAGCCTGGGCCATGTATGAACAGCACAATATAGAGCACATCTCTAACCCTGCTCTTTATTGGCAGGCGGCGAAGGCTGTGATGAGCGGGGAAATAATATCTTATGTTAAGAAAGAACAATCTGAGTTATATCTGCAATCTCAAAAAGATCTTGAAAAAGCTTTTAAAAGATGGAAGCGTGTACCTAACCCAGCCAATAAGGCGCAGTATCGAGAGAAACAAGTGCAGTTTGATAATGTGGTCACACAGATAGGGAACAAACATATCAAGAGAGGCAGATACCAATTTTATAGGTACGGGAATAAAATGAGTCATCTACTTTCTAACTTGCTGCAAGGGACTAGACCCCCTACACATATTACTTCATTAAGTGACAGCTCTGGGGTAGTGAAGCATACAGGGAAAGACATAGCAGAGATACTACATAAATTTTATGAATCACTGTATGCGCAAGAGGATCCAAATATGAAGCATAAACAAGAATTTTGGTCCCAAATTAAGTTACCCAAAATAACGGCCGCACATATCTCTGCCTTATCTGCCCCGATATCGGAAGAAGAGGTGATAGCAACCATCAAACATCTAAAGAATAATAAAGCGCCAGGGCCCGATGGGCTCTCTGGAGAGTTTTATAAATTACTCCTCCCAAGGATATCGAAAATTTTACAGAACTTCTATAACGCAATATTAGCGGATAAGCAATCCCCTGCTCACTTTAACATGGCTATAATAAAAGTGTTACCCAAGCCAGGTAGAGACCAGACGCTACCTAGCTCGTATAGGCCTATATCGCTTCTGAATACGGATTATAAAATATTGACAAAGATCTATGCAGAACGGGTTAAGGGAATACTCCCCTCTATTATTCATCCAGATCAGACTGGCTTTATTTGGGGCCAGAACTCAGTCTCAAATATCAGAAAAGTTATTGCAGTACTTCAATCAGAATGGGGAGGAAGGGGAGAAAACCCGGCACTCTTGCTGTCCCTGGATGCCGAAAAAGCTTTCGACATGCTGGGGTGGGAGCACCTGTACGAGACCCTTTCCAGATTTGGCTTCCCGATACAATTCATAGAAACCCTTAAGACACTATATACAGGATCTTTGTCACAGATAGTGGTGATTGGCCATGCATCTCCTCCGGTTCATATATGTAGAGGAACACGCCAGGGTTGCCTGCTGTCACCACTCTTTATTTGCACTGGCGTTAGAGCCATTAGTCATAGCTCTTAGGCAAAATCAGGCATTTACAGGAATTACAGTAAGAGAAAAGAAAGTAAAATTATCTTTGTTCGCAGATGACATGCTGCTCTTCATTTCCAGGCCCGAAGAGACGATTCCGATAATCCTAGACGTAATAAGAAGGTTCAGCTCTTTTACAGGCTACAAAATAAATTTTAACAAATCAGAGATATTATATTTGGGTAACTCCCAAACAATAGATTGAGAACAACATGATTTTAGAGTATTTCGAGTAATGAAAGATACAAAAGTGGAAGCTTCTCAAATCAATGAAAGATGCAATAAAATACTTGGCAATACAGGTGACCCCCTCCCTCTTTAAATTATATCAATGCAACTATAACCCTATTATCAGCAAAATCCAGACCCAGCTTAATAACTGGAAACATCTACGAGTATCACTAATGGGAAGGATAGTAATCATCAAAAACATAGTTTATCCCAAACTCTCGTAACCTATATTAATGCTTCCATTGGCAGTAGGTAAGAGGGATATAGAGAAGTGTAATACTTTGTTTAGCCAGTTTATATGGCAAAATAAGAAGCCGAAGATGGCCAGGAAAAGGCTGATACTACCAAAAACCAAGGGGGGGCTGGGTCTCCCAGATATACAAGCATTTAACAGATCTGCCATGTTTCGTTACATCTCAGACTGGTTGTTGGGGATTGAGCATTTTACTAATAAATCACTAGAGGAAGAATGTTTCTATCCATATGCCCCAGCCGCCCTACTTCATTTACCCAGGGCAAAGATACCATCGGTAAAACGGCACAATGTCTTATTCAGAGATACATACACGGTGTGGATAGCCATAAATAAAAAGTTTAAAAGCAACCCGAGATTCACAAAATACCTAACACTTCGGGGAAACCCAGAATTCTCGCCCTCACTCGAAAATAAAATGTTCAGAGCTTGGAGAGAGAAAGGGATTATGGCGGTGAGAGATGTCTTTGACCCAGGGGGCACAATATATTCTTTTCAGCAACTAAGAGAAAAGCTTGTCTTCCCACATAATCAGCTTTATATGTATCTACAGATCCGACACTATGCTCAGAGTAAGCAACGAGAATGGTTATTAAGCAATGGCGTTGAAGGCACAGGTGATCTAGAAGCAACCTTAGTCTTTGCTAGAATAAATAGGTTTAAGATCAAGTATTTATATGCTGACTTAATTGATGTTGTACCTGATAAGGTGTGGGCCAAAACATGGGAGTCTTGGAAGCAAGATCTCCCGAATATACGACCTCCAGGAGAGATGTTATGTTATATGAAACATACAATGAAAGCTCTCAGTTCTGCCAGACTTCAGGAATTTCACATCAAAACAATTAATAGGGCATATATATCACAATCGCAGAGGCGATTTATGGTTGTAACAGAATCAGGTATATGCCCGAAATGTCAGAAAGCTCAGGCCTCTCTGATACACAACATGTGGTTGTGTCCAAAGATTGCTAAGTTTTGGAATAAACTGGTAACATATATAAACTTTACCTTTAAAATACAAGTATCGGCTCCTTATGAAGTACTGTTGTTCGCAGTCTTTGATTCTTGGAAGGAACAGATAGAAGGTTCGCGAATTATACCGATACTCACAATCATGGTCACCTTAGCTAAAAAAGCAATCTTGGGCAATTGGACATCCAAAAGGACCCCATCGATACTGGAGGTCACATCGGAGTTGATGGAAACACTATTTTTTGATAGACGAGCCACCTTCCATGATTTAGAAAAAAGGGTGGAGCGCTTCCATGCTAAATGGGGTGCGTATATAGACACCTTGGAAGAATCATCTCGCCTCCATATCATGCGGGTCTTTGAGGATACTAGGTGGTCCTTACTGAGGAATCTGTGAGGAAGGTAGATGGAGGTTGACTCGGATAAATATTAGCCTGAAGAAGAGGTATTGGCAAATAGCCAATTAACTGGTGTTAATAGGATGCCGTAGAATATATCATAAGACACACTAGGAGACTACATTATCCAGCGACTTGGTCAGTCTCCTTTTCCCCTCCCCCCCGTTTCCATTCTTGCTCTCTTTTATTTTTTTCTTATTTATGTTACATGTATGTCTAAAAAAAAGGAAAAATGTTATTTGTACATGGAGAAAATGTGTTGTAATTATCTGATGTGATGTAAACCTGTTTATTTCTTTGTACAATAAAAAAGAATTTAAAAAAAAAAAAGATGAAAAGAAGATTTTTCTTCAAATACCAGTGGAATATTTTGGGGGGTTTATTTTATTTATGGACACCTACAGGACCTTGAAATATTTTGATTTTCATTATGGACTCGAGTCTTGTGGATTAAAAGTTTACATGACAGGATCCATTACAGATGAAGACATCAGTATATGAGGTTTTTATTATTTTTAATAAAATTATGTGCTTTTAAAGAGTGTGTTTTACATTTTAGATTGTTTTTGGGTTTTTTATATTAACCGTATGTGGTTTTAAAGAGGTGTTTGGTTTATTTAAATTGTAGTTTGTGGGACTACATGGCTCAGCTGGCCCTGGGTATCAGGGCATGCTGTTACTTGTAGTTCTCCAAGTACCAGCATGCCATTGGTATGCTGGTGCTTGTAGTTCTACAAGCACGAGCATGCCCAGACTGTTAATGACAGGCCCGGTTGGCTCTTGTAGCTCCACAAACTAAAATAGTGTTCCCTAGGGAATCAAGCACTGTTTTGAACAGCCTGGGGCTGAGTGTCATCATGGCAGGGGGACCCCATGCTGCGGTTCCCCCAGCTATAGCGCCACCAGCCCTGACTGGTTTGCCTAGTGCTTGTTTTCATAAAAATGAAGAGAAGCCCACACTCCCCCCCCCACATTTTGCATCTGGCAGTACTAGGGTTAATTTCACTATGAGGTGGGGAGCCCACGCATTTTTTATTCTGTAGAAATCTATTTTTAAACACTGTATAGAGCCGGCAGGTCGGGCGAATGTAATGCCGCGCAACCCGTCGTCTAAACTTAGACTAGCCCCTTAGTTGGAGCAAGAGATAAGGCAGAAAATCAAGTAACTATCAGACGCTCAGAGCAGGATTCGGACATGGCTGCGTGCTCCTGAGTTTGGCGCACCCCTACTGTACACTGACTATGGCAAAATGCCCCTTACCCGCCCAGTTCACTCCCGGAAACTGTAGGCTGTAGTAAGGGGGGAGTTCAATTCTCCCTGAAACAACGCCGCGCTAAGTCTATTACCGTTAATGCAGTAATTTTAGCACAGATTTCTGCTCGCGAAGCCGGTGTTGAAATTACCGTATTAATGGTAATTACGTGCACTATTACTGTAATATTGGTAATAGTGTGCAGGCTGCGTTACTTTTTAGAGTAATGCGCCCAATTGAATTCCCCCCCAAGTGTCCTTTGTGCTCAGAGGCGCATGGAAAAGGGTTTGCAGTTGTATCTGCCGGTATCTGGGTATGTGCACGATACGCTCAAAATCGGCAGATACGTGCCTTGATGAATCAGACCTAAGGAATTCACTTTTATGTCACAATAAGTACATACTGTATCACCATACCATGCAGGCCAAGTACTTAATTTTCCACTGGATTAAGCACAGTGCACTAATGTACAACATCCAGCTTCTCTCATTTATCTGTTTTTCTGTTTGTTACAGGATTGATATTAAATCTCTATTTTGCGTATATGGAGAAGCAGGACAGTGACAGGGAAGAAACATATATTAGTTCTCCTGGAAATCATATAAAATGTGACTTGGATGTATATGATGCAACATGACAGGAATATATAATATACTATAATATATAATACCCTACATGAGTACAGATAACATGGGGCATGTCTGGAGACCCCTCACCTAACAAATAGAGAGAATTCATCACTAACATCCCTACAGGGCTTACATACAGGACACATCTCAGTGACCCTTATCCAGAATACCGGAGTCTGCTCCACCTGTACAATAATAACACGGCACCAGTCTGCTCCACCTGTATAATAATAACACGGCACCAGAGTCTGCTCCACCTGTATAATAATAATACGGCACCAGAGTCTGCTCCACCTGTATTATAATAACACGGCACCAAAGTCTGCTCTGCTTGTATGATAATAACACGGCACCAGAGTCTGCTCCATCTGTATAATAATAACACGGCACCAGAGTCTGCTCCACCTGTATTATAATAACACGGCACCAAAGTCTGCTCTGCTTGTATAATAATAACACGGCACCAGAGTCTGCTCCACCTGTATAATAATAACACGGCACCAGAGTCTGCTCCACCTGTATAATAATAACACGGCACCAGAGTCTGCTCCCCCTGTATAATAATAACACGGCACCAAAGTCTGCTCTGCTTGTATGATAATAACACGGCACCAAAGTCTGCTCTGCTTGTATGATAATAACACGGCACCAGTCTGCTCCATCTGTATAATAATAACACAGCACCAGTCTGCTCCACCTGTATAATAATAACACGGCACCAGAGTCTGCTCCACCTGTATAATAATAACACGGCACCAGCGTCTGCTCCACCTGTATTATAATAACACGGCACCAAAGTCTGCTCTGCTTGTATAATAACACGGCACCAGAGTCTGCTCCACCTCCTGTATAATAATAACATGGCACCAGAGTCTGCTCCACCTGTATTATAATAACACGGCACCAGAGTCTGCTCCACCTGTATAATAATAACACGGCACCAGAGTCTGCTCCACCTGTATAATAACACGGCACCAGAGTCTGCTCCACCTGTATAATAATAACACGGCAACAGTGTCTGCTCCACCTGTATAATAATAACACAGCACCAGTCTGCTCCATCTGTATAATAATAACACAGCACCAGTCTGCTCCACCTGTATAATAATAACACAGCACCAGAGTCTGCTCCACCTGTATAATAATAACACGGCACCAGAGTCTGCTCCACCTGTATAATAATAACACGGCACCAGAGTCTGCTCCACCTGTATAATAACACAGCACCAGAGTCTGCTCCACCTGTATAATAATAACACAGCACCAGAGTCTGCTCCACCTGTATAATAATAACACAGCACCAGTCTGCTCCACCTGTATAATAATAACACAGCACCAGTCTGCTCCACCTGTATAATAATAACACAGCACCAGTGTCTGCTCCACCTGTATAATAATAACACGGCACCAGAGTCTGCTCCACCTGTATAATAATAACATGACACCAAATACTGCTCCACCTGTATTATTATAAGAGGACAACAGATTATACTCCACCTGTGACAATATTGTTATACTGATGTCAGTAACACCTGATTCACGTAAAAACAAGACGTCCCCGCTGCTTCCTCCTCACTCACCCACGGAAACGTTACAGAGAACTCCCGGTTACTACAGTACAATAGATTTCCGGTCCAAGATGAGCTTCAACAAAATGGCCGCCGCCGTGTGCAGAGACAGAGTAACTGGAGCCAAAGCTGCCTCTGAACAGCTAGAGAGGGGCGTGTCTATGCAAATGAGGGCTGTGACATCAGGGGAAGGGATTGTATTTTCTTACGCTGTGAGCAGCTCGTGTCTTATTCTCACGTGACCAGTTCTAACCTCCAGCATATTCACACAGACCGACTGCAGAGGGGCGGGGCTTACACACGTGGGCGGGGCTAGTCATACAGTGGGCAGGTTGGGGGCGGGGTCCGGATGATCAGGTGGTCCCAGGAGATGAGCTGGTGGTAACACAGGTAATAACTGAGACATAACTATCATTAAATACAGGAATTGCAGCTCACAGACATACACATGATGGGTATACCGGATACATGACATACACGTGTTGGGTATATCGGATACATGACAGACACGTGATGGGTATACCGGATACATGACATACACGTGATGGGTATACCGGATACATGACATACACGTGTTGGGTATACCGGATACATGACATACACGTGTTGGGTATATCGGATACATGACATACACGTGTTGGGTATACCGGATACATGACAGACACGTGATGGGTATACCGGATACATGACAGACACGTGATGGGTATACCGGATACATGACAGACACGTGATGGGTATACCGGATACATGACAGACACGTGATGGGTATACCGGATACATGACATACACGTGTTGGGTATACCGGATACATGACATACACGTGTTGGGTATATCGGATACATGACATACACGTGTTGGGTATACCGGATACATGACAGACACGTGATGGGTATACCGGATACATGACATACACGTGATGGGTATACCGGATACATGACAGACACGTGATGGGTATACATGACATACACATGATGGGTATACCGGATACATGACAGACACGTGATGGGTATACCGGATACATGACAGACACGTGATGGGTATACCGGATACATGACATACACGTGATGGGTATACCGGATACATGACATACACGTGATGGGTATACCGAATACATGACAGACATGTGATAGGTATATCGGATACATGACAGACACGTGATGGGTATACCGGATACATGACATACACGTGATGGTATACCGGATACATGACATACATGTGATGGGTATACTGGATACATGACATACACATCTTGAGTACCACAGGGTTATATAACAACTGATGACACTTTAAAAAAGAAAGAAATATCCCAGTTTCCTCCAGCTCAGTCCTTTCAGATCACTGTCTCCAGTTGCACCTCCTGACATCTCATATGTATGATCCTCCTAAATCTCTATTCACTAGCACTGCTAACATACACTATAACCATTCCTCTCTAGTGCCTCTGACTCATGGAGATCCATCCATCTACAATTACATCACAATCTGTCTGTATCAAACCTCATATTGAAGATGAGATCATTACTCCTCACACTGGTGATTACATATAAGAGCTTACAGCATGGTATAGTCACACTGCATGGGACTACTTACATCAGAGGGCTGACCACACTTTGTCTTTTTTCCTGTAAAAAGATAAAATAAAAAATCTACAGAAGACTTTTCTCCTGTATGATTTATTTATTGTTTATAAAATTTTACACTGTATGTAAACAACGTTATTCTGCTTTGAGTAAACCAGTAAAACCAAAACACAACATAAATGTGGAAGTGGGTCTAGTATTTCAGATACAAAATACCGTAAGTCAATATAAGGTTAATGAGATATTTTCACAACTTTTTACCGTTTTTAAAACTGTATGAATTCTCTTATGATGTTTAACAAGATCTGATTTTTGTATAAAACATTTCCCACATTCAGAACATGAAAATGGCTTCTCACCTGTGTGAGTTCTCTGATGTCTATAAAGATTTGCACTGTTGGTAAAACATTTATCACATTCAGAGCATGGAAATAGTTTACTACATGTATGAACTTGTGTAACAATATCTGATTTATTAGGAAAACATAACTGTTTTAAAGGAGCAGGTGATAAATCTGCATTGTGAAGTATTTCATGTATATTTGCAGTAATAGAAGGTGTCATTCACAACAGCGTGGTCAGGGGCAAACGTAGGATTTGTAGAGGGGGGTTTCCACACTATGCCGCCAGTGGGCGTGACCAGAATGCATGGGGGCGTAGCTATAATTTTAGACAGTGCTTGGCTGCTCTCCAACTCTTCCTATCCCCATATTATACACGGGCAATGCTGCGTGGACTACTGTTAGGTGCACGCAGCTCTCCCTTTTCAAGCAGAGCCGTGTGAAGCGGGGGCAGGGTCCAGCCACCTCAATTATACAGTGCCCCAGGCTTGGAGGGGGGTTTCCAGGCACTAGGAACCCCCCCTCCCCTTCCTCGATTTGCCTATGGTGGTAATAGTGACCATCCCGGCAGCTTACAATGACGTCAGTTTCAATGGCCCCACTATGATTCGTGCTGTTAAACTGCTAGTTTAAGGAGGTGCCGGCTGTACAATGTTCTTTACAAACCCTAGAACATTGTAGCTTAACAGCACGAATCAAAGAAAGAGATGTGATTATAGGCTGCTGGGATGTTCGTTCGTCGGAAATGTTAGACGTCTCATTTTCAAGCTGTCACTATAACCACGCTGTTGAGAATGACAGCTTCGGACTCTTCATGTCGAGCTATTCGATGTCGGCATTTTCAGCATCGGGAGAAAGTAACCAACCCAGGGTTTTCTCCTGAACAATCTTGTATGACGTCAATATTTTCACAATTTGGTGGTAAAATGAGATTTCCCTTCAAAGTATTCTTACTGTTGTATTCATCTGCTGGGCATAAAAACATGTGTGTAAATAAAGGTATTTGCACTAGTGTTTTTTTTTTTTTTTTAACATTATAGTACCCCAAAATGTACATATATATAAATGAACATTAAACATATTTAAAACTGTATTTTATGTACAGTTTATGTACATGTATGGTCTTGAATGTTGTAAAAAGTTTATAGAGCAATAAGTTGAGTATTATAGATAACTTAATATAAATTGTTATTCTATAGTAAGGTGACAATAGGCTTAAAAACTAAAAACACATTAGTGCACCACACAGGGCTTTGGTTTTTCAAAGGAAACCCATCAACACAGTGATATAATTTCTTGGTAAGTCTATATTAAAATAAACCTCTATATACTATGTTTAGAGGAGCCCTTTCTGATGGCAAGTATACAAAGTAGGCCCCAATTTCGTAGCTAGTATACAGTACAGATTGTAATCCGATAGCTAGTGTAAAATACAGACCTTAATTTTATGGCTAGTGTATAATACAGATCCCAATCTAATGGCTAGCGTACAATGCAGACCTAGATCTAAAGCACAGAGTACAACACAGACCCATATCTGATGGCATTTAGAGCAAAATTTCATGGTGTATAGTGTAAAATAAAGACCCAGATCTGATGACTAATGTATAATATAAAACCAGACTTGATGGCTAGTATATAACACAGACCCTGGTTATACAAAGCTGGCCTGACGCTGGTAACAAGTGTACAGGTTTTAACCTTGGTTGCGATTTGTGAGGAACTATCGCAATACCAACTACAGACCATAGGTGGCAGTGCACCATCAACACAACGACTGAACATTCTTTTTCACTCACTTCAATCAGCACTTTGGAATCATTAATAGACCACATCTGAATGCCGCCTTTATATAACACTCACTCCTGCCAATCTTTGCACGTTCAAAGTTGAAATTATGTTTCTCTGCTGATGCATCAATCGTCCTGTTTTGTTTGCCTGGTTATCAAGTTCGACTTCATCCCTCACAATTCTACCATCTTCAGTTCATTGACTTCAGCTTTGTCTCTCATGACCCATCCTGTTAGGACTAAGCAGCCCCACTCGAGTGTGGTCTCTGATAGTTACCCCAGCCAACCGGTTTTCTCCTACCAAGAACCAGCACCGTAACCACTATCTTGGTTGCTAGTAGATAAAGCAGATGATGCGAAGGTTAGTGAAGACAGCAAAGCCCAGTCCTCATCCATATCGTAGAAAGTAGAACAATCCTGAAGACTGTTGTAGAAAGCACAGCCCAAACCTGGTGGATAGGGTACAAAACAGACTCCAGGGGGGCCGTTGTCCGAGATATACTTGATTTTTACTTATCCTTTATTGCACAAATTTACCTTTTACTGGGTCTTCGACAAACTGAGAACAATGATAGCAGCGAAGCTTATACAATTTGCTCACAACCAGCAGTCAGCTACTCCATGCACAGTGGCTTCCGGACCCAACAGGCTCCCTGCTTATAGCGATACTTACAATTCCTACCTCTAAGATGCCTTTTTCAGTAGTCGGTTGATTTGTTCTCTTTCACGTGGCATTAGACAGGAGTTCTGATCATCCCCCTATTTATTTGAATTAGAAAACAAACTGAAGCCTGTCCTGGTCTGCTCATCTATAGTGTGGTCAGGTAGGTTCCCATGTAGAGCTCCTATCGCTCCAAGTTGATGACATCTTGCTATATCTGAGTACTTTGGACATCAAAGTGTCTCAGGCATATTTCTCATATTTAGGGATTATTTCTGGGCTCAGGGTCAATTGGAATAAACCTAATCTACTCTCACGGTTCCAAACTGCTTCTTTCTCTGTGCAACTAAAATGGATTATGAAGTTCAGACAATGGGACTTCATGTTTCCTCTAGATTGCCCGTGACATGCTTCTCCCGCCATTGTCTTTGTTGGGGAATTTTTAAATGAGATGTATGAGAAACAGCAGAGAGTGTGTGGAGGAGACTGGTCAGATCTCTTGGCTGGTAGCACAATGATACGATGTGAGGAGAGCAGGAGTCTAATAGGGGCTGATGGCTCCTGACTCCCCCACTGGACAGATACTAGTTCCATGTTAATCATGACATGGAGGGTGTAGAACAAGAGATTGTTGTAGTGACTGAACAAGGAGATTATGTGACTCTTCTGTATTTAGTGTGTATTACTCACCTGTGCTGATATCTGTAGGGATTTCTTCCTCCTTACACTGCTGATCACCCCTCACATACGTCTCTTCTTCCTTTATATCTTCTACTTTAATAACAATTAGGTGCCTAATGCTCAACAGGAGTCTGAGTAATTAAGGAAAGTAAGGCAAAAAAAGGAGTAAATGTTCTCTGGGACAAACCATGTTACAATGCAAGGGATGCAAATTAATTTATTATTCTGCACCTACGTTAAATACTGGCTGTTTTTTCATCTAGCACGCAAATACTTGATAGCTTTATTTTTACACTGAAATTTAAAGTTGATCTAGGACATGTCCTATTCTAATGACAAATCTGGACCACATATTAAATTTACCTACCCCTCCAATGCAACATGGTTTTACCCAGGTGCAAAGTTACTCCTTTTTTTATACTTTGCTCTCCTTAATGACTCATGCCCCAGATGTCTTCTTCACCACTGTGTAATCCTGTGTTTTGAGTAAACAAACACCATTATACATATAGAGACAGACACTATAGACACAAAAGATCTGGTTGGCTGTGAAGGAACCATAGAGCATTTAGTTCCTGGTACTGACAGTCTCTTCAGATGTCAAAGTGATGTAACAAGCTGATAATACGAACTATTGGGTTCCTCAATGGAGCCATAACACCTCTCTGTACTCCAGTGTTATTGGGCCCAGAATAAGTTGTGGGTAAGTTAGGACAGCATCACTGTGACATTCTCAGAATCCTTCACATCCAGGCTGGTCTCTGGTTTATTAATATAGATATGAGTGATGTCACTGTGACATTACCTGACTAACTCACCTCTCCAGTCAGTAGGTAGAGGATTTCGATGGTGACATTTAATATCCTCTCGGTCACATGACTGTCCTTGTCCATTAAATCTGTCATGTGGCCTATGCAAGGTTCTTTACTTATAAGTGGGTATGATTTTCATGTGACTTGACAGCTTCTAGGAACAGAGAATAAAAATAGATTATAGTTAAATAGATTATTACAGCGTCTATATAATATTTGTTGAAGAATTAGGAGTGTAGACTACAGTTAATAGCTGATATTGATCTATATTGTTAATATTGAAACAACAGGAGCCCTGGGATATATTCCTCAGGTATCCAGTGAGAGAGAATGTATGGTATATATAGCTTGAAAAGGTTGGATAGTGGAGATAAGGGTGTCTCTTTCTCTCCTAAATCCCTCTATTAAATGAAAGTTGTATAAACATCAATTTTAGCTGTAATGTTGCTTCATAGTAAAATAATACACATCATGTTTATTGATGAATGTTCTATTTTGAATGTTTGCTAAATATGTACTTTACATAAAGAGCAGTGACCAGGACACAGTGACTGCACTTCTACCATGTCTTAGAAAAACATGGTGTTTGTGGCCCGGTTAAAAGTGAACATCTTAGAACGAAGACAGAAGGGGAATGCTGGATTGGATGCTCCAACCAAAGCGGTCACAATAAGAAGGTAAGCTAATTAGTTTTCTTATTTTGTTCCGAATATCTGAACCTAAGTTACCCCCGATTGTGTCTTCTGCTAATTGAAAGTCTTAATTGTGAATGAGCATTTTGTAAGTATTTTTCCCTTCATTACTTTGGGGTATATATGAATAAGATATACATCATTTATACAATGCAAATTACATGTTTTCTAACATATATGTACCAATAAAATGCTGAAATATTTTATGATTAAAGTTAATGACTGGACAAACAGTGTTTTCAGGCAAGTGTTTAATTTTGAAAAGGACAATGAACATCTGAGTGGAAATCTCTATCACCGCAGTTCTGTCACAATGAAACGAGAAGAGATGGGGTCGGTGGGAACATATGTAACACAAAAACATTTTTTGAAAAATTGCGTAATAAGACAGTCACTGTAAATAAATACTAAGAGAAAAGTTAAGATAAATCACAAAGAAATAAAACCTGCTTAAACGTAACCCAGGAATCCAAAGAGCTTGTAAAACTCAATATAAACCAACAATGAGGTTCCCAAAATGACAGAATAATCCCTACAAATGTCAGCTGGATTATACTCAGTAATGAAAGAGTTGTAGTAACTGTATTATCTGACTGTTACCGACCTGGCTTGTCCTGGACGTTTATTCTTCAGTGACCCTGACCTCAGCTCGTACTCTGACTGCACCACTCTGTGTTATGTCACATAGATGTCCCACAGTTCATTGCAGCAGGTTACTTTTCCTTTAACTTTCTACCAAATTCTTTGAACTTGCACTTTTCTAAGTTTTCAACAAAGTTTACATTGTCCTTTCAGAGCTGTGAAGTGTTATTGTTTTTTCCCTTGTAGTGCTGCAGCTTCTCTCATCTGTACACCACCAAATAATCTCCATCTCCTGATCACTACTGGGAAAGGTGAGATTCAGTGAAGGACATATTGAGGACATTGTTACTGATTCTTGTTATCACCTAATGAGCCGTATTATTCATTCATTACCCCAAGTAATATCCTACTCACATCTATAGTCATTATTCTGCTGGGAATATTGGAAGTCTGAAGCATTTAATGGACATTACTGGTTTATACCAAGACAAGCAGCCATCAGCTTCCTGTACCCCATGAAGTAATAACATAATGTAGATTCTCCAATGTATTAATTAAATAAGCTGTCAGGATTTAAATTAAACAAATGTCCTTATCTTTCTGAATAGTCCATATAGTAGGAGAGAGAGTTTCTTAGTACCAAGAAGGAACAAGACATCTGACTGTTCTAAGGAGATTAGAAATCTCATTATATGACCCCTCTCACACCTTCAATCACAGACCAGGTAAAAACATGATTTAACAATTTTACACTTTACGTATTACATACCCAGCAAATTGTTGGAATGATAGGTTAGTTAATGTGATCTTGTTATTGTGGAAAGTTAGACCGAGATCGAATAGAATAAGATCTTTATATGAGGAATCTGTTGCAGCCTGATGTTGATAACATAAATTTCAGCTATTTGTGGATTGCAATTACATCGATATATTAATATATTGTATAATGATGAAAACTGTATTTACCCTTCATAATGCAAGGACACCATATAATCTAAAATTGTATTTATACTTGATATTTTTCATTAGTAGTATTAAGGTATGCCAAATACTGCTGCAATTTAAGATTCCTGTACTTATATAAACGCAAATAAATTGTGTTTCTTCATGTGTGATGTCGCTGGTGTTTACAAAGACTTAATTTATGGGTAAAACATTTCCCACATTCAGAACATGAAAATGGTTTCTCACCGGTGTGAAGTCTCTGATGTGTATCAAGTGTTGACTGCTGTCTATAACATTTCCCACATTCAGAACATGAAAATGGCTTCTCACCTGTGTGAACTCTCTTATGTGTATCAAGTGTTGACTGCTGTCTATAACATTTCCCACATTCAGAACATGAAAATGGCTTCTCACCTGTGTGAACTCTCTTATGTGTATCAAGCACTGACTGCTGTGTATAACATTTCCCACATTCAGAACATGAAAAAGGCTTTTCACCTGTGTGAACTATATGATGTTTATTAAGATCTGATTTCTGTTTAAAACTTTTCCCACATTCAGAACATGGAAATTGCTTCTCACCTGTGTGAATTCTTTGATGTGTAGCAAGCATTGACTGCTGTATGTAACATTTCCCACATTCAGAACATGAAAAAGGCTTTTCACCTGTGTGAACTATATGATGATTATTAAGCTCGAATTTATGTTTAAAAGTTTTCCCACATTCAAAACATGAAAAAGGCTTCACACCTGTGTGATGTCGTTGATGTCTAACAAGATTTGATTTATGGGTAAAACATTTCCCACATTCAGAACATGCAAATGGCTTCACACCTGTGTGAACTCTCTGATGTGTAGCAAGCGTTGACTGCTGTGCATAACACTTCCCACATTCAGAACATGAAAAAGGCTTCTCACCTGTGTGAACTATATGATGTTTATTAAGCTCGAATTTTTGTTTAAAACTTTTCCCACATTCAGAACATGAAAAAGGCTTCACACCTGTGTGATGTTGTTGATGTCTAACAAGTTGTGATTTGAATGTAAAACATTTCTCACAATCAGAACATGCAAGTGACTTCTTACCAGAGTGAGTTTTCTGATGATTAACAAGACAGGATTTCTGAGCAAAACATTTCCCACATTCAGAACATGCAAATAGTTTATCATCTGTATAATCTGTACTGTGTGTAACAATATCTGAGTTGAAAGGCGAACATTCCTCATTAATTGAGGGTTCAGATGATATATCTGCACAGTGAAGTAACCCATGTATATTTAGGGTAATGGTGTTTTCTCCTGAAAAATTGTATGTGATGTTATGTTCCATTTCACAATCTGGAGATGATATGAGATGTCTCTCCGAGTTATTCCAGCTGTGTTGTTCATCGGCTGGGAATAAAATAAATATATGTAAATAAATATTTCTGCAGAACAGATGTTTTTTACTGTAACAAATGGATTGTAATACCACATTTCCATACAAACAGTGAATTCAACATTTTCAAGTTTGAATGAAGAATTCATAGAGTATATTAAAAAGCTTCCATTACATGCTATGATGTAACATTGCTATTCAAGACTTCTCATCGGTTAAAACTTTATGACAAGAGAGAAGTTGATATAATTAATTAACACAACTGAGCGAGATAAGGACCCAGGAGCCCTAAGAATAGTGAAGACATTTTTGTGAAATCTCACCAGTGGACCTTGAAGAAGTAGGTGCCCTGGTATCTCTACTACTAGATACTGGTGGTTCTGTATGGGTGCAACCTCTGGGCTTGGTACTGGGATTCCTGGACTATATTCAGACACCTTACCTACATGCTAATCTGTAATCCAAGTTAAAAACTAAAGACATTCACTCTTAATAATGTGCACTCACATTCTAGACTTTAGACTTCATATGCAGGTCACATTAGGTGCTCTGACCTCACACTGTCTTATCACTCTCAGGATCTCCATCTCAATCTCTCTCTCTAACAGGGGACATCTCCAACAGAGCTCAGACACGACCAAGCATCCAAGAGCACTAATTCAAACAGGTATATGAACAGACCGGACTTGAACAAGCCCTGGTACAAACGAGTATAATCCCACAAGAACATATGTGTCCTTTTTAAACAATAAGCTCCTGCTAGAGCTCTCGGTCCACACTCAATTAAATCACAGGAGTGTTACTCTCTCTCTTAATCAAACCTCAGAGGGTCATTATGCTTATGCACTACAGAAGACCACACCCAGTCCCACTCACAGCATATAAATAACTATACAGAATAACATTTTAACATAGACATACATAGGAGAAACTTTCTTGAAAATCTGCTTCTCTTGCAAAACAAACAGAATGGCAGAGAACAACAATCTTCTTTCCTATTATACTTTTACAACATTCCTCTGGACCAAAACCCATAGCATGGTCCATTATCACATGCTATACTTTGACAATAATTTTCTGCTCATGAATCATCCATAGCAAACGTGGACAAAGTGTTACGAAACAAAGTCCCAGACACTTTTTACAAAGACTAAGCCCTGAGACCCCACCCTATCAATTATGGTCAGAGTGTCTTACCTACTAGGTGCCCCTATCTTGTCCCCAGAAGGCTAGGGAGAGGTGAGTACCGAGCATGTTCAATAATGGCTCTGCATGCCCAGGACTCCCTATCTCAGTGGCAGGGGCAGGTTGGGAACTTAAAGTGGCCCTGGAATATAAATAGGTCCTCAAGGCGGCACATTCAGTACTTAAGCAAAAGGGGGCATTTTCAGAATATAATCAGTACAGGATATCACCTACAAAGGTGTTATTACCATCAGTGCTTAGGTTGATAATGTTGTGGTAGTTCTCATAAAGGATCATGGGTAATATCACATGAGATCACGCTCAGGAAGGATCATAAGTAATGTAATGTATACATGGGGAGGATCATGAGTAATGTAATGTAGTACATGGGGAGGATCATGGGTAACGTAATGAAGTACATGGGGAGGATCATGAGTAACCTAATGTAGTACATGGGGAGGACCATGAGTAATATAATGTAGTACATGGGGAGGATCATGGGTAATGTAATGTAGTACATGGGGAGGATCATGAGTAATATAATGTAGTACATGGGGAGGATCATGAGTAATGTAATGTAGTACATGAGGAGGATCATGGGTAACGTAATGTAGTACATGGGGAGGATCATGAGTAACGTAATGTAGTACATGAGGAGGACCATGGGTAATGTAATGTAGTACATGGGGAGGATCATGAGTAACGTAATGTAGTACATGGGAGGATCATGGGTAATGTCATATCTGGTAGTTACAGGGAGGAACATGGCAGCTGGTAGCACAATGATACGATGTGAGGAGAGCAGGAGTCTAATAGGGGCTGATGGATCCTGACTCCCCCACTGGGCAGATACTTTCCCTCATCAGTTTGTACAGACAGAGGAGGGTGTAGAATAAGAGATTGTTGTAGTGACTGAACAAGGAGAATATGTGACTTCTGTATTTAGTGTGTATTACTCACCTGTGCTGATATCTGTAGGGATTTCCTCCTCCTTACACTGCTGATCACCCCTCACATACGTCTCTTCTTCTACCTTATCTTCTACTTTAATAAAAATCCGATCTTCACCCTAAGTAAGCCACATAATAAAATAAAACTATAATATATAATATAATAACGCATGATATAATAAATGGAACCCCCCTGTGACCAGGTTATTTTACATCTTCGAGAAGGTTTTCTACGTATCGGATTTAGCAAAAAGCAAACAAAAATAAAATGGTTTTCCAGGATTTCTACTTTAATCCAATTACTATAATCCCAGTAAGTGTCAACAATAATCAATCAACTAGTTCTCCTAAGAACAGGGCTAACAAGTATATGTAAGTTATGTGAGGTAAATGTTTTAGGGTCTCCCCCTATATAACCTCAACGTTAATATCAATCAGGCCCTCACCATAAATGACCCACAAAACAATAAAATAATAAAAAGAATGAACTGAGATTAAACAGAAGAATATCACATTATAAGATCACACAACTTGTCTAGAGATCATATATTGCACAGTCACATTTGTATTATGGTATTTGTTGACACCTACAATTCCATCTACCTGAGGGATATTGTGAGTTTCCTCTATATGATCCTGTGAATAAAGATGGTGGGGACATCTGTCTGAGGTATTTCTGTTACTGGATCCATCTGTAGGAAACACACAATAGCTAAATTATTCATATGTAGTTTCAAAACTCCATTCTCCTTTACAATAATAAAAGAGTTCCCTCTTACCCAGTGATGTGAGGGGCTGGTGATTCTCCATCATCACGTCCTTGTACAGACCCTTGTGTCCCTCTAAATACTCCCACTCCTCCATGGAGAAATAGACAGTGACATCCTGACACCTTATAGGAACCTGACACACACAATGATACAGTCATCACCCAGACACATCTCCTGGTGTTACTGTATAATGTCCCATTCCCAGCAGTCACCTCTCCAGTCAGCAGCTGAATGATCTTGTTGGTGAGTTCTAGAATCCTCTGGTCATTGTTTCTCTCATGTATCAGTGAGTGAGGTGGAGGCTCCGTGATGGGGCTCTGGGTCCTGCTCAGTCCTCCTGACACACGGCGACGGCTGCTGGATTTCTCACACTCACCAGATGTCTTCACTACTGTGTAATCCTGTGTATTAAAGAGAAAAAAAATCAGCACAAAGTGTAGATGCATTTCACTTTTTCACAGATCACTTAAAGCTGCAACACTAATATAAACATATATTCTCATGAATTAATGGTCTCAGAAAGCCAGACTGAGTAATGCTTAAAGCAGCACTCCTTGCACAAAGGCATTATTCTCTAAGCTTGATGGTTCTCACACCCCTGGCCAAAACTGGATCTGTGTGATGTTGCAGAGGGTGGTGGTGTGTGCGTCTGTGTGTGCGGGTCAATGATTGTATGAACCAATAACATAAAGCAATCTTTGTGATTGGCTTTTCAGCTGCCATATTAAAGTGGTGAACAGAAATAACTGGCGTGATAATCTGGGAGCACAGCTTAACTTATTCATTAACATTCATTTATATAGCGCTAACTTTACAATTGGTAACAAATACAGGGAAATAAAAAAACCTCAAGTCTGTATTATCAGACTGTCAAAGGGGTTAGAGGATCCTGCCCGCAAACCTACAACCTATTGGAAAACTGGGATTTTTATACTTCCGTTAAAAAGGGGACACTGCAAACACTGGGGTATAAAGGTGCAGTTACAGGAGCTTAGGCACAAATCTCCCTTCAAAAATAAAATTCCTTCCCCTCTATAGTCCCATAGGTCGCGATTTCAGTATTTTTCTTTTTTATCCTTTATAAACATTTCATTAAAGGCATAAAGTACATACAATCGTAAAAAGTGATCATCCATAAGTATAAGAATAAACAAAGTGTAAAATAAAGAATATCATACAGGTGTATAATAAACACCATACAAGTGTGAAGGATGATTAATATTCAATGTCAGATTTTAACTAACTAATTAAGAAGAAATAGGTGTGAGAGGGGAGTAGAAGAGGGGGGTTGGTGCGGAGGGTGGGTGGCTGCAAGAGAAAGTGAAACAAATCTCTACGGACAATCCAGCAACCATGTGATAAAGAGCATAGGGCAGGTATTTTGGAATTGAAACTTGAACTAAATTGGAAGAGGATGGGCATTATTGGAATGTGACCAAGTATTCCATGTTTTGTAGAAGGAGATGACTTAATTTCTCAGAATACTGGCGATCCATTTCATTTCATAGATGTCCCATATTGTTTTCTGAAGAGCAGCTACTGTGGGTGGGAACTGCATTTTAAAAGGCTAGCTATAAGGCAAGCGGTCGCACTCCAAATAATATGCCTGGCAAACTAATTGGGGTGTTTAGGTATGTCAAGGAAGGGTGGAGGAAGCAGTATATAAGCAGCTTCGCCTGGGACTTCAGTATTTTTCTAACAAAGCCCAAAGGACAAAACCAAGAGTACATAACAGGGGAGAGAGGAGAGAACAAGGTTCTCCAGCAATAAGAGGAACAAGAACCTAACAAGGAGAACAGAAAAGAACAAGGAACAAAGAACAGAAACAAGAACAAGTTTAAGGGGTGGGCCTACAGTGTCCCCTACTGGACTCAGAGAGAGGATTTAACACAAATATACCCTATGGGGGTCGTTCAAAAGTCCTACAGAAGGGTACAATCAGAAGCAGTAGTGCACATCACCTTACGTCCAAAACTGACATCTTTGGATGCAAAAATATTGAATCTGTAGAATTTTGTGAACAAATGTACGAAGACCAGGTGGCCTCCCACCACAACTGCTCAGCTGAAGCCCCTCGCAGTTTCAGAGGCACCCACTGATCTGGCTGATTCTGGCCATCACAATTTTGTAACAGGCGACGCGACTGATACCGGAAAAGCCTGTGGGAGCCCTGGGGACAGTTTAGATGCTGTCCAGCCTTTTTTTGTGGACATCATAGAGGACCAAGAGGTCATCTTTCCATGCTCTTCATGGGTCCTATGGACATAGGTCCTTAAAGCACTGAACACATCCAGAGAGTGAACACATCCAGAGAGTGAGTAACTCCGGTGTAAAGCCAGGATCACAATGTCCTGATTAAGTTAAAATTTGGAGACCACCTTGGACTGAAAAGGCTTAGTCCAAAGAACAGCCCGCTCTGTTTTCATGAAATGTGAGAAAGTGAGGCCTAGAATACAGAGCCCCCAGCTCCGAAACTCTCCAGGCTGAGAATATTTCCAGGAGTAAGCTGTCAACGTCAGAATGAGATCCTTAAGTGCTACTGGGTGTATGTATGGAGGCAGCATATGTATCACTCCCTGCCAAGAAAACCTACACTTCTGATAAGAAAACGGATAGGGCAGAAACCTGAACCTTCAAGGGGCTAAGGCTCAAGACCCCGTCCAGACCTTCCTGCAAGAAGAGGGGTAAACAGGACAAAAAGAAGTGAAAGAAAACCCCTTCCTTTCACACATGGAAATATAGGTCTAGCAGACCCTGTGATAATTCCAGGCAGAAACTGGCTTTCTGGCCGCGAGCATTGTCTGAATCACGCTCTGCAGGAAGCCAGCTCTAAGGATCATGGCTTCAACAAAAATTTTGTTAAAGTCAGCTGAGGTACACTTTAATGATGCTGACTTAGTAGGTTGTGTATTAGAGGCAGACGCCAAGACTGAGAGTCCAAGGCACATCCATGGTTTCTATCAATAACAACTTTGTTGTCATCTGGCTGACCCCATCTTCCCACTATCTGCTGGAAGACTACAGGCTGAAGGAAACATTCCCCGGAGTGATGGGCCTGTCTGCTGAGAAAGCCTCCTTCCCAGTTCTCCAACCCTGGAATGAATACTGCTGCAATGGCTTGAAAGTTTTCTTCAATCCATAGCACTATCCTGCAGTTTTCTCTCATGGTGAGGGCACTCTTTGTGTCTTCTTCATGGCTGCCGTGGCATTGTCCTACTGGATCTTTATAGCCCATCCTTGCAGGCATGGGTGTGACTAGGTACCAGCACACTTATCTGGAGCTTTGACTCCACTGTAGATCCAAAGACCCTGGTGTGACAGGATGGACTGCCTATGCCACTCTGTCTGTTGTTGCTGGGAATCGGCTGAACTTACTTTGCCACCGTTCCCTTATCTTATCCCAAATGCACCCTCTTGCCACCACTGGACTCCTTACCGGAATCCAGTACCAGGGTTCTTCTGGGTAATTGACGCTGTGAGTGTACCCGTTACTGGTGTACCTGGGCTGGAACTCCTGACCTCTTTCTATGGATCAGAGAAGCTGTGGATGGACCTCCTGGCCTATCACACTGACCAGGGCTGCATTGGTAGCAGGCAGAGCGGTGGTACTGGAAAAGCTTGGGTCCAAACCTCAGAGACAGCCAGAGAAAACGTATTAGATTTAGGGTCTAATCTGCAGGTGTCAGGAATACAGCAATATTGAAGATGTTTTCAAGCAGGTCTTTGAAGCAAGATGTTTATTTGCTCTTCACTGGTTAAAGGTACCAGTGAGCAGGTCAGATGAAAGCGATTAATGTTGACATCCATAGACACTAGTGTCCATACCCAAATTATGAAGGTTGCGATTGTCATCAGGTATTTACGCAAGTGAGATCGTGCAAATTGCACCACCTCGAAGGTTGAGACCACCTTGCTAGGCCTTCATGCAAAACTGAATAAAAAACCAGTCTACAGGCCAACAAGGACTTCACATGTTCCTGTATGGAGATGATTTTTTTCCTGTGGTAAGAACACCACCTGCTGGCCACTGTCAACCAGCAGTCCCAATAATACCATCTGCTAAGTAGGAGTCAGGATGGACTTGAAGTTGTTGATCCAACTGTGAGATTCTAAGGTCTAGGACATCTATTGAACATGAGCTTACAAGAAAGCCGGGGGTGCACACAATGATCAGCAGATCATCCAGGTAGGGTATGACAGTCACCATCCTGGATCTCAGTAGGGAAGCTATCACTGGCATGATCTTGATGAACACCCTAAATGCTGTCAACAGGCCAAAGGTTAAAGCAAGAAACTGAAAATGGTGGGACTGTACAGTAAATCTCAGGAGACACTGGCGTCCCTCCTAGATTGTAACATTCAAGTATGTGACATTGATGTCTATGGACAAAATAAACTCACCCTGTTCCATGGTATTGATGACAGACCTCAAATACTCCATTTGGAAATTTAAATTAAAGATTTCAGTAAAAACCCAATCCCTTCTGCTTTTCCAGAACTGAAACAAATAGAGTAAACCGCTTTGTGTTCTCTCCAGGAAAGCAGTAGTGAAAAACTGTACACATTTCATTAACTTAACAAAGCAGGTCTTTTTCTCTTTCACTAATTTCCAATTTGTTTTTCTGGGAGTTGACCACTCCCTCCAGGTGCTGCATGCTTTATAAGATGGAGGTTCAAGCCACAGTACCACTACACTACGGAAAGACCACGCTTCTGCTGCCAGGTACTCTGCAATCTTTAACCATTTCACTACATTCTATGTCACTGCATTAGCCCTGCAAACTACGGTATTTATTTTATATCAAAACAAGTATGAGAATAATGGGAGGAGAGAGACAGCAGGATTTCAATGGAAATCACAGACAGAGGGGGAATGGGGACAACTTTATCCAGGCAGAACGTGAAGTAACAGAACCCCCTTGAAAGAATTTGTCCAGAATTCCAAATCAGAACAGAGCATGCTTTATGAGGTGTCGAACTGAGAGATATTTTGAGATGTATGTCGGTGCATACGGTGCACACTGATGCAGAAGGACAAACAGGAACACAGTGCCTGAGGCAGCTGGAACACAAAGATAAGTTCGTTATAAAAGAGATCCCAGCAGATAACACTAATATTTAGATGAAGAGGTAAGACGAGCTAGACTGGTAGGTAATATCTGCTGATAACGCAACCAACTAATAGTCCAGTGTTACTGGTTGTAGTGACCAAAGCGTTTCATCCTGCTAGTATCTCCAGCACCGTGTCAGGGTGTATAAACAATCATTTATTTCCTAAACAAGATACAACAATAAGGGGAATGTTGTATCAAGCTACAGATAAGATAATGCTGGGATTTTGCGCTATAACACAATTTAGTTCAATCTGCTTTAGTCCAGAGTGATGATACTAATCAGAAGTAATAATGTCATTCTCATGATGAGAAGTTATAATATAACGGTGGCTCAGTGGTTAGCACTTCTGCCTCACAGCACTGGGGTTATGAGTTCAATTCCTGACCATGGCCTAATCTGTGTGTTTGTATGTTTTCCCTGTGTTTCCTCCGGGTGCTCCGGTTCCCTCCCACACTCCAAAAACATATTGGTAGGTTAATTGGCTGCTATTGATTTTGACATGTGTGTGTGTGTGTGTGTGTGTTAGGGAATTTACACTGTAAGCTCCAAAGGGGCAGGGACTGATGTGAATGAGTTCTCTGTACAGCGCTGCGGAATCAGTGGTGCTATATAAATGATGATGATAGAGTCAGCCATGTTAGTTTTTATATCTCGGACATATAATCCTGTTCCCCATGTGACATCTTCAAACCTATAATAACATCAACCACACATGATACACCCCTGCCTCATGCACAAATAATTTACCTGTGCTGCATGTCTCACCCCCTGCCACCTTGCCGCTTGTCTGTCCCCTGCTGGTACTTTTGTGGGTGGAAAGAGAATAGAGAGACACAAAATCCATGTAGCAGATAGGAGTCACCGCAGGGCCCCCTTTTGGCTGCAGACACCTATGACACCTTTTGCTACATCACTCATTCAATGGGAGTATTACAATTGCTGTTACTAAACCACAGAATAATAGACTCTTCCGAAATCCCTTATTTCCTTTTTTCGTTCCACGTCCCCCAGTTCTCCTCTCACCACTAATCATCACAAGTCCTTACTGTATTCCACTATTACTAGGCCCTGGTCTAGTTACTTCCTCTGCTGCTCACAGATGTAGTGATGTCACCGTGACATTCCCAGAATCCCTCACTTCTCCAGTCAGGTTCATATTTTATTAATAGAGATAATAGCGATGTCCCCTTGGTATTCCCAGAACCCCTCACCTCTCCAGTCAGCAGGTAGATGATCTCCAAGGTAAAGTTTAATATCCTCTCAGTCATGTGAGTTTTATCCTTCTCCATGAGACAGCCAGATAATATATACAGGAAAGTCTGTCCTGTAGATAGGTTTGAAATAGAGAATAAATTAGAAAAGGACATTATTAAAAACAAAACATTTCAATAAAGTTATAGAGGGACATTATGCAAGTATATACAGCGGGTGAAATAAGTATTGAACACATCAACATTTTTCTCAGTAAATATATATTTAATGTGGCTACTGTAATGAAATTTACACCAAATTTCAGCAACAACCCTTGCAATCCACACATGCAAAGAAATCAAACCATAGATGTCCATAATTTAAGTTTTGTGTAATAATGTGAAATGACACAGGGAAAAAGTATTGAACACGTGAAGAAAGGGAGGTGCAAAAGGCATGGAAAGCCAAGACACCAGCTGAAATCTATCAGTAATTAGAAAGCAATCCTGCCAGCTGGTTCAGCCACAACTGATGGCCTATAAAAAGGTGTCTCATTACGAAGGTGTCACACAAGAAACATCTCATGATGGGTAAAAGCAAAGAGCTCTCTCAAGACCTTTGCTACCTTATTGTTGCAAAACATACTGATGCCATTGGTTACAGAAGGATCTCTAAACTGCTGAATGTTCCAGTGGACACTGTTGGGGCCATAATCCGGAAGTGGAGAGAACATCATTTCACCATAAACCGTCCACGGCCAGGTGCACCTCGCAAGATTTCTGACAGAGGAGTGACAAAAATTATCAGAAGAGCTGTCCAAGAACCAAGGACACTTCTGGAGAGCTTCAGAAAGACATGGAATTAGCAGGTACAATTGTTTCAAAGAAAACAATAAGTAATGCACTCAACCGCCACGGCCTGTATGCACGCTCACCACGCAAGACTCCTTTGCTGAAGAAAAAACATGACGAAGCTCGTTTAAAGTTTGCTGCACAACATTTGGACAAGCCTGTGAAATACTGGGAGCATATAGTGTGGTCAGATGAGAGCAAAATTTAACTCTTTGGATGCCATAATACACACAATGTTTGGAGGAGAAATGGCGCTGCACATCACCCCAAAAACACTATACCAACAGTGACGTTTGGAGGTGGGAACATCATGGTGTGGGGCTGTTTTTCTGCACACGGTACTGGCAGACTGCATATGATTGAAGGAAGGATGAATGGAAAAATGTACCGAGACATTCTTGATAAGAATCTGCTGCCATCTTCCAGGATGCTGAAGATGAAACGAGGGCGGACATTTCAGCAGGACAATGATCCCAAACACACAGCCAAGGACACTCTCAATTGGTTTCAGAGAAAGAAAATAAAGCTGTCAGAATGGCCCAGCCAGTCACCTGACTTGAATCCAATTGAAAATCTAAGGAAAGAACTAAAGATCAGAGTTCATAGAAGAAGTCCACGGAACCTTCAAGATTTGAAGACTATTTGCGTTGAAGAATGGGGAAAAAAATCACATCTGAGCAATACATGTGACTAGTTTCTCCATACAGGAGGCGTCTTGAAGCTGTCATTACCAACAAAGGCTTTTGTACAAAGTATTAAATAAATTTCAGGAAGCTTGTTCAATACTTTTTCCCTGTGTCATTTCACATTATTACACAAAACTTAAATTATGGACATCTGTAACGCTTCGGTCCCGCAAATAGTACCTGTCTCGTTTTCATTCATCTGGAAACTGCCATGTTACAGCATCAGACAAACTTCATTCATTCAGCTACATTCAGTTCTGAACAGGTGCAAGTCTATTGCACTTCTGGACCTCCCTCCTCTTGCCATTGGCTGAGCATTCCTGGAGAACTATTTAAACCTCCTGGATTCACCTATCTGATGCCTTTTCTTCAAGCTCACTTCCTGTAGCCTGTGGTTCTGGTTCCTGTTCTCCTTGTGGTTCTCTGCTATTCCAGCCTGCTCTGTTCCTGGCCTGTGCTGAACCATCGCTGCTCCAGTACCTCTCTTACCATCTCCCGTGTACTTCATCGTGACAGCTCCGGTTCTCTCATCGCTACCACTCAGAGCCGCTACTACACCTGTGACTCCTCAGCTGTTACCACAATTTACTTCAGTCTGCTCTCAGTCTCCTGCTGTGTTGAACTGTTGCTGCTCCAGCACTGCTACTACCATCTCCAGTGTATTTCATTGCGACAGCTCCAGTTCTCTAATCGCTACCACTCAGAGCCGCTGCTACTATTGTGACTCATCAGCTGTTACTACAATTACCTTCACCACGTCAGTTTACTCTCAGTCTCCCGCTATACTGAACTATTACTGCTCCAGTACTACTATACCATCTCTGATGTACTTCATCGTGACAGCTCCAGTTCTCTAACCGCTATCACTGTGAGCCGCAACTGCCTTGGTAACTCATCGGCTGTTCTCCCTCAGCTACCTCTGCTTTCCCGTGTGTGCTCAGCATAACTCCAGTGCTGTACTCCAGCTGTTCCTGTATCTCTACCAATCACTCCTGGATACACCATTGTGACAGCTCCTGCTCTTTCCCTGTTATACCACAGGACACCCGTTCTCCTAGTGCCTCGTTTGTTGCTGCCCATCAGTCTTATCTATAGTGTTCCTGTTCCCATACCATATACCTGTGGGTTCTAGTCTCTACCCGCTTAGCCTGGCTCCTCCACACCGTTCTGCTGTTTATCCACTCGCAGGACAGCGACCTGCAGGTTTGGTGCCGCAAAAGACCATACCCCCTTGCGGGGGTTCCTGGTGAAAACCACCTGCCTGTTAGACTCCGCTCCTGTGGGTGGGCCAAGCCATGTTCAGCAGAGCCTAGGGATCATTTTCCATAAGCCAACCGTGACAACATCTATGGTTTGATTTCTTTGCATGTGTGGATTGCAAGGGTTGTTGCTGACATTTGGTGTAAATTTCATTACAACAGCCACATTAAATATATATTTACTGAGAAAATGTTAATGTGTTCAATACTTATTTCACCCGCTGTAATTGGGCAGGGGGATGTGCTGGACATTGTACATGATGGCAATTTGGGACTGATGAGAACAGAATTTACAATCTTGTCATATCATACATGATACAAAATTACATATAACATACATCATAAACTATATAACTATTTACCAAGGTGTGTACACTAAGAATTCACTTTTATGCTGCAATAAGTGTATACTTTTATCAACATACCATGCAGTCCAAGTACATAATTTTACAACGGACTAAGGACACTGCACTAATGTACACAATCCTGCTTCTCTAATTTATGTTTTGTTTGTTACAAGTGTGATATTAATCTCAATTTTGTGTATATGGAGACGCAGGACAGCGACAGGGATGAACATACAATATATATTTATTATTATATAATACTATAACCAGACCACTGGCAGCAGAGTCCTCCTGGAAATTAAATAAAATGTGACTGTGATGTTTATGGAGAAGCAGGACAGTAACAGGGAAGGAATATAAAATATACTATAATATCTCCCCATATGTACAGATAATGTGGGAGATGTCTGGACATCCCTCACCCAACAGATAGGGAACATTCCTCAGTAATATCCCTACAGGGGCTTACATAGAGGACACATCACATAGTGACCCTTCCCCAGGTCACCAGAGTCTGCTCCACCTGTATAATAACAACATGGCACCGGAGTCTGCTCCCCCTGTATAATAATAACACGGCACCAGAGTCTGCTCCCCTGTATAATAATACCCCTTTCTCTCTCAGGAGGCCACCAAAACCCTCATACACGCACTCATCATCTCCCGCCTGGATTACTGCAACCTCCTCCTCACCGGCCTCCCCCACTCCCGTCACTCCCGTCTCCGCTCTATACTCAATGCGGCCGCAAGACTCATCTACCTCTCACGCCGCTCCTCCTCTGCCTCCCCTCTCTGCCTTGCCCTACACTGGCTCCCCTTCCCCTACAGAATTCTTTTCAAACTCCTCACCACCACTTACAAGGCTCTCTCCCACTCTACTGCCCCTTATATCTCTAACCTCCTCTCCATTCACACACCCGCCCGCTCCCTGCGCTCGGCCAATGACCGCCGCCTCTCCTCCACTCTGATCACCTTTTCCCATTCCAGAATCCAGGACTTTTTCCGTGCAGCCCCCCTTCACTGGAATGACCTCCCTCGCTCCATCCGCCTCTCTCCTACTCCTTCAAACGTGCACTCAAAACTCACCTCTTTCTCAAAGCCTACCAACCATCCACTTAACCCCCATCTCCTCCACTCATTCTCCCCTCTCTCCCATTCCCTCAACTGGCTCCTCTTGTGCCTGGTCTGTTTAACCCTCCCTTAGGATGTAAGTCGCTTGAGCAGGGCCCTCTTCCCTCCTGTCTGCTTACCCGTTCTTCTGCTCCATGTTTATTTCATCTGCCTGCCTGGAGTTTCTGAAGTACTGGTATCTCTGTTTATTGTTTTGTACTGTTATACCCTGTATAGTCTACTGTTTGTACTATGTGCGTTGCTGCGGAAACCTTGTGGCGCCTAACAAATAAATGATGATAATAATAATAATAATAATACCCCGGCACCATAGTCTGCTCCATCTGTATAATAATAACATGGGACCGGAGTCTGCTCCATCTGTATAATAACAACATGGCACCAGAGTCTGCTCCCCCTGTATAATAATAACACGGCACCATAGTCTGCTCCACCTGTATAATAATAACATGGCACATAAGTCTGCTCCACCTGTATAATAATAACACAGCACCAGAGTCTGCTCCTCCTGTATAAAAATAACACGGCACCAGAGTCTGCTCCTCCTGTATAATAATAACAACATGACACCAGAGTCTGCTCCACCTGTATAATAATACGGCACCCGAGTCTGCTCCTCCTGTATAATAATAACACGGCACCGGAGTCTGCTCCACCTGTATAATGATAACATGGCACACAAGTCTGCTCCACCTGTATAATAATAACACGGCACCAGAGTCTGCTCCACCTGTATAATAACAGGGCACCAGAGTCTGCTCCACCTGTATAATAACAGGGCACCAGAGTCTGCTCCACCTGTATAATAATAACACAGCACCAGAGTCTGCTCCTCCTGTATAAAAATAACACGGCACCAGAGTCTGCTCCTCCTGTATAATAATAACAACATGACACCAGAGTCTGCTCCACCTGTATAATAATACGGCACCCGAGTCTGCTCCTCCTGTATAATAATAACACGGCACCGGAGTCTGCTCCACCTGTATAATGATAACATGGCACACAAGTCTGCTCCACCTGTATAATAATAACACGGCACCAGAGTCTGCTCCACCTGTATAATAACAGGGCACCAGAGTCTGCTCCACCTGTATAATAACAGGGCACCAGAGTCTGCTCCACCTGTATAATAGTAACATGACACCAGAGTCTGCTCCACCTGTATAATGATAACATGGCACATAAGTCTGCTCCACCTGTATAATAATAACACAGCACCAGATTATGCTCCACCTGTATAATAATAACATGGCACCAGAGTCTGCTCCACCTGTATAATAGTAACATGACACCAGAGTCTGCTCCACCTGTATAATAATAACACGGCACCAGAGTCTGCTCCACCTGTATAATAATAACACAGCACCAGAGTCTGCTCCACCTGTATAATAATAATATGGCACCAGAGTCTGCTCCACCTGTATAATAATAATATGGCACCAGAGTCTGCTCCACCTGTATAATAGTAACACGACACCAGAGTCTGCTCCACCTGTATAATAATAACACGGCACCAGAGTCTGCTCCACCTGTATAATAGTAACACGGCACCAGAGTCTGCTCCACCTGTATAATAATAACATGGCACCAGAGTCTGCTCCACCTGTATAATGATAACATGGCACATAAGTCTGCTCCACCTGTATAATAATAACACAGCACCAGAGTCTGCTCCATCTGTATAATAACACAGCACCAGAGTCTGCTCCACCTGTATAATAATAACACAGCACCAGAGTCTGCTCCACCTGTATAATAATAACACGGCACCAGAGTCTGCTCCACCTGTATAATAACAGGGCACCAGAGTCTGCTCCACCTGTATAATAGTAACATGACACCAGAGTCTGCTCCACCTGTATAATAGTAACATGACACCAGAGTCTGCTCCACCTGTATAATGATAACATGGCACATAAGTCTGCTCCACCTGTATAATAATAACACAGCACCAGATTATGCTCCACCTGTATAATAGTAAAATGACACCAGAGTCTGCTCCACCTGTATAATGATAACATGGCACATAAGTCTGCTCCACCTGTATAATAATAACACAGCACCAGAGTCTGCTCCATCTGTATAATAACACAGCACCAGAGTCTGCTCCACCTGTATAATAACACAGCATCAGAGTCTGCTCCACCTGTATAATAATAACACAGCACCAGAGTCTGCTCCACCTGTATAATAATAACACAGCACCAGAGTCTGCTCCACCTGTATAATAATAACACGGAACCAGAGTATGCTCCACCTGTATAATAATAACACGGCACCAGAGTCTGCTCCACCTGTATAATAATAACATGGCACCAGAGTCTGCTCCACCTGTATAATGATAACATGGCACATAAGTCTGCTCCACCTGTATAATAATAACACAGCACCAGAGTCTGCTCCATCTGTATAATAACACAGCACCAGAGTCTGCTCCACCTGTATAATAATAACACAGCACCAGAGTCTGCTCCACCTGTATAATAATAACACAGCACCAGAGTCTGCTCCACCTGTATAATAATAACACGGCACCAGAGTCTGCTCCACCTGTATAATAACAGGGCACCAGAGTCTGCTCCACCTGTATAATAGTAACATGACACCAGAGTCTGCTCCACCTGTATAATGATAACATGGCACATAAGTCTGCTCCACCTGTATAATAATAACAGCACCAGAGTCTGCTCCATCTGTATAATAACACAGCACCAGAGTCTGCTCCACCTGTATAATAATAACACGGCACCAGAGTCTGCTCCACCTGTATAATAATAACACAGCAGCAGAGTCTGCTCCACCTGTATAATAATAACACGGCACCAGAGTCTGCTCCACCTGTATAATAACACGGCACCAGAGTCTGCTCCACCTGTATAATAATAACATGGCACCAGAGTCTGCTCCACCTGTATAATGATAACATGGCACATAAGTCTGCTCCACCTGTATAATAATAACACAGCACCAGAGTCTGCTCCATCTGTATAATAACACAGCACCAGAGTCTGCTCCACCTGTATAATAATAACACAGCACCAGAGTCTGCTCCACCTGTATAATAATAACACAGCACCAGAGTCTGCTCCACCTGTATAATAATAACACGGCACCAGAGTCTGCTCCACCTGTATAATAATAACACGGCACCAGAGTCTGCTCCACCTGTATAATAACAGGGCACCAGAGTCTGCTTCACCTGTATAATAGTAACATGACACCAGAGTCTGCTCCACCTGTATAATGATAACATGGCACATAAGTCTGCTCCACCTGTATAATAATAACACAGCACCAGAGTCTGCTCCATCTGTATAATAACACAGCACCAGAGTCTGCTCCACCTGTATAATAACACAGCACCAGAGTCTGCTCCACCTGTATAATAATAACACAGCACCAGAGTCTGCTCCACCTGTATAATAATAACACGGCACCAGAGTCTGCTCCACCTGTATAATAACATGGCACCAGAGTCTGCTCCACCTGTATAATAATAACACAGCAGCAGAGTCTGCTCCACCTGTATAATAATAACACGGCACCAGAGTCTGCTCCACCTGTATAATAACACGGCACCAGAGTCTGCTCCACCTGTATAATAATAACATGGCACCAGAGTCTGCTCCACCTGTATAATGATAACATGGCACATAAGTCTGCTCCACCTGTATAATAATAACACAGCACCAGAGTCTGCTCCATCTGTATAATAACACAGCACCAGAGTCTGCTCCACCTGTATAATAATAACACAGCACCAGAGTCTGCTCCACCTGTATAATAATAACACAGCACCAGAGTCTGCTCCACCTGTATAATAATAACACGGCACCAGAGTCTGCTCCACCTGTATAATAATAACACGGCACCAGAGTCTGCTCCACCTGTATAATAATAACATGACACCAAATACTGCTCCACCTGTATTATTATAAGATGACAACAGATTATACTCCACCTGTGATAATATTGGTATAATGATGTCAGTAACACCTGATACCTGTAAAAACAAGACGTCCCCGCTGCTTCCTCCTCACTCACCCACGGAAACGTTACAGAGAACTCCCGGTTTATACAGTACAACGGATTTCCGTTCCAAGATGAGCTTCAACAAAATGGCCGCCCCCGTGTGCAGAGACAGAGTAACTGTCTCTGATCAGCAAGTGAGAGGGGCGTGTCTATGCAAATGAGGGCTGTGACATCGGGGGCAGGGATTGTATTTTCTTACGATGTGCCCAGCTCTAACCTCCAGCATGAATACACAGACCGGCTGCAGGGGGCGGGGCTTACACACGTGGGCGGGACTTTGTCATACAGTGGGCAGGTTGGGGGCGGGGATCAGGATGACCAGTGATTATTATGTACACTGAGCACATTGCCCAGTGCAATTGTTATACTTTTAATTTACTGCACTCTATTCATTTTATTTTTTCTTTTCTTTATGAAAAATTTTCATTTGGAGGAAACAAGGTTATAAATGAAAGATCATTCTAGATCAATCCAGATTTATTGGGACTATGGAGACACTCTGTTCATTGTAATTAAGGGGTCTATAAGTTATTGGAGGCTAGTGGGTGGCAGCGACTATCATGTTGTATTGATGCATAGTGCAGGGATACTAAATATAGTAACGTCACTATGTAACATGGGCTCATTGGCCAGTTTTAAAAAAAACTTTTTACCTGCACCCTGTTGGGAGCCACTGCGCATCCCACCCATTAGCCTGACAGCAGTGATTATAAATTAATTTACAGCCTCCTGCAGCTGTTTAGTGAAGCTGATGCGCTGCCCCCTGATTGGTCCCTTCAGTATTTAAGGCAGCGAGGACTTCGTCTCCCTGCTGGTTATAGTGTTTGTGCCTCACATTCGCTGACCTGCTCCTGTTTCCTGCGAATTCTCTGCCTGATGTGATTGACTCCTGTTGTGACCACTGACTTGTTTCTGGACCCTGCTTGAACTCTGATTGTCCCGGACCTTTGACTTTGTCTCTTGGATCTCCCTGCTGCCAGCCCTGACCTGTCGGCCTGTCTGTGACTGTCCTCCTTACTTCTGACCCACGACCTCTGGCCTGACCCTGGTTATCCGTGTGCTGTGTCACTGGTTCTCTACCTCCTACCACCACGCTACGGTGACTGCACTTAATCTTTTACTACATTAGAGATTAGTCCTGGGGACATACGAGTACCTGTGAGTGTAACTAACTGTACGGGAAAGGCGGCTGCTATAGGTGAAGACCTCTACCATCAGTTCTATAAGCTCATGTCAGTAGCTGGGAAGCCGGAACACATCCTGAGATGGCATTATTCAAGGCTGGTGGTGAAAGCGAAGTTGTTAAAATGTCAGTCAGATTGCAGTCCCTATATAAATTGCAGGGCCCAGTAGAAACGTAATAGGCAAGGCCCCCTTCTTCCTCCTCTACCCAACATTTACCCCTCCCCCATTCTCTCCAGCCACCCCGTGTTCTCTCAAGCAATCCCCTTGTCCTTGGTTTTGTGTACCCCCTGCAGTGGTCAACTTATCTCTCTACTTCTCCTCTGCTTCTTCTTACTAACGCCTTTCAGTTTCTCTCCATTGACAACAGTATGATGTCATTAATTACAGGATGTAATACTGCTGGGAGCAGGGAGCTTCTCTGCCTTGTCTCTGCACTCTGTCCTGGAGCCAGGCGCTTCTCTCTAAGGAAGAAGTGCGTCTGGGGGGCTGAGACAGGAGCAAATGGTGGTAGCTGTGGTGCCCCCCACATCTTGGGAGTGGAAGCGGAGGGGAGTGCTTCCGCATCCCTTAATTCAGCATGGAGGGCCCCCCTCACATCTCAGGAGCAGCTGCTTCCTAGAAAGGAGACAGCCCAGTTCCTTAATTTACTGCAGATTCCCCCCCTCCCTTAATAAATCTGTTTGGGCACAGGGCTTTTGGGGCCCCATACTGCCGTACTCCTTGTACCCCCCTCATGGCTGTCCTGCCTATAGGGGTCTATGGGGACTGTGGTAACCAGCAGAAAATAGTTAGGCACGAGAAAGTAGGAGCTCCAATGTTCTTCTGTTTATATTGTTTAAAATGACATACATCCCAACCGTCCCGACTCTTCCACAAACAGGTTGGTGGAATATTCTAACTTGTTGTTCTCTCCTCAGCACTGTACACTGATGAGGCCAGGCATATTTAGTGCCATCCTTGGTGTCCAGAAGTCCCTTGAACAGTGCAGACTAAGGCTTTTGATCGGGTAAACCACAAATATCTCTAGGCTGTGTTGAGCAGGTGTAGTCTTCCAGCGAGATTGGTCAATTGGCTCAAATATTTACAGAATAGCGACTAGCTAATATAATACCCTGCAAATCACAGGTATAACATCCCTCCCAACAATTAAAAATCCTATATCGGAACTTCAGCTTTGAGATGGAGACCCTGGGAGTTCCGTATTCCACGGCAGCTACTTCCCCATTAGTGAAATGGCGTAGCTGGCATAATTACGTCACAGACGGAGGTGGGGCCCCATCCCAGTCCCCCCATAGGCTGGATATCTGCACTTTGTAATCTTACTCTTCTCCAATAAACAGTAACTTCCTCCAGGCGATTTGATAAATCACACTACCTTGTCTGTATCCTCTAATTCAACATGAGTGTAGAATACAATTTACACCCCCGATGTGCCCTCTTTTCCTCTTAGGTGTAAGCATACAGTCACTTTAGTACAAGTTGGCTCCTCAACACAGTAAGGGCTTCCCCAGAGATAGTAAATAATGTCAAGGTGTTTGGTGCAATTTTCCTCAGTTTTAGCCTCTATCCCCTAACTATCTTTCCCTACACGACACCCTTGTTACTATATCACAGTCCCAAAAAATGGTATAAAACATTCTTCAGGTCTACCCATCTATTCCCTACCTAACTAGTAACAAAAATACTCAGTCCAAGTAGATTGATTACAAAGTAAACATGGGTAACTGGGCTTACTGCGCTCCGGTATCTGGTAAGCTCTCCCACTCTCATTGTAAAGTATTTCCTACTGTCTCAGGGTGTCTCTCTCTCCTTAATCTCTATGTCTCTCAGACTCCCATTACTCTCTCTCGCTCTGACAGGCTGCTGGGGACTCCCCCAGGATGTCTGGCTCCCAGAATCTCCAAATGTGATTTGTAACGGCTCCTTCACACACTCCCCCTCCCCACTGCGTAGTGGGGAGATGTAGTTCTCTGCCGGCAAGGGACGTATCTAAAGCGCATGTGCGGCCCGCTTAGGTCGATGTTGCTACACTACACAATGCAGAAATTGGATTGATTCGGTAAATAAAATTAAATGTATCAATTCTAAGGGGCATATTCAATTGTCCGGATTCCCCGCCGCATAAAAACTTACCGTTATTACGGTAATAGTTAGCTGGATTTCAGCTTGCGGCTCAGGGAGCTGCGAGGTGAAATCCAGCGAGAAAACTACCCTAATAACGTTTTTTCTGCGCACTATTACCATAATAATGCGCGGAGCGCGAGATTTTCAGCGTTTCCGCCGACCATTGACTATGCCCCAAAGTGTAATGTTATTTTATTGTAAAATAATACACATCATGTTTATTCATGAATGTTCTGTTTTGAATGTTTGCTAAATATGCGCTTTACATAAAGAGCACAGTGACCAAGACACAGTGACGGCACTTCTACCTTGTCTTAGAAAAACATGGTGTTTGTGGCCTGTTTAAAATTTAACATCTTAGAACGAAGACGGAAGGGGAATGCTGGATTGTATGCTCCAACCAAAGCAGCCACAATAAGAAGGTAAGCTAATTAGTTTTCTTATTTTGCTCTGAATATCTGAACCTAGGTTCCCCGATTTTGTCTTCTGTTGTTGAGTAAAACCGAGTGTCTTAATTCTGAATATGAGTATTTCGTAGTATGGGGTATATATGAATAAGATGTACATCATTTATACAATGCAAATTACATGTTTTATAACATATATGTACCAATAAAATGCTGAAATATTTTATGATTAAAGTTAATGACTGGACAAACAATGTTTTCAGGCAAGTGTTTAATTTAGAAAAGGACAATTAACATCTTAGGGGAAATCTCTATCACCGCAGTTCTGTCACAATGATCTGAGAAGAGATGGGGTAGGTGGGCACATATGTGACACAAAAACATTTTTGAAAAATTGAGTAATAAGACAGTCACTGAAAATAAATAGTAACAGCAAAGTTAAGATAAATCACAAAGAAATCAAACTGCTTAAACATAACCCAGGAATCCAAAGAGCTTGTAAAACTCAAATATAAACCAGCAATCAGAATAATCCCTACAGATGTCAGATGGATTATATTCAGTAATGAAAGAGTTGTAGTAACTATTGTCTGACTGTTACCAACCTGGCTTGTCCTGGACTTTTTATTCTTCAGTGACCCTGACCTCAGCTTGTACTCTGACTATAACGCTCTATGTGATATGTCACATAGATGTCTCACAGTTCATTGCAGATGGCTTTTTTCCCTTTCTTCAACTTTCTACCAAAGTCTTTGAACTTGTACTTTTTTAAGTTTTCAACAAAGTTTGAAAGGTCCTTTCAGAGCTGTGAAGTGTTATTGTTTTGGCCCTTGTAGTGCTGCAGTTTCTCTCATCTGTACACCACCAAATAATCTCCATCTCCTGATCACTACTGCAAAAGGTGAGATTCAGTGAAGGACATATTGAGGACATTGTTACTGATTCTTGTTATCACCTAATAAGCCGTATTATTCATTCATTACCTCAAGTAATATCCTGCTCACATCTATAGTCATTATTCTGCTGGGAATATTGGAAGTCTGAAGCCTTTAATGGACATTACTGGTTTATACCAAGACAAGCAGCCATCAGCTTCCTGTACCCCATGAAGTAATAAAACAATGTAAATTTTCCAATGTATGAATTAAATAAGCTGTCAGGATTTCAATTAAACAATCATCCTTATTTTTCTGAATAGTCCATATAGTAGGAGAGAGAGGTTCTTAGTACCAAGAAGGAACAAGACATCTGACTGCTCTAAGGAGATTAGAAATCTCATTATATGACCCCTCTCACACCATCAATTACAGACCAGATAAAAACATGATTTAATAGTTTTACACTTTACATATTACATACTCAGCAAATTGTTGGAATGATAGATTAGTTAACGTGGACTTGTTATTGTGGAGAGTTAGAGCGAGATTGAATAGAATAAGTTCTTTATATGAGGAATCTGTTACAGCCTGATGTTGATGACATAAATCCCAGCTATGTGTGGATTGTAATTACATTGTGATATATTAATATATTGTGTAATGTTGAAAATTGTATTTACCCTTCCTTAAGCAGGGACACTAATATAATCTAAAATTGTATTTATACTTGATATTGTTCATTAATAATATTATGGTATGTCAAATACTGCTGCAATTTACGATTCCTGTATTTCTACAAACCCAAATAAATTGTGTTTCTTCATGTGTGAAGTCGTTGATGTCTAACAAGTTGTGATTTGAATGTAAAACATGTTTCACATTCAGAACATGAAAATGGCTTCACACCTGTGTGAATTCTCTGATGTGTATCAAGCACCCGCTGCCATCTAAAACATTTCCCACATTCAGAACATGAAAATGGCTTCTCACCAGTGTGAACTATATGATGGGTATCAAGCGCTGACTGCCGTCTAAAACATTTCCCACATTCAGAACATGAAAATGGCTTCACACCTGTGTGAACTCTCTGATGTGTATCAAGCACTGACTGCCATCTAAAACATTTCCCACATTCAGAACATGAAAATGGCATCTCACCTGTGTGAACTCTTTGATGTGTATCAAGCGTTGACTGCTGTGTATAACATTTCCCACATTCAGAACATGAAAATGGCTTCTCACCTGTGTGAACTATATGATGTTTATTAAGATCTGATTTATGTTTAAAACTTTTCCCACATTCAGAACATGGAAATGGCTTCTCACCTGTGTGAACTCTCTGATGTGCATCAAGCGCTGGCTGCCGTCTAAAACATTTCCCACATTCAGAACATGAAAAAGGCTTCACACCTGTATGAAGTTGTTGATGTCTAACAAGGTGGGATTTGAATGAAAAACATTTTCCACATTCAGAACATGCAAGTGACTTTTTATCAGAGTGAGTTTTCTGATGATTAACAAGATATGATTTCTGAGCAAAACATTTCCCACCTTCAGAACATGAAAATAGTTGATCATCTGTATAATCTGTACTGTGTGTAACAATATCCGACTTGTAAGGCGAACATTCCTCCTTAATTGAGGGATCAGATGATATATCTGCACAGTGAAGTAATCCATGTATATTTAAGGTAATGGGGTTTTCTAAGGAAGAATTTTGAGTGATGTCGTTATGTTCCATTTCACAATGTGGAGATAAAATGAGATGTCTCTCCGAGTTATTCCAGATGTGTTGTTCATCTGCTGGGAATAAAATAAATATATGGAAATACACATTTCTCCAGAACAGATTTGTTTTTTTCTATAACAAGTGGATTGCAATACCCCATCATTTCCATACAAACAGTGAATTCAACATTTTAAAGTTTCAATGAAGAATTCATAGAGTATATTAAAAAGCTTCCATTACATGCTATGATGTAACATTGCTATTCAGGACCGCTCATTAGTTAGGACTTTATGACAAGAGAGAAGTTGATATAATTAGTTAAGACAACTGGGCGAGATAAGCACCCAGGAGCCTTAAGAATGGGAAAGAAATTTTTGTGAAATCTCTCAGTGGACCTTTAAGAAGTAGGTGCCCTGGTATCTCTTCTACTAGAGACTGGTGGTTCTGTATGGGTGCAACATCTGGGCTAAGTACCGGGATTCCTGGACTAGATTCAGACGTCTTACCTATATGCTAACCTATAATCATAGTTACAATCTAAAACATTCACTTTTAACAATGTGCAGATCACAATAGCTTCTCTGACCTCACACTGTCTTATCACTCTGAGGATCTCCATCTCAATCTTTGTAACTGCACCCGATTCACTCTCTCTAACAGGGGACATCTCCATCAGAGGTCAGACACAACCAAGCATCCAAGAGCATCAATTCAAACAGGTATATGAACAAACCCTGGTACAAACGAGCATAATCCACCAGAACACATCACCTTTTTTAAACACTAAGATCCTGCCAGAGCTCTCGGTCCACACTCAATAATTACATCACAGGAGCGTTACTCTCTCTCTCTCTCTTTAGCATCAAACCTCAGAGGGTTATTATGGTTATCTACTACAGAAGACCACACCCAGTCCCACTCACAGCATATAAATAACTATGCAGATTAACATTTTATCCTAGACATACATATGAGAAACTTTCTTGAAAATCTCCTGCCCTTGCAAAACAAACAATCTTATTTCCTATTATACTTTTACAACATTCCTTTGGTCCAAAAACCAAAGCATGGTCCGTTTTCACACACTATACTTTTACAATTATTCCCTACTCATGAATCATCTATGGAAAACGTTGACAACTGTTACAAAATTAACTCCCAGACACTTACAGCAAGGACTAAGAAACCCTCCGATCAATCATGGTCAGAGTTTCTCACCTACTAGCTGCCCCTATGTTGTCCCCAGAAGGCTAGGGAGAGGCAAGTACCAAGCATGTTCAATAATGGTTCTGCATGCCCAGGACTCCCTTATTTCAGTGGCAAGTCGAACAAACTATACAAGTGGTCTCATGTAGGCGGGCCCAAATCAAATGTAGATGGAGCCAACACAAATGGATGGGGTTAGCACACAGTTATCAGTGGTTTATGAGGCCAATGCAACACATAACAGTAGGCAAAATTACAGCAAGCAGAGCCTGTCACGGGGGTCAAACGAACGCATAAGTAGGCACAGCAAACAGAAGCATGTTGAGTTAGCACACCAGTGGGTAAAATACATGCATCAGTTATGTGAGTGGTGTAAGCTTAACCCAGCCACAGAGGGTGCCCAGGGTTTGCATTAATATGACAGTAGTTAGGCCTCGGAGGTCCTTTCTCTTGCATTAAGTCTGATAAAGGCAGAAAAAGGAGCGCAAATAGCTGCAGATATAATGACAAACAATGGAGAGAAAAACATAGATCAAAAGTGGCAATGTTTACACTCCTTTGCAATTGTGAGCAGTCCGGCACGTGTGTCCAGTAAACCTCTCCCTCAACCTCACTACCACTTACCCTACCTCTCGATGTCTTCGTGAGGCCAGGAGGTGATGTGTCCAGGTGTTCCTCCGGAGCTTAACAGTGCACACGTCTTCTGTATGTTTCCGACGATGTTAGTGCAGCTTCTCTCGGCGGTGGTTCCTGTTACTATGATGTGCTGGATAGGTCAAAAAGATGCAGTCAGTTCAACGCGTTTCATCCACTGGGTACTTTGTCAAGAATACTGCTGCATTGTTAGAAGGGCTTTTTATTCATTCTTCTTAATTGTTTAATTGCTTGAGTGAAATAACTATTAAACTTGTGGAGATAAAATTCAAATGATAATGTTGTCATATCTGACACAAACCACTGAAAAGTGAAATATATAGTTATAAAAAAGACCCCCCAAGCCGTCCTATTGTTTCCGGCATCAATAGTATTACTGCCAATCTATCAGGCTACATTGATCACTATTTACAGGATTTGGTCAAAAATCAGCGTAGTTACCTTAAAGATACAACATCAATTTTGCGGATTTTGGAAAACATCAAATGGAAAAGTTCCTACCACCTTGTTACATGCAATGTTAAATCGCTTTACACCTGCATTAGGTATGCAGAGGGATGTGAACATACCTATCATTATTTGTGTTCACATTCAGCATTAGAAACAGCTCAGGTGAATTTCATTATGAGTGGCATAGAATTCATACTAGAACACAATTATTTTTGGTACAATGGATCCTTTTATAATCAAGTAACAGGCACCGCTATGGGCACACGTGTTGCTCCCAGCTACGCAAACTTATTCATAGCTAAATGGGGGGATGATTGTATCTGGGAGAACAATCCATACCAGCAACATCTCATAGTTTGGAAAAGATAAATAGACAATCTTTTCTTTATTTGGGAGGGAGAAGTATCTATTTTGAAAGAATTTATTCAATACATTAATAGGAACCAACTTAATATGGAGTTTACGGTGGAAAAAAGCCAACAACAGGTGTCTTTCTTGGACTTGACTATTTATATAGAGAATGAGGAAATTAAAACCAAGACCTTCCATAAGGAGGTGGATTGTGACAAATTTGTACCTCCATCGAGTAACCATTTGGGAAGATGGATTTAGACGCATTAAACGGAATTGTTCAGATATGGAGGTTTTTAACCAACAGAGTGAGGCACTTAAAATGAAATTTCTTGAACAAAATTATGATGCCAACAAAGTCACAAGAGCTCTGGATGAAGCCATTGATAGGCACACTTTATTGGAATACAAAGATAAAGTCTCCTCTGATGTTGAGGAAGTTAGGATGATTACTCAATGCAGTAGCAACATAGGTATTTTCAAATCCATCATTCAAAAACACTGGCATGTGTTGAAGATGGATGAGGACTGCAATAAAATCATCTCAGACAGACCAAGAATAGTCTATAAAAAAAAGCGAGCAATTTAAAATCCATTCTTACTGCCAGTTGTATTCCAACCATCTTGGGAAATAATGACACTCATTCCTCCAAAGGATTTTTCTTTTGTTTGAATTGTAATGCCTGTAAACATCTTGGCATTAAGACCACAAAACATATAAAAGGTGGAATCCAATAGTAATTCACATTGTTTTCCAGTTAAAACACATATAACATGCAACACTGAAGGGGTAATTTATGTATTGGAGTGCCCCTGTGGCCTCCAATACGTAGGGATGACTAAAAGGAAATTGAAACAAAGAATATCCGAGCATATTTATAATATTAAAAGAGGACTCAAAACACACAGCGTATCAGACCATTTTTGCAAAGTGCATAACCAAGATCCTAAAGGTCTTAAATTAATGGGAGTGGAACATATTAGACCAGATTGGAGAGGAGGGGATTACATACAAAAAATTGCTAGGTCTGAATCCAGATGGATATTTTATATGAAAATGTGCGCTCCACACGGACTAAATCTGGATTTTGAGCTTAGCCAATTCCTATACGATTTTATGGGTTTAGTATTACAACCCTTTCAGATTGATATACTGAATAAGTTTACATTTCATTCAACGAAGTGGTGGTTTTTTAATTATTATTTTTTTTCTCCTCTTTTTTATAACTATATATTTCACTTTTCAGTGGTTAATGTCAGATATATGACAACATTACCATTTTAATTTTATCTCCACAAGTTTAATAGTTATTTCAATCAAGCAATTAAACAATTAAGAAGAATGAATAAAAAGCCCTTCTAACAATGCAGCAGTATTCTTGTCAATCAAGTCCCCAGTGGATGAAACGCGTTGAACTGACTGCATCTTTTTGACCTATCCAGCACATCATAGTAACAGGAACCACCGCCGAGAGAAGCTGCACAAACATCGTCGGAAACATACAGGAGACGTGTGCGCTGTTAAGCTCCGGAGGAACAACCTGGACACATCACCTCCTGGCCTCACTGAGAATCGAGAGGTAGGGCAAGCGGTAGTGAGGTTGAGGGAGAGGTTTACTGGACACACGTGCCGGACTCCTCACAATTGCAAAGGAGTGTAAACATTGCCACCATTGATCTTTGTTTTTCTCTCCATTGTTTGTCATTATATCTGCAGCTATTTGCGCTCCTTTTTCTGCCTTTATCTTTGCCACCTAATATAGGAGCTGCAGTGCTATTGGAGAGCGCTTATCTCTAACATTTTCTTGCATTAAGTCTGGCCAACATCAGATACTCATTCTAAAGTCTCACTAGCAGTATAAAATTTAAAAAATGTAATTGCCTCCACCTACATGTAAGACATTAGGGTATCTTTATCATGATGGTGGGGAATGCCCGTACCCCCAAGTATAGGGTCCACTCTCCCAATGTCCTCTGTACCTCTTCTTGCGGGCAGAGATGGCTTTTATATATAAACACATACTTTTAAATATAATTGTAATTAACATCAACAATTGAAAAGAGGTTTTTTTTTGTCAAATTAAACAAAAATACACCCATGTATGCACCATGGAAAATGTAATAAGTCTTTCATTACATTGTGCATAGCGCATATGTGGCTGGATCATGTAGAAATAATTTATTGTAGAAATGTATATCAATTATTGGTGCAGGCAAGTCTAAGGACGAAACGCGTTGGACCCCCACACACTACAAGAAACGACTACTTGAACAGCCACCTCCACCCTGGAAATCACTTCCCATAAATAGCTCCAGGAACAAAGGAGTAAGAAGGCTCACAAGGAAACAAACAGGAACCACAGTGGAACGCAGTCTGCGCTCCACCAAAACCGGAAGTCCTGCACAGGCGACTACAGCAAAGGAAAGAACAGCCCAGTCTAAATCCACAGCCACAACATCGCCCGCTAAAAACGCCAAGAAGACCCGCTTACCGCAGCGCCCAAACCACAGGTCAACAAGATCAGCTGTAAGATACCAAATGCTCTTATAAGAGCTCCTCAGCAAAAGCCAAACACATTTCTTTACACCAATCATCCCCACTCACCACCACACATAGTATACTAACGCCTATCCCAATCCACACAGCAACAGACTATATCATTAGAGGCCATCACACCACATACTGCCTCTTTAATTCAGCTCTAGCCATATAAGAGCTCTTTAAATACCCCTCATCCATATAACCACACCCCTCACAGGAGGTACCTTACCCCCACAATATACAGTGCCAATAGGGCCGCCAAAGAGGGCTAATTAACTCACAACAGCAAAAGAGCTATAAACTAATAGAAGCCCTATAAGTATATTGTAAGGTACTAGCTATTCTGTGTTCTCCACACTACATCCCCATCACCCCCACACATCCTCCCTCTCCCCCCCCCCCTCTCTCTCTCTCTCTCTTCTTCTCCCTTCTTTCTCCCCCCCCCCTTCTCTTTTCTATCCACAGGCTGCGCCACGGCAAAACCAAGAACAGAAACAAAGAGATCGGCAATCGGAACACCAGAGGAATCCGTAACGGCAGCACCAATCCCTATCAAACCCCTGACAAGCGCAGACGTCCAAGGTAAGCTCATGAACGAGAGCCCCCCCCCCACCCTACAAATGTATAATTGCAAATGCACTTATCGTGTTACATTGGGATGTTTTATGTATGGAAATATCTTGTTTGGGGTTTTGTAACTTTGCTAGAGGAAATCTCCAATTAGGCATATGTGGGGAGGGAGTCTGTTTTGCCGATAGGAGGAAATGCTAACCAAATCTTTTGATGTGAAGTGTCAAATGCCTGCTCTGGCCTGAAGGCCCGGCAGGGAGCCGTTACCTGTATCCTTGTTAAAGTAAAAGGAAATCTCTGATCAATGTGATTTAGGATATCACAGATTACTGCAAATTTGTTAACTATAAGGTGCATTTAAATCCATGTTTGGGAAAACATATTGCATCCTGATACTAAAAATAACTCAGACTTCAGGGGGCTGGCTTACCCCCTGCGAGGCTGTGTCCAAAACTGTATAAAACAGCACTGGTTTGTGCTGAAATGTATCATTCTTGTTTCTTCTGACCTCTTGGTCACTGGTACCTTAAACCAGTGTGAACTATCCTTATCAGGGCACTTGAGCAAATAAATCACTTGCTTCAAAGACCTGCTTGACAATTTCTTCCATGCAGAAAATCCTGTAACCTACAGATTAGACCCAACTCTAATCCGTTTCCGACTGTACTGAGGTTTGGACCCAGCTTTCTGGTACCACCGCTCTACCTGCTACCCAGTGTGATAGACCAGGGGAGATCCATCCACAGCAACCCTGATCTATAGGAAGAGGTCAGGGGTACTAGCCAAGGTGTACCAGCAAGAAGGTATCCTAGCAGCCAGTTACCCAGAAGAAACGCGGTTCTGGATGTCGTGAGGGAGTCCAGTGGTGGCAGCATTGTAAGCCCCTCCTACTGCGGTTAAAGGGCGCATTTGGGATAAAGAAAGGGAACGGTGGCAAAGTGAGCCCACGCCGTTCCCAGCAACAGCAGATAGGGAGGGATAGGAGGTCCATCCTGTCATAACATACATGGGTGTAGTTTCATTTAAGTCGATCAAAAAATATCTTTTGAATTGCAGGAGCTATACAGTTTTGCATGACGGTTTAGTCAGAATTAATGATGGCCACACAGCTAATGACCTGAAATCATCCATGTTGTCTTATTTGGAATAACTGAGCATAGCTGGAAAATTCTGTGTTAATGGCTGTGACCAAACGAGTTTGATAACCCCTTATCCAGCCTGTCCCTCCTTTCTCACAAAATGTGTATTATAACATGTACTTTCTATAGAGCTTTGTTTTGTTCCCCAGCTCACCAGAGTGCAACGCAGTGTCTAATTACATGTGGATAAGGGAACATTGTAACTCATTGTAAATATGTATAATGTTAATTGTATAATGTTGATATGTCAGTGAAGTTGTTATTCATTGTGCTTAAAGTGAAGCCAGGTGAACAAGTTACGGCCCTGGTGGGGTCGCTCCTATAATACGGGAGGCCTTTATGATTTGATCGGTGGCACACGGTCTACCGATGGGCGAAGGGCTGGACCTGGATACTGCTCTATGGTGCAATCCTCACTTTGGGGAACTGATTAAGCTGGAGGGTAGTGTGATGTGGAGAAGGGCAGGAATAGATACCATTGGTCAGTTATATATAGATGGTCACCTACAATCATTTCAACAGCTCCAAGCTGTTTATCAGCTATCCAATTCAATGTTCTTTCGATTCCTACAATTATGTCATGTCCTGAATGCGCAGTTTCTAAGGAGCTTACCCCAAATTTTAGATTAAAAATGTATTGCTCTCTGTGGGTTCCTGTAAGACAATTTCTGTTCTGTATGCATTATTGTTGCCCCAGGTGTCTCTGGGAGGCCTAGACTCTCTCCGAGTTCAATGGGAAGGTGATTTTGGCGCACACGATGATGAGGAATGGAGTACGCCACTTCCTGTCCCCGTTTCAAACAAATACACTTCAACATGGTGCACAGAGTATACATGACCCCATCCAGACTTTGCACAATGGGTCGCCATGATGGACCAGAGTGCCATAGATGTATGGTCGCCCATGCACTTTCTGGCACTTGTTATGGGCGTGCCCTGTTGTCCGTTCCTTTTGGGTTAAGGTAGGGGGCCATATATCCTGTTTCCCTGCCATTGTGTCCTAAAACCTGTTTATTCGCCACCACACTCGATGAAAGCCTAGGTAACCCACTGTTTAAATATATATTTATCCTGACTTTCCTTGCAAACGTGGTTGTAGCTAGGATCTGGCTGGGTTCAGATCACCTTAATATCGTGTATTGGACCAACCTGGTGATGGATGTATGGAAACACGAGCGGGTTCTGTATGAAAGCCGTAGAGCCACGCATAAATACCACAAGGTTTGGCACCACTGGTACGAGTCACGATAAATTCCACATCCTCACCAGGATGTTCTGCTAGGGTTGGGTAGTCGCTAATGCTGTATCTAGCTCCCAGCCTTGCGTAGCTCTGTGTATAATAGTATTTTTGCTATTTCCATCGGTTGTCAATTTGTGAAACGTTATAGTTTATAGTTTGTTGTGATGCAATGCCCTTTTTACACCTGATATGTACTTTATGTGATTTACTTGACTACAAAAGGTTCACACGATCCTGTTTTGTACTGGACACGATTAGAAAATTGGGATGATTAGTTAGGATGCCTTATTTCTCTGTATGTTTGTTGTTAAAATCTTAATAAAAATACTTTAATTTTTTTAAAAAATGGGTAAGGATCAGGTTACAGGTGAAGGCCAATTAGTGTCCATTGTTCTCAACATGACTAGTCCAGACATTTTGTCTGGAACCCAGCAGGGGAGCTTCTGTGGAAGCACAGCTCATCTTCGCTCCCCCACCAAACCCCTGATCCAGCAACCACCAATGGTTAAGAGGGAGAGAGCCAGGGGTTTGCCCAGGGAGGGAAAGCACTGTGGAAATGTGACCCTGCCTATAGGGAACCACTCGAGGGGAGAAGGGGATGTTTATTCTGAGGATTGATACCTGAAAGGTGCAAGGTCTGGTTTTGAGTTGCTGTTCTCTACCAGACTACATCTGCAGATCCATGGACAGCCAGGTGACTGTAACTCCGTAAGCTAGTGGGGTAAGGGACAGATGATGTAGTAAACCCACCTGGCATTTATTTACTGTGTGCATATAATATTCTAGTGATGTTTTTATTACAATAAATGTACTGTTGTACTTTTCTAACTGCATTAATCTAAGTGACCATACAAACCCTAGAAGGTACTAGGTTGGCTTACCTGGCATAGTAAGGCACCCCTGGGTGGCCAGCCAGCGTGAAGTGGGTAGATTTGTGCCAGATAAACCCGGTATCTTCACAATGGTTTAGTCCGGTTAACACAAAGGTTATGTTGGTTGAGGGAATCACAATACCACCCCAGGTAAAGAGATATAGTCAGAGGAAGTCCTGACCAAAGCTTCGACTGTGGACCTACTGAAAAAATCAAAGAAAATGGTGGAAGAACAGCCCTGGTGACTGCAGCATGGCAATCACAAAATGGCCGCTTCAACATGACATCCCATTGCTGAGCAGGACCACGGCATGGCAGTCCCAAGATAGCCACGGAATAGAGACTGCACTGTCCATAGAGAGGGAACTCCAAGTTACAGGAGGCTTCTGAAACAGTGTTGTTGGAAGTTACTCCAAACCTGGCTACGAAGTGTGATGTCATCAGGCTGCACAGGAGAAGATGAATCTGTCTTTGTTTGGGATTTCGACCAGCAACAAATTTGTAGTACCGAAGGGCGCAGCACACGCTTTGACAGATTCGGAGAAAGCGGCAGATCTGATGAGACAATCCGCATTTTATAACGCCAAGTTAGCTCAAGCAATCCGGGGTGCAGTGTTGTTCTGTCATTTCTATTGTAATACATAATCCAGCGTGAGATCACCTCTCTGTGTTTGTAATTTATACCATCAGCTCTGTTTAATATCTTTAACCACTGTTTAGCTTTAAGATCTACCTATACTTTGCCAGGCTGAAATCTACCCAAATTATCAGTTCTCTGATTACACTGGGTTGTATTATAGCTTTGTATAGCAAAGTTATCTACCGCACCAGGTTATAATTAGGTTATACACCTCTGTTCAGTATAATACACAAAGTACTATACAATATACCTCATACATTACCTCCAGGTGTATATTATGTTTGCGGAAGGAGGCCATTCAGATAGCTCCTTTATGAAGCATTTGGAAATTGTATATTGGCTCATATACTCCCATATACAATGGTGATTCCATATGGTGAGTTGAAGAGAGCATATGCTTATCAAGACATTACAGTTTATCGACCTAAGAAAAAGTGCAGGTCATTGACAAAACATACTAACATTTGTTTTATACAGGAGACGGAAGCAGGATAGTGTATACCCCATTAAATGTCATATCCTTTGGCACTACATATAATGATAGATAAGTCAGTGATCTGGCCGATCTGTTAGACAAGATTACTGCCATTTATGACAATACATTCAGATACGTTGGGCAGGAGTTGAAAGTGATCAAAAATGAGCTCTTACAACATAACAAGGTGCTGGATTATATTACAGTCCAGGGTGGAGGATATTGTCTTACTTAAGAGTACTCTGTTTGGTTTACAGTGATGTTCATTTTATACCAATAATACTGATGATCCAGCGACTACAATAAACCAACATATTCAAGAAATTGAAAAACTTGAAAATTATTTCACTAGCCGACATCAGGGGCAAGATGGAGTCCTTTCAATTGGTGTTCTTGAATGGGAGGATGGTTCAGTGGAATATTTCATTTATTCCTATATGTGATTATAAGTGGTAATGGTGTGTGTGTGTGTGAAGATGTTCACGTGGTGTATGGGCCACCTGTTGTGTTGCTATGACTCCAGCCAAAATGATGCCTATTCTGAGTATGGATTAACGTCCCCATTATACTGACACTCCATAGAAAATCAAGGGTGGTTTGTAAGGATAGCAGCACAATGAAGTCTGCAGGGCCATTTTGCGTGTACATGTCAGTTTGCACAAGTGTATACTGGCCAATAGCCAGGTGACCCTACTTTCTCCAGGGTGTAGGCCAGTGCCTACTGCACATGTAACAGAGATAAGGTACTGGAATTTATTAACTAACCAATGGATTAACACCATTATGAATATAACCTAATATGTACTCTGTGTTGGGGGAGTGCCCATTGTAGGGTATAAGACCCTTTGTAACTGCATCAGGAGTCCTCATCTATGACCGACTGACGGTAATCGTGTTACAGACCTTGTTGGTGTTGACTGAAGTCTTATTCCTGTACATACGCGGAAAAGACTTGGAGCAGGGTCCCGGGAATACCTGTGATTAATCATCTAACCAACCATCTCTGTAGCTAAGTATATTGTGTTATTATCATCATCACATACAAGTTGTTTGTTGTAGTGTATCCATCAATTGCTGTTTTGCATCATTATCTTTTAAAAGCTGTTTATGTAATGAGATGGTTTAGCTAGCACGAGTATATTACAGAAGGTGAAGGAGCGCCTTCAGCCCAACCAAGCTACATTCCGCCTCTTCATTCATCCTCGCTTAATGAATCTCCTCAGGGGTCTCCATATCTCCCTTTATGTGGCTTTTTCTTTTACTTTGAATAAGTGGCTTACAAGGTTTCTGACTATTCATATTGAGTGTATTACAGATATTGTACGGTTTGCTGTGTTCTTCCTGACTATGTACCCCCTTCCCTTTTTTTTTTTTTTTTTGTCCTTCTCTTCCACCCTCCTCTACTTTCTGTACCCTTAAATTTTGAAAACTAATAAAAATACTATTGAAGATAAAAGCTGTTTGTTACACTTTCATATTAAAGGTGTGTGTGTGTCTACATTAACCATTTATATCCTCTAACTTGATTCCACTAGGAACAATGTCACAAAAGGGGTTGTTCCAAATGGGTCGACTGTGAAACTTTCCTGTCCCACAGCTTGAGCCAATGACCTCAGCTTTAGAGGTGCTTATTGTGCGATCTTGTAGAGCCCCGCATTGGATGACATTTTAGAAACCGTTTGTCTGTGTAGGTGGTGCAAGCGCTTTACACTAAGCTCCTACCTTATAGCAACTTTGGGTCTACCACCCACTCTAGCTATGTCTCTCCAACATCAGGATCTTATCGATTAAAGTAAGCAAACAGGTGTTCTTACACATACAGATCAGGTAACGGTAGAACGGGTGTAATGAAATGCAGCAGCTGTAGCGGTGCACAGATACATCTGATGAACTGAATGAACACCAGATCATTTTGATTAGAGAAATATATATATATATATATATATATATAATGTATTGTGTTACAGTCACATAACTACAGATTCATCTTTCCTTTCTCCACAACTTGACATCTCAGCATCACGTCTTCTGATCACGTACTTGGCAGTAATTATATTATCAATCTATAGAACTCACCTGAATGAAAAGCTGACATTGACATACAGACTCTCTTAACTTGTTCTCAACTGCAGTTGGTGTACAGGTAATAGCAGTCTGAAAGTTTATCTGGTTCCTCTCAGTCTAGACATGTGACTCCCATGCACATCAGGCCAGCAGTATCCTGCTCTGACCTCACACTCAGTCTTGTCATTCTTGTGATCTCTGTAATTGCCCTGGTTCCTAGGTCTCTATCTAGGGACATCTCCCTTGGAAGTTCAGCAACACTCAAGCATCAGAGCACAAAGTCAAACAGGCAGATGAACAGACCAGAATAGAATGAACCAGCATCAACCCACAAATCAACACTTCATACATTCGGATCCTAGCATCGAACTCACAGCAGCCCTCAAGGTGGCACACTCAGTATTTAAGCAAAAGGGGGCATTTTATTTAGGTATGTATGCAGGTGCAGTATTAGTGTAGGTGAATCAGAATATAATCAGTACAGGATATCACATACATAGGTGTTATTACCATCAGTGCTTAGGTTGATAATGTTGTGGTAGTTCTCAGAAAGGATCAGGAGTAACGTAACGTCGTGCATGAGGAGGACCATGAGTAACGTAACGTCGTGCATGAGGAGGACCATGAGTAACGTAACGTCGTGCATGAGGAGGACCATGAGTAACGTAACGTCGTGCATGAGGAGGACCATGAGTTACGTAACGTCGTGCATGAGGAGGACCATGAGTAACGTAGTGCAAGAGGAGGACCATGAGTAACGTAGTGCATGAAGAAAACCATGAGTAACGTAGTGCATGAAGAAAACCATGAGTAACGTAACGTCGTGCATGAGGAGGACCATGAGTAACGTAACGTCGTGCATGAGGAGGACCATGAGTAACGTAACGTCGTGCATGAGGAGGACCATGAGTAACGTAACGTCGTGCATGAGGAGGACCATGAGTAACGTAACGTCGTGCATGAGGAGGACCATGAGTAACGTAACGTCGTGCATGAGGAGGACCATGAGTAACGTAACGTCGTGCATGAGGAGGACCATGAGTAACGTAACGTCGTGCATGAGGAGGACCATGAGTAACGTAGTGCAAGAGGAGGACCATGAGTAACGTAGTGCATGAAGAAAACCATGAGTAACGTAGTGCATGAAGAAAACCATGAGTAACGTAACGTAGTGCAAGAGGAGGACCATGAGTAACGTAACGAAGTGCATGAAGAAGACCATGAGTAACGTAACGTAGTGCATGAAGACCATGAATAACGTAACGTAGTGCAAGAGGAAGACCATGAGTAACGTAACGTAGTGCAAGAGGAGGACCATGAGTAGCGTAACGTAGTGCATGAAGAAGACCATGAATAATGTAACGTAGTGCAAGAGGAAGACCATGAGTAACGTAACGTAGTGCAAGAGGAGGACCATGAGTAACGTAACGTAGTGCAAGAGGAGGACCATGAGTAACGTAACGTAGTGCATGAAGAAGACCATGAGTAATGTAACGTAGTGCATGAAGAAGACCATGAGTAACGCAACGTAGTGCATGAAGAAGACCATGAGTAATGTAACGTAGTGCATGAAGAAGACCATGAGTAACGCAACGTAGTGCATGAAGAAGACCATGAGTAATGTAGGAGGAACATGGCAGCTGGTAGCACATGGATACGATGTGAGGAGAGCAGGAGTCTAATAGGGGCTGATGGATCCTGACTCCCCCACTGGGCAGATACTTTTATCTCATTAGTTTGTACAGACAGAGGAGGGTGTAGAATAAGAGATTGTTGTAGTGACTGAACAAGGAGAATATGTGACTTCTGTATTTAGTGTGTATTACTCACCTGTGCCGATATCTGTAGGGATTTCCTCCTCCTTACACTGCTGATCACCCCTCACATACGTCTCTTCTTCTACCTTTATATCTTCTACTTTAAGAACAATCTGATCTTCACCCTAAGTAACACACAAAACAATAAAAAAAAAATACATATACTAAAGCCTGATTTAATAAACGGAACCCCCTTATAGCTTCAAGACCAGACCATATTTCAGGTTTTCCATCATCATCATCATCATTTATTTACATAGAATTAACAAAGACAAAAATCCGCACAGTGTTAGGACTTCACCTCATCCCTATATTGTCATTAATTAATGGATATAGGTGAGGGGGTGCTCTTCCCACTAGCGAGCATTAGGGAAAGAGGAAAAGAAATGAACATAAGAAGGCACTACTATCCTATTCTATTCAAAAATTAGTTATGAATATACCTATATTAATAATATTATTAAACATTTACATTGAACCCCAAGCACATCATTAAACCTTGGTCCATAGTGGTGAAATATTAAAAGATAGAGAGGAAAAAATTGCAAAAAAATGGTGTATATAAAATAATCACCCTCTCAGTGAGGCCAATAGGTGGGATCCTTAGTAATAAGCAACTATATTGTGACAGAATTTATTACATTTATTAACATGTGTTTTCAGCAATGAATAACTCATGAGATAAATAAATGTTTAATAATATTATTAATAAAGGTATATTTATTACTATTTTTTAATAGGATAGGAGTGTCTTCTTATGTCCATTTATTTTCCTTTTATTTACATAGTGCCAGATAATTCTGTAGCTCTTTACAATTGGGAATAAACAAAGTATTAAACAATACTGGGTAATACAGACAAAGAGGTAAGAAGGTCCTGCTCACAAGCTTACAATCTATAGGTCAATGGAAGTCGAATACATGAGGTTAAATCTATATATTTCATATTTGTCCAGCCGGATTGCAAAGGTAAAAAGTGATTTGTTTGCTATGTGATCCAGTCACACAGTAATGTTTGTCTGGGGTCAGAGGGTTGTGGTCTTGTGTAAATGATGGTAATAGGGTAACCTAGTGAGGTTAAGGGGGTGGTTGAGGAATATTATAAGCTTGTCTGAAAAGGTGGGTTTTCAGAGAACACTTGAAGGTTTATAGACCAGAAGTAAATCTTAATGTGCGAAGAATACCACAATATAAGATCACCAAAATGTGTCTAGAGATCATATATCTAGAGATAGTATTTTTGAAGTAGTTGAGACCCCCAATTACATTTACCTGTGGGATATTGTGAGTTTCCTCTATATGATCCTGTGAATTAAGAGAACGGGGATATCTGTCTGAGGTGTTTCTGTTACTGGATCCATCTGTAGGAAACACACAATAGCTGAATTATTCATATGTAATTATTTCAAAACTCCATTATCCTTTACAGTAATAAAGAGTTTCCTTTTACCCAGTGATGTGAGGGGCCGATGATTCTCCATCATCACGTCCTTGTACAGACCCTTGTGTCCTTCTAAATACTCCCACTCCTCCATGCAGAAATAGACAGTGACATCCTGACACCTTATAGGAACCTGACACACACAATGATACAGTCATCACCCAGACACATCCCCTGGTGTTACTGTATAATGTCCCATTCCCAGCAGTCACCTCTCCAGTCAGCAGCTGAATGATCTTGTTGGTGAGTTCTAGAATCCTCTGGTCATTGTTTCTCTCATGTATCAGTGAGTGAGGTGGAGGCTCCGTGATGGGGCTCTGGGTCCTGCTCAGTCCTGCTGACACATGGGGATGGCTGGTAGGTGACACACCAGACTTCTTCACCACTGTGTAACCCTGTGTATTAAAGGGGAAACAATCAGCACAAAGAGTAGATGCAATTCCCTTTATCACAGATCACGTTAGGCTATAATACTACTATAAACATAGACATATAATGGTCTCAGAAAGCCAGACTGAGTAATGCATAAAGCAGAACTCCCACGTAGGGAGCTGCTGTACAAAGACATTATTCTCTAAGCTCCATGGTTCATCTCACACCCCTGGCCATAACCTGGAGCTGTGTGATGCTGCAGAGGGCGGGGGTGGTTTGTGCGGGTTAATGATTGTATGAACCAATAATGTAATAACCAATAATGAATGTCCATGGACATGTCCCTCCCCATAACACAACCTACACCCAGTAACGTCCCCTCCTCACCCAGTTACACCTCCACATACATCACACACATCATACTGCACCTCGGAGGTCACTGACTACAGGTCACAGCTCCTCCTTCACCACTGTCTGTACAGTGTCCTTACCTAGTGCAGCAGCAATCCTGATTCCGACCAAGGCTATATCTGTGTGGTGATGTCTTCCCTGAGTCTCCTTTGGGTGATCTCATTTCCTCCCACGGAAACGTTACAGAGAACTCCCGGTTACTACAGTACAATGATTTCCGGTCCAAGATGAGCTTCAACAAAATGGCCGCCGCCGTGTGCAGAGACAGAGTAACTGGAGGCAGAGCTGCCTCTGATCAGCTAATGAGAGGGGCGTGTCTATGCAAATGAGGGCTTTGACTTCGGGGGAAGGGATTGTATTTTCTTACGCTGTGAGCAGCACGTGTCTTATTCTCACGTGACCAGTTCTAACCTCCAGCATATCTACACAGACCGACTGCAGATGGGCGGGGCTTACACGCGTGGGCGGGGCCTCGTCATACACTGGGCAGGTTGGGGGCGGGGTCCGGGATGATCAGGACCAGTGATTATTATGTACACTGAGCACATCCTCTGGTATAACAGGAATATATATAATTACTGCACTATATTTTATTTTTTCTATATGAATTTTTTTAATTTGAAGGAAACAAGATACTGAATGAAAATAAATTGAAGAACATTTAAGATTACTCCAGATTTATTGGGACAGTGGAGACACTCTGTTCATTGTAATTAAGGGACCTAGGCTATATGCTATTAGTGGCAGCCAGAGCCGTAACTTAGAATTCTAGCGCCCTGGGCGAGAAAGACAAATGCCGCCCCCCTAGCCCTCAATTTTAACCAAATTAATCTAAAATATTCCTAAATTGCGCCCCCTTTAGCGTTGCGCCCTGGGCGGTCGCCCCTGTCGCACAGCCCTAGTTACGGCCCTGGTGGCAGCGACTATCATTGTGTATTGATGCATAGTGCAGGGATACTAAATGTAGTAACGTAACTATTTAACATGCCAGGGCTCATTGGCAATGTAAAGAGAACTTTTGGCTACACCCTGTTTCCAGCCGCCGTCCATCTTACCCATGTGCCTGACAGCTGGGGCGTACTGTGATTATAAATTCATTAACCGCATACTTGCCTACTCTCCTGGAATTCCTGGGTGGCTCCTAAATTTTGGGGAGTCCTCCCAGACCCTTGGAAGAGTAGACAAACCTCCCGGAATTGCCAAAATTCACGGCATTAAATGGCAGAGGCGGGGCTTAATTGTATCATTAAACCCCGCCCCTGCTATTAAATGCTGTGAATGTCTGCATTTTATAGTGGAGACGGGGCTATGATGATGCAACATCACTACGCCTCCTCCTACCCTCTGCCACATGACGGGGGAGAGGTTTTCAAAGTTGCCATGCATGATTAACTGCCTCCTGCAGCTGTTTAGTGAAGCTGATGCTCTGTTCCCTGATTGGTCCCCTTCAGTATTTAAGGCAGCGAGGACTTAGCCACCCTGCCGGTTATAATGTTTGTGCCTCCCATTTGCTGACCTGCTCCCCTTTTCCTGTAGATACTCTGTTTTGATTGACTCCTGTTGTGACCACTGACTTGTTTCTGGACCATGCTTCAACTCTATTTGTCCCGGACCTTTGACTTTGTCTCTTGGATTTTCCCTGCTGCCAGCCCTGACCTTTTGGCCTGTCTATGACTATCCTTCTTGCTTCTGACCCACTACCTCTGGCCTGACCCTGGTTATCCATTTGCTGTGTCGCTGGTTCCTCTGTCTCCTACCACCGCGCTACGGTGACTGCACATCAGTTTTTACTACATTAGAGATTAGTCCTGGGGACATACAAGTACCTGTGAGTTCAAATAATTGTACGGGAAAGGCGGCTGCTATAGGTAAGGACCGCTAATATCAGTTCTAAAAGCTCCTGTCAGTAGCCGGGAAGCCCTAATATTATAACCGACCACAAGAAATTTATTGGAGGATTACGCTTCAAACTAGTCCAAAACAGCTTAGGTCCTGGCTGGCCAGATTTAGACTTTTTCTCAAGTGTTCCAGGAGCTCTCACAACGGTCGAGGAAGCTTACAAGTCTTAGGCCACCCTGGTGCCAGCTGTTGAACCCAAACTTAATCTCTTGGATCGCTTCTCCGGGAACTGGAGACTGTTCCGCAACTTTAAAGAAGGCTATAAATTCTATTTTCGCCTGAGACCCCATTCCTCTGGCTTTGAGCAGCAAATCTCCCTTCTCCAAGGAGACCCCTAGACCTGGTCCTTTGGCTTTAGTTCTAACAGTCCCACTCTCCAATCTGTGGATGCATTAACACCCTAGGGTTACTGTCACTCACCAGACTGTGAGTGCTTCTCGTATGTTTAGGAACCGTGGCCGTCCACCATCCTGAGGGTCTGCGCATGTGCAGCCCTTTCAAACCTTCAGTACATGTTCCTTTTAGTTAATTGGCTGATCAGGCAACACTCCCTATTTAAAGCACCTGCTGTCTATACCTCGTGGCCTGATCTTGGAGTCTCATTCCCCATGAGCCTCTGAAGGTGTTCCTGTGTTTCCTCGTGTATTCAGCCCTGCTGATTCCTGTGGTTCCAGACCACTTCAACTCTCCTGTGGTTTCCAGACCACTTCAACTCCCCTGTGGTTTCCAGACCACTTCTACTCCTGTGGTTTCCAGACCACTTCAACTCCCCTGTGGTTTCCAGACCACTTCAACTCTCCTGTGTTTCATCGTGACTACTCCAGCTGATTCCTATCCGCTGCCTCCGAGCACTTCAGTTATCAGCTCACTTCAACTCTCCCGTGTTTCATCGTGACTGCTCTAGCTGATTCCTATCCGCTGCCTCCGTGCACTACAGTTACCAGCTCACTTCAACTCTCCTGTGTTTCATCGAGACTGCACCAGCTGATTCCTATCCGCTGTCTCCGTGCTCAACAGTTCCAGCTTACCTCAACTCTCTCGTGTTTCATCGTGACTGCACCAGCTGATTCCTATCCGCTGCCTCCGTGTACCTGCAGTGCCCTACTCATCGCAACCCTCCAGTACTCCTCGTGTCTGCAGCCAGCTGATCCGCTCTCCGTGCTTCTACAGTGTTCCTGCCTGTGTCTACTCGCCTGTCTGCATTGGATCAATGCTCCGCTGCTGTCTTCTCTGCCATACCACTTCTACTCTTCAGTGATCTCCAGGTGACCAGTCCTATATACTACTGCTTCCTGAGTATTGTTTCCATCGTTGCTGGTCTACCTACCTGTGCGCTGCACCTACTTGGATTCTGCTTCCATTTCCCTGGGACTTCGCATCCTGCCGGCCTCCTACCGCTCAGGTATCCCTGCACTCCTTTCTGACAGCCTGCTCTTCTGAACCACGGTATGCATACTTATCATTGACTGTGCTCGTGTATTGCATACCTTGCTGGACTGAGTTGTTCTTCTCTGGAGTTGCCTATCCACTGAGACTATTGCCATCATTTGACTGTGTTACCTTGTAGTCTGGATAGTTCCTGTGACTTTGTATATTTGTGCAGTGCTGCTCAGTTATTAATACTTTGTGCATATCATCGTGGCATCAAGTTCAGTGTGCCCGTGTATACTCTGCATTACATTTATCTCCCTGTGCTCCTCCTCACATATATATTTCAGTGGTACAACTTGCTAGAGGCAGACCACTGATTCCTGTTCCCTGTGTCACCCGTTTCCAGTATCCTTCCACATAGCAGTGGTACAACTTGCTAACGCAGACCACTGACTTCCCGGATACCTTCACCTGGATTCCATTCCTTCACCTAGACAGCGGTACAACTTGCTAAACGCAGACCACTGACTCTCATCACCTCCTCGTTACTTCTGGACATTCCTCCTCACTATAGCAGTGGTACAACTTGCTATCCGCAGACCACTGACTACCCTCATGTTTCCTTTGTCCATTCAGTTCCTCGTGTACTATTACCTATATATTACCAGTGCTGCTAGTCATAGACTTTCCACGAGCATTCTCTACCATCTGCTGTCTCCTGTTCCGTGATCACCCCGCTACCAGAGTACCATATTACCACCTATATTGCTCTGGTAAGTCCATCACCTGGTGATCCCTGGGTAAAGACTCCTAGTGCCCGTGACAGTTACTGTATGTTGACCCTGGTCGGGTGGCCTCCACCAAATCACATCTCAGATCTCTAAATCAGGGATGACAAACCGCTGAACAATATTGTGCAGAGTTTAGGTGCTGGTCCACTGACAGCTTGTGGAATGATCCTGCACCTCAAAGCCAGTTTCATCTCGGCTTGTCCGATCAGATTTAAGGCTCCCTAGCCTACCTCGTTGGAAAACTTAATGCAGCTCGCCATTAAAATAGGGAAATCAAGGAAAGGATAGCTGAAAAGAAACCACCATCTTACTTTTCACCTTCATCATCATCATCATTTATTTATATAGCGCCACTAATTCCGCAGCGCTGTACAGAGAACTCATTCACATCAGTCCCTGCCCCATTGGAGCTTACAGTCTAAATTCCCTAATATATACACACACTCACACAAAGACAGACAGAGAGGGAGACAGACAGAGACTAGGGTCAATTTTTGATTGCAGCCAATTAACCTACCAGTATGTTTTTGGAGTGTGGGAGGAAACCGGAGCACCCGGAGGAAACCCACGCAAACACAGGGAGAACATACAAACTCCACACAGATAAGGCCATGGTCGGGAATCGAACTCATGACCCCAGTGCTGTGAGGCAGATGTGCTAACCACTAGGCCACTGTGCTGCCCTTCTGCCTCATATCCTGCACCAGTGGATGTTGCTGAACCCATACAGCTAGGGGCCTACCGTCACTCTACGAAAGAAAGAACAAGAAGACTTTCCAGGGCTTTTGTCTGTACTGCGGCAACAAAGGCTACCTTCTTCACTTCTGTCCTAACAAGGCGCAAAAATATCAGGGGTAGTGGATAAGGGAGAGGTCCATTTAGGTCTTCAGATAATCTCTTCCAAGAACACCCTTCTGGTTCCCGCCAGATCTTCAGCGGCTCTCATTCTATTGCCATTTCTGCTCTTCTGGATAGCGGTGCTGCCCTAGCAGCTTCCTGGATTTTGGATTCGCTAAGCCCTTGGGTATCCCATCTGTGAAGATCGATTCAGTGATCACGGTCTGTGGTCTGGATGGAGGTCCTTTGCCTGGTGGCAAGATATCTTCCAGGACTCCACCACTCCAACTCATGGTGTGAACTCTCCATTCTGAGACTCATGTCTTTGTATCTGGTCAGCTGCCCCTCCGTTCTGCTTATCTTGGGTAACCCCTTCTTCCATCTCTACAATCCTCTCACCCATTGGAGTAAGGGAGAGATCATCCGCTGCAGTCCGGCCTGCTCATCTGTCTGCCTGACCCTGCCCCCTCCGTCTTTTCTAAGAAAGCAGCTGACTCCTTACCTCCTCATCGAGTGTACGATTGTGCCATAGACCTCATTCCGGGTACCAAGCTAGCCAAGGTGAAATTATATTCTCTTTCAGTTCTTGAAGTTAGGGCTATGGAAAGTTATGTGGAGGAAAACCTGCAGAAAGGCTTTATTAAAACTTCTAAGTCCCCAGCCGGAGCCAGATACTTCTTTGTGTCCAAGAAGGACGGGAGCCGACGGACATACATAGATATCCAAGGTTAAAACAAGATCACTGTAAAAAACACTTACCCCACTCCCTCTCATCTCAGCCCTCTTAGACCAAATAAAAAAAAACACAATCTTCTCTAAGATTGATCTTTGCGGAGCATCCGAATAAGAGTGTCAGACGCCATCCCCGCGCCTTCTCGCTGGCTGGGGACGGATGCCTTCCTTCCCCGCCGAAGCGCCCCGTTACGCTCCTTCCGGTCGTTGTCAGGTCGCATGTGACTTCCTGTCAGCGGTCAGTGCTTCTCATGCGCTCCAGCATCCCGGCCGTCACCTTAACGACCAGGACGTCATTTCCTGTTCCTGCCCGGCCGTCACCATGGCAACGGCCGGACGCCTCTGCTATAGCGCTGCGTCCCGGCGGTAGGCTGATTAATCTAAGGTCTGGTTTACAGGCATTAGCCTGCATCTGGGTATTTTCAGGGACAAGCCCTGATTGGCCCTGCTCTGTATGAGCAATTAGTCTGCAGCAGTGTATCCTACTCCTGATTGGTCTGTACTTGTATTTAAGGCAATGGGGTCTGCTGCCTCATTGCCGGTTGCTGGGGCTTGTAGTTTCACAACATCTGGAGGGCCGCAGGTTGGACAGGCCTGCTCTATTCAATACATTCAACTCACATTTTCCATCAGCGAGGAGCTGTGTCTGCATGTCCTATCCAGCTGGAAGCAGGGGAGGAAGAGAATTTCACTTCCTCTTGTTACAGGATGTGAGGAAACTGGGAGCTACTGGACTGAGAACTTTGTATTCATCACCCGTTTCTCACGGATTAATGTACTTTTTAATCTTTGGCCCAGTCTAAGTATATACACCAGAGCATCGGTGTATTATGTGTATTATTATTTCATGTTATTAAGTACATATTGCCCTTGCTGTTACCTGCAATAGTGTATGTAGTATATATATAGAATATTTCTATACTGTGTGAAAATTACAGGACAGCAGCAGTCATTTTGCTTGTGTTAGCTAATGTAATTACCATGTCTCAAATGTCCATTGTTATGTGGTGCAGCTTAGATTTGGTTTGTAATCAGAACAATGAGTTAGCTAGCTGGCAGCCCATGTTAATTAGCTAGGTAATCTGAGAGGTAATGAGGTTAGAACTTCTAAATGATATGTAATGTGCCTCCACACTAATATATTGGCTGAAATAGCATGGGGAAATGTATCAATACGTATAAATGTTATTGGATCAAAATGTATCACAGAATAATATTGTATAACACTGCTGATACAATGTGTCAAAAGTCTTATTGTTTTATGTAAGCGTATAGTGTCATTCCCTGCTGTAATATTGTAACCCCATGTGTAGTGTATTCCGCCAAAACAGCTACTTGAGTAAAGCCATTCCATTGTATAATCAAGATAACAGGGACAGTATGTCTTGCAGCTAAAGGGTCACTTCTGTAAGGGGGAGGTTTGAGACATTTGACCCTACTTCCTGTGCATACAGCTAAGAATATAGGGAGATGAGAATGCCAGAGGAGCTATTCTAGCTTAGAGAATCCTGGTGTACAAGACATATATATTCTGGTCTACCCGAGTGAGTTGAATCCCACAGAAGCTAACTGCCATCCCAGCTAATGGTGGTATCCTCACACAGGATATCAAACCTTTCCTTTGGGTGAAGTTAACCTTCCACAGGAAATAGGTCACAGCATTTTACATGCTAATGGTAATGACCTAAACAGGATTTCACAGACCCCATGATTGTAGTGGGGGAGGGAAACTACATGTGTGCATTATAGTAATTCAAACATGGCAGAATCTGGTATATATTACAAAATTGTATATAAAATAATAAAATATGTATATATATATATATATATATATATATATATATATATATATATATATATAATCTTCTTCACCCCACTACTTAAAATACGTAAGTAAAGTGACAATACACCAGGCTGGTCTTTAAAAGCCACACCGGCACATTTATTAGTGAGGCGAAGACTCCTAAAGTTTATGTAAGTTTTATATATCTAAAATATCTCTTTAAATCAAGCAGTGGTTTAAGGGTAACTTTGGGTGCAGCAAACACAATAAATACACAGCAATTTAGGTACACACGTTTCTACTATATCAAATGAACAGGACTAATACTAAATACACTTTAAATGTGTCTCACTTGTTATATACCACTAAAAGGGACCTCTAACCCCTTTAATTGCTATCCTGCAATATTACTCTAGTCACAATACTTCCCACTAGCGATATATATTAACCTCAATAACAATTGCTTCAATTTCACTAGCACATATTATACAAAAACATTTGTATAATAAACAGATGAGTGCAATTATGCAGCCTTTCTAGCAGGTATTACTAATGGGTATTTCTTCATCTCCTTCACAGAGCCAACGGGCATTACGGCTGCAAATAGCACAGATCAATGTCAGTTATCTGTATTCCTCAAACACAGATAATCCCTCACAGCAGCACTTACTTGTAATCTTACTCTTCTCCAATAAACAGTTACTTTCTCCAGGCGATTTGATAAACCACACTCCCTTGTCTGTCTTTCCTCTAATTTGACATGAATGTAGAATACACATTACACCCCCGCTGTGCCCTCTTTTCCTCTTAGGTGTAAGCATACAGTCACTTTAGTACAATCTGGCTCCTCAACACACAGTTAGGGCTTTTCCCACAGATAGTAAATAATGTCAAGGTGTTTGGTGTAATTTTCCTCAGTTTTAGTCTCTATCCCCTAACTATCTTTCCCTACACGACACCCTTGTTACTATATCACAGTCACGAAAAATGGTATTATAAAATATTCTTCAGGTCTACCCATCTATTCCCTACCTAACTAGTAACAAAATGAATCAGTCCAAGTAGATTGATTACAAAGTAAACATGGGTTGCTGGGCTTACTGCACTCCGGTATCTGGTAAGCTCTCCCACTCTCACTCTCCTTAATCTCTATGTCTCTCAGACTCCCGTTACTCTCTCTCTGACAGGCTGCAGGGGTTTCCCCCACAAGATGTCTGGCTCTCAGAATCTCCAACTGTCATTTGTAATGGCTCCTTCACACACTCCCCCTCCCCACTGCATGCTGGGAGATGTAGTTCTCTGCTGGCAGGGGAGCTATCTTAAGTGTATGTGCGGCCCGCTTAGGTCGACTCTACACTACACAATGCAGAAATTGGATTAATTTGGTAAATAAAATGTATCAATTTTTAGTGTAATGTTGCTTATTTGTAAAATAATACACATCATGTTTATTGATGAATGTTCTATTTTGAATGTTTGCTAAACATACGCTATACATAAAGAGCAGTGACCAGGACACAGTGACGGCACTTCTACCATGTCTTAGAAAAACATGGTGTTTGTGGCCTGTTTAAAATTTAACATCTTAGAACGAAGACGGAAGGGGAATGCTGGATTGGATGCTCCAACCAAAGCAGCCACAATAAGAAGGTAAGCTAATTTGTTTTCTTAATTTGCTCCGAATATCTGAACCTAGGTTCTCTGATTTCGTCTTCTGTTGTTGATTGAAACCGAGTGATTTAATTCTAATATGAGTATTTGGTAGTACGAGGTATATATGAATAAGATATACATCATTTATACAATGCAAATTACATGTTATCTAACATATATGTACCAATAAAATGCTGAAATATTTTACGATTAAAGTTAATGACTGGACAATCAGTGTTTTCAGGCAAGTGTTTAATTTTGAAAAGGACAATGAACATCAGAGTGGAAATTTCTATCACCGCAGTTATGTCACAATGAAACGAGAAGAGATGGGGTCGGTGGGAACATATGTAACACAAAAACATTTTTGAGAAATTGAGTAATAAGGCCACTGTAAATAAATACTAAAAGCAAAGTTAAGATAAATCACAAAGAAATCAACCTGCTTAAACATAACCCAGAAATCCAAAGAGCTTGCAAAGCTGAAATATAAACCAGCAATCAAGTTCCCAAAATGACAGAATAATCCCTACAGATGTCAGATGGATTATATTCAGTAATGAAAGAGTTGTAGTAACTATTGTCTGACTGTTACCGACCTGGCTTGTCCTGGACTTTTTATTCTTCAGTGTCCCTGACCTCAGCTCGTACTCTGACTGTACCGCTCTATGTGATATGTCACATAGATGTCTCACAGTTCATTGCGGCTGGCTTTTTTTCCCCTTTCTTCAACTTTCTACCAAAGTCTTTCAACTTTTACTTTTCTAAGTTTTCAACAAAGTTTGAATTGTCCTTTCAGAGTTGTGAAGTGTTATTGTTTTGGCCCTTGTAGTGCTGCAGTTTCTCTCATCTGTACACCACCAAATAATCTCCATCTCCCGATCACCACTGCGAAAGGTGAGATTCAGTGAAGGACATATTAAGGACATTGTGACTGATTCTTGTTATTCCTGTGATCGTGGGATTATGTGAATATCAATATCCCTACCTAATAGCAAACTGGGAGGCGATCCAGAGGAAGGACAGTTATAGCAAAAGATATGGTGCAGCGAGGTAACACGCCAACGTACGTTTCGCTCAGTAGCTTTAAGGCCTTGAAAAAGCAACTGAGCGAAACGCATAATCCGCGATCACAGGAGATAGGATTTTTTTATCTCCTTTTTTATGCAGTATTATCTGCTTAGCACGAGTCTTATTCCTCTGTATTTTTATTAGTTTCTCCTATCAGTAATTATATGAAGTTTACCTATGCAAGTTTACAAGTATGATTAAGCATTGACAATAGGAAGAGAATCCATTGGTAAAGGGGTATTTGTTTTCCCCTCATTGACATACAATTATTTATCAAGGTAGATCTAGTGGAATTGGGAAACCAATTGAAGTCCTGACTCTCTTGATAATTAACCTAGATCATTAAACAAATAATTGGAGGATATGTTTGCATTATGAATTTCAGTAACACTTGAAGATTAAGTTACAAGTAAAACTGCTTCTATATTTTGTTATAACACCTAATGGCAGCAACGAGGTCATGCAATTCATTTTGCATTTTTTAATTCACTACAAACACTTTTGTAATCAATGGTATTAGTTATTTCGGTCTTTAGCCAACCAAATCTACAGTTTTAATGTATATCTAATAAAAATTTATATTTTAACTTATGACCACCCCGGAGTGCCCCTATAACACACATTCTTTTCTCCTTTTTTTTTTGATGCCTTACTGACTGTGTTGGGTGCACCCTCTAAGGGAAAAAAAAATGTTTTCCCTTAAATATATAAATAATTCCTGACACATTGAAGGGAAAGGTCTAAGAATTTACACCGGGTGCGGTGATTCTCTCTCTTGTTCAAATATTATGGTATGTCAAATACTGCTGCAATTCACGATTACTGTATTTCTATAAACCCAAATAAATTGTGTTTCTTCATGTGTGAAGTCGTTGATGTCTAACAAGTTGCAATTTGAATGTAAAACATTTCCCACATTCAGAACATGAAAATGGCTTCACACATGTGTAAACTCTCTGATGTGTATCAAGCACCGACTGCCATCTAAAACATTTCCCACATTCAGAACATGAAAATGGCTTCTCACCTGTATGAACTCTCTCATGTTTATTAAGATCTGATTTATGTTTAAAACTTTTCCCACATTCAGAACATGAAAATGGCTTCTCACCTGTGTGAACTCTTAGATGTATGTCAAGCACCGACTGCCATCTAAAACATTTCCCACATTCAGAACATGAAAATGGCTTCACACCTGTGTGAACTCTCTGATGTGTATCAAGCACCGACTGCCATCTAAAACATTTCCCACATTCAGAACATGAAAACGGCTTCTCACCTGTGTGAACTATATGATGTGTATAAAGTGCTGACTGCTGTCTAAAACATTTCCCACATTCAGAACATGAAAATGGCTTCTCACCTGTGTGAACTCTCTGATGTGTATAAAGCGCTGACTGCTGTCTAAAACATTTCCCACATTCAGAACATGAAAATGGCTTCTCACCTGTGTGAACTCTCTGATGTGTTTCAAGCGCTGACTGCCGTCTAAAACATTTTCCACATTCAGAACATGAAAAAGGCTTCATACCTGTGTGAAGTCTCTGATGTGTATTAAGATCTGATTTATGTTTAAAACTTTTCCCACATTCAGAACATGGAAATGGTCTCTCACCTGTATGAATTCTATGATGTTTAGTAAGATCTGATTTATGTTTAAAACTTTTCCCACATTCAGAACATGGAAATGGCCTCTCACCTGTGTGAACTCTCTGATGTGCATCAAGCGCTGGCTGCCGTCTAAAACATTTCCCACATTCAGAACATGAAAAAGGCGTCACACCTGTGTGAAGTTGTTGATGTCTAACAAGGCGTGATTTGAATGGAAAACATTTTCCACAATCAGAACATGCAAGTGACTTTTTACCAGAGTGAGTTTTCTGATGAGTAACAAGATATGATTTCTGAGCAAAACATTTTCCACATTCAGAACATGAAAATAGTTTATCATCTGTATAATCTGTACTGTGTGTAACAATATCAGAGTTGTTAAGTGAACATTCCTCATTAATTGAAGGATCAGATGATATATTTGCACAGTGAAGTAATCGATGTATATTTAAGGTAATGGGGTTTTCTCCTGAAGAATTTTGTGTGATGTCGGTATATTCCATTTCACATTGTGGAGATAAAATAAGATGTCTCTCCGAGTTATTCCAGGTGTGTTGTTCATCTGCTGGGAATAAAATAAATATATGAAAATACACATTTCTGCAGAACAGATTTGTTTTTTATTATAACAAGTGGATTGCAATACCCCAACATTAACATTAATTTATTAACTAACCTATGGATTAACACCATTATGAATATAACCTAATATGTACTCTCTGTCAGGGGAGTGCCCATTGTAGGGTATAAGACCCTTTGTAACTGCGTCAGGAGTCCTCATCTATGACCGACTGACGGTAATCGTGTTACAGACCATGTTGGTGTTGACTGAAGTCTTATTGCTGAAGACTTGGAGCGGGGTCCCGGGAATACCCGGGTGATTAATCATCTAACTAACCATCTCTGTAGCTAAGTATATTGTGTTATTATCATCATCACATACAAGTTGTTTGTTGTAGTGTATCCATCAATTGCTGTTTTGCATCATTATCTTTTAAAAGCTGTTTATGTAATGAGATGGTTTAGCTGGCACGAGTATATTACAGAAGGTGAAGCAGCACCTTCAGCCCAACCAAGCTACATTCCGCCTCTTCATTCATCCTCGCTTAATGAATCTCCTCAGGGGTCTCCATATCTCCCTTTATGTGGCTAGATCATGGACATTTTATTTTTTTCTTTGAATAAGTGGCTTACAAGGTTTTTGACTTTTCATATTGAGTGTATTACAGATATTGTACGGGTCGCTGTGTTCCTCCCGACTATGTACCTCCTTCCCTTTTTTTTGTCCTTCGGTTCCACCCTCCTTCTTTACTTTCTATACCCCTTAAATTTTGAAAACTAATAAAAATACTATTGAAGATAAAAGCTGTTTGTTACACTTTCATATTAAAGCCCTTTGCAGATAGAGAGAGAGAGAGTGTGTGTGTGTGTGTGTGTGTGTGTGTGTGTGTGTGTGTGTGTGTGTGTGTGTGTCTTCATTAACCATTTATATCCTCTAACTTGATTCCACTGGGAATCATGTCACAAAAGGGGTTGTTCCAAGTGGGTCGACTGTGAAACTTTCCTGTCCCACAGCTTGAGCCAATGACCTGGGCTTTAGGGGTACTTATTGTGCCATTTTTAGAGCACCACATTGTATGACATATTATAAAACATTTATCTGTGTAGGTAATGGTAGCGCTTTACACTAAGCTCCTACCTTATAGCAACTTTGGGTCTACCACCCACTCTAGCTATGTCTATCCAACATCAGGATCTTATGGATTAAAGTAAGCAGACAGGTGTCCTTACACATACAGATCAGGTAACGGTAGAACGGGTGTAATGAGATGCTGTAGCGGTGCACAGCTACATCTGATGAACTGAATCAACACCAGATCATTTTGATTAGATATACAATGTATTGTGTTACAGTCACTTAACTACAGTCTCATCTTTCCTTTGTCCAGAACTTGACATCTTATCATTATGTCTTCTGATCACATACATGGCAGTAATTATATCATCACTCTATAAAACTCACCTGAATGAAAAGCTGACATTAGACATAGAGACTCTCTTAACTTGTTCTCAACTGCAGTTGGTGTACAGGTAATAGCAGTCTGAAAGTTTATCTGGTTCCTCTCACAGTCTAGACATGTGACTCCCATGCACATCAGGCCAGCAGTATCCTGCTCTGACCTCACACTCCGTCTTGTCCTTCTTGTGATCTCTGTAATTTCCCTGGTTTCTAGCTAGGGACATCTCCCTTGGGAGTTCAGCAACACTCAAGCATCAGGGAGCACAAAGTGGAACAGGCAGATGAACAGACCAGAATAGAATGAACCAGCAAGAACCCACTGGAACACACAAATCAACTTTTTATACACTTGGGTCCTGCCATCGCCCTCACCGCGCCCTCATGGTGGCAGGCTTAGTACTTAAGCAAAAAGGGGCATTTTATTTAGATAGGTATGCAGATGGAGTATTAGTGTAGGTGAATCAGAATATAATCAGTACATGGGTAACGTAACGTAGTGCAAGAGGAGGACCATGGGTAACGTAACGTAGTGCAAGAGGAGGACCATGGGTAACGTAACGTAGTGCAAGAGGAGGACCATGAGTAACGTAACGTAGTGCAAGAGGAGGACCATGAGTAACGTAACGTAGTGCAAGAGGAGGACCATGAGTAACGTAACGTAGTGCAAGAGGAGGACCATGAGTAACGTAACGTAGTGCAAGAGGAGGACCATGAGTAACGTAACGTAGTGCAAGAGGAGGACCATGAGTAACGTAACGTAGTGCAAGAGGAGGACCATGAGTAACATAACCTAGTGCAAGAGGAGGACCATGAGTAACGTAACGTAGTGCAAGAGGAGGACCATGAGTAACGTAACGTAGTGCAAGAGGAGGACCATGAGTAACGTAACGTAGTGCAAGAGGAGGACCATGAGTAACGTAACGTAGTGCAAGAGGAGGACCATGAGTAACGTAACGTAGTGCAAGAGGAGGACCATGAGTAACGTAACGTAGTGCAAGAGGAGGACCATGAGTAACGTAACGTAGTGCAAGAGGAGGACCATGAGTAACGTAACGTAGTGCAAGAGGAGGACCATGAGTAACGTAGTGCAAGAGGAGGACCATGAGTAACGTAACGTAGTGCAAGAGGAGGACCATGAGTAACGTAACGTAGTGCAAGAGGAGGACCATGAGTAACGTAACGTAGTGCAAGAGGAGGACCATGAGTAACGTAACATAGTGCAAGAGGAGGACCATGAGTAACGTAACGTAGTGCAAGAGGAGGACCATGAGTAACGTAACGTAGTGTAAGAGGAGGACCATGAGTAACGTAACGTAGTGCAAGAGGAGGACCATGAGTAACGTAACGTAGTGCAAGAGGAGGACCATGAGTAACGTAACGTAGTGCAAGAGGAGGACCATGAGTAACGTAACGTAGTGCAAGAGGAGGACCATGAGTAACGTAACGTTGTGCAAGAGGAGGACCATGAGTAACGTAACGTTGTGCAAGAGGAGGACCATGAGTAATGTAACGTTGTGCAAGAGGAGGACCATGAAAAACGCAAAGTAGTACATGAGGAGGATCATGGGTAATGTTATATCTAGTAGTTACAGGGAGGAACATGGCAGCTGGTAGCACAATGATATGATATGAGGAGAGCAGGTGTCTAATAAGGGCTGATGGCTCCTGACTCCCCCACTGAGCAGATACTTTTATCTCATTAGTTTGTACTGACAGAGGAGGGTGTAGAGGAGATTGTTGTAGTGACTGAACATGGAGGATATAGGAGATTTATGTATTTAGTGTGTATTACTCACCTGTGCTGATATCTGTAGGGATTTCCTTCTCCTTACACTGCTGATCACCCCTCACATACGTCTCTTCTTCTACCTTTATATCTTCTACTTTAAGAACAATCTGATCTTCACCCTAAGTAACACACAAAACAATAATAAAAAAAAACTATACTAAAGCCTGATTTAATAAACGGAACCCCCTTATAGCTTCGAGACAAGACTATATTTCAGGTTTTCTATCATCATTATTTATTTATATAGCACTAACAAATTCAAAAATCCGCACATTGTTAGGACTTTACCTCATCTCTATATCGTCATTAATTAATGGATATAGGTAAGGGGGTGCTCTTCCCACTAGCGAGCATTAGGGAAAGAGGAAAATAAATGAACATAAGAAGGCACTACTATCCTATTCTATTAATAAATTAGTTATGAATATACCTATATTAATAATATTATTAAACATGTATGATTGAACCCCAAGCACATCATTAAACCTTGGTCCATAGTGGTGACATATTAAAACATAGAGAGAAAAATTGTGAAAATAGCAAAAAAATGGTGTATATAAAATAATCAACCTCTCAGTGAGGCCAATAGGTGGGATCCTTAGTAATAAGCAACTATATTGTGACAGAATTTATTACATTTATTAACATGTGTTTTCAGCAATGAATAACTCAGGAGATAAATAAATAAATGTTTAAGAATATTATTAATAAAGGTATAATTATTACTATTTTTTAACAGGATAGGAGTGCCTTCTTATGTCCATTTATTTTAATTTTATTTACATAGTGCCAGATAATTGTGTAGCTCTTTACAATTGGGAATAAATAAAGTATTAAACAATACTGGGTAATACAGACAAAGAGGTAAGAAGACCCTGCTCACAAGCTTACAATCTATAGGTCAATGTAAGGCGAATACATGAGGGTACATCTACATATTTTATTTTTGTCCAGCCAGATTGCAAAGGTAAAAAGTGATTCATATGGGTCAGAGTGTTGTGGTCTTGTGTAAACTGTGTAAAGGATGGTAATAGGGTAACCTAGTGAGGTTAAGGGGGTGGTTGAGGAATATTGTAAGCTTGCCTGAAAAAGTGGGTTTTCAGAGAACACTTGAAGGTTTGTAGACCAGGAGAAAGTCTTATTGTGCGAAGGATAACACAATATAAGATCACCAAAACTTGTCTAGAGATCATATATCTAGAGATTGTATTTTGGAAGTTGTTGAGACCCCCAATTACATCTACCTGTGCGATATTGTGAGTATCCTCTATATGATCCTGTGAATTAAGAGAACGGGGACATCTGTCTGAGGTATTTCTGTTATAGGATCCATCTGTAGGAAACACAGAATAGCTGAATTATTCATATGTAATTATTTCAAAACTCCATTCTCCTTTACAATAATAAAGAGTTTCCTTTTACCCAGTGATGTGAGGGGTCGATGATTCTCCATCATCACGTCCTTGTACAGACCCTTGAGACCATCTAAATACTCCCACTCCTCCATGGAGAAACAGACCGTGACATCCTGACACCTTATAGGAACCTGATACACACAATGATACAGTCATCACCCAGACACATCCCCTGGTGTTACTGTATAATGTCCCATTCACAGCAGTCACCTCTCCAGTCAGCAGCTGAATGATCTTGTTGGTGAGTTCTAGAATCCTCTGGTCATTGTTTCTCTCATGTATCAGTGAGTGAGGTGGAGGCACCGTGATGGGGCTCTGGGTCCTGCTCAGTCCTCCTGACACATGGGGATGGCTGGTAGGTGACACACTAGACTTCTTCACCACTGTGTAACCCTGTGTATTAAAGGGGAAACAATCAGCACAAAGAGTAGATGTAATTCCCTTTTTCACAGATCACGTAAGGCTATAATACTAATATTAACATATATTCTCAATAATGGTCTCAGAAAGCCAGACTGAGAAATGCTTAAAGCAGCACTACCAAGTAGGGGGCTGCTGCACAAAGGCATTATTCTCTAAGTTTCATGGTTCTTCTCACACCCCTGGCCATAACCTGGACCTGTGTGATTCTGCAGATGGTGTGTGCGGGTTAATGATTGTATGAACCAATAACAAAGCAATCTTTGTGATTGGCTCTTCAGCTGCCATATTAAAGTGATGAACAGAAATAACTTTATGGTAATCTGGGTGCACAGCTTAATTAATTTATATAGCGCCAACCTTACAATTAGTAACAAACAGTAAAAAAAACAAAAAAAACAAGACTAGTTATCAGACAGTCAAACGGGTTAGAGGATCCTGCCTACAAGCCTACAACTTATAGGAAAACTGGGATTTTTATACTTCCGTTAAATATTTTTCTAAGAATCCTAAGGGAGACACTGGAAACACTGGAGTATAGAGGTTCAGTGCAGGAGTTTAGGCAGAAATTTCCCTCCAAAAATTCAAACTCCTTCCCTTCTATACTCCCATAGATTGGGACTTCAGTATTTTTCACTTTTATCCTTTATAAAAATGTTATTAAAAGGCATCGAGTACATACAAATGTGAAAAATGAATGCACAGGACATCAATAAGTATAAGATTAATCAAAGTATAAAATAAAGAATGTAATACAGGTGTATAATAAACAGCATATAAGAGTGAAGGATGATAAACATTCAATGCTAAATTTTAACTAATTAAGAAGAAATAAATGTGCGATGGGAGTGGAAGAAGGGGGGAGGGGAGATCGCGGGATAAAGGGAAAGAAATCCTCATGGACAACCCAGCAGCCATGTGATGTTAAAGAGTAGAGGGCAGGTATTTCGGGATTTAAGCTTGAATTAAAGTGCTAGAGAAGGGGCATTATTGAAGTGGGCTAAAAAGAAAAAAGCTTACCTGGCGCTAATAAATAAAACACCCTGTGATGTCTCCAAACGCTGCTGTATTGGGATAGCGTCACTCTCCCACAATAAAGAAAAACCACAAATATAAAATACACAGCACAGAGAGGAGACACTCACGGTGTGGGATAATATAGGGAATAGGGTCTGAGTGGAAGACAGATAAATATGCAATATCCAAAAGAATTGCAAAAACAAATTTAATCTAAAGCGGATAAAATACAAAACCATAAAAAACAACAATAAATACATGAACAAATCTACAATACAATAATGGAGTAAATAATTCACATCAATATGGTAACTTGAAATCGACACTGTGAGCTGAATCCTCTTAAAACATTGAAAAGTATGAAAGTCCAGAGAATCTTGATCCACATAAAAGCCTATTGGCCAGTAGACACCAAAGTAGAAAGTCTCTTGTTTAAGTAATGTCCAGAAATTAAATGAAATTGAGCAATTGTTTTGACAGATTTCAAATAATCAATCGAATAAAGTGACTGCTGGAAAGAAGTTTAGCAAATTCCTTGTTCTTACGATCTCCACACATAGAATTTCCAGCCTCTTGTCTCCGCTACCGCTCAGCTGATAGACATTACTCTGTGTTAAGAATAAGGTGCGCACCTTTCAGATATCCAGATAAGAAGAGACATCAGTTGGATGTTCCGCTTGGATAAGCCTTTTCAGTCGTTCTGACTGGAATTAATTATTTTGCATTATTGAAGTGGGACCAAGCACTACATGTTTTGGAAGATAATTTCTCAGAATACTGGCGATCCATTTCATAGATATCCTATATTATTTTCTGAAGAGCAGCTACTGTGTGTGGACACCGCATTTTTAAAAGGATAGCTATAAGTGGTCAATCTCCAAATATGTCTGGCAAATTTATTGGGATGTTTAGGTATGTCAAGGAAGGGTAGAGGAAGCAGTATATGCCTCAGCTGGGCCTTCAGTGTTATTCTATCATAGCCCAAAGAACAAAACCAAGAGTACAGAACATGAGAGAGAGGAGAGAACAAGGTTCTCCAGCAATAAGAGGAACAAGAACCTAACAAGGAGAACAATGAAAAACAAGGAACAAAGAACAGAATAACTAACAAGTGCAAAGAGTGAGCGTACAGTGTCCCCAAATGGACTCAGAAAAAGGATTTAGCACAAAAACAAAAATCTTATTTTCTCTTTCACCTATGGGGGATGTCCAAAAGATGTTCCTACAGAAGGGTACGCTCAGAAGTAGTAGTGCGCGGCACCTTATGTCCAAAACTGCCATCATTGGATGCAAAAATGTTGAATCTGTAGAATTTTGTGTACATGTGTCCGAAGACCAGGTGGCCTCCCACCACAACTGCTCAGTGAAGGCCCCTCGCTGTCCTGCTCCGGAGACAGCCTGATGAATTACCAAAGTAATCTACCTAGCAATGGTTTAGCCAATGGCCAGCCTTTTCTTGTGGACATCATCAAGGACCAAGAGGTCATCTTTCCTACCTACTTCATGGGTCCTATGGATATAGGTCCTCAAAGCACTGAAGGCATCCAGAGAGTGAAGAGAGCCCTCTTTCCTCCGGGACTTACCCAGGTGTAAATCCAGGATCACAATGAATATCCCAATTAAGTTAAAATTTGAAGACCACCTTGGACTGAAAAGGCTTAGCCCGAAGAACAGCCCTGTCTTCATGAAAGGTGAGAAACTGAGGCCTACAAGAAAGAGCCCCAAGCTCCGAAACTCTCCTGGCTGTGGATATGGTCAAGAGAAAGCTGTCAGTGCCAGACTAAGATCCTAAAGTGCTACTGGGTGCATGTAAAGTGAAGAAAATCTACATTTCCGGTGAAAATGCCAGTTTTCCCCTGCAAGAAAACTGATAGGGCAGAAACCTGAACCTACAAGGAGCTAAGGCTCAAGCCATGCTCCAGACCTTCCTGCAAGAAGAGCAGTAAGCAGGACAAAAAGAAGTGAAAGGAAACCCCTTCCTTTTACACAAGGAAATATTGGTCTATCAGACCCTGTGATAATTCCAGGCACAAACTGGCTTTCTGGCCAAGAGCATTGTCTGAATCATGCTGTCTGGAAAGCCAGCTTTAAGGATCATGGCTTCAACAGCCATACTGTTAAAGTCAGTTGAGGTACAATTTGATAATGCAGACTTAATAGGTTGTGCATTAGAGGAAGACGGCAAGACAGAGGTCCCAAGGTACATCCATGATTGCTATCATAACACCTTTGGATCCATTGACATGGAGCAGAAGTGCTCCACCTTGTAATTCAACAAAGAAGCTAACATGTTGACATCTGGCTGGAAGACTTCAGGCTGAAGAGACCATTCCCCAGGGTGAAGGGCCTCTCTGCTGAGAAAACCTCCTTCTCTGTTTTCCAACCCTGGAAAGAATACTGCCACAATGGCTTGAAAATTTTGTTCTGTCCATGGCACTAACCTGCTGTTTTCTCTCATGGCGAGGGCACTCTTGGTGCCTCCTTCATGGCTGCCGTGGCACTTTTTAGCCCTTACTTGCAAGAATGGGTGTGCTATGACTAGGTATCAGCACATTTATCTGGAGCTTTGACTCCACTGTAGATCCAAAGACTCTGGAAACAGCACTGAGGAGTGACAGCTCGCCAGCGATTAAGGTCGGCATCCATAGACACTAGTGTCCATACCCAAATTATGAAGGTTGAGATTGTCACGCCTCAGCTACCAGTGGAGCCACTGGCACAACCTTGGAGAGAGGGTGAGAAACTGGCTGGTCAGGCGATGGTGAGATTTGCTCTCTCAGGTATTCACTCAAGTGAAATCGTGCAAATTGCACCACCTCGAAGGTAGAGACCATCTTGCTAGGACTTCATGCAAAACTGAACCAAAATCAGTCTACAAACTAACAAGGACTTCACATGTCTGTGTATGCCAGGATTTTTTCTTGTGGTATGAACACCACCTGCTGGCAGCTGTCGAACAGCAGTCCCAGGAAGACCATCTTCTAACTAGGAGTCAAAATGGACTTGAGGTTGTTGATCCAGCCGTGAGATTTTAAGGTCTAGGACATCTCTTGAACATGAGCTTACAACAAGGTTGGGGTGCACACAATGATCAGCAGATCATCCAGGTAGGGTATAACAGTCACCATCCTGGATCTCAGTAGGGAAGCCATCACTGGCATGATCTTGATGAACACCCTAAATGCTGTCAACAGGCCAAAGGTTAAAGCAAGAAACTGAAAATTATGGGACTGTACAGTAAATCTCAGGAGACACTGGCGTCCCTCCCAGATTTAAACAATCAAGTATGTGTCCTTGATGTCCATGGACAAAATAAACTCACTCTGTTCAATGCTATTGATGACAGACCTGAAGGTTTCCATCTTGAATTTGAAAGTTCCTGAACCAATAAGGAATTTCAGTAAAAACCCAATCCCTTCTGCTTCTCCAGAACTGAAACAACTACTTCTGAGGAGACAAAGGACCTAATAGGTTCCGTAGAGCAAACCGCTTTTTGTTCTCTCCAGGAAAGCAGCAGTGAAAAACCATCTAAGTGGGGACTTCATGAAACATATTCTAGAGAAATTATTCCTCTCACCCAGGCACCTGTGGTGGAATTGAACCACCAATCCCAGTAGAGAAGCAGACTGGTTTTCCACCACAGGAGATCCCAGGTGGGTAACCTACCCCTCATAATGAGTGTTTGTATGAAGGTTTGGGAGCTGGATGCTTTGATACCAAAGTGTGTTTTCCCTTTTGCTGTCCTGCATAGGTACGTCCTCTAGAGCGCTCACGCCTTGCCTTTCCTGAGGGACGAAATAGGAGAAACATAGAGCCCTTCGGTCTTTGGACATTTACCAGGAGAAATTAAACTTTTTACCCCTGTTGCCAGGTAAATAATCTTGTCCAGTTCAAAATCAAACAAGAACCCTGCAGAGAAGTGCAGTGACCACAGAGTCCTTTTGGACTCTTATTAAATTTTATTTACAAGGTGTCACAAAATGTCCACAGCACTGTACAGGGTACAAACAATTGGACAGTACAAGGTAGAACAGTAGTGTACAATAAAACAAGTAACACTATAACTCTGGTAACTCAAAGCACAGCTAATAAGAAAGGGTGAGCGAAGTACATTCAGCGCAAGCTGGAAACCTGTGCCCAAGAGTGTGGGCGCAGTTAACAGCTTAAGAGCCACTGAAAAGGTGCAAAGAAAAGCAAAAGTGGAGTCAGTGGGCAGATGCCCAAGAAGGAGGTGGGCAGAGTAGCTGTTGAGCAAATTTAAAAGTGGTGGAAACAGGAGGAGAGATTGCACCTTCCAATGCCTAAGCCAGAGGACATATCATGCAGATACTACTGAAGCTGAAATCCTAGACTCAATGACCCCCTCATTGACGGTGGTTATCCCAGATATTTGCAGGCCTCACACATATGCTCCACCAGAGTTAGAAAATCCGATCTGGGACTGCCAGACAGCAAACCCTCTGCCAATTGCTGCAATAACCTTATTGACCGAAGCCACAGCAAAGATCGGTCTAAGGGAGGCCTTTGCTGCAGAGTAATACCGCTTTCATACTGCCACCCCGGCAATATCCCGGGTTTTTCAAGCAGGGTTTTTGCCGGGGCTCGGAGCGTCCCAGCTCAGAAACACCATTCATACTGCACCTCGGACCCGGGAATTTCCCAGGTTGACCCCATTCATACTGCACAAGTCTGTGCCCTGGCAATCTGTGGGAGTCATCACCAGAGCAGTTTTCATTGGCTGAAAAATGGTGATGTCATTGAAAGGTGACTGGTTTAATAGTGACTAGTGAAATAAAAGCAATTTTCTCCAACAAACTCCGATTCTGCTTCAGCTTGATCTGCACTCACCATCCACCATTTCTCCTAAACTCCTTCTCGAATCTTCCACGGGCTCCCACCTGTGACATCATCCTCCAGAGACAGGCAGACAGCCAATCAGCTTGTTTTCTGTGCAACCCGGGTTGAAAAACCCGGGTTGCACCATTCATAGTGCAGGCAACCCGGGTCCGACCCGGGAATTACCCCTCAATAAATCCCGGGTTGAAGACCCGGGTTTTTGGACCCGGGATTTTTGACTTGTACCATTCATACTGCACCAATACCCGGGTCGTTTGAGCTCGCCCCGGCAAAAACCCGGGATTTTGGGCAGTATGAATGGGGTATAAACTGACTTAGAGGTGGTCCTCAGCTTTCCTATCCATGCTAGCACTTAAGGTAGCAGAATTTGGAAATGTTGGTGTTCTTAGATAGATAGGCAAGCTCTAAGAGCATCTACCTTAGGCGAAGATTCCCATTTCACCGTCCTCGCTAGGGAGAGGATAAACGGACTGCAATCTGCAGGGATCTGAAACCTACGATCCGGCTTCTTCAAAGCTTCACATTTCTCAAACATGGAAATGTCAGGAATCATCAATTCCCCTGAATATTTATTGTCTGCCAGACCACTGACACTAAAACCTCTACTCCCTGCTTCTTGTTGGGAGTCCTTGCGAGGCACAAAGAAACCTCGGGGTTAGAGAATTCAGCCACCTCCTATTGGGAGAAAAAGTCAGAGTCTGAACCTTCCTAAGACCTGAAGAACCACCTTGGTCTAAACCTGGTGGCAGATTCCATAATTGATGCCCAGTTAAAAGAAATCTGAACCGGACCCTGCACTGACCTCACCGGAGTCTGCTCCACCTGTATAATAATAACACAACACCAGAGTCTGCTCCACCTGTATAATAATAACACGGCACCAGAGTCTGCTCCACCTGTATAATAATAACACGGCACCAGAGTCTGCTCCACCTGTATAATAATAACACGGCACAAGAGTCTGCTCCACCTGTATAATAATAACACGGCACCAGAGTCTGCTCCACCTGTATAATAATAACACAACACCAGAGTCTGCTCCACCTGTATAATAATAACACAGCACCAGAGTCTGCTCCACCTGTAAAATCATAACACAGCACCAGAGTCTGCTCCACCTGTATAATAATAACACGGCACCAGAGTCTGCTCCACCTGTATAATAATAACAGCACCAGAGTCTGCTCCACCTGTATAATAATAACACGGCACCAGAGTCTGCTCCACCTGTATAATAATAACACGGCACCATAGTCTGCTCCACCTGTTTAATAATAATAACACAGCCCCAGAGTCTGCTCCACCTGTATAATAATAACACGGCACCAGAGTCTGCTCCACCTGTAAAATAATAACACAGCACCAGAGTCTGCTCCACCTGTATAACAATAACACGGCACCATAGTCTGCTCCACCTGTTTAATAATAATAACACAGCCCCAGAGTCTGCTCCACCTGTATAATAATAAATTGACACAGGAGTCTGCTCCACCTGTATAATAACACGGCACCATAGTCTGCTCCACCTGTATAATAATAACACGGCACCAGAGTCTGCTCCACCTGTATAATAATAACACGGCACCAGAGTCTGCTCTACCTGTATAATAATAACACGGCACCAGAGTCTGCTCCACCTGTATAATAATAACACGGCGCCAGAGTCTGCTCCACCTGTATAATTATAACACGACACCAGAGTCTGCTCCACCTGTATAATAATAACACGGCACCAGAGTCTGCTCCACCTGTATAATAATAACACGGCACCCGAGTCTGCTCCACCTGTATAATAATAACACGGCACCAGAGTCTGCTCCACCTGTATAATAATAACACGGCACCAGAGTCTGCTCCACCTGTATAATAATAACATGGCACCAGAGTCTGCTCCACCTGTACTGTAATAATAACACGGCACCAGAGTCTGCTCTACCTGTATAATAATAACACGGCACCAGAGTCTGCTCTACCTGTATAATAATAACACGGCACCAGAGTCTGCTCCCCGTGTATAATAATAACAGCACCAGAGTCTGCTCCACCTGTATAATAATAACACAGCGCCAGAGTCTGCTCCACCTGTATAATAACACAGCGCTCGAGTCTGCTCCACCTGTATAATAATAACACGGCACCAGAGTCTGCTCCACCTGTATTATTATAACACGGCACCAGAGTCTGCTCCACCTGTACTGTAATAATAACACGGCACCAGAGTCTGCTCCACCTGTACTGTAATAATAACACGGCACCAGAGTCTGCTCTACCTGTATAATAATAACACGGCACCAGAGTCTGCTCCCCGTGTATAATAATAACATGGCACCAGAGTCTGCTCCACCTGTATAATAATAACAGCGCCAGAGTCTGCTCCACCTGTATAATAATAACACGGCACCCGAGTCTGCTCCACCTGTATAATAATAACACGGCACCAGAGTCTGCTCCACCTGTATAATAATAACACGGCACCAGAGTCTGCTCCACCTGTATAATAATAACACGGCACCAGAGTCTGCTCCACCTGTACTGTAATAATAACACGGCACCAGAGTCTGCTCTACCTGTATAATAATAACACGGCACCAGAGTCTGCTCCCCGTGTATAATAATAACAGCACCAGAGTCTGCTCCACCTGTATAATAATAACACAGCGCCAGAGTCTGCTCCACCTGTATAATAACACAGCGCCCGAGTCTGCTCCACCTGTATAATAATAACACGGCACCAGAGTCTGCTCCACCTGTATTATTATAACACGGCACCAGAGTCTGCTCCACCTGTACTGTAATAATAACACGGCACCAGAGTCTGCTCCACCTGTACTGTAATAATAACACGGCACCAGAGTCTGCTCTACCTGTATAATAATAACACGGACCAGAGTCTGCTCCCCGTGTATAATAATAACATGGCACCAGAGTCTGCTCCACCTGTATAATAATAACAGCGCCAGAGTCTGCTCCACCTGTATAATAATAACACGGCACCAGAGTCTGCTCCACCTGTATAATAATAACACAACGCCAGAGTCTGCTCCACCTGTATAATAATAACACGGCACCAGAGTCTGCTCCATCTGTATAATAATAACACTGCACCAGAGTCTGCTCCACCTGTATAATAATAACACAGCACCAGAGTCTGCCCCACCTGTATAATAATAACACGGCACCAGAGTCTGCTCCACCTGTATAATAATAACACGGCACCAGAGTCTGCTCCCCCTGTATAATAATAACACGGCACCAGAGTCTGCTCCACCTGTATAATAATAACACGGCACCAGAGTCTGCTCCATCTGTATAATAATAACACTGCACCAGAGTCTGCTCCACCTGTATAATAATAACACGGCACCAGAGTCTGCCCCACCTGTATAATAATAACACGGCACCAGAGTCTGCTCCACCTGTATAATAATAACACGGCACCAGAGTCTGCTCCCCCTGTATAATAATAACACGGCACCAGAGTCTGCTCCACCTGTATAATAATAACACGGCACCAGAGTCTGCTCCATCTGTACTGTAATAATAACACAGCACCAGAGTCTGCTCCACCTGTATAATAATAACACGGCACCAGAGTCTGCTCCACCTGTATAATAATAACACGGCACCAGAGTCTGCTCCACCTGTATAATAATAACACGGCACAAGTCTGCTCCACCTGTATAATAATAACACGGCACAAGAGGCTGCTCCACCTGTATAATAATAACACGGCACCCAAGTCTGCTCCACCTGTATAATAATAACACGGCACCAGAGTCTGCTCCACCTGTATAATAATAACTCGGCACCAGAGTCTGCTCCACCTGTATAATAATAACACGGCACCAGAGTCTGCTCCACCTGTATAATAACACGGCACAAGTCTGCTCCCCGTGTATAATAATAACACAGCACCAGAGTCTGCTCCACCTGTATAATAATAACACAGCGCCAGAGTCTGCTCCACCTGTATAATAACACAGCGCCCGAGTCTGCTCCACCTGTATAATAATAACACGGCACCAGAGTCTGCTCCACCTGTATTATTATAACACGGCACCAGAGTCTGCTCCACCTGTACTGTAATAATAACACGGCACCAGAGTCTGCTCCACCTGTACTGTAATAATAACACGGCACCAGAGTCTGCTCCACCTGTACTGTAATAATAACACGGCACCAGAGTCTGCTCCCCCTGTATAATAATAACACGGCACCAGAGTCTGCTCCCCGTGTATAATAATAACATGGCACCAGAGTCTGCTCCACCTGTATAATAATAACACCGCGCCAGAGTCTGCTCCACCTGTATAATAATAACACGGCACCAGAGTCTGCTCCACCTGTATAATAATAACACGGCGCCAGAGTCTGCTCCACCTGTATAATAATAACACGGCACCAGAGTCTGCTCCATCTGTATAATAACAACACTGCACCAGAGTCTGCTCCACCTGTATAATAACACGGCACCAGAGTCTGCCCCACCTGTATAATAATAACACGGCACCAGAGTCTGCTCCACCTGTATAATAATAACACGGCACCAGAGTCTGCTCCCCCTGTATAATAACACGGCACCAGAGTCTGCTCCACCTGTATAATAATAACACGGCACCAGAGTCTGCTCCATCTGTATAATAACACTGCACCAGAGTCTGCTCCACCTGTATAATAATAACACGGCACCAGAGTCTGCCCTACCTGTATAATAATAACACGGCACCAGAGTCTGCTCCCCCTGTATAATAATAACACGGCACCAGAGTCTGCTCCACCTGTATATTAATAACACAGCACCAGAGTCTGCTCCACCTGTATAATAATAACACGGCACCAGAGTCTGCTCCATCTGTACTGTAATAATAACACGGCAACAGAGTCTGCTCCACCTGTATAATAATAACACGGCACCAGAGTCTGCTCCACCTGTATAATAATAACACAACACCAGAGTCTGCTCCACCTGTATAATAATAACACAGCACCAGAGTCTGCTCCACCTGTAAAATAATAACACAGCACCAGAGTCTGCTCCACCTGTATAATAATAACACGGCACCAGAGTCTGCTCCACCTGTATAATAATAACACAGCACCAGAGTCTGCTCCACCTGTATAATGATAACACGGCACCAGAGTCTGCTCCACCTGTATAATAATAACACAGCACCATAGTCTGCTCCACCTGTTTAATAATAATAATAACACAGCCCCAGAGTCTGCTCCACCTGTATAATAATAACACGGCACCAGAGTCTGCTCCACCTGTACAATAATAACACGGCACCAGAGTCTGCTCCACCTGTACAATAATAACACGGCACCAGAGTCTGCTCCACCTGTTTAATAATAATAACACGGCACCATAGTCTGCTCCACCTGTATAATAATAACACGGCACCAGAGTCTGCTCCACCTGTATTATTATTATACTCCACCTGTGATAATATTGGTATAATGATGTCAGTAACACCTGATACCAGTAAACACATATTACCAATGTCCATGTCCCTCCTCATAACACAACCTACACCCAGTAACGTCCCCTCCTCACCCAGTTACACCTCCACATACATCACACACATCATACTGCACCTCGGAGGTCACAGCTCCTCCTTCACCACTGTCTGTACAGTGTCCTTACCTAGTACAGCAGCAATCCTGATTCCGACCAAGGCTATATCTGTGTGGTGATGTCTTCCCTGAGTCTCCTTTGGGTCATCTCATTTCCTCCCACGGAAACGTTACAGAGAACTCCCGGTTACTACAGTACAATGATTTCCGGTCCAAGATGAGCTTCAACAAAATGGCCGCCGCCGTGTGCAGAGACAGAGTAACTGGAGGCAGAGCTGCCTCTGATCAGCTAGTGAGGGGCGTGTCTATGTAAATGAGGCACGTGGCTTCATGGGAAGGAATTGTATTGTCTTACGTTATGAGCAGCACGTGTCTTATTCCCACGTGACCAGTTCTAACCTCCAGTATATCTACACAGACCGACTGCAGGGCGGGTCTTACACACGTGGGCGGGGCCTCGTTATACAATGGGCAGGTTGGGGGCGGGGTCCGGGATGATCAGGACCAGTGATTATTATGTACACTGAGCACATCCTCTGGTATAACAGGGACATATAATTACTGCAGAAATCAAGGCGTTGAATGAAAATTAATTTAAGATCATTCTAGAATCTAGAGTAATGCAGATTTATTGGGGATTTATAGAGACACTCTGTTGATTGTAATTAAGTAGTCTATATGCCATTGGTGGCTAGTGGGTGGCAGCGACTATCATTGTGTATTGATGCATAGTGCTGGGATACTAAATGTAGTAACGTAACTATTTAACATGTCAGGGCTCATTGGCAATTTAAAGCAAACTTTTGCCGACACCCTGTTACCAGCCGCCGTCTATCCCACCCACTAGCCTGACATCTGGGGCGTGCTGTGATTATAAATTAATTATACTTTATACTTGCCTACTCTCCCGTGAGGCTCCCAAATTTCGGGGAGTCCCCCCGGAAGAGTAGGCAAACTTTCCAGATTCGCCAAAATTAAGCCGCTCCTGCTATTCAATGCCATGAATTTCTGCATTTTATAGTGGGGGCGGGGCTATGGTGGCGCAACAATATCACCACGCCCCCTCTTACCCCCTGTCCCCCTCCTATTCCGGGGGCAGAAATTTTGCCCTCTTTTCTCAACAGCCCCCTCTAGTCTCCAGCCCCCCCTGCTCATCAGCCCCCTCTAGTCTCCAGCCCCCCTTCTCAACAGCTCCCTCAAGTCTCCAGCCCCCCCTGCTCATCAGCCCCCTCTAGTCTCCAGCCCCCCTTCTCAACAGCATCCTCAAGTCTCCAGCCCTCCCTTCTCATCAGCCCCCTCTAGTGTTCAGCCCCCTCTAGTCTCCAGCCCCCCTTCTCAACAGCTCCCTCTAGTCTCCAGCCCCCCCTGCTCATCAGCCCCCTCTAGTCTCCAGCCCCCCTTCTCAACAGCTCCCTCTAGCCTCCAGCCCCCCTTCTCAACAGCATCCTCAAGTCTCCAGCCCTCCCTTCTCATCAGCCCCCTCTAGTATTCAGCCCCCTTCTCATCAGCCCCCTCTAGTCTCCAGCCCCCCTTCTCAACAGCTCCCTCTAGTCTCCAGCCCCCCCTGCTCATCAGCCCCCTCTAGTCTCCAGCCCCCCTTCTCAACAGCTCCCTCTAGCCTCCAGCCCCCCTTCTCAACAGCATCCTCAAGTCTCCAGCCCTCCCTTCTCATCAGCCCCCTCTAGTGTTCAGCCCCCTTCTCATCAGCCCCCTCTAGTCTCCAGCCCCCCTTCTCAACAGCTCCCTCTAGTCTCCAGCCCCCCCTGCTCATCAGCCCCCTCTAGTCTTCAGCCCCCTCTAGTCTCCAGCCCCCCCTGCTCATCAGCCCCCTCTAGTCTCCAGCCCCCCTTCTCAACAGCTCCCTCAAGTCTCCAGCCCTCCCTTCTCATCAGCCCCCTCTAGTGTTCAGCCCCCTTCTCATCAGCCCCCTCTAGTCTCCAGCCCCCCTTCTCAACAGCTCCCTCTAGTCTCCAGCCCCCCGTGCTCATCAGCCCCCTCTAGTCTCCAGCCCCCCCTGCTCATCAGCCCCCTCTAGTCTCCAGCCCCCCTTCTCAACAGCTCCCTCAAGTCTCCAGCCCCCCTTCTCAACAGCTCCCTCTAGTCTTCAGCCCCCTTCTCATCAGCCCCCTCTAGTCTTCAGCCCCCTTCTCATCAGCCCCCTCTAGTCTCCAGCCCCCCTTCTCATCAACCTCCTCTAGTCTCCAGCTACCCTTTCTCTTCAGCACCCCCTATCCTTTCTCATTTTTTAAGTAGGCGTCACCTGTACAATGTTCTCTACAAAGTCTAATACATTTTACAGACGGCGCCTCCTTAAAATACAAGGTTAACAGCAGCAAACATAATGTGGAGCTGGAAAGTGACGTCATCGTTACTTGCTGTCTTCTTCATTCATCGCCAGGGTTTCAGGACAGTGTTTCCAGGTGCCAGTAGCACCAGTCTGCTGGGGAATACAACTTTGGTGTATTCCTGTTGGGGTATCTGTTGTCGGGGATCCAGTTATCGTTTTAATGATTACCACCGATGTAGAACTGAAGGCCATTTTGGGTGAGTCTTTATAGTAACAAAATTCCCCAGAATGCCCAAGGTTCCCCAGAATGCACTGGGAGAAAACCGGTTGTAGAAGAGAGAGGAGAGATGTCTGAGGGGGTGTGTGAGCAAAGCACAAGAAAAAGAAAGGATGACAGGAGACCGTCCAACAAGTGCTAGAGACTGAAAAGAGAGCAACAAGCTGGAAACAGTCACCTCAGTAAAGAGGAATCACTGGTGTCTGACAATCACAAGTTCCTACAAGGCCATTGTGACTGATGGTTAATAGGGGAAGATCTATTGCTCCCAGGACGCTCTGCAGTGGGGAGAAGTAAAACACCGGTTTACTTTTTATTTCACATATTTGCACTTCACCGCAGCTGTGACCAGCCCCTATTCTACATGGTATAGACAGACCAGAGAACAAGTAAGGACACTGTATAAAGCAAGTCCCATGTGTGCACCATAGGCATCTTCACTCACAGCGCTGTAACATCCATATCTGTGTAAAGAAAGTGGAAGAGAACAACAATTTCTATCCTATACTTCCCGGACAGCAAGGGCCCCAACGTGCACACTAAAGAGTTAAGATAACCTGGGTTATATATATAGATATTTAGCTATAGGTTTGTGTGTAACATTGCAACAGGAACTCTGACAAAACCCTGTGAGACTCAGCATTGCTGCCTTGGTAATACATTTCGAGCAAGTTACTGGCAAACCAAGTTTAAATACTGTGTTCAGAGGTGTATCTTTATTCTGCTGCCTTGTTTGCACTGTTTAGAATTATTTTTATCTTTATATGTAAGCTAAAGAAAGTGTTTTATTTTGTATTTATTCCATATTGGTAAAGACACTGTTTACATGATAAATGTTTGATTGTGTAACTTATCTACTATAATCTCTATCTGGGGGGTAGACCTTTGCCTCTCGGCCATAGTGTAACTGAAGGGAAGAAGAGAAAGGGCTACAGACATCAGGGTTCCACAGCAAGAGCCTGTCCTACACTACATAAGGAAACATCTGACCTGTGCTATCCATTATACACTGAACACCTCATGTACACCGGGGTACCACACTTACTGATATGTATGTGGAAGGAATGCTCGTAAGTGGCTTCACCAAGATTGCTGAGACTTGCTATTTAAGCTATGTACTACCTGCTATATGACATTCTCATTCTTTACTGCAATGAGAAATTCTACATTCTAAGAAAAGAGCTTTGATTGGTAAAACTGAAGGAGTGTTTGTTATGGCTTTTGTCTCATATGAAGCATATATAGCCACGAAATAGATAAATTATATTTTCAGAGCTTTATATCATAGATAAATGGGTTCATAAGATCCCACCACCACAGCCAGGTTATCAGGGTCTCTGTGTAGCCAGCATATGCCACCTGCACAGCTAAGTAATAAATAATAATATATAAAAGGGTATGGGAAGGTCAAACAGCCCCTCTCACGTTTATCCAAAAGATTGACCCTGGTCGACTAGGATGGCCTATGGACTGGGAGAAACACTGAAAATATGTCACCAAATAGTTTGAAATGCGATTTAGGAGTTTACATCAGGGTCACACTATAAATGTCAAGATGTTTGATAGTTTTAAATAAATTAAAATGCGTAACTTATGACAATGGCAGCATTGTCAAGGATTGAAATTGTACCTTCAATGTTCTGTAGGGAAAACACAGAGAGACCCCAACTCCTAGATATTTAAACTATTGAAGCATCTGGGTTTGAGGTGTCAGACTTGTCAAATAACCTGATTTCATCTAGAGGGAATAGGATTGACTAACTCTAATTCAGCTGCTGAAAGAAAGATTTTGATGGGAAAAAATCTTCCATCAGCATCAGCAGACCCTTCAGAAATGAACATGCTAAATATACATTGGTATTATTGACAAATAAGCATCCTTTACCCGGTTTAATTCTCCTCCCCCCAAGTGGGGGTGATGGGATCTGTCACCTGAATGTTGTGTATTCCTGCTTTTTGGTTTATCATCATCATCATTTATATATATAGCGCCACCGATTCCGCAGCGCTGTACAGAGAACTCACTCACATCAGTCCCTGCCCCATTGGAGCTTACAGTCTAAAATCCCTAACACACACACACACACACAGAGAGAGTGAGAGCAGCCAATTAACCTACTAGTATGTTTTTGGAGTGTGGGAGGAAACCGGAGCACCCGGAGGAAACCCACGCAAACACAGGGAGAACATACAAACTCCACACAGAAAAGGCCATGGTTTATGACATAAAAGTTTGACCTAGTTGACAAAATAAACTCACCTATAATCTTCCAGAAGTAGCAGTACTCAACTGAGTCAGAAGCTTTTTCCATGTCCATTAATTTCCATGCCGGAGACCAATAGATCATTATATTTCTTAAAACAATCTGTTGGGAACCTGTCTTAAGATTATATGAGAAAGAAGTGACTGTTCTTACAATTTCACAGACTTTATTTGGCTCATGTAACATCCTCTGATGAGATCATGGAAAGGTTATGTGATCTAGCCAGGAGTGCATCTGCCCCAGTGAGTAATTACTGCTAGAAAAGTAGATTGTTATAAAATTAGCAGCTATTGTATTCTTCATAACTGGGGGCAGACGCACAAGCAAGAGCTGAAGTCGATGGGGCTGAAAAATCTGTAACTAGTTAAGAGTTAGAATGGTAACAGCAGCACAGAGTATTACAGTTCAGCCAACTCTTTCACAACTATATTTAGACAAGTTTGTCAGGGAATCAGCTAGGTGACAGCACAGAGTAATGACGTAAGGCTCATGTGCAATAACATTGTGCTGTGATGGGCACCTGTGTAACATCATACATCCAAAGTGCAGAGTGTTGAAGCATCCTGGCATTTTCCATGAAGTGGAGTCTGTAAGGTATTACAGTCATTCATGATGAATAGTTATCCAGGATTTTCTTCTTATAGAATATGGTCCTTTCATCAAAAATGTATTGAGTCTGCACTGTTTTACTATCCACAAAGTACATTCAGAAAATAATGGTTCTGTAACATTCAGTTATTCAATCACAGTGATCCCTTTTTTTATTATTGATGACTTTTATAGAATTATTCTACTTCATGATGTTACTCACACATACACTGTGAAATCAGAGATCTAAAACAGATCAGTGTGACCCTAAGGCAGCTCCTGAGCGAGGTAGGAGGGCTGCACATTTCCAACAGGTAAAACATTTAATTTTACATTAACTACGTTGAATTAAAATTTGCAATATAAGAATACACACATGTAACACCCCTTTTCTCACTCGGGAGTGTGTACAGATTTATGGGTCCTGTCTGTATATAAACTTTTGCCTTGTTTTCTTCATGGGGTAATGTTCTTGGAATGAGCAACACAGAGGGAGACTAAGGCACCCTCCGTCCCCTACTTAAGATCACAGACACACACAAATGAAATACCAATAAACCAGGCTGGTCTTTAGAAGCCATACTGGCATGTTTATTAGTCATGAGATTTTGGGGGAAATTTGTTCTTGTAATTGTCTGAAGAAAGGATCTCATGCTACGTAAGTCTTTTCATGTGCGTGACCGACACCTTTTTAGCCTAAATACGCAGCAGGGAGTTGTTACTTTTTATCCTGTCTTGCTAAAAAGATACTACATGAATAATGCAACCAGCAAGTAATTTAGGAAATCACAATTGATGTGAATTTTGTTAAAATTTTAAATTGCACTAACAAGTTTAGAGAACATATTACATCCCGATGCTAATCATTGAATGTAATATATCAGACGTTGTGGTGCCAGCTAGGATCAGGGGGTTGGGCTACCCTCCTGCCAACATATGTGTCATAAACTGTATAAAAAAAGAGCCCTGCATTACCAGGTAAAGTAGTGTTCTATCTGTACTTCTGAATGATCACTAGTACCTCCAACTAGTGTGGAAAAGTCCTCGTCAGGACTCTTGAGCAATAAAACATCACTGCTTGAAGATTCTGCGTACGCCTATTGCCTGCTGTATCCTTTGACCAACAGATAACAGCTTGCACTCTAATCTGTTCCCCGGCTGATCTGTGTTGAACCCAGCGTCTCTGTATCAACGCTCTTCCGCTACCCAGCAGTCCTGATCATTAGTAAGCGGTCAGGAGGTACCAACCAACCCAGATCAAAGCTATACCAGCAACCCCAGAAGCGGTCCTAGGCACGGAAAAGAGGCCTATTGGTGGCAGCAAGGTTCTCCTACAACTAGTATCCCCAATCGGCAAGTGTCTTCTGGCAAGGTGACACCAGTAGGAGTGGTCAGTAACAGTCGGTTACGGCCAGTGAGAAAGAAACCCAGATAAATTGTGTAGGAAGAACATACTTTCTTCCCCCAAGAGATCAGGTGGCAAAGTAAGCCCATTCAGTCACACCAGCAAATTGTTGGGATAATAGATTAGTTAACGTGTTCTTGTTATTGCAGAGTTAGACAGAGATTGAATAAAATACGTTCTTTATAGAGGAGTCCATTGCAGACTTCTGTTGATGACATAAATTCCAGCTATGTGTGGATTGCAATTAAATTGTTAGATATTAATTGTCGAAGTCAGATAATTGGATATGGTCATTTCAATTAATATCTAACAACTTGATTGTCTTTTGTCTGAAGTTACGAGAATAGCACCCTATAACGTGGAGGAGCGTAACTAACCGCAACACGTGGCAAACACTTATACACGCACACATAACTTGTAATTAGCTCGTCTTAAAAGTAGTTGCAACACATAGTTATTTATGAAGAGATGTAGCAATGTTTATGGTTGATATTATAAAGTTATATATATTTTAGTGAGATCTAAGGTTCAGGTCACAGGAAACATATCATGTCTGGTATCATTCTAATCCCCAATTTATTTGCAGACGTCTGGTTCAATCGCCAAACGGATCGCACCTTGCGTATGCTAGTTATAGATTGTAGGGAATAAATGATTAGAAATTATATTGTCTGTACAGTGCAAATAGACCAGTTTAAACCAGTATTTGGCAGGAAGATTGGAATGCATCTCCAGGAGAGCTGACCCCCACCCTTGGATATTTTCATTTGAACTGGCCAATGACCTGCATTGCACTGGACATTCCTGAATCCTGAACCTATAAAAACAAGTCACATCATCTGTATTGTTTTCACTGTATGTATATAAGTGAGAGCTCTGGGACCAGTTTCCAGTCTACTTGACCACAGCATTCAGACCTGAATGACTGTACACTGGATCCAGGGCGCCTGCTTAAAGTAACGGCTGTACTTATTTTATTCTGACTTGTTACTCTGCTACTTTTGGCTATTAAATCGCTTTGTGTTTTGGAACCACAACACTGGAAGTGGACAATCGTTATTGGATAGTAACTAGACGCTTATAACATAATATATTGTGTAATGATGACAATTTTATTGATCCTTCAATAACCAAGATCACCAAAAAAATATAAAATTATACTTGTACTTGACATCTTTCAGTAGTAATATTATGGTATGTCAAATACTGCTGCAATTTCTGAATCCTGTATTTACATAAACACAAATAAATTGTGTTTTCTCATGTGTGTTGTCGCTGATGTTTACAAAGACTTGATTTATGGGTAAAACATTTCCCACATTCAGGACATGGAAATGGCTTCCCACCTGTGTGAGTTCGCTGATGTTCCGCAAGATTTGATTTATGACCAAAACATTTTCCACATGCAGAACATGGAAATGGCTTCTCACCTGTGTGAGTTCGCTGATGTTCTACAAGATTTGATTTATAACTAAAACATTTTCCACATGTAAAACATGGAAATGGCTTCTTACCTGTATGAATTCTCTGATGTTTAACAAAATTTGATTTGCTATTAAAACATTTTCCACATTCAGAACATAAAAATGGCTTCTCACCTGTGTGAACTCTTTGATGTGTATTAAGTACTGACTGCCGTGTAAAACATTTCCCACATTCAGAACATGAAAATGGCCTCTCACCTCTATGAACACTCTGATGTTTAACAAAATTGGATTTATCATTAAAACATTTCCCACAATCAGAACATGAATATGGTTTCTCACCTGTGTGAACTCTCTGATGTGTATTAAGTACTGACTTCCGTGTAAAACATTTCCCACATTCAGAACATGAAAATGGCTTCTCATCTGTGTGAGTTTGCCGATGTAGAATAAAATATGATTTCTGAGCAAAACATTTCCCACATTCAGAACATGAAAATAGTTTATCATCTGTACAATCTGTACTGTGTGTAACAATATCCGAGTTGTAAGGCGAACATTCCTCATTAATTGAGGGAGCAGATGATATATCTGCACAATTAAATAATCGATGTATATTTAGGGGAATGGGGTTTTCTTCTGAAGAATTTCGTGTGATGTCGTTATGTTCCAATTCACAATCTGGAGATAAAATTAGATGTCTCTCCGAGTTATTCCAGGTGTGTTGTTCATCTGATGGGAATAAAATAAATATATGGAAATACACATTTCTATAAAACAGATTTGTTTTTACTAGAACAACAAATGGATTGTAATACCCCAAAATGTCCATACAAACAGTGAATTCAACATTTTCAAGAATCAATTTGTGAATGAAGAATTCATAGATTATAGTAAAAAGCTTCCATTACATGTTATGATGTCACATTGCTATTCAACACCGCTCATCGGTTAGGACTTTATGACAAGAGATAAGATGACATCATTAATTAAGACAACTGAGCGAGATAAGGACCCAGGAGCCCTAAGAATGGTGAAGAAAGTTTTGTGAAACCCACCAGAACCTTTTTAAACACTAAGTTCCTGCCGGACCTCTCGGTCCACACTCAATAATTACATCACAGGAGCGTTACTCTCTCTCTCTTTAGCATCAAACCTCAGAGGGTCATTATTCTTTCGTACTACAGAAGACCACACCTAGCCCCACTAATAGCATATAAATAACTATGCAGAATAATATTTTAACATAGACATACATATGAGAAAATTTCTTGAAACATTCCTGCCCTTGCAAAAGAAACAGCATGGCAGAGAACTACAATCTTCTTTCCCATTATACTCTTACAACATTCCTCTGTTTCAAAAACCATGGTATGGACCGTTTTCTTACAATTCTTTTCTGTTCATGAATAATCCATGACAAACATGACAAGTGTTACAAAATGGCTCTGACCTCACACTCCGTCTTGTCCTTCTTGTGATCTCTGTAATTGCCCTGGTGTCTAGGTCTCTAGCTAGGGACATCTCCCGTGGGAGTTCAGCAACACTCAAGCATCAGGAAGCACAAAGTCGAACAAGCAGATGAACAGACCAGATTCAAATGAACCCACTGGAACACACAAATCAGCATTCAGGTCCCGCCATCATCCTCACCGCAGCCCTCAAGGTGGCACACTCAGTACTTAAGCAAAAGGGGGCGTTTTATTTAGGTATGTATGTGCAGGTGCAGTATTAGTGTAGGTGAATCAGAATATAATCAGTACAGGATATCACCTACAAAGGTGTTATTACTATTAGTGCTTAGGTTGATAATGTTGTGGCAGTTCTCAGAAAGGATCATGGGTAATATCACAAGATCACGCTCAGGAAGGATCATGGGTAATGTAATGTAGTACATGGGGAGGATCATGAGTAATGTAATGTAGTACATGGGAAGGATCATGAGTAATGTAATGTAGTACATGGGGAGGATCATGGGTAATGTAATGTAGTACATGGGGAGGATCATGAGTAATATAATGTAGTACATGGGGAGGATCATGAGTAATGTAATGTAGTACATGGGGAGGATCATGAGTAATGTAATGTAGTACATGGGGAGGATCATGAGTAATGTAATGTAGTACATGGGGAGGATCATGGGTAATGTAATTTAGTACATGGGGAGGATCATGGGTAATGTAATTTAGTACATGGGGAGGATCATGAGTAATATAATGTAGTACATGGGGAGGATCATGGGTAATGTCATATCTGGTAGTTACAGGGAGGAACATGGCAGCTGGTAGCACAATGATACAATGTGAGGAGAGCAGGAGTCTAATAGGGGCTGATAGATCCTGACTCCCCCACTGGGCAGATAGTTTTTCCTCCTCAGTTTGTACAGACAGAGGAGGGTGTAGAATAAGAGATTGTTGTAGTGACTTAACAAGGAGAATATGTGACTCTTCTGTATTTAGTGTGTATTACTCACCTGTGCTGATATCTGTAGGGATCTCCTCTTCATTACACTGCTGATCACCCACCACATACGTCTCGTCTTCTACTTTAATAATAATCAGCTGTTCACCCTAAGTAAGCCACAAAATAATAAAATAAAACTATAATAATGCCTGATTTAATAAAAGGAACCCCTCTGTGACCGGGGTATTTTATACCTTCGAGACCAGACCATATTTCAGGTTTTCTATGTATCGTATTTAGCAATAGAATTACTATAACCCTAGTGAATTTCAACAAATATCAATCAACTAGTTCTCCTAAGAACAGGGCTAACAAGTATATGTAAGTTATGTGAAGTAAAAGTTTTAGGGTCTCCCCCTATATAACTTCAACTTTAATATCAATCAGGACATCACCATAAATGATCCACAAAACAATAACAAAATAATGAATGAACTGAGATTAAAACAGAAGAATATCACATTATAAGATCACCACAACTTGTCTAGAGATCATATATTGTAGAGTCACATTTGTATTATGGGACTTGTTGAGACCCTCAATTCCATCTACCTGAGGGATATTGTGAGTTTCCTCTATATGATCCTGTGAATAAAGAGGACGAGGACATCTGTCACTAGATCCATCTGTAGGAAACACACATAAGCTGAATTATGTATATGTAATTATCCCAAAACTCCATTCTTCTTTACAATAATAAAAGAGTTCCTTCTTACCCAGTGATGTGAGGGGCTGGTGATTCTCCATCATCACATCCTTGTACAGACCCTTGTGTCCCTCTAAATACTCCCATTCCTCCATGGAGAAATAGACAGTGACATCCTGACACCTTATAGGAACCTGACACACACAATGATACAGTCATCACCCAGACACACCCCCTGGTGTTACTGTATAATGTCCCATTCCCAGCAGTCACCTCTCCAGTCAGCAGCTGAATGATCTTGTTGGTGAGTTCTAGAATCCTCTGGTCATTGTTTCTCTCATGTATCAGTGAGTGAGGTGGAGGCACCGTGATGGGGCTCTGGGTCCTGCTCAGTCCTCCTGACACACGGGGACGGCTACTGGGTGTCTCACACTCACTATATGTTTTCTTCACTACTGTATAATCCTGTGTATAAAAGAGGAAAAGAATCAGCACATAGACACCATTTATTGGTTTAGAAATCAATTGCTTATTGCATATATACTGTTTTAATCATATAATCTCATGAGATAATAGTTTCAGAAAATCAGACATGGCATAAATACGAAAAGTACTAACACATCATGTTGCTCAGACACAAGAGAAGAATCAGAACAGGTTTAAATGGAGAGGCTCCTGACATCTTAGGCACTTAAATAGGTGCGAATATATAACAAGCACTTAATCCAGCAAGTATGTCTACCACACAGACGCTACAGGGTGGACACACTTGGGAGGAAACAGGGACACAGCACAACTTGTTAGTTATAGTACCCCTCCCATCCACTGTCTGCCATTTGTTAGTCTTGAGAGGGTGATTTAAACTATTTATTGACCACAAGCAGAGTATGAACATTGGATGCCTTAAAAAACATTATTTTTAACGAATTGGCGGTAATATTTGGCAATGCCAAGGAAATCTCTGGGTGGCGATCAACAGGCTGAGGCCAAGTCTTGGTAGAGATAACCTTTTCAGGATTCATCTGAATTTCAGAGGTGGAGACAGTATATCCCAAAAATACAATCTGTGACTGGTGAAAAATATATTATTCCATATTCATGTAAAGACCACAGGTGTTGTTGTACTGTCCTGACAAGTTGTCGATCTGAGGACACATCAGAGAAAATTAAAATATTATCCAATTGCATGATGAGAAAATTATATGGAAGATAACGGTATATTTTCTTCATGGAAGATTGAAACACTTCAGGTGCGTTACAGAGGCTGTTGGGCATCACAAGGTATTTTTACCTCCTGTTTCAATTATTGAAAACTGTTTCCCACTCATCTCCTTCAAATTATAAGTAGAGACTTGTAAACACTGAAGCTCCACGGTTGTGACCAAAAACTCAGATGTCAAAAGGAAAAGATTATATTTTTATAGTGATTTTATTAAGGCTACTGTAGTCAATGAAAGGTCTTAGAGTGTGATCAAGAGGATTTCAGATGAAACCAGATCCAGGTTTTCTTTAATCTATTCAATGTTGTATTAATAGAGATAATACTGATTCACTATGACATTACCCAGAATCCCTCACTTCTCCAGTCAGGTTCATGTTTTATTACTAGAGTTAATAGTGATGTCTCAGTGACACTCCCAGAATCCCTCACCTCTCCAGTCAGGTTTATGCTTTATTACTAGAGTTATTAGTAATGTCTCAGTGGCACTCCCAGAATCCCTCACCTCTCCAGTCAGCAGGTAGATGATCTCCAGGGTGAGGTTTAATATATTCTCAGTCATGAGATTTTTGTTGTCAAACATCTTCCCAGAGACATTCAAACGATAAAAACAAGACACTGCCCTGTGGGTGGATTAAAAATAGAGAATAAATTAAGGGAATTTTTGCAGAAATAGAAGGAAGAGGCACACTTATATCAAGCTTAAAGAGTGCATAATGCAGGTATGTGAGCTATTATATAGAGGCATTACGAGGTTATATGATTGAGCATTAGGGTGTTTTGTGTGTCCTGGACAACGAATATAGTGGACCTTTGGGACTGAGGTGTACAGTATTACCTTTGTTGTCCTACCTCGCACAATCAGAAAATTATATTTTCACCACACTGTATAAAGTATATAACATTTACCACAATATGCACGCCAAGTAGTCACTTTTATGCCGCAATAAGTCTATACTTTTTCGCTACATCATGCAAGTCATGTACATATTTTCCACTGTACCAATCACTGCCCACTAATATACACCGCTGCAATAATTTAGCCATTTATTATTTTTTCCATTACAAAAATGAAATTAAATCTCAAGTATCTGTGCACATGTGGAGGAGACACAGTACAGTGACGAAGAATTAACATATAATATACTCTTATTATTATATAATAACCTGCCCATCAGTCCTGGAATATATATATATATATATATATATATATATATATATATATATATATATATTATACAACTGTGTATATGTGAGAACAGGATAGTAACAGGGAAGGAATATATGATATATTATTGATATAGGATATTATAACCTGCTTGCAGCAGCAGAGGCGTCCTGGAAATTATATCAAATGTGACTGTGCATATGGAGAAACAAGACAGTAACATAGAAGGAATATATAATATACAAGTTAACCCGTGCATGATACTCATGCATTCTAGTCAAATCAAGCTACTTAAGGTGTTAAGAAGGTTCTTGTCATGCATTTGGGGCTAGGCCAGGCCTCCTCAGGGGAGGAGCGTTACTTCCCGACGTAAGCGCCCTTTTTTAACGTGGTTTTGTCTACATATCACCACCTCATCATTCTTCTCCATCACCTCATCCTTCATCTTCATCGCCACATCCTAATCTCCATCGTCTTACTGTTCTAAAACCTCTCGATACACAACGTTTCTGCTAAACACCTTATCGCTGTGCTCAAATAGTCTTCCTTGAAGGGCAGTATTCATAACCTGCACTTTCACATCACTGCTTCTCCGTACTCGTGAAAATGCGACATACAATTGTCCATGACCAAACACAGGCTCTGGTAAATAAATTCCCACACGGTCAAGAGTTTGAGCCCTCAACTGGTAAATTTAGCCTTTACTACCCCTCCCACGGGGGGAAGGGGGGATGATGGAAGTTAACTGACTTCACTATTATAATTTTTTTTGTCAAATAATGTCAGTATACCAAATTTCAGGTCAATTGGATGAGCCCTTTCTGAGAAAATAGTTTTTTCCACACACACACACACCACACTAACACATGCCGCTAGGCTTATATATATATATATATATATATATATATATATATATATATATATATATATATATATATTAGATAATAGCCCCCATATGTTTAGATAATGTGGGAGATGTCTGGAGACCTCTCACCCAACAAATAGAGATGATTCATTAACAAATCATCGCTAATATCCCTGTAGGGGCTTACATAGAGGACACATCAGGTCCCATGTGCATTATAATAACATAACACCATATCCCATCTGTTAAATAAATGGACCGCAATCTGCTCCACCAGTATAATAACAATACACCACAGCCTGCTCCACCTGTATAAAAAATAAACAGTCACCAGATGTTTTTCTAAGCTAACAAATGAATGTCATTACCTGCTCCTTCTTTCTTATCTACTTAAGGGCCACCCGGATGATATTGTAAAGAACTTCCGGTCTGTGCGTTCCAAGAGAATTCCGGTCTGTGCGTTCCAAAGTAGAAGACCTACAACAAAATGGCCGCTGCCGTGTGTACAGCCAGTGACACTGAGACAGAGCTCCCGCTCTGCCTGACGAAAATCAGCTGGTAAGAAATGGGGGCGTTTCTATGCAAATTAACGGGTGTGGCATCATGGGAAGAGTTTGTATTTTTCTTACAACTATATCTATGTTTCAGCCTCACAGTAGTGCAGAGAACTGAGACAACACATTATATTCCCCATTTACAATTTTATCATTACCAGGTTATTACTACAGGCCAAATGACCATCCATTTTATATATTCCTAATGACCAGCACATTTCTTACATGCCAATGACCACTGCAAACCTCCAGCATACTTATATAGGACAATTAACAAGTAGATGTAACCCACCCAAATGTAGAGTATATATGTCGAACCCAAATAACTTATACTGATAATATATATACCTATAATGTTGTATCACAGATTACCACAAATCTTATCTAACCCAAATAATTTATACTAAAAATATATATGACCCATACTGTTATATTCCTTATTACCACCATGCCCATAAAGCACAAATATTTAATACTAATAATATATACAACATATATTACCTATACTGTTATATCCTATATTACCACCATGTTTATACAGCCCAAATACCTTATACTAATATCTCTCTCTCTCTCTCTTATACTAATCTCTCTCCCTTCTCCTCTTTTCTCTTATTTTGTGTCTTCCTCTTCTTTGATCCATCGTGGCTCCTCTGTGCTGCGCTCCTCAATGAAAATGTCGGCCATTATGTCATCACCCCCGACATTCAGTGTGAGCGCAGCACGGAGGAGGGGAACAGGGAGTAATCCTGACCGCAAAAAGTAAGTTTGTTTGTTTTTTTGGCAGAAATTTCTTTTTTTGCAGGATTATTTATTCTAATTAAGAGCCCTGCCTATAAGGCCCCCTTGTTCGTGGGGCCCCCGGGCACCAGCCCTTTGTGCCCAGTAGAAAAGATGGCCCTGAGATCTGGTGATTGTGAAGCCCAGTGGGATACACTGAACTCATTATCTTGTTCGTGGTACCAGATTTGTGACATGGCATGTTATCCTGCCGGAAGTAGCCAGTATAAGATGGGTACAGTGTGGACATAAAGAGATGCACATGATCAGCAACAGTGCTTAGGTCAGCTGTTGCATTTAACCAGTGCTCAGTTGGTATTAAGGGGCCTAATGTATACCAAGAAAACATTTCCCACACCATCACCACCAGGATGCACCATTGACACAAGGCATGATGGATCCATGAATTCATGTTGTTGACGCCAAATTCTGACCCTACCATCTGCATGTCACAGCAGAAATGAAGATTCATCAGACCAAACAATGTTTTTTCCAATCTTTACCTGCCCAGTTTTGGTGAGCCTGTGCCCACTGTACCCTCAGTTACCTGTCCTTAGCTGACAGGAGTAGATTCCAGTGTCAGATCTACTCCTGTCAGCCCACTTGGGGCAGATCACCAGCGGAATTCATTAGGCCAGTGCAAACTGTCAGCCCTGAGGATCTGTCTGTACCCAGACTGGGTTTTGTCTCTGGAGTTACAAAGCTGTGCGGCCTGATTATGTTCCTTTGCATGTAGGTGAAAAGACAGGAACAGGTGGTGATAAAACTAGCAGAGACCAGACAGTAGTTGAATTTCTAAAACCGGAACGGAACCAAAATGCTGGAACCGGAATGCTGGATGATGGAACCGGGAAAGCAGAATGACTGAACAGGAATGCTGGATGATGGAACCGGAATGCAGAATGACTGAACCGGAATGCTGGATGATGGAACCGGAATGCTGGATGATGGAACCGGAATGCAGAATGACTGAACCGGAATGCTGGATGATGGAACCGGAATGCTGGATGATGGAACCGGTATGCTGGATGATGGAACCGGGAAAGCAGAATGACTGAACCGGAATGCTGGATGATGGAACCAAAATGCTGGATGATGGAACCGGAATGCAGAATGACTGAACCGGAATGCTGGATGATGGAACCGGAATGCAGAATGACTGAACCGGAATGCTAGATGATGGAACCGGAATGCTGGATGATGGAACCGGTATGCTGGATGATGGAACCGGGAAAGCAGAATGACTGAACCGGAATGCTGGACGATGGAACCGGGAAAGCAGAATGACTGAACCGGAATGCTGGAACCTGAACTGGTAGTGATGGAACTGGAATACTGGAGCTGGAATGCAGACTGCACTGTCTGAAATGGAACAGCAGAAAGGATTTCAGACTGCAGGGAACCAGGTTGGCATTTGAAATAACAACGCTGCACTGGCAACAGGTAAGCGCTCCAGGCAGTACTTTTATAAAAAACTTCAAGTTAGGGCAATTGAGCAAGTGTGTGCCACCCCCAGAGGAGGGGATAGATTCAACCAACGGTGGCGTAGTGGTTAGCACATCTGCCTTACAGCACTGGGGTCATGAGTTCAATTCTCGACCATGGCCTTATCTGTGTGGAGTTTGTATGTTCTCCCCGTGTTTGCGTGGGTTTCCTCCGGGTGCTTCGGTTTCCTCCCACACTCCAAAAACATACTGGTAGGTTAATTGGCTGCTAACAAATTGACCCTAGTCTGTGTGTTTGTCTATGTCTGTCTGTCTCTGTCTGTGTGTGTGTGTTAGGGAATTTAGACTGTAAGCCCCAATGGGGCAGGGACTGATGTGAGTGAGTTCTCTGTACAGCGCTGTGGAATTTGTGGCGCTATATAAATAAATGATGATGATGATGATGAACCTTCTCTGTCACAGGGAGGCCTATTGGATCTTTTGATTGAATACCCTGGTGCCTCATGGTCTCAATGAGAGTATTGAACTTAATGCCATCTAAAGTCTCTTTCATCTATTTAGATCAATACTGTGGAGAGATGTCCATATATAGATATATTGATACTTATAAGTAATTGTAGACACATGTGTGCGTATTTACATTTTGTGTCTATTAAATATATCATTTTTAGGAATTTTTAAAATTTATTTTTATTTCTGTTGTAATTTTTAATATTTTATTTTAGGTATGTTATTTTGTTTTATTACTTTAGGGAATGTGATTCTTATCTTTAATTTTAATGTATAATTTAATTTTAATTTATACTTATTTAATATTTTTAATTTAAACAAGTTGTTATAGCTGTTATTGGTCTCGGTTGAGATGATTATATGCATAACAATGAGATGTAAGTATGAAAGTTATCAGTGTGGCCTCTGCTCTCTGATTTACTCCACGATAATGCTTCTAACCTTACTTAAACAGCTGTACTCATTATGAATGAACGATCTGGATCATGTTGGATTGGTTACCTATGGTCACGTGACATTTGTTTCGACCATAAATAAACACTTTAAACAAATCATTATTCCTCTGATGAAGCCGTTTGTAATGGAGAAACGCGTCAGTATGGGCTGCTATTCATTCAGCTGACTAATAGACTCCGCCCCTCCATACCCCGGGGTATTGTGTGATTGTCGGTCCGGGACATCTCCTCGTGTTACTGACATACAAGTATTTCTATTATCCGGCCGCAGAATGGATTAAGGACGAAGTGTCCGCAGAATGAGCTAAGTAATCTAGCTATTTTTCTGAATGGTCCTGCAGATCTATGCTTGCCAAAACTGGTAATTGAGCGTTATTCTGATGAACTCTATTGGCCTTTGAAAGAACGGATGTCTTTACTCTGATATTTGGAACTGTTGGTTACACGCTGTAACGCTGATTAAATTGGCACTATTATCCGAATCATAAATATAAGTAATCCAGCCATTATTTTGAATGTTGCTGCAGTTCTCTGCATGCTAAAACTGATAACCGAGGGCTACTTTGTTGAATTTCACTGGCCTTTGGGTTAACGGATGTCCTTATTCTGATCTTTGGAACTTTTTTGTAACACGCAATAATTCTAAATTATACCGGCATAATTGGAATTCCTAACCTGGGACTCATTATTTATGTGCCAAACAAATATTGAAAGTGAGGAGACCTTCTAGTAGGACTGTAAGTAATCATATGAACTGACCACTGTCAGAGTCTCGGTACCTATACTTGTTTTTAGGAAATTCACCATGGTCACTGCTAATACTTATTCTAGTGGATGTATGTGTGTGGTCCTGACCACCGTGTGCTAATAAGCAGAGTGTATGTATAAGGATAACAAGTGGTGTCAAATTCTTGATATATTGATACGGATTAACTAGACTATTTAATTGTATTTTTGCAGTTTTTTCCATTGGTGATTTATTTCAACTAGATCTCTTCATCTGTGTTGCTTGGAATACTACTTAATTTAGGAGGTTTTAGTCAGCTTTGATTTGTGTACACACATTTGTGTGTTTAATGTTTTACATTGTATATTTATATGTAATAAATAGATTTTTACAGTTGGATCAGCGCTTCCCTATTTTTTCACAATCTGTATATACTTTTTGGTCAGACTGAGATATCTACCTATAGGGATCAGCGGTTCTCTGTTTTTACAATTAATATAATCAAGATCCTTTAGCGCCTGGTATAGCTTTATTTTTTATAATAGTTGTTGATTCCTGATTGGCGACTGCGGTCAGCTGGGCTGAAGCAGCACTCTGAGTTGCTGAGATAGGTCAGGTGACTATATTCAAGATGGCAGCTCCCAGGAACTGGTTTTGGAGGGAAACCTGGAGAGGAGGCTGCTATGCCCTGACTGGCTGAGAGGAATCATGTGACCAAATCCAAATCCTGCACTCATACCCTGATTCTGGAGGGATCTCTGGAGTAGAGACAGACTGGGCATCATCTTGCAGAGAGATCTGAAACCAGCAGAGCCTGAGGACCGCAGGGACAGCTTGGAAAGACAGCGGAGAGGTTAGTGATAGGGCCCGATAGCCTGGTGAGTGACATTATGGGCTTGTGTGGCCTACCACTGAGCTGTTGTTGCTCCTAGATGTTTTTACATCACAATGTCAGCACTCACAGTTGACTGGGGCAGTTATATCAGTGCAGAAAGTTAATGAACTGACTTGTTGGGAAGGTGGCATCCTATGAAAGTGCCACACTGAAAGTCACTAAGCTCTTCACTACGACCCATTCTACTGCTAATGTTTTACTATAGAGATTGCATGGCTGTGTACTTATATATATGCACTTGTTCACAATGGGTATGACTGAAATGGCCAGACAACAATTAGAAGGGTTATCCACATAGTTTTGGCCATGTAGTGTACAAGTGGAATCAAAGACAGATCTCACCTTGCTAAAAACTTTTTCTCCAATTCTGGAGCAGAGTTTACAGCTCACCGTTGATGCGTTAGCTGAGCATGGTGGAGCAGAGGCACAAGAGGATGCACAGGTAGGCAGCTGGGTAAAATTTACTATTGGTAGCAGAGGGAGGGAGAGGCAGGCCAGTTCTGAGCGAAGCAATCCCAGCAGATTTGCCAGATTGGATGAAGATACTGTGGAAGGCAGTTCAGAATTGGTAGAGTTGGGTGAGACTGCTTCCTCTAGCAACCAGGGGAATGGTCTCTCCAGCATAGAGGGGACCAAAGTTACTCAGGGACCCAGGCAGATTGTGGTGGTAGGGGATTCAATTATTAGGAAGGTAGACAGGGCAATCTGTTACCGGGACCGTGCATGCCGAACAGTGTGTTGTCTCCCCCCGGTGCTCGGGCTCGGTATATTGCGGATCGGGTGGACAGATTTTTTGGAGGAGCTGGGAATGACCCTGCGGTTTTGGTGCATGTTGGCACCAATGACCGAGTTAGAGGAAGATGGGATGTCTTAAAGAATGATTTTATGGACATAGGTCGCAAACTTAAGGCATGGACATCCTGTGCCACTCGCTAGGGAGATTAATGCGTGGCTAAAAGATTGGTGTAGGAAGAAGGGTTTTGGATTCTTAGAGCACTGGTCTGATTTCTCAGTCAGTTGCCATCTTTATTGTCGAGATGGATTGCCCCTGAATGAGGTGGGAGCTGCTGTGCTAGGGGAGAGGATGGTTAGAAGGTTGGATGAGTTTTTAAACTATGCAAGCAAGTATTTATGGGATAGACATTGAGAGTAGTAAGGAGGAATTTAACAAGAGTTAAGGAGGTGGAGAGGGGGCAAAGGGAAGCATAGCCGATACTGAGGAGCCCTTTTTAAAGCAAAAATAAATACCTAAGGGAGGCAATAGACTTAAGTGTATGTATGCAAATGCAAGAAGCCTGACAGGCAAAAATGGGGGAGTTAGAACTATCCGAGCACTCTAAAACACCATTACATGTCCCAATTAGTAGAGGAACCAACTAGGAACTGGACTATAATGGACCTAGTAATAACAAATAATGTAGACGTAATATCAAATATTCAAGTAAGGGAACACTTGGGAAACAGTGATCATAACATGGTCTCATTTGAAATTACTTTCCAGAAGTAACGGTATAAGGGATCAACTAGGACTTTATACTTTAGAAATGCAAATTTTAATATGCTAAAGGAGTCTATAAAGTGCATAGACTGGGATAAAGATTTTGAAGGAAAAAATACGAAGAAATTTGGGCTGTCTTTAAAACACGTATAAGTTCATTCCTATGGGAAATAAATGTAAAAGAATTAAGTCTAAACCAATGTGGCTAAATAAATAGGTAAAGTAAGAAATGCCAAGGAAGAAGCGTGCATTTAAATTGTTTATGTCTGAAGGGTCTGAGGAGTCCTTCCGTAGGTACAAGGAATGTAATAAAACATGCAAAAAGGAAATTAGATGGCTAAATTAGAAAATGAAAAACAAGTTGCAAAAAGGTTTAAAAAAGAATATAGGACCCCTAAGAAGTGAGATGGGTGAATTGATAAATGATACTAAGAGAAAAGCAGAGGTATTAAACACTTTCTTTTCTTCAGTATTTACTAGAGAGGAACAAATGGTAGGAATAATACATAAAAATGGAAATGAAACCGTACCACTAATTAATACTTGGCTGACAAAAGAAGAAGTCGAAAGGTGACTGAAGAATATTAAGATAAATAAAGCTTCAGGTCCAAATGTCATACACCCAAGGGTTCTTATGGAGCTAAACTCAGAAATAGCTAGACCGCTATTAATACATTTCAAAGATTCAATCTCATCAGGCTCAGTACCAAGTGACTGGTGAATAGCAGCTGTGGTGCCGTTGTTTAAAAAGGGGACGAGATCACAAGGGAAATTATAGACCTGTAAGCCTGACATCAATAGTGGGGAAACTACTGGAAGGTATATTAAGGGATAGTATTCAGCAGTACTTGGTGTGCAATAAGATTATTAGTGGGAATCAGCCTGGATTTGTGAGGGATAGATCATGTCAAACTAATCTAATTAGTTTATACGAGGAAGTTAGTGGCAATTTAGACCAGGGCAGCACAGTAGATGAGGTCTACTTAGATTTTGCAAAGACCTTTGATACATTGCCACACAAGAGGTTGGTTTACAAAATAAGGCAACTGGGTCTAGGAAACAACATTTGTACTTGTATCGAAAACTGGTTAGAGAATAGGGAACAGAGAGTTGTGATAAATGGAACACTTTCTAATTGGTCAAAAGTTTTAAGTGGAGTACCTCAAGGTTCCGTTAAGGGGTTACTCCTTTTTAATATATTTATTAATGACTTTGGTGATGGTTTAGAGAGTAAAATTTCAATTTTTGCAGATGTAAGGTAATAAAATCAGAGCAAGATGTAGCTTCTTTACAGAGGAACTTAAATAAAATGGATGATTGGGTGGCCAAATGAAATATGAGGTTTAATATAGATAAATGTAAGGTTATGCATTTAGGGATCAAAAACAAGCATGAAATCTATACATTAAATGGGATTAATTTAGGGGAATCTATAATGAAAAAGGATTTGGGAGTGCTCGTAGACAATAGACTTAGCAATAGTGTTCAATGTCAAGCAGCAGCTGTAAGGGCAAATAAAGTATTGGCATGCATAAAAAGGGGCATAGATGCTATTAAAGTCATTTTATCACTCACCAATAAAACATTGTCCACTGCGATTGTTGTGGTTCCAAAGCACAAAGATATTTAATTGCAAAATATAGCAGGATTTACAACAAGCCATTATTACGCATTTAAGATGTTACAATAAAGCAGGAAAGTATAAAAACACCAAATACATTATATCTCATCTAACGTTTCATTCAGGCCCAGGATAAGGTAATCATCTCTGCTGTGTAGTCAGGCAGAAAGAGAGAATGGTCCAGCATGCATATATGCAGCTTCAGTATAGATAAAACTACTGGTGATGTCACTATGTACACAAGCAAAATGTCTAGGGTCTTCATTGGCTCAGGGTTTAATTATGTTCCAGTTGCCTGCTGGTCATAGGCTAATTCAAAGGATTTCTCGGGGAAGGTGTGATCACCTTCCCCCAACAGCTGAAAGCATGTGCTTCTCAAGGAAACCAACCCAAACCAGTTATAAACAAACTTAAAACACAATGTCATTTTGATCATTCAATCTTTTATCTTACATAACTATTGATCGCAGGAAGCAATCGTAAAGCCGAAAGTAGCGGATTAGAGATGGTAATGTGCAGATCAAAATGACACTAAACATACATTTCCTATATCCTGAGCCTTAGATACTTTTAATATATTATCATTTATGTATAAACAATCTAATACATTTTCCTAATAAATAAATGTAGATTGGAACATTCATTATTTACAAGTGTAAGTGCGAATGTAAATGTGTGTGTTATGAATCTGTGCGATTGCATCGTAACACGTGGCGTATTAATCGCAATGGCACGGTAAAACAATATTAATCAATTTGGTTTACTTCATCCAATTATTTGACCTCCACAATAGAAGGGAAGTGTAATTTGCCATTGTATAAATCGTTGGTAAGACTTCATCTTGAATATGGAGTACGATTCTGGGCACCACTCTATAAAAAAGATATTTTGGAACTAGAAATGGTTCAGAGAAGGGCGACAATATTGATAAAGGGTATGGAGTCATTAAGTTATGCAGTTTAGGCATGTTTACTTTAGTAAAGAGGCATCTAAGGGGAGATATGATTTCTATGTACAAATACATTAAGGGTCAATACAGAGAGCTTACATGGGAACTTTTTACCCCAAGGACCATACACAGGACACGTGGTCACCCCCTAAGGATAGAGGAGAGGAAATTTCACAACAAGCAAATGAAGGGGTTCTTTACAGTAAGGGCAGTCAAGATATGGAATTCACTGCCAGGGAAGGTTGTGATGGCAGATTCAATAGATATGTTTAAGAAAGAGTTAGACAAATTTTTAGCGAAAAAGTGTATCCAGTTACGACCGTTAATTAAAATGAAGGATAGTAGTGGATATAGGGGAAAAATAGAACTGCAAAATTGTGTCTGGAGGGATTTTCCCCGATTGAAACAGATTCCTTATTTGTGGTTGCTTAATCTGGATCAATTTCAAATAGAAGTGAGGGATCGCAGGAGATCCAAAATAGGTTGAACTTGATGGACTGGTGTCTTTTTTCAACCTCATCAACTAGGTTACCTTATCCTTAAAGATATAAAGAAAACTATATATGCGCTAAAAATAAATATCCTCAAGATATATAGCTAATGATTCTGCTGCTTCCACTAAGGAACCTGCTGTGGTTGTTTCCTAAAACATACAAATATAGAAAAATATATAGGAAAGTCATGTAGGTACATAAACCCCAAAAAATCTCAATAGAGCTGAATCCCAATATAGATGATAAGCAGTTAATCCTGATTGAAGCCACGAGAGAAATGGCAATATAAAATAGCAGAAAATAGCTTCCATAAAGTCACCAATCCCAAGCTTGCAGTCTTAAGGACACATAGGTCCAATTGAAAAGTAACTCAGTGACTTAGCTGGATGGTGTGCTGATATCCGCGGCTTTCTCATCTGTGGCAGGCTGATAGCCTAAAGATCTGGATGTCTGCTAGACTGTAGTGCGTTACGAGCGGCTGTTTCTCGTTGTGTTGCCAATCTGGAATTCCCGGAAGTAATGTATCGGAATCACCTGACGCGTTTCTCCGTCATCAGTGACGGTTTCATCAGAGGTAAGTATCGTATCGGAGACATCCTTTTTATATGCTGTGTTGGATCTAATGGATTAATCCTTCCATAGCCTCTTATCATACGCAAATGAGGAAAGAAGTGAGCAGTCTGATATTCAATGATGTTCGTTTCTTCAATAAGATCTCATATTAAATATTTTTGGATTCCTCAATCATTGCGTTTCAGTTCTCCGTTGTCCATACGAATTGTCATTCTTTAGAGACAAGTAATAGTATATTTTATTAGGATCTTACCAGTTAGCAGATAAGCCATAAATTAAAGATCCCATTCTCTAACAGCTTGGATGTAGGCTCATATTTCATATTCTAGCATCAAATATAAAGGGGCTAAATATCCATTTGATGAAATATAATTATAGTAATAATCAAGACCAATACTCCATTTTTATAGAAAACAGCATATTGACTTGTTTATCTAAAATCAAATCTATACCTGTGCTAGATATATAATATAAAATACATAAAACAAATATAAAAAAATAATATAAAAAACTATGTGAGTCTGAGATGCAATATATCAACATCCATATGCATGGAAAAAATTTAGTATAGAGCGATATAGTGGACAATATATACCTTTTAATTATCTTATCTAATAATATGCATAAAGCATCACATATATCTATCAGAATCTATTAATTTTATATTGATGTTTTCATATATTATTAAGCTCCAAAGTGTCGTTCAGACCAAAGGGCAGCAGTGTTTTGAGTTTGAATATCCAGAATGCTTCACGTTTACATAATTGATTGAATCTGTCTCCGCCCCTTTTTGTTATTTTGATCTGTTCAATGGCTTTGATTTTTACATTTTTCAAATCACCATTCTGGCACCTATTCATATGTTCTGAAAGGTTGTATGTCTTAACACCTTTCACAATATTTTTCCTGTGTTCTAAAAAGCGTATATATACAAGCCTCGTGGTACGTCCCACATATTGTACACCACATCCGCATTGTATTAGGTATACAACAAAATGGGATCTGCAATCCATAGTAGTCATAATAGTAAATTTTTCTTTGGTAACAAATTAAATAAAATCTTGAGCTTTATGTTCAACATATTTACATGTGAGACATCGATTTCTGCTGCACCTATAGAATCCATTAGGTCTGCTACTAAGCCAAATTATAGATTTACCTATTGATGAATCTGTACCTTTAATGGTAGAATCAGGAAAAGTCTTAAGGGTTCGATCTTCGCAAGGACCCAGAAAGTGACTGGGTGCGAATTTCTCTTTTAAATTACGTGCCCTCCTGAACACCACATTCTTTCCTCATTAATCATAGGCCCTATTAGGTCATCCATTTCTGAAATAGCAGAGTTAGTTATGTTTAACTATTTCCTTAATGCTTAATGCAAAATTATTATAACTAGTTACAAAAACAAGCGATTTATCCTTTTTCTTATCCACATGCTTCTTATTTTGGACCAGTAGAGGGTCGCGGTCTAATTGTTCAACCTCTTTAAAAGCGTTGATAAGCAATGGTTTCGGATATCCTTGTTTGATAAATGAATGGTACATTTTCTCCGCTTGTTCCTTGAAATCTACCAATGAGGAACAGTTTCTGCGTACCCAGCGGAACTGTCCTCTGGGGATGTTGGTCTTCCAGTTCCTCTCGTGCCCACTACGGAAATGCAAGTAATTGTAAGTATCTACATCCTTAGAAAAAGTCTTAGTTGCAATCCTACCCATATCAATGTATAGTGACACGTCTAAATAATTGATATGTGTTTTACTATATGTACTGGTATATCTGAGGCCAAAATTATTGTCATTAATGTGAGATATGAATAAATCAATAGACTCCTCATCTCCATCCCATACAAAAAATAGATCGTCAATGTAACGGCCATAGAGGACCAGGCCCGTATCATATAATTCTACAGTCGTTAGTGGCTGTGTGTGATCCAATTCCATCGCTAAACTGTCTAGTTCTATTAAGGCTGTGTAGTTATCCTTATCTAGAATGACTTGCATCACCTCATCCTTTTTATCTTTCAGGTATTTATGGGCAAAATATCTCTTGCGGCTAAGATTTCTCACGTATCTATTAAGATCTATAAATAATTCAAATAGGTTGGGCTTTGTAGAAGGAGCAAATTTCAAGCCTCTTTCTAATAACTTGGCCTCTTCAGGAGTCAACACCCTAGAAGATAGATTATATATGCCTTTTCCTTTTAGACTAGTTTGAGATTCTTGGATCTGCTTGGTATTTCCTCCCCTGCATCCTCTAAATCTAACTCTCGGTTTCTTTTCATGATTGATGGATAGGAGCTTGGAGCTTTCTGGGCGTATAGTGCTTGCAACGCCCGACTGTTCTCTAAAAAAGTTTGAGAAGATAAAGATCAGTATGACCCGCAGGTGAGGTAAGAGGCTTCATATTTCTGACAAGTTAAATGTTTACATCTAATTTTTATCTCAATCACTTGAAATAATCAATGTATGCTCTCTTCGTCTCTTCCTCCACACACAGAAAATGGGAACATTTAACGGATATCGATCTTCACTGATTACAACATAGCAAGATACAATTCTGTTTCCAGCACTTAATCAGCAGACTATTATTCACAATACTACACAATGTATGTACCTCTTTCTCTTCCCTCATTCTTTTCTCTACAATTTTACCAACACATGGAAAATGGAGTAAACTAAAGAGAAAGAGATCTAACCACGTCGACAGCAGGAAAGCTGCCTATCGTTAAGACATTTTCACTAGGAAAATAGAGGAACTATTAGACAAATGCAAACCACTGGCCTATATACCTTCAGCTAAAGTTTTATGCTTTACATTTAGGAACTCATCCTAACACTCCCATTTAGATTGTGATTGCATTTTTTATATTTGTGTATTATTGACTCTGATCCGGCAGATCAGATACATTTGCATAAACCACTTCTTTCCCTGTCATCATCCTAATCCCACCCATTGTGCACCGTTAGCCTATTCTCTAAATTAATAATAATTTTTTGAACAATCAAAAATGTGAGTTCAAATCTTTATCATTTGACTCGTGTCACAAGAAAACGAGAGGAGATGGGGATGGTGGGGTCATATGTTAATCAAGAACTTTTTTTAGAAATGTTATTATAATACAAATAAATACTAAGAACAAGGTTAAGACAGAGCTCAGAAATCAACCTTCTTAAACAAGACCAAGGAATCCAGACAGCCTGTAAAACTACAATATAAAACAGGAAGTTACAGATGTCTGTGGGATTACATCCAGTAGTGAAAGGGTTTCCAACTCACCAGATCATAGAACAGAACAAGATAATCAGAAGGTAAGTAGAATCAGTGCCCCAATGCAGCCTCCACTGAATCTCATAGACAAAGTTTGTGACAGCATACAAGAACCACTAGATAGTGATGAAAGTAGCTCTAAAGTACTTATAAAAATGTAACACTCAAAAGATCCGTGGATAAAAGATAAGAGGCCTGATTCATTAAGTATCTTAAATGAAGAGGATTCTTATTTCAGTCTCCTGGACAAAACCATGTTACAATGCAAGGGGTGCAAATGAGTGTTCTGTTTTGCACATAAGTTAAATACTGACTGTTTTTTCATGTAGCACACAAATAGCAACTTTAAATTTCAGTGTACAAATAAGCTATCAAGTATTTGTGTGCTACATGAAAAAACAGTCAGTCTTTAATTTATGTGCAAAACAGAACACTCATTTGCACCCCTTGCATTGTAACATGGTTTTGTCCAGGAGACTGAAATAGGAATCCTCTTCATTTAAGATCCTTAATGAATCAGGCCCAAAATGACTATATTTTTTCACAAAATATATATATATCTAATATATATAAGCCTAGCGACGTGTGTTAGTGTGTGTGTGGAAAAAACTATTTTCTCAGAAAGGGCTCATCCAATTGACCTGAAATTTGGTATACTGACATTATTTGACAAAAAAATTATAATAGTGAAGTCAGTTAACCTCCATCATCCCCCCTTCCCCCCGTGGGAGGGGTAATAAAGGCTAAATTTACGAGTTGAGGGCTCAAACTCTTTTTCGTGAGGTAATTGTGATACAAGCAGAAGTTTTGACTGGCTCTGCTGAAGGAGAGAAGGTGATGATACCTCGGATTGACTTATGTCCATCCGAAACAGGACTGACGTTTAAGCTAGGAGGGGGACAGAGAAAGACGCTGAAGAGGGGGGCAGAGAGAGACGCTGAAGGGGGGGGACAGAGAGAGATGCTGAAGGGGGGGACAGAGAGAGATGCTGAAGGGGGGACAGAGTGAGAGCTGATGAAGAGGGGGACAGAGTGAGAGCTGATGAAGAGGGGGACAGAGTGAGAGCTGATGAAGAGGGGGACAGAGTGAGAGCTGATGAAGGGGGGACAGAGTGAGAGATGGCGAAGAGGGGGACACAGGGTGTGAGATGGTGAAGAAGGGGACACGGTGTGAGATGGTGAAGAAGGGGACACAGGGTGTGAGATGGTGAAGAAGAGGACACAGAGTGATATGGTGAAGCTGCGCAGTGATATGATGAAGGGGCACAATGTGATTGTGAATGGGTCTAAACACATCTTACATAATTTTGACCCAACTACTTTAAAAACGGGACTACCCGGTAATTATTTTTGCTTAGGGGTGCCTTGGAAAAATTATGGTGACCCTGAGGGTGCCTCGAACTGAGAAAGTTTGGGAACCACTGACCTTGAAGAAACAAGACATCCAGCTGCTGAAAGTAATTTACCAGTTGAGAATTACTGGATCTAGTGAAATAGTAACACAGGTTACAGATCTCACCTCACACCTTCAATTACAGAGTCAGTTTAAACATGATGTAATGTTTATTTTATTTATTACAGTTCTTTAAATATTTACTCATCACATCAATCCCTACCCCAGTGGCAAAACAATCTATATTCCCCAACACACACAATTATAGCAGAAGCCAACCACCCTACCAGTATTGTCTTTGGAGTGTGTGAGGAAACCGGTGGGAAAACTACACAAAGATGGGGAGAACATAGAAACTCAGAGGTAGGAACTTGGTGAAACCAAACCCATGATTCTAGCGCTATGAGATAGTGCTTAGGTCATATAGTACCCTATATAATGACAATGTGGTCTTTCTATCATTGCAGAGAGTTAGACCGACCTCTAATAGAATAACTAAATTGCACTAAATTCCCCAGATGAGCAAATTGTTGCATCATTATACTGAAGGCACACATTTCAGTTCTATGTTTAGGTGGTAATTCATTTATGAAATATTAATATATTGTGTGTCTTTGAAGATTTAAATTACACTCAATTAAGCAGGGATAATAATATACAATTCTGAGTATAGTCTAAAATTTTATTTTTTAATCATTTTCATTTCTATAATAATGGAAATCAAATACCACTGCAATTCTGCATCATATATTTCTATCATCTCATGGAATTTTTTTTCCTCTATGAAGACTCTCATGTTTACATTCAGAACATGAAAATGGCTTCTCACATGTGTGAGTTCGCTGGTGTTCAACAAGACATGATTTGCTTCCAAAACATCTCCCAGATTCAGAACATGGAAATGGCTTCTCACCTGTGTGAGTTCGCTGGTGTTTAGCAAGATATGATTTCTTTCTAAAACATTTCCCACATTCAGAACACGTAAATGGCTTCTCACCTGTGTGAGTTCGCTGGTGTTCAGCAAGTAATGATTTCTTTTTAAAACATTTTCCACATTCAGAACATGGAAATGGCTTCTCACCTGTGTGAGTTCGCTGGTGTTCAGCAAGACATGATTTGCTTCCAAAACATTTCCCACATTTAGAACATGGAAATGGCTTCTCACCTGTGTGAGTACGCCAATGGTTAAGAAGACCTACTTTATTTGCAAAACATTTCCCACATTCAGAACATGGAAATGGTTTCTCACCTGTGTGAGATCGCTGGTGTTCGGCAAGTAATGATTTCCTTCTAAAACATTTCCCACATTCAGAACATGGAAATGGCTTCTCACCTGTGTGAGTTCGCTGGTGTTCAGCAAGTAATGATTTCTTTTTAAAACATTTCCCACATTCAGAACATGGAAATGGCTTCTCACCTGTGTGAGTTCGCTGGTGATCAGCAAGACATGATTTGCTTCCAAAACATTTCTCACATTCAGAACATGGAAATGGCTTCTCACCTGTGTGAGTACGCCAATGGTTAAGAAGACCAACTTTACTTGCAAAACATTTCCCACATTCAGAACATGGAAATGGCTTCTCACCTGTGTGAGTTCGCTGGTGTTCAGCAAGACCTGATTTGGTTCCAAAACATTTCCCACATTCAGAACATGGAAATGGCTTCTCACCTGTGTGAGTACGCCAATGTTTAAGAAGACCTACTTTATTTGCAAAACATTTCCCACATTCAGAACATGGAAATGGCTTCTCACCTGTGTGAGTACGCCAATGTTTACGAAGATCTACTTTATTTGCAAAACATTTCCCACATTCAGAACATGGAAATGGCTTCTCACCTGTGTGAGTTCGCCAATGTTTAAGAAGATCTGATTTCTTTAGAAAACATTTCCCACATTCAGAACATGGAAATGGCTTAACTGTGTGAGTTCGCTGGTGTCCAGCAAGAAATGATTTGCTTCCAAAACATTTTCCACATTCAGAACATGGAAATGGCTTCTCACCTGTGTGATTATGCCAATGTTTAAGAAGATCTACTTTATTTGCAAAACATTTCCCACATTCAGAACATGAAAATGGCTTCTCACCTGTGTGATGTCGTTGATGTCTAATAAGACTTGATTTGAATGTAAAACATTTATCACACTCAGAACATGCAAGTGACTTTTTACCAGTGTGAGTTTTCTGATGATTAACAAGATATGATTTCTGAGTAAAATGTTTCCCACATTCAGAACATGAAAATTGTTTATCATCTGTATAAGCTGTACTGTGTGTAACAATATCCGAGTTGTAAAGTGAACATTCCTCATTAATTGAAGGATCAGATGATATATTTGCACAGTGAAGTAATCGATGTATATTTAGGGCAATGGGGTTTTCTCCTGAAGTATTTTGTGTGATGTTGTCATGTTCCATTTCACAATCTGGAGATAAAATGAGATGTCTCTCCGAGTTTTTCCAACTGTACAGTTCATCTGCTGGGAATAAAATAAATATATGGAAATACACATTTCTGCAGAACAGATTTGTTTTTATTTTTTTACTACAAGTGTATTTCAATACCACAACATTTCCATACAAACAGTGAATTCAACATTTTCAAATTTCAATTTGTGAATGAAGAATAATAAATTATATTAAAAAGCTTCCATTACATGCTATGATGTCACACTGCTATTCAAGACCGCTCATTGGTTAGCACTTTATGACGAGAAGTCGACATCATTATTTAAGACAACTGAGCAAGAAGAGGACCCAGGAGCGCCAAGAAAGGTGAAAACATTTCTCTGAAATCTCTCCAGTGGACCCTGATGAAATTGAAGCCCTGATCTTACGTCTACTAGAGACTGGTGTTCTGTAAGGGTGCAACCTCTGGGCTTGGTACTGGGATTCCTGGGGGTAAATGTATGAAGTATCGGTTTCTGCAAATCGACGGAAATCGGCCATTGTCACTTTAAATTTCTATTGCAAAGTCACCGATTTCCAGTGACTTGCAGAAACCGATGCGTCATAGATTTACCCCGTGGACTAGATTCAGACACCTTACCTATAATCTAACCTGTAATCATAGTTACAATCTAAAACATTCACTTTTAACAATGCTCACTCACACTCTACACTTATATGCAGGTCACATTTGCTGGTCTGACCTCACACTGTCTTATCACTCTCAGGATCTCCATCTCAATCTTTGCAACTGTACCTCTCTCTCTAACAAGGGACATCTCCATTAGAGGTCAGACACAACCAAGCATCCAAGAGCACTAATTTAAACAGGTATATGAACAGACCGGACATGAACAAACCCTGGTACGAACGAGCATAATCCACCAGAACACATCACCGTTTTAAACACTAAGATCCTGCCAGAGTTCCCGGTCCACACTCAATAATTACATCACAGGAGCGTTACTCTCTCTCTCTTTAGCATCACACCTCAGAGGGTTATTATGCTTTTGCACTACAGAAGACCACACCCAGTCCCACTCACAGCATATAAATAACTATACAGAATAACATTTTAACATAGACATACATGTGAGAAAGTTTCTTGAAAATCTCCTGCCCTTGGAAAGCAAACAGCATGGCAGAGAACAACAATCTTCTTTCCAATTATACTTTTACAACATTCCTCTGGACCAAAAACCAAAGCATGCACCGTTTTCACATGCTATACTTTTATAGATATTTTCTGCTCATGAATGATCCATGGCAAACATTGACAAGGTGTTACGAAACAAAGTCCCAGACACTTACCACAAGGACTAAGCCCTGAGATCCCACCCTATCAATCATGGTCAGAGTTTCTCAAATATCAGGTGCCCCTATGTTGTCCCCAGAAGGCTAGGGAGAGGCAAGTACCAAGCATGTTCAATAATGGTTCTGTATGCCCAGGATCTCAGTGGCAGGGACAGGTTGGGAACTTAAAGCGGTCCTGGAAAAAGTATATATTTGGCCTTGTGTAGGCAGGACCAAATCAACTGTAGATGGAGCCAACACAAATGGATGGGGTTAGCACACACTTAGCCCTAGCTGCATCGGTGATAGACGAGGCCAATGCAACACACAATGATAGGAAAATTCACAGCAAGCAGAGCCTGTCACGGTAAGTCAAGCTAATGCACAAGTAGGTAACGCAAACACAAGCAGGCCGAGTCAGCACACCAGTGGGTGGAATATATGCATTGGTTATGTGAGTGGTGTAGCTTAATCCAGCCGCAGGGAGTTCCCAGGGTTTGCATTAATATGACAGTAGTTAGGTCTCAGACGTCCTTGCTCTTGCATGAAGTCTGGTCAAAATAAGATAGATTCTAACTGGGGTCTCATCCACTGTCAATTTCCCAGTGATTCTAAAGTCTCCCTAGCAATATAAAATGGAAAAGAAATCTCATTGCCTCTGCTTACATGTATGCAAGAATTTAAGGGTGTCCTTACCATGATGGTGGAGTATGCCATTACCCCCAAGTATAGGAACCACCCTCCCAATGTCTTCTGTACCTCTTCTTGCGGGCAGAGTTGGCTTTAATATATAAAAAATACATACTAATATAACTGTAATTCACATCAACAATTCAAAGATATTATTTTTTGATCAAATTAAACAAATTTACACCTATGTAGGCACCATACAAAATGTAATGAGTCTTGTTTTACATTTAGCTTAGTGCATATATGGGTGTATTTTCGTTTCAGTCGAACAAAAAAAAATCTATTCAATTGTAGGTATTGCAGTTTGGCATGATAATTTGGTCAGTATTAGTGTCCGCCCCACAGCACAGCCGGCATGCCAGCATCCGGACCTACTGAAGAAACCAAAGCAAACTGTGGATGAACCACGCTGGTGACTGCAGTATGGGAACCACAAAAGAGCCGCTACAACATGACATCCCTTTGCTGAGCAGGACCACAGCTGTTAGGAACCCCTCCAGCCGGCACAACACAACCCGGAGTCTACTCTGCCAATCAGGTGTTTACTGGAGCCCCTGATGATGGGGACAGACTGGGCTGCAGACTGACAGAGGGTCGTGAAGTGTGTACCGGCTGGGGAGAACCCAGGCAAGCGGAGTAAGGTCCAAGCAGAGGGTCAAAATCAAGGCAAAAGGTCATACACGAAAGCAGGTCAGCAGACTGGCAAACAGAAGCTATAACCGGCAATGAGGCAGCAGACCTCATTGCCTTAAATACCAGTGGCCACCAATCAGAGCCTAGCTCTGAATCAGACATAGCCCCCTGCATAATGAATGTGCCCAAGCATTAATCCGCCCACAGGCTGGAGGATATGATGAGCGCATGCGCCCGGCTTCCTCTCATTGCCTTAGCCATAGCGACGGCCAGGACAAAGGTGAGTGAGTCGCGGCGGCTGGGCACCGCCGCGGCTCGTAACAACAGCATGGCTGTCCTAACGGTAATTCTTTTGTTCCCAGAGGGAAATGTCCACAGAATACAGACTGCTCTGCCCATAGAGGGAGGGAACTCCTCAAGTTACAGGAGGCTTCTGAAACAATGTTGTTATAAGATACTCAAAACCTGGCTACAGAGTTTGCTGCCATCAGGCTGCACAGGAGAAGAGGAATCGAGGCTGATTATTTGAGCGATCTTATAAGGACCAATGAAGCGAGGAGCAAGTTTCATACAGGGCACTTTAAGACGAATGTTATTCGTAGACAACCACACCTTGTCACCGACTTTCAAAAGAGGAACAGCTCTGCGTTTTCTATCTGCCGCTAACTTGTAGCGAGTACAAGATTTTTTAAGGGACCTCCTGACTTGAGACCAGATGGATAGAAAATCCTGTCGAAGGGTATTAACTGCAGGAACTTGGGAGGGAGGGAGAGCTGAAAACTCCGGGATACGAGGATGGCTCCCAAATACAATGGAAAAAGGAGTAGCTAAAGTGGACTCGTGAAAGGAATGGTTGTGAACAAATTCTGCCCAGGGTAACAGATCCACCCAATTGTCCTGGTTGGAGGAGGAATATATTCTGAGAAACGTTTCAAGGTCTTGATTCACCCTTTCAGTCTGACCGTTGGTCTGGGGATGATATGCGGAGGAGAATTTCAGACGGATACCCAGAAGATGACAGAGGGACCTCCAGAACTTTGAGACAAATTGGACACCGCGGTCTGAGACAATTTCGGCGGGGCACCCATGTAGTCGGAATACTTCCTTCACAAAATGTTGAGCTAGACATACTGAGGACGGAAGTCCAATGAGTGGGACGAAGTGTGTCATTTTAGAGAAACGGTCCACAATCACCCAGATGGTATTGAACTTCTTAGCTATGGATAAGTCAGTGATGAAGTCCATGCTAATATGGGTCCACGGTTTGGTAGGTAGAGGAAGAGGGTGCAGCAACCCTGGCGGAACTTGGCGGGGGGGTCTTGTTTTGAGCACAGATAGAAAAGGCGGCCACAAAGTCTTTAACTTCGGAGTGGAAATTGGGCCACCAATACTGTCGGAAAACTAGTTCAGAAGTCTTACGGGAACCAAGATGTCCTGCAAATCGTGAAGCATGGAACCAGCGTAGGAGACTTTTCCGTAGATGAAGAGGGAGAAATGTTTTCCCTTGGGGGGGGGGGGGGAGTAGGATTAGGAGTGAGAGCAAATTCAGGCATTTAGAATCCAAAATAGGACGTTCCAGAAAAGTGTCTGATCCCAAACTTCCGGGGAAAGCCCGATATAATGCATCCCCCTTTTTGTTTTTGAGACCAGGCTTGAAGGTGACCCGAAGATCGAAGCGGGTAAAGAAAAGCGACCAGCGGGCTTGACGCGGATTCAGGCATTGGGCTGTCTGAAGATAGAGTAGGTTCTTGTGATCCGTGAAGATCGTAACTGGATGACGAGCCCCCTCCAGGAGGTAACGCCACTCACTTAAGGCCAACTTCATGGCAAGGAGTTCTTTGTCCCGGATGGCGTAATTACTCTCTGTGGGCAGGAACTTGCGGGAGAAGAACGCACATGGATGGAACTTGCCTTGAATGTTTTTTTCGGAAAGAACTGCCCCCACTCCAGTGGAGGAAGCATCTACCTCTAGGAAAAAAGGAAGAGAAACATCAGGTTGCTGGAGGATTGGGGCCGAAGAAAAGGCTCTTTTTAGGAATTGGAAAGCTTCTAATGCTTCAGAGGACCATATTTGAGGGTTTGCCCCTTTCCGAGTGAGAGCCACCAGAGGCGCCACAATAGAAGAGTAACCAGCTATAAACCGTCTATAATAATTGGCGAAGCCCAGGAAACGTTGAATGGATTTGAGGGTAGTTGGCTGGGGCCAGTCGATAATAGAGCGGACCATTCCAGGATCCATTTGTAGGCCTGATCCAGAAACTAAGTAACCAAGGAAAGGCAACTTAAGGGCCTCGAAAATACATTTTTCCAGCTTGCAGAACAGGTGGTTAGTGCGTAGTCTGGAGAGGACTTCAGCCACATGCAGGCGATGAGAGAGGTCGTCTCTAGAAAAGATTAGGATGTCGTCCAGGTATACCACTACGTAAGAATATAACAGGTCACTGAACATTTCATTAACAAAGCTTTGAAAAACGGAAGGGGCGTTACATAAGCCGAACGGCATCACCAGGTATTCATAATGGCCGTCCCGTGTATTAAAAGCCGTTTTCCACTCGTCCCCAGAGCGGATCCTAATAAGGTTGTACACACGACGTAGATCTAGTTTAGTGAAGATCTTCGCACCTTTAATGCGATCGAAGAGCTCAGTGATCAATGGAATAGGCTAACGGTTTTAAATAGTGATGGTGTTCAATCCTCGGTAGTCAATGCAGGGACGGAGGGCTCCATCTATTTTTTCACAAAGAAAAACCCGGCCCCGGCGGGTGAGGATGAGGGTCTAATGAAGCCACGTTGCAGATTTTCCTTGATATAGAGCGTAGCAGCCTCTGTTTCAGGTAGCGAAAGTGGATAGACCCGGCCTCGTGGAGGAGTTTTCCCGGGAAGAAGATCAATGGGGCAGTCCCAGGGTCGGTGGGGAGGTAGACGCTCGGAGGCCTTAAAGAAAACATCCAAAAATGAAGAGTATTGGGAAGGCAGGGTGACTGTAGTAGATTCCAAGGGAATTTGAGTAGAGCAGAGAGGCTTGACAGGCGTCAAGCACTTGCGGGAGCAAGTAGGACCCCATGCGATGATTTGTGAAGAAGGCCAATCCAGGTGGGGTGAATGTAGATGAAGCCATGGTAATCCAAGGATGATGGGGCTGAATGGTCAGCGGCAGGACAAGAAAGGATATTTTTTCCCAATGGAGAGCCCCAACTTGCATGGAGATAGGCCTGGTTCATTTATGAATGCTGCCATTAGGGAGACGGGAACCATCAATGCCAGTAGTGACCACGGGCTTCCTCAGCGGAACAGTAGGTAAGGCAAGTTGGGTTACTAAAGATTGTGAGATAAAGTTCCCGGCTGCTCCTGAGTCCAACAATGCCATGGACGGAATGGACCCTGAAGGCAAACGTAAACTGACAGGAAAAGAACATGTTGGGTCTGGAAAAGAAGTTGGAGAGGCAGTAAAAGTCCCTAGTCTGACCTCTCCAGTGCAGGCTAAGGTCTGTCGTTTCCCGAGCGCCGGGTACAGGAAGCTAGGAGATGGCTAGAATCTCCACAATATAGACATCATTTATTTTTCATCCTTCTGTCCCTTTCTTCAGAAGTTAAATGGGAGCGCCCCAGCTGCATTGCCTCATCCGTAGAAGTGGGCGATTGAAAGCGGGGGGGCTAGACGAAAGGTAGGGCGTCTAGGAAGTCCTTCTCGGACGATATCTCCCGAAACCGAAGATCCACCCGGTTCCAGAGGGAAATTAGGGCATCCAAGGTGGGTGGCAATTCTTGAGGAGAAAGGGCATCTTTGACCTTATCTGATAGCACTTGCCAAAAGGCAGCAACAAGAACCTCATCATTCCACTGGAGTTCTTCGATAGGGTCCGGAACTCGATAACGTACTGAGCCACTGAGCGGGAACTTTGGCGTAGTCTCAGGATGCTGGAAGCCGCGGAGGTCACCGGTCCCGGCTCATTGAAAATCCTCCGGAATGGTGAGGTGAAGGCTGAAACATCATTGAGGAGGTCGTCATTACGCTCCCAAAGAGGAGAGGCCCATGCCAGGGCTTGACCAGTCAGGAGGGAGACCATGTAGGCTACTTTTGACCTGGAAGTGGGAAATTCTGTGGTAAGAGCTCAAACTGGATGGAGCACTGATTCAGGAATCCGCAGCAAGACTTTTGGTCTCCATCGAATTTGGAGGGAGTAGGCAGACGCAAAGAGGAAGCAGCGGCAGGAGGAACCTCAGTAACTGCTGGTTGGGGTTGAACAGCCAAGGGAGGTGGAGCTACCTGTAGTGCATCCAAGCGGGTAGTCAGAGTTTGTACACACTGTAATAATTGAATCTGGACGGCATCTAGATGCTCCAATCATCATACCATGTGTTGAAGCATATCCTTGGCGGAAGGTTCTCTGTCAGGAGCTAACATAGCTGGTTCTTAGTGTCACAATACCAAGGAGGGACAACTGGATCCTGGTAGTTCAGCCGGGATTGGCGTGACTTCTGCTAGGGGCACGAAATCTAACAAGCGAAAGGTGTTCACCAGTGATTCCCGCAAGGGAATATGGGCTTCGCGGCTTCCACTAGCAGGTCGCGGCCCCCTAGGGAAGTTCCCAACGAACCACAAGAGAAGGAGTGTTGAATTAGGTAGAAAGTAGCGTTGCCACTTGGAAGTGGTTTGCAGGTATATTCTGCGGCGTAGCCACTTAGAGGTGAATTGCAGGTGTGATTTGCTGTGTAGGAGACTGGAGAAGCAGGAATACTGGAACGCAGAGTAGAACTTCTTCAGGAGCATTAAATAGATACAGGAGCTGTTTCCAGTACTGGGTCAGGAACTAACTGAAAGAACCAGCCCTGAAACCAGAGTAGAAAGGCAATATATAGGGCTGGTTTAATTTAGGCAGCCAATAGAGGGCAGCAGAAGGTAAGAAAAGGTAGGAAGCTTCTGCGCATAACTGCCGACCGTCGGGAAGACAGACACAGCGCTGGAAGAAAGCAGGACTGCCGCCGCTGATCAGGTAAGACAGGATGGCGGGGAATGGAGCAGGAGAACAGTAGGTTCGCACGCCGGGTCCTGGGAGGACACAGCGGGAGCCCGGCGTGTGACACCCTGGTTTCTAGGTTTCTAGCTAGGGACATCTCCCTTGGGAGTTCAAAAACACTCAAGCATCAGGGAGCACAAAGTCGAACAGGCAAATGAGCAGACCAGATTCAAATGAACCAGTATGAACCCACTGGAACACACAAATCAGGTCCCGCCATCACTCTCACCGCAGCCCTCAAGGAGGCATACTCAGTACATAAGGAAAAGTGGGCAATTTATTAGACATGTAAGCAGGCGCAATATTAGTTCAGTGGAATCAGAATATAATCAGTACAGGTTATCACATACAAAGGTGTTATTCCTATCAGTGCTTAATGATAATGTTGTGGTAGTTCTCAGAAAGAATCATGGGTAATATCACATGAGATCACGCTCAGGAAGGATCATGAGTAATGTAATCTAATACATGGGGAGGATCATGAGTAATGTAATGTAGTACATGGGGAGGATCATGAGTAATGTAATGTAGTACATGGGGAGGATCATGGGTAATGTAATGTAGTACATGGGGAGGATCATGGGTAATGTAATGTAGTACATGGGGAGGATCATGGGTAATGTAATGTAGTACATGGGGAGGATCATGAGTAATGTAATGTAGTACATGGGGAGGATCATGAGTAATGTAATGTAGTACATGGGGAGGATCATGAGTAATGTAATGTAGTACATGGGGAGGATCATGAGTAATGTAATGTAGTACACGGGGAGGATCATGGGTAATGTCATATCTGGTAGTTACAGGGAGGAACATGGCAGCTGGTAGCACAATGATACGATGTGAGGAGAGCAGGAGTCTAAGAGGAGCTGATGGCTCCTGACTCCCCGACTGGGCGGATACTTTTCCTCATCAGTTTGTACAGACAGTGGAGGGTGTAGAATAAGAGATTGTTGTAGTGACTGAACAAGGAGATTATGTGACTTCTGTATTTAGTGTGTATTACTCACCTGTGCTGATATCTGTAGGAATTTCCTCCTCCTTACACTGCTGATCACCCCTCACATACGTCTCTTCTTCTTCCTTTATATCTTCTACTTTAATATCAATCAGATGTTCACCCTGAGTAAACCACAAACTAATGAAATAAAACTATAATAATGCCTGATTTAATTAAATTGTGATCCGGGGAATTTTATACTTTTGAAACCAGACCATATTTCAGGTTTTCTATGTATCGTTTTTAGCAATACAATTACTCTAACCCAAGTAAGTTTCAACAATAATCAATCAACTAGTTCTCCTAAGAACAGGGCTAACAAGTATATGTAAGTTATGTGAGGTAAAAGTTTTAGGCAGTCCCCCATTATAACTTCAACTTTAATATCAATCAGGCCCTCGCCATAAATGACCCACAAAACAATAACAAAATAATGAACTGGGATTAAACAGAAAAATATCACGTTATAAGATCACCACAACTTGTCTAGAGATCATATATTGTAGAGTCACATTTGTATTATGGTATTTGTTGAGACCCTCAAATCTATCTACCTGAGGCATATTGTGAGTTTCCTCTATATGATCCTGTGAATAAAGAGGACGAGGACATCTGTCGCAGGTATTTCTGTTACTGGATCCATCTATAGGAAACACACAATAGCTGAATTATTCATATGTAATTATTTCAAAACTACATTCTCATTTACAATAATCAAAGAGTTCCCTCTTACCCAGTGATGTGAGGGGCTGATGATTCTCCATCATCACGTCCTTGTACAGACCCTTGTGTCCTTCTAAATACTCCCACTCCTCCGTGGAGAAATAGACAGTGACATCCTCACACCTTATAGGAACCTGACAAACACAATGATACAGTCATCACCCAGACACATCCCCTGGTGTTACTGTATAATGTCCCATTCCCAGCAGTCACCTCTCCAGTCAGCAGCTGAATGATCTTGTTGGTGAGTTCTAGAATCCTCTGGTCATTGTTTCTCTCATGTATCAGTGAGTGAGGTGGAGGCACGGTGATGGGGCTCTGGGTCCTGCTCAGTCCTCCTGACACACAGGGATGGCTGCTGGGTGACACACCAGACTTCTTCACCACTGTGTAACCCTGTGTATTGATGAGGAAACAATCAGCACAAAGAGTAGACGCGTTTCACTTTTTCACAGATCCATCACTCAAGGCTATAATGCTAAAATAATCATATATTCTCATTAATTAATGGTCACAGAAAACCAGACTGAGTAATGCTTAAAGCAGCACTCACTGTATAAAGGCATTATTCTTGAAGCTCCATGGTTCATCTCACACCACTGGCCAAAAACTGGAGCTGTGTGATGCTGCAGAGGGTGCGTGTGAGGGTGTGTGTGTGGGAGGGAGGGGGGATTAATGATTGCATGAACCAATAACAGAAAACAATCTATGTGATTTGCCCATCTGCTGCTATTTTAAAGTGGTGAACAGAAATAACTTCTGTGATTATCTGGGAGTACAGCTTATAATCTATGGATCAATGGGAGATTGATACATGAGGTTAAGTGCCACATATTGCATATTGGTGCAGCCAGATTGCAAACTTAGAAGGTGCTTAGTTGGCTATATGATCCAGTCACACAGAAACATTGGTCAGTGGGTCAGAGAGTTTTGTCTTGTGTGAACTGTGTAATCAGTGGTAACAGGGTACCCTACGGAGGTTAAGGAATTTTATAAGCATACCCGAAGAGGTGGTTTTTTAGAGAACGCTTAAACATTTGAAGACTAGAGGAAAGTCTATTATGCGAGGAAGGGCATTCCACAAAGTGGGTGCAGCCTGAAAAAGTCCTGGGGGTAAATGTATCAAGCTGAGAGTTTTCCGGCTGGTTTGAAAAGTGGAGATGTTGCCTAAAGCAACCAATCAGATTCTAGCTATCATTTTGTAGAATGTACTAAATAAATGATAGCTAGAATTTGATTGGTTTTTCAAACCTGACGGAAAACTCTCAGCTTGATACATTTACTCCCTGGAAGAGGAAATGGCAGCGGAAAATGTGGGTTGATGATAAACGCAGATCTTGTGCAGAGCGGAGGTGTTGAATTGGGAGATATTATGAGACAAGTGAAGAGATGTACGTTGGTGCAGTTTTGTTGTATGTTGGTATAAGTATTTTATATTGGATTTGGTAATAAACAGGCAACCAATGTAGAGACTGACAGAGCGGCTCAGCAGTGGAAGAAAGATTTGCAAGGAAAATCAATTAAGCCTCTGCGTGCAAAATATATTGTAGGGGTTAGAGTCTGATTTGGGGAAGACCAGTAAGGATGGTATTGCAATAGTCAACGCAGGAAAGTGCTTTAATTAAAGTTCATAGATGTAACGGACAAAAAAGTGGAACATACCTGGGTTGCCATGAGTCCTTTGAGGAAACAAAATTACTAAGTAAACATAATTTATTTCCTCTTTGGACTCCCTGGCAGCCCTAATGAATGGGATGTAGACAAGCAATGACAACAAACATAGAGCGGGCTCAAGAAGTGACACCAATAATGAAATGCAATCATTGTATTGATCTATAGTCTGAAGGATTCTTCTTCCATACGGAGCATCCTAAGAAAACAGGCATTGTCTTGTAAGGGTGTGAAGTAAACTAGTGCAGAATCCTAGACACCTCAAGACTGATCCTCTTATAGGTCCTGCAGGCAAGACAAAAAGTACATTGGTGACAGTTCTTGGGGAAGTAGACAGGCCACATGGTAGGTACATACACTGGAGTGGCAACCTAGCAAGAAAACCTGATAATACAATGATGTTGTGCTGCCACTAGAACGTGTAGATAGGTATCCGGTAAGTCTATAGATGTCAGAAAGCTCTTCTAGTGCTTTGACAATAGGACTTATGGATTCCATGTGAAAATGCTTTGTCTGTATGAACAGATTGAGTTTTCGCAAGTTGAGGACAGTCCGTAATCACCCTGTCTGCTTCTCTACCAGAAAAAGTTTGCAGTAGAAACCGGAATCTCTTTGGTTGACAGGAAATAATGAAGTCACCTGTTTTTCTATCAGTGTCTGCAGACTGCTGCACAATGCTTTTATCTGCACTGAGGAGGTTAAACTTTTGGATTTTACAAAGATGTCTGTCCGGAGTATTCCACTGAACTCTATCTTGTAACCTTTCTATACAATGTCTAGAACCCAAAGATCTGGGTAGTTAGTGTAATTCTATACTCTGGACCCCACAGTACACTATAGAGATTGTATCGGGCACAAGTCATTAAAAATCCTTTGGGCTAAATCTTTATTCCTTTATTACTCCCAAATGGCTCAGAATACTGGGTCTGGTGCGTTATCTTCTTGCTTCTTACAGTGCTGTCATGAGTTAGAAGACATTTACTTGTTATGACAAAAGTGATATTAAATGTTTTGTGTATATGGAAAAGCAGGACAGTGAGAGGGAGTAACATATAATATACATTATTATATAATATTAATCCTCCTGTAAATTATTTAAAATGTGACTGATGCATATGAAGAAAAAAGACAGTAACAGGGAAGAAATATATAATATACTATAATATATATCACCCCATATATACAGATACTGTGGGAGATGTCTGGAAACCCCTCACCCAACAAATAGAAGATTCATCAGTAATATCCCTACAGGGATTACATAGAGGACACATCACATAGTGACTCTTCCCTGGGTCACCAGAGTCTGCTCCACCTGTCCTATAATGAAAGGGGAACAGTCTGCCCCATGTATATATAATAACATGACACCAAACACTGCTCCACCTGTATTATTATAAGAGGACAACAGATTATACTCCACCTGTGATTATATTGTTATAATGATGTCAGTAACACCTGATTCCCGTAAAAACAAGACGTCCCCGCTGCTTCCTCCTCACTCACCCACGGAAACGTTACAGAGAACTCCCGGTTACTACAGTACAATGGATTTCCGGTCAAAAATGAGCTTCAACAAAATGGCCACCGCCATGTCATGTGCAGAGACAGAGTAACCTGAACCAATGCTGCCTCTGATCAGCTAGTCAGAGGGGCGTCTCTATGCAAATGAGGCGTGTGGCTTTATTAAAAGGGATTGTATTTTCTTACGTTATGAGCATCACGTGTCTTATTCCCACGTGACCAGTTCTAACCTCCAGCATATCTACACAGACCGCCTGCAGAGGGGCGGGGCTATGCAAATGAGGGCTGTGACTTCAGGGTAAAGGATTGTATTTTTCTTACACACATATAAGTTGTGAGCAGCACATTTAATTTACTATATAATTTTAATTTTTCTTTTCTATATTAAATATTTTATGTTGGAGGAATCAAGACTCTGAATGAAAGTGAATTGAAGATCAATCAAGATAGATGGAGACACTCTGTTCATTGTAATTAAGGGGTCTATATGCCATTGGTGGCAGCGACTATAATTCTGTATCGACGCCTAGTGCAGGGATACTAAATGTAGTAAGGTCACTATTTACCATGGCAGGGCTCATTGGTGAGATCCCCCCTCATAAACCATATAAAACACTTTTGCTGGTCTCCACATGTGACAATAGCTTTTAAAGGCTGGTGGAGAAAAGTGAAGCTTGTTGGTAAATTGAGTCAGATTGCAGTCCCTATAGGGGTCTATGGGGACTGTGGTAACCAGCAGGAAATAGGTTATGGCAGCAGAAAGTAAGAGCTCCTATGTCATACTTGCCAACTCTCCCGGAATGTCCGGGAGACTCCCGCATTTTGCGAGAGTCTCCCGGACGAGTGTGGCAATCTCCCGAATTCTGCCCACTTCGCTAGGAAGTGCCCCACTTCCCAGTGAAGTGGGCAGAATTAGATCCCAAACCCCGCCATTTCCGGTGAATCGCAGCATCGAAATGATGCGATTTTGGTCGCCCCACCCCCTCACGCCCACCTCCACTGGCTGGCTCCCGGAAGAGAGCTGAAGAAAGTCGGTAAGTATGTCCTATGTTCTTCTGTTTATATTGTTTAAAAATACCTCCAAACCGTCCAGATTGTTCTACCAACAGGTGGAATATTCTAACTTGTTCTCTCCTCAGCACTGTACACTGATGAGGCCAGGCATATTTAGTGCCATCCTTGGTGTCTGGGAGGCCCTGGAACAGTGCAGTCTAAGGCTTTTGATCGGGTAAACCACAAATATCTCTGGGCTGTGTTGAGCAGGTGTTGTCTTCCAGCGAGATCCATCAGTTGGCTCCAAACTATTTACAGACTAGCGGCTAGCTAATATAATACCCTGCAAATCACAGGTATATTACTGCATGCACTCATTAAGAAAACTACATCTTCCAAAGTGTCTCTGGAAAGTTCATTGCAAATTGTATCTGCCATTTTGGGGTGGACAAACTGCAAACTAGAGCCCCAGACTGCACTAGAAGCATGCAGAGGTTAGACAAGGCAACAAGTTACAAAAAGCCAGCGAAAATTGGGGAATTTAGAGACAGAATGTACTAAAAGGCTCCAGGATATTCTTGGGGAAACGGGAAGGAGCCAAACATGGACTGCTGGAGGCTAGTAGGTGGTTGCTCCGAGTTGTGCTGTGTGAATGCTGCCTGGGACCATGTAGGATCTACCCACAAGGAGTCACTGAGTGCTGTTGCTAAACTATTGCCTTGAGGGATGTATAAGCTAAAGTTCCAGCTTTAAAAGCCAGTCCAGAAGGAAACATATTTGGAGTAAAGCTCATCAGATGTCAGCAGGGTTTATATGAAGACAGATAAGTTTATATTCTATTTTGCCTTGAACATACCAAGTTATTAAAGTGAAACAAGTGAGACATCAAGCTGTGTTTTTCAAACCTCTGGCTCGGATTCTAACATTGCTATTATTATTATTATTACCGTAGATTTTTAAGGCGACACAGTGCTCCGCAGTGCCGTACAGTAGAGAAAACAGTACATACATAAAACAGGGCCATACAAAGTAGTGCTTCAGAGTGGAGATTAGGACACTTGTGAGGGTACATTAGTGTGAATAGTGTTATAGGGGATAAGGTCACCTCTAAAAACTAGATGACTTATCAAAGAGCGTCTAAAGATTTGAAGGCTGTGGAAAAGTCTGATTGAGCATGGTAGGGAATTCCATAAGTGGGAAGCAGCACGGGAGAAGTCTTGTAGGAAGGAATGAGAGGTGGTTACCAGAGACAAGGTGCAGGTTACAGGTAGATCTAAGAGGGCAGGAGAGAGAGTATTTTGAGTGGTGCCAGGAATGTCAGATAACAGGAGGTTGCAATAGTCAAGATGGGAGATGATGAAAGAAGGGATAAGAATTTTGTTAGCATGTTGAGTAAGAAAAGGGCATATTCTGGAAATATTTTTAAGGTAGAGTCGACAGGACTGGGAGAGAGTCTGGAAGTGAGGAATAAAGCAGAGGGTGAAGTCAAGTGTGACACCAATGTAGCAGGCTTGAGAGACTGACGAAATTGTGGTGTTATTGATAGTGAGGGAGATTTGAGGGCAGGTGGTGATTCTGGCAGGAGGGAAAATAATAAGCTCTGTTTTGGACATGTTGAGCTTTAGGTAGTGTTGGGACATCCATGTGGAGATAGCAGAAAGACATTTGGTTACACGAGATAGTACAGAAGGAGAGAGGTCAGGGGAAGAGATGTAGATTTGGGTGTCATCAACGTAGAGGTGGTATTGGAGGCTGAATGAGCATATTAGTGCTCCAAGAGAAGAGGTGTACAATGAAAAAAGTAAAGGGCCAAGAACAGAGCCTTGTGGGACCCCAGCAGATAGTGGGAGTGGAGGGGGGGGGGGGATGTGTGAGAGGTAGAAACACTAAAGGTGCGGATATATATGAAGGAAGTGATCCAGGAAAGAACTGTGTCACGAAGGCCAATTGAGTGAAGGTTGTGTAGGAGAAGAGGGTGATCAGTGTCAAAAGCAGCAGAGATGTCGAAGAGTATGAGTAAGGAGAAATGACCATTAGACTTTGCAGTAAGTAGATCATTGATCACTTTTGTGAGAGCAGTTTCAGTGGAAGGTTGGGGCAAAAGCCTGAATGCAGAGAGTCGACAATGTAATTAGAGGAAAGAAAGTGATGCAAGCATTTGTACACTTATTGACCTAGTATTTTGGTGGCAAAGGGGAGGAGAGAAATAGGATGGTAGTTGGAGAGATAGACTGGATCGAGAGATGGTTTCTTTAGAATTGGTGAGATGAGCAGATGTTTAAAGAAGGATTGAAATGTGCCAGTGGAGAGAGACAGGTTGAAGAGGTGAGATAGAGATAGGCATGCAGTGGAGGAGATGAAGCGGAGAAGTTGGGAGGGAATAGGGTCAAGGGGACAGTTTGTAGGGTGAGATGATGAGATGAGTGCAGAGACTTCGAGCGTGAAGCACTGTTATTCTACAAATATCCCTGAGGAAGCCCCCAGCGGGGTGAAACGCGTAGGCTACTTTATTGACATCCACTTTCACTTTGGACATTGTTTTTTTCATTTCCATCTACTGAGAGCAGAATCGCCGAATCTAACTCCAGGCGCATGTGCGGACATATACCATCGCCCAGCGGGTTCCGATACACACACTTCTGGCTGAGAGCGGTTTCCCCACAGCTCTCGCCTACTCTACCTAAGGAGACTGTTTCTTCATAAGAAGGATAAGATCGCCGACACCAACCAGATGCAAGCGCGCAACTCACTGAACTGCTCTAGCGAGTCCATAGGAGAAGTCCACGCTTGTGGTTAATCTCTACAATTTGGATATCAGTTCTACTCGTGAGCACTACCCACCCTTCCCAGATAAGTCATCACTATTACTTTCGTTTGTTGTTTTTTAGACTGGAATACAGGGGTCAGCATGTTTATACTGGATGTCTAAGACTTATGGACTTCAGTCCTACACCTTAGCCCCCATTGTTTTTATACTTCTTATGAGTTTTGTTTAAGAAAACATATATTCTGGTAATTTTTTGTTTTTCTTGCTGATATATGTATTATTATGCCTGTTTTGCCACTTCAATACAGATAAACTTTATTTATTATTATGTTTGCACCATTTAGTTACACATTTGTTTCATTCTAGATTGCGCTGGGGAATTACGTATACTTTGTTCTGCCTAACCGAGGAGTCTAAGACCAACTCCTATCCCCCTGTTCCCCTGGCTGCCCCATCTCACCCTCCCGTGGGAAGCGCTGATCCCCCATTTGTTTTATATATCCACAAATACTTGATAGCTGTCATGAATCGGGGTCTTAGCCCTGTTTACACCACTCGGCGGTATCATATTACCGTACATCTTCCTCCTGGTCGTATGCAGCATGTTATCCTGGGACAAGCGTGACTTCTGTCTGCAGCCCTGGAGGCTGCCATCTTGGGTGAGACATTTGCTAAGCTTCCTGCTGAGTCTGAACACCTGATTCCATTCCCCAATTGGCTTCCTCTGCAGACGATAAGAGTCCCCTGATACACTCAGCAAGTTGCCAGTGCAACACTTCCTAGTTCCAGATCTACAGTGGCTTTTGTTTTGTTGCTTCATACTATCTGCTGAATACAGAGATCTAGCCTTAATGTGTACACAGCTTCATCCGGATTACTGCTTCTATTCTCCCGCTGTGTACATGTCTCCACCATTACCTCTGAGTGAATTCAACCTCAGCCTGCTGCTGTATTATGGACTTTTCTCAGTGAGTTTAACCATTCGTTAGATTTCATCTTCATCTATTCATCTAACCATTCGTGTGAATTCAACTTCATTCATAAAGCTATCTTTAGTGAAACGTACGTTGGGGCACATGGGTAATTGACGTCATTCGTGACGTCATACCCAGAAGTGAGAGTCAGTGAGCGGCGATACCGCTAACGCTTCCTGACTCACATATTTCAATGGTCAGAAAACTATTTTATATTTCAATATATCGCCGCTTGTTCCCTTTCTGGGTTAGCATTAAGTATCTATTACTGGTTAGGCGCCTTATCATGTATCTATAACGTGTGACATGTCTCACATGTGCATAGTGCACCAATATATTTCAACAGCGCTACTATTATCCTCCAAGCTAGCAGTATTGGGGTATTAACAATTGATACCTTGTTACTGAGTACAGCAAGTGAATCCAATACCGCTAATGCTCTCTGACATATATATTTCAATGGTCAGAAATGATCAAATATTCTAATGTAGCGCAGTATTTTTCCCTTTGGGTTAGCAGCAAGCACTTTTCATTAATTTGGTGCTTTAATTATGTATCTGCAACAAGTGATATTCTCAACATATGTTTAGTGCACTAATGTATCCCAATATCGCTACCATTATTTTCTAGGCCAGTGTTTATATACTAGCACTGATATTCTATTATCTATCAAGCAAAAATATATAAACACATTACATCTATGCATATGACTATACCCAGACATAGCAGGGTTTCTATTATCTGATCAGCTAACAATTATATCTACTGAGGGATTCTTTACCCTGAACTCTAAATACCTCATATACTATATGTTATGCTGACTAGTAGTTGATCCATGTCACTGGGATTAGTCTGATCCAATATTATTTGCAGAACATCTCAGATCCTATTCGTCCCTACTTCTCATCCCATATAGTTAATGAGGGTCTTGATATTTGGATCATATTAACAATAATAAACCCCCGCTATTTTTCTGGCTCCACTGTCCGTGGTATCATTTTATACACTTTTTTCACGTTTATCTTTTTCACTTTTTTACCAGGAGGCTATCTCAATAGAGATATGTTTTTTAACTAATTTCTATTAATAAAGGCATTTGCCCTATAAAAAAAACCAAATATAAATAACTCTCGTATTGGATTATCTGATATATTTCCTATATATTATTATTAGAACAGGCATGAACCTGGAATGTGAGAGATACTCTCAACTATCAGGACCGGATTAGGAGTGCTCTAGAAATCCATTTCTTTTCTTTCTCTCTCTGTGTCTTATTCATGTTTATTAATGGAAAGAGCGCCCCCTCACTATGATAATGATTTTGATATCTAGATGAGGTATATCCCAACCCTGTGCGGATTACTCCCCTCTTTTTTCTACACTCAGCAAGTTGCCAGTGCAACACTTCCTAGTTCCAGATCTACAGTTGCTTTTGTTTTGTGGCTTCAAACTACCTGCTGAATACAGAGATCTAGCCTTAATGTGTACACAGCTTCATCCGGATTACTGCTTCTATTCTTCCGCTGTGTACATGTCTCCACCATTACCTCAGTGAATTCAACCTCAACCTGCTGCTGTATTATGGACTTTTCTCAGTGAGTTTAACCATTCGTGTGAATTCAACTTCCTCTGTTGTTATTATCTGAATTGCAAACCATTAACCATTTGTGAAAATTCAGCTTCATTCTAATTTCTAATGCTGAAATAAATACCTTGGTAGTTATTACTTGTGTGGATTCACCTTCTTTGCACCTTCAAGCAAGCTCTATGAGCAAGACATTTATCCAGCTCACCCCGTTTCCACTACACTCCTGCCACAGCTAGTCCATGAGGTCCCGACACGGATACCAGAAACCCTATTGCCATGACAATAGCTTTATTTTTACACTGAAATTTAAAGTAGATCTAGGACATGCCATATCCCAAATATAAATATGTCCCCACATATTAAATTTACCTCCCCCTCCAATGCAAAATGGTTTTGCCAAAGTGCAAATTTACTCCATTTATATGGTTTGCTTTCCATAATGCCTCAGGCCATTCGTCTTCAGTTACTGGAAAGAATGAATTAAGGGTGGACTGGGGAGTGTAGGTAAAGGTGAGTGGAATTTGGTATGAGGAAATATCTTGTCGAATGGTAATGATTTTGTCTTTGAAATAGGTGGCAAAATCATGGGCTTTGAGGTAGGAAGGGGGAGGAGGTTCAGGTGGGCAGAGAAATGAGTTGAAGGTGGCAAAGAGGCGATGTGTGTTAGAAGACTAGGTGGATATTAGAGATTTGAAGAATGTTTATTTGGCAGTTTAAAGGGCAGTGCTATAAGATAAAAGGATGAATTTATAGTGGAGGAAATCAGGATAGGAAACAGATTTTCTCCAGTTCCGCTCTGCAGTGCGGGAGCACTTTTGCAGGTAGTGGGTCTGCTTGTTGTGTCATGGTTGAGGTTTGGATCGTTGGAAACTATATCTAGTAGCTGGAGCTGCATTGTCTAGGGCTGAAGTGTGTGTTTTGTTATAGAAAGAGGAAGCCTGATTAGTACAGGACAATGCAGTCATTGGAGAAAATGGCTGTTTTAGTGAAGATGAGAAGTGGATTGGGTTAGGAATACGTACGTTTCGTTGTGTACCTGTGGATTTGGGTGCAGGGGGAAGGGCATGAGGTAAGGTGAGGCTGAAGGTAAGGAGGTTGTGGTCACAGAGTGGGAAGGCTAAATTGGAGAAACTAGAGATGGAGCAGTAGCAGGAGAAGACAAGGTCAATGGAGTGCCCATCACAGTGGGTGGGAGATGAGGTCCATTGAGAGACACAAAAGGAGGAAGTGAAAGAAGTTTAGTGGCAGAAAAGACAGTGGAATTATCAATGGGAATGTTGAAATCACCAAGTATGAAAATATGGCAGGTCAAAGGATAGAAAAAAAGTGAGTCAGGAAGCAAAGTTGTAAAAGAATTGGGAAACTGGGCCTAGGGAGCAATAAATGACAGCAACATGAAGGTGGAGAGAATAAAATAGATGGATAGTGTCGACTTCAAAGGAAGAGAATGAGAGGGAGGGTTCAGAGGGAATGACTTGGAAGGTGCAGGTTGGAGAAAGTAGAATACCTACTCCACCACCTTGTTTGTTTCCGGGTCTCAAAATTAATGTTCTACCCAGACTCCTGTATTTTTGACAGACACTCCCGATCCATGTACCTACGCAAATCCTCAAAACACTTGCAACAAACCCTCTTCAAATTTATTTGGGCAGGCCGCAAACCAAGATTGCGGATGCGTATTCTCTTCAAACACCAGACATCAGGTGGCCTGGGATTACCGAACTTAATAAAATATTATCAAGCTATGCACCTGCATTGCATCCTTTGGCACTCACCAAACCACCTATGGGTTTATACCCACATAGTCAGACCTATTACAAGTATATTCCCCATATTTCTTGCTTTGGATATCCCCACAACATAAAACTAAATGCCTAGCTCAACTCTCCACAGTGAGATTCTCTACATTAATGTGGGATCGAATGACTCGGACCTATGCTTTGTGCTCCAATTATTCTTTATTAGTCCCTTTATGGAATAAGGCACACTTTTCCCCATGTATGCATCACAAAATATTCCACCACTAGACCCAACATATTATACTCTTCGTCTGGGATCTAGCTGTTATGCGTTTTTTCCCCTCATTCTCGGAACTCAACACAAGATTGGACCTACCGCATAAGATTTTTTTTACCAATATCTTCAGATAAGGCATTCCCTGCAAATTCCGTTTCCTTCAGATCAATGATCCACACTGGAGTCTCTGTGTTGCGACTCTCCCTCCACAAAAGGTCTCATATCTACATTATTTCCACTGATTAATAATCACAATCTATACCATATTTCAAAACTCTACAAATCAGTGCTGGAGAGGATGAGGTTGTCCAGGTACCCTGCTGCATGTTTGGGGGTCCTGCCCAAAAATAAGACCCTATTGGCAATAAATTTACACTCATTACCTCAATGACACAGATCAACATGCCTGACTCTCTGTTATTCTCTCCAGGCCAAATACACCACGGCCAGTGTAAAAATTGATTAGGCATAACTTAAATGCTGCAAAGTGCTTAATAGCAGCAGATTGGAAGAATGTTTCTCCCCCTTCACTCTCAGCAACTATAAATAGTATTTGGTCATTCTACCACCTGGAAAACATTACTGCCACCCTAAATAACACGCCAATTAACTTCCAAAATACTTGGACTCCCCGAACAAGTTATTATGAAGATGAGCCTCCATTAACCACCGATTGACATCCCTCAAGTATCCTGGACCTAACCTTTGGGCTACCTCGCTGACTGAAAAGCCATCCACTAATAAGCTACCACCCACGTTATTATTTTTAGATATCTCACAAACTCCCCCGACCCCTAATAGCTGTAAACCCTTGACCGCTTGCCACCTCATCCCTAATTTTCCCACTCCTTGTTAGTCTTCTCTCAAAACAAGTTATAATGCTGATAGCTCCTCAAACAGCTAACAATAATCTGTCTTCTCTTTCAATTCATTTTTACTTTTATTACTATGTAATATTGCTAACTGAATGCAATAGAATTGCTGTGTTTTCTTGTTAACTTGTGAAAGACAATATTTACTTTTCAACTAAAAACAAAATTTAATTTATACTTCCTTAAGCAGGGGAGCTTATATACAGTGTAAGTTGCATTTATGCTTGTTTTTTTTTTTCAATACTTTTTTATTAGAAACATCTTACGCTGAAAAAGCATTACAAGATCTTGACAGGTACATCAGTAACACGGTATACATTTTTAGACAGACATAGCAGTGTGTAAAACACTTTCTCACAGTGCTTTTGCAATTGGAAGTTAGTTGTGTATCTATCTAATTCTATAAAGATGTTGTTTTAAACACTTTAAACTATAAGGTTGGGGGGGTAAAATGGCGGAAAGAAGAATAGGGAGAGAAAGGGAACGTGGGGAGGGATGGTGAATTGAAGGTTCATGCATCAGATAGGAAAGGATTGAACTTGTCTAGTGGTTCTATTCCACACCAGATTTCTACTAGAATTGAAATAAAGGTTGGTTATGATATGAAGTCAATAGGGACCAGACTTTATAGAAAGACACGGAGGAGCCCCTCAGTATACTGGTGATGTGTTCCATCTGGTAGGTGTGCCAGACTCGATTACAGGCCATTGGAAGTGTTGGTGGGCTGGGCCTTTTCCAGGAGGCAGGCTGTACTGGGTGATCATCATCCAGTACAGCCCCCTTGAAAGACACCAATTGCATTTCCCTATTCTGACTCATTATAAAAGCAGCAATACTGCACATCTCACAAGTCACAGTATTCTTGCCCAACATCTCACTCTTTGTTTGCAATACATCACTTGACAAGGCTTCACCCAACATTTCCCCAACAGAATCTTCTAACACTATACTTTCACATATCTGTTTGGATTCTATGTCTTCCTTATCTGTAGTGCATATGTATTAATTTGCTAGAAAAATCTCTCCTCTCAGACAACATGTTAGCTCTTAAAATTTCTTTATGGGTAAATAAACCCCCCTCATTTCTCAACTGCATCCATCTGTGCAGACTCCCACTGAATCACAATATAAACAGTTCAAATCTGTATGAATAATGTCTGCATGCAAAAATTCACTGCACCCTTTCTTAACCTCTTTGCAGCGATTGACCCCATTTATTAATTTTTTTACAGATTTTAAAACTTTTTGGCATTTTTCCAAAGTTTGAAATTACTCAATGCAGGTATTACTTTTTCAGATTTACAACTTTTTCTCCCTTTACAAAACATGATTCTAGTACAACAAACAAACAAATCTCAGGTGAGCCAGAGACACAAGGTCTTCAAGACCATTCACAAATCTCTTACAGATTAACCTTTTGAAACTTTGCCAAGCAGCGCCATTAAATGTTCCACGTTGAATAAGGTACTTTCGGTTTCAAAGAGTTAATGACTCATGAATGCAAGATTTATTGTGACATTTACCTTTATTTTTACGATAAACATAACATAAAAGAAAAAGTAAATCAAATACATAGCTTCCAATATGTTCCAGTAACAGTCAATTTCCACACGAAAGCTGAATAAAGGGTCATGGAATCAACTTGCATATAAGGGTATGAATATATTTTCAGACTTGCTATTGTTACATTACGGATAAGAAATAATATATACTCCGCTGCTTATATTAAGTGGAAACTTCATTGCAATTCTGTTTTACCCGTATTGCCTGTTTCCCTCATTTTCTGCATTGTAATACTCAATAAAATATCTTTAAAAAAAAAAAAAAGAAATAATATATTCTCACTCATGTGCAGGAACATCTGAGACAACGCCTAACATTATATGTTAAGATGTCTCGGCCCAGCCTTTGATCAGATAAGCATTTTACAATACACACAGAAAAGTTTGAATACAACAAAATGGAGCTCAGTGGCCATTTTCATAGACCTGTTACTCTGTCAAACACAAGATACGACAGTTTCAATTTGCACATACATTGACTACACAATGAAAGGGGGTTATTTGGTAAGAGGTCCCTCTGCTGAGACAGACATAAAACTCCAACTGAGGTTTGCAAGAACACATCTGAACAAGCCAAAATCCTTCGAGAAGAAGGTCATACACACACTAATTATAGCAGAAAGCAACCACCCTACCAGTATTGTCTTTTAAGTGTGTGAGAAAACCGGTGGGAAAACCACACAAACATGGGGAGAACATAGAAACTGATAGTTAGGGACTTGGTCAAAACCAAACCCATGTCTCTGGCGCTGTGAGATAGTGCTTAGGTCATATAGTACCCTATATAATGACAATGTGGTCTTTCTATCATTGCGGAGAGTTAGACCGACATCTAATAGAATAACTAAACTGCACTAAATTCCCCAGATGAGCAAACTGTTGCATAATTATACTGAAGACACACATTCCAGTTCTATGTTTAGGTGGTAATTCATTTGTAATATATTAATAAATTGCGTGACTTTGAAGATTCAAATTACTCTATTAAGCGGGGATACCAATATACAATTCTGAGTATAGTCTAAAATTTTATTGTTCAATAATTTTCACTTCTAAAATAATGGAAATCAAATACCACTGCAATTCTGCATCATATATTTTTATCATAGCATGGAATTTTATTTTCCTCTATGAAGACTCTCATGTTTAAGAAGATCTGATTCATGTGTAAAATATTTCCCACATTCAGAACATGGAAATGGCTGCTCACATATGTGAACTTTTCGATGTTGAATAAGACGCGATTTGCGTGTAAAACATTTTTCACATTCAGAACATGAAAATGGCTTCTCACCTGTGTGAAGTATCTGATGTTGAATAAGATGTGTTTGACATTTAAAACATTTTCCACATTCAGAACATGGAAATGGCTTCTCACCTGTGTGAGTTTGCTGGTGTTCGGCAAGATATGATTTCCTTCCAAAATATTTCCCACATTCAGAACATGGAAATGGCTTCTCACCTGTATGAGTTCGCTGGTGTTCGGCAAGATATGATTTCCTTCCAAAACATTTACCACATTCAGAACATGGAAATGGCTTCTCACCTGTGTGAGTTCGCCAATGTATAAGAAGAGCTGATTTCTTTAGAAAACATTTCCCACATTCAGAACATGGAAATGGCTTCTCACCTGTGTGAGTTCGCCAATGTTTAAGAAGAGCTGATTTCTTTAGAAAACATTTCCCACATTCAGAACATGGAAATGGCTTCTCACCTGTATGAGTTCGCTGGTGTTTGGCAAGATATGATTTCCTTCCAAAATATTTCCCACATTCAGAACATGGAAATGGCTTCTCACCTGTATGAGTTCGCTGGTGTTCAGCAAGATATGATTTCCTTCCGAAACATTTCCCACATTTAGAACATGGAAATAGCAATAGCTTCTCACCTGTGTGAGTTCGCCAATGTTTAAGAAGAGCTGATTTCTTTAGAAAACATTTCCCACATTCAGAACATGGAAATGGCTTCTCACCTGTGTGAATTCGCTGGTGTTCAGAAAGATAGAATTTCTTTCTAAAACATTTTCCACATTCAGAACACGGAAATGGCTTTGCACCTGTGTGAATTCGCTGGTGTTCAGCAAGATATGATTTCGTTCTAAAACATTTTCCACATTCAGAACATGGAAATGGCTTTGCACCTGTGTGAATTCGCCAATGTTTAATAAGACATGACTTCTTTCTAAAACATTTCCCACATTCAGAACATGGAAATGGCTTTGCACCTGTGTGAGTTTGCTGGTGTTCAGCAAGACATGATTTATTTATAAAACATTTCCCACATTCAGAACATGGAAATGGCTTCTCACCTGTGTGAGTTCGCTGGTGTTCAGCAAGTAATGATTTCCTTCTAAAACATTTCCCACATTCAGAACATGGAAATGGCTTCTCACCTGTGTGAGTTCGCTGGTGTTCAGCAAGTAATGATTTCCTTCCAAAACTTTTCCCACATTCAGAACATGAAAATGGCTTCGCACCTGTGTGAACTCTGTGATGTGTAGCAAGATTTGACGGCTGTCTGAAACATTTCCCACATTCAGAACATGAAAAAGGCTTCTCATCTGTGTGAACTCTCCGATGTGTAGCAAGATCTGATTTCTCTTTAAAACTTTTTCCACATTCGGAACATGAAAAAGGTTTCACACCTGTGTGATGTCGTTGATGTCTAATAAGACTTGATTTCAATGTAAAACATTTATCACACTCAGAACATGCAAATGGTTTCTCACCTGAGTGAACTCGCTGATGATCAGCAAGATTTGATTTCTGTCTAAAACTTTTTCTACATTCAGAACATGAAAATTGTTTATCATCTGTATAATCTGTACTGTGTGTAACAATATCCGAGTTGTAAAGTGAACATTCCTCATTAATTGAAGGCTCAGATGATATATTTGCACAGTGAAGTAATCGATGTATATTTAGGGCAATGGGGTTTTCTCCTGAAGAATTTTGTGTGATGTTGTTATGTTCCATTTCACAATCTGGAGATAAAATGAGATGTCTCTCAGAGTTATTCCAGCTGTACAGTTCATCTGCTGGGAAAAAAAATAAATATATGGAAATACACATTTCTGCAGAACAGATTTTTTTATTTTTTTTACTACAAGTGTATTTCAATACCACAACATTTTCATAGAAACAGTGAATTCAACATTTTCAAGTTTCAATTTGTGAATGAAGAATTATAAATTCTATTAAAAAGCTTCCATTACATGCTATGATGTCACACTGCTATTCAAGACTGCTCATTGGTTAGAACTTTATGACGAGAAGTCGACATCATTATTTAAGACAACTGAACAAGAAGAGGACCCAGGAGCGCCAAGAAAGGTGAAAACATTTCTCTGAAATCTCTCCAGTGGACCCTGATGAAATAGGAGCCCTGATATTACTTCTACTAGAGACTGGTGTTCTGTAAGGGTGCAACCTCTGGGCTTGGTACTGGGATTACTGGGGGTAAATGTATGAAGCATCTGTTTCTGCAAATCACCAGAAGTCGGCCATTGCCACTTTAAATTTTCGTTGCAAAGTCACCGATTTCCAGTGACTTGCAGAAACCGATGCGTCATAGATTTACCCCGTGGACTAGATTCAGACACCTTACCTATAATCTAACCTGTAATCATAGTTACAATCTAAAACATTCACTTTTAACAATGCTCACTCACACTCTACACTTATATGCAGGTCACATTTGCTGGTCTGACCTCACACTGTCTTATCACTCTCAGGATCTCCATCTCAATCTTTGCAACTGTACCTCTCTCTCTAACAAGGGACATCTCCATTAGAGGTCAGACACAACCAAGCATCCAAGAGCACTAATTTAAACAGGTATATGAACAGACCGGACTTGAACAAACCCTGGTACAAACGAGCATAATCCACCAGAACACATCACCTTTTTAAACACTAAGCTCCTGTCAGAGCTCTCGGTCCACACTCAATAATTACATCACAGGAGCGTTACTCTCTCTCTCTTTAGCATCACACCTCAGAGGGTTATTATGCTTATGCACTACCGAAGCACACACTTAGTCCCACTCACAGCATATAAATAACTATACAGAATAACTTTTTAACTTAGATAAACATATAAGAAACTTTCTTGATAATCTCCTGCCCTTGCAAAACAAACAGAATGGCAGAGAACAACAATCTTCTTTCCAATTATACTTTTACAACATTCCTCTGGACCAAAAATCAAAGCATGCACCGTTTTCACATGCTATACTTTTATAGATATTTTCTGCTCATGAATGATCCATTGCAAACATTGACAAAGTGTCACGAAACAAAGTCCCAGACACTTCCCACAAGGACTAAGCCATGAGACCCCACCCTATTAATCATGGTCAGAGTTTCTCAAATATCAGGGTGCCCCTATGTTGTCCCCAGAAGGATAGGGAGATGCAAGTACCAAGCATGTTCAATAATGGTTCTGTATGCCCAGGATCTCAGTGGCAGGGGTAGGTTGGGAACTTAAAGTGGTCCTGGAAAAAATTATACAATTAGCCTCATGTCGGTGAGACTAAAACTACTGTAGACGGAGTCCACACATACGGATAGGGTTAGTACACAGCAAGCCCTAGCCACAACGGTGATAGACGAGGACAATGCAACACGCAATGGTAGGAAATTTCACAGCAAGCAGAGCCTGTCACGGTAGGTCAAGATAATGCACAAGTAGGTAAAGCAATCACAAGCAGGCCGAGTTAGCACACCGGTGGGTGGTATACATGTATTAGATATGTGAGTAGTGTAACTTAATCCAGCCTCAGGGAGCTTCCAGGGTTTGCATTAATTTGAGTAGTTAGGTCTCAGAAATCCTTGCTCTTACATGAAGTCTGGCCAACATCAGATAGATCAACTGGGATCTCATCCACTGTCAATCTCCCACTGGTTCTTAAGTCTCCCTAGCAGTATAAAATTGAATACAAATCTCATTGCCTCCACTTACATGTACGTGAGATGGTGGGGTATGCCCTTACCACAAAGAATAGGGACCACCCTCCTAATGTCCTCTGTACCTCTTCTTGCGGGCAGAGATGGCTTTTATATCTAAAAAACACATACTAATATAGCTGTAAATCACATCAACAATTCAAAAGATATTATTTTTTGTTCAAATTAAACAAATATACTCATGTAGGCACCATACAAAATGTAATGAGTCTTGTTTTACATTTTGCTTAGTGCATACATGGGTGTATTTTCGTTTCAGTCGAAAAAAAAAAAATATCTTTTTAATTGTAGATATTATACAGTTTTGCATGATAATTTGGTCAGTATTAGTGTCCGCCCCACAGCACAGCCGGCATGCCAGCGTCCCGACTTACTGAAGAAAGCAAAGCAAACTGTGGATGAACCACACTGGTGACTGCAGCATGGGAACCACAAAATGGCCGCCACAACATGACATCCCTTTGCTAAGCAGAACCATAGTATGGCTGTCCAAAGATGGTCACCACAGAACGGGAATTCTTTTGTCCACAGAATACAGACTGCTCTGCCCATAGAGGGAGGGAACTCCTCAAGTTACAGGAGGCTTCTGAAACAGTGTTGTCGGAAGTTACTCCAAACCTGGCTACAGAGTTTGCTGCCATCAGGCTGCACAGGAGAAGAGGAATCTGTCTGTTTGGGACTCCGACCGGCAACATGTTTGCAGTATCGAAGGGCGCAGCCCACACTGTCACAGATCCGGAGGAAGTGGCAGATATGATAAGACAATCCACATTTTACGATACCAAGTTAGCTCAAGCAACCTGGTGTTATTCTCAGTCATTTCTATGGTTATAGATGCTGCAATTTTATTACTGAATTGAAAGAGAGCAAAAGATACCAGTTACAGCATGTGACAGGCCTTGTTAATATGCCGCCTTTGGTGTCGTCCTTGCCAGCGACAGCTTTTCTAGTGGTTGTGTTTACTCCCTTGTAACCTCTCTTCATGTAAAGTCTCAGCACATCAGCTTGTTGTATAAGTTCTTGAAGGCTTCCACGTTATCTCCAGTGGACTGCTGTGTGCCCATCTATCTACATCAAATTTTGAAACAGGGTTGATGGTTCGCACCTCTGCTCTTTACTGCTTAGCTCTGCGCACACTAGGACTTACTCTCCTTTACCCTTGCAACAAAGGGCTGTTCTGCCCTGAACGTCTGATATGCACCTACTGACCAGATATATTTTGGCAGGCATCTCACTGATTCTTCTACCTGCTTAGACATCACCTTGGTCTGCAAGGTGGGAAGGATTCTCTATCTTGGCCAGGTTTGTCGCGGAGATTGGTTTAAATGAGGTATCCAACAGTCTCAGGAGAATGCTACACACAGTAAATCTCGAGGTGAATCTCCCACATTCAGCTTTTAGAAGTCCTTGATAGATTATTGGTAGGTGATGTCCCATTTGTTGCAGCACTTCTCACAAAGGTTTTGTTAGATTTCTGGTGGAGCATCTCTCCTTTCCAACAGCTTGTGCCAATGACCTCGGCCTTAAGGGTGCTTATTCTGCCATCTTGTAGAGCACCATGTTGCATGACATTTTAGAAACCGTTTGTTTGTGTAATAATAGCACTTTACACTAAGCTCCTACCTTATAGCAACTTTGGGTCTACCTGTGTCTAGCTGTCCAACATCAGGATCTTGTGGATTAAAGTAAGCAAACAGGTGTCCTACACATACAGAGCAGGTAACGGTAGAACGGGTGTAATGAGATGCAGCAGCTGTAGTGCTGCAGAGTTACAACTGATGAACTGAAAGAACACCAGATCATTTTGATTAGATATATATAATGTATTGTGTTACAGTCACTTAACTTAACTACAGACTCATCTTTCCTTTCTCCGCAACTTGACATCTCAGCATCATGTCTTCTGATCACATACATGGCAGTAATTATATTATCAATCTATAGAAACTCACCTCAATGAAAAGCTGACATTGATATGCAGACTCTCTTAACTTGTTCTCAACTGCAGTTAGGGTACAGGTAATAGCAGTCTGAAAGTTTATCTGGTTCCTCTCAGTCTAGACATGTGACTCCCATGCACATCAGGCCAGCAGTATCCTGCTCTGACCTCACACCCCGTCTTGTCATTCTTGTGATCACTGTAATTGCCCTGGTTTCTAGGTCTCTAGCTAGGGACATCTCCCTTGGGAGTTCAGCAACACTCAAGCATCAGAGCACAAAGTGGAACAGGCAAATGAACAGACCAGATTTAAACGAACCAGCATCAACCCACTGGAACCTCACAAATCAGGTCCCGCCATCGCCCTCACCGCGGCCCTCAAGGAGGTACACTCAGAACATAAGTAAAAGTGGGCAACTTATTAGATATGTAGGCAGGCACAATATTAGTTCAGGGGAATCAGAATATAATCAGTACATGATATCACATACATAGGTGATATTACCACCAGTGCTTAGGTTGATAATGTTGTGGTAATTCTCAGAAAGGATCATGGGTAATATCACATGAGATCATGCTAAGGAAGGATCATAAGTAATGTAATGTAGTACACGGGGAGGATCATGGGTAATGTCATTTCTGGTAGTTACAGGGAGGAACATGGCAGCTGGTAACACAATGATACGATGTGAGGAGAGCAGGAGTCTAATAGGAGCTGATGGCTCCTGACTCCAACACTGGGCAGATACTTTTTCCTCATCAGTTTGTACAGACAGAGGAGGGTGTAGAATAAGAGATTGTTGTAGTGACTGAACAAGGAGAATATGTGACTCTTCTGTATTTAGTGTGTATTACTCACCTGTGCTGATATCTGTAGGGATTTCCTCCTCCTTACACTGCTGATCACCCCTCACATACGTCTCTTCTTCTCCCTTTATATCTTCTACTTTAATATCAATCAGATGTTCACCCTGAGTAAATTACAAGCTAATGAAATAAAACTATAATAATGCCTGATTTAATTAAATGACCCCTCTGTGATCCGGGGAATTTTATACTTTTGAAACCAGACCATATTTCAGGTTTTCTATGTATCGTTTTTAGCAATAAAATTACTCTAACCCAAGTAAGTTTCAACAATAATCAATCAACTAGTTCTCCTAAGAACAGGGCTAACAAGTATATGTAAGTTATGTGAGGTAAAAGTTTTAGGGTCTCTCCCATTATAACTTCAACTTTAATATTAATCAGGGCCTCACTATAAATGACCCACAAAACAATAACAAAATAATTAATGAACTGAGATTAAACAGAAGAATATTACATTATAAGATCACTACAACTTGTCTAGAGATCATATATAGTAGAGTCACATTTGTATTATGGGATTTGTTGAGACCCTCAATTCCATCTACCTGAGGGATATTGTGAGTTTCCTCTATATGATCCTGTGAATAAAGAGGACGAGGATATCTGTCTGAGGTATTTCTGTCACTAGATCCATCTGTAGGAAACACACAATAGCTGAATTATTCATATGTAATTATCTCAAAACTCCATTCTCCTTTACAATAATCAAAGAGATCCCTCTTACCCGGTGAGGTGAGGGGCAGATGATTCTCCATGATCACGTCCTTGTAGTGACCCTTATGTCCCTCTAAATACTCCCACTCCTCCATGGAAAAATAGACAGTGACATCCTGACACCTTATAGGAACCTGACACACGCAATGATACAGTCATCACCCAGACACATCCCCTGGTGTTACTGTATAATGTCCCATTCCCAGCAGTCACCTCTCCAGTCAGCAGCTGAATGATCTTGTTGACGAGTTCTAGAATCCTCTGGTCATTGTTTCTCTCATGTATCAGTGAGTGAGGTGGAGGCTCCGTGATGGGGCTCTGGGTCCTGCTCAGTCCTGCTGTCACATGAGGACGGCTGGTAGGTGACACACCAGACTTCTTCTAACCCTGTGTATTAAAGAGGAAACAATCAGCACAAAGAGTAGATGCAATTCACTTTTTCACAGATCCATCACTTAAGGCTATAATGCTAAAATAAACATATATTCTCACTAATTAATGGTCTCAGAAAGCCAGACTGAGAAATGCTTAAAGCAGCACTCCCAAGTAGGGGGCTGCTGTACAAAGCCATTATTCTCGAAGCTCCATGGTTCATCTCACACCCCTGGCCAAAAACTGGAGCTGTGTGATGCTGCAGAGGGTGCGTGTGAGGGTGTGTGTGTGGGAGGGAGGGGGGATTAATGATTGCATGAACCAGTAACAGAAAACAATCTATGTGATTTGCCCATCTGCTGCTATTTTAAAGTGGTGAACAGAAATAACTTCCGTGATTATCTGGGAGTACAGCTTATAATCTATGGATCAATGGGAGATTGATACATGAGGGTAAGTGCCACATATTGCATATTGGTGCAGCCAGATTGCAAACTTAGAAGGTGCTTAGTTGGCTATATGATCCAGTCACACAGAAACATTGGTCAGTGGGTCAGAGAGTTTTTGTCTTGTGTGAACTGTGTAATCAGTGGTAACAGGGTACCCTACGGAGGTTAAGGAATTTTATAAGCATACCCGAAGAGGTGGTTTTTTAGAGAACGCTTAAAGGTTTGAAGACTAGAGGAAAGTCTATTATGCGAGGAAGGGCCTTCCACAAAGTGGGTGCAGCCTGAAAAAGTCCTGGGGTAAATGTATCAAGCTAAAAGTTTTCTGGCTGGTTTGAAAAGTGGAGATGTTGCCTAAAGCAACCAATCAGATTCTAGCTATCATGTTGTAGAATGTACTAAATAAATGATAGCTAGAATTTTATTGTTTTTTTAAAACCCGACGGAAAACTCTCAGCTTGATACATTTACTCCCTGGAAGAGGGAATGGGAGCGGAAAATGTGGGATGATGAGAAACGTAGATCTTGTGCAGAGCGGAGGTGTTGAATTGGGAGATATTATGAGACAAGTGAAGAGATGTACGTTGGTTCAGTTTTGTTGTATGTTAATATAAGTATTTTATATTGGATTTGGTAATAAACAGGCAACCAATGCAGAGACTGACAGAGCGGCTCAGCAGTGGAAGAAAGATTTGCAAGGAAAATCAATCAAGCCTCTGCGTGCAAAATACATTGAAGGGGTTAGAGTCTGATTCAGGAAAGAACAGTAAGGATGGTATTGCAATAGTCAACGCAGGAAAGTGCTTTAATTAAACTTCATAGATGTAACGGACAAAAAAGTGGGACATACCAGAGCTGCCATGAGTCCTTTGAGGAAACAAAATTACCAAGTAAACATCATTTATTTCCTCTTTGGACTCCCTGGCAGCCCTAATGAATGGGATGTAGACAAGCAATGACAACAAACATAGGGTGGGCTCAAGAAGTGACACCAATAATGAAATGCAATCATTGTATTGATCTATAGTCTGAAGGATTCTTCTTTCATACGGAGCATCCTAAGAAAACAGGCAATGTCTTGTAAGGGTGTGAAGTAAACTAGTGCAGAATCCTAGACACCTCAAGACTGATCCTCTTATAGGTCCTGCAGGCAAGAAAAACATTGAAGTGGCAACCTAGAAAGAAAACCTAAAAATACAATGAGGCTGTGCTGCCACTAGAACGTGTAGCTAGGCCTCCGGTAAGTCTATAGATGTCAGAAAGCTCTTCTAGTGCTTTGATAATAGGACTTATGGATTTCATGTGAAAATGCTTTATCTGTATGAACAGATTGAGTTTTCGCAAGTTGAGGACAGTCCGTAATCACCCTGTCTGCTGCTCTACCAGAAAAAGTGTGCAGTAGAAACCGGAATCTCTTTGGTTGACAGGAAATAATGAAGTCACCTGTTTTTCTATCAGTGTCTGCAGACTGCTGCACAATGCTTTTATCTGCACTGAGGAGGTTAAACTTTTGGATTTTACAAAGATGTCTGTCCGGAGTATTTCACTGAACTCTATCTTGTAACCTTTCTATACAATGTCTAGAACCCAAAGATCTGGGTAGTTATACCCCATTCATACTGCACCAAAATGCCAGGTTTTTCCTGGGTCGAGCTGAAACGACCCGGGTCTTGGTGCAGTATGAATGGTACAAGTCCAAAATCCCGGGTCTAAAAACCCGGGTCTTCAACCCAGGATTTATCGAGGGGTAATTCCCGGGTCGGACCCGGGTCGCCTGCACTATGAATGGTGCACAGAAAACATGCTGATTGGCTGTCTGCCTGTCTCTGGAGGATGATGTCATCGTTGGAAGCCCGTGGAACATTGTAGAAGCTTTCTAGGAGAGATGGTGGATGGTGTTCTCAAGCTAAAGCTGAAGCAGAAGCGTTTTTGTACTGAGAAAATTGCTTTTATTAGTTTGCAAAAACAGTGTTTATTTACAGCAATAATGACACACTGGATGGAGGAAGAGGTGCGTGAGCTGCTGAATGTCAGAGGGGAGGAAGAAATTAGAAGGCAAGTGACTGGGACTGTGAAGGATGCCACAGTGTACTACAACAACGCCAAAATACTCACTCAACGTGGCATAAAGAGGACACAGCAACAAGTCCTGAACAAATTGAAGTCCCTGAAGAAGCAGTACACTAAAGTCCATGACCACAACAGGCGCAAAAGTGTCGCTGAAAGAATGGACTGGCCCTTTTATGACCAGTGCAACATGGTCTTTGGACATTCTCCTCTGACAAATCCAATTGCATTGTCATCTTCTAGCAATGTGGATGCGGCTATACCAACACCACCAGAGAGCACACAGACAAGCGAGACCGCAACGATAATAATAGAAGATTCTATTGAAGACACCCCAGAACTGGAGTGCTCTGCCACAACAGATGACACCAACATGTCTTGGGAGGAATTGAACGATTCACAGCCATTCCCTGCTGCGCAAGTCGTTACAGAGACTTTGCAAGAAACGCAGCCAGAACCAGTGCCAGTGTCAAAGTCTACGCCAGGTCCCAGTTTACGCTCCAACAGTAAGTATCTTTAATAATCTCACATAATAACCAACCATATATACATACATATATATCTACATAATTGAAGAAAAAAAAAAATTAACTGTATAAACAAAAGTCCCAAAAACAGAGAACTATATCAACCGAAATGCAAGCCAAATACCAATAAATATATCTACATAACTAAAAAGAAAAATTATAAAATGTTTGAACATAACTGTCAAAAAAATAGAAGTATATCAACATAAATGCAAACCAAACACCAATGTTTCTACATAACTTTAAAAAGAGAACTATATCAACAAAAAGCCCAAAAGACAAATATAATACACTCCAAAGTATTAAAACATTAACACGCATATGTTGTAGTGCAAAACTACTGAGCAAGAGGGAGGAGGCCTCAAGCGCATATCAGCTTACAACACTGCTTTTTTGTTCTGCCACGTTATATATTCTAATGTATGTTTTACTGTGTTTTTTCTACGTACAGTTTACAACGTTCCAAAAAAACGCAAAAGGCTCAACAAAATGGACCAAGCAACTAAAACAATGAAAACTGTCATGATGGATCAACTGCGGGAGATGGACAGCACCATGAGGGAACACGAGAATACACAACTGCAGCGTTTCATGGACAATGAGCGGGAACTGCAGGACTCTTTCCTCATGCAAATCATGAACATGCAGGAACGCGTGTTACGCGAAAATCGTGAGTGTATTATGGGATTCATGGACAGACTCCTCTCACGGGTGCAGGCACCTCCTCCAAGTCCTTACTATTATGACGGACATTATCCTATGTACAAGCGGGGGCAACCCATGTTAGGCAACAATAACCCTCCAAACCCGGTACAGAATACACAACATGCTCAACCTATGGGTAACCCCAACATAGAATACCCACCGGGTTTTCCACTCCAAACCACTCCACAACCAGAAATGCCACAATATAGGCAATTGTAATAATCATGTTTTATGGTCACATGTTTCACTGTTAATTGTTATCATGTATGTTACGTGTGATCTGGAATCACACCGTTAGCTTCTCATATATATATATATATATATATATATATATATATATATATATATATATATATATATATATAACCTGAAAAGCAAATTTGCACTTACTGTTTGGGCACATTTGTGTCTTGGGTTTACTACTTATGTATATATTTTTTTTTTTTCTACATGCAAGTAAGCACTTTTATATTGTGTCATTTTATATTTTGTTGTGAAGAGACATATGAGGAAATATGTACAAAACAAAATACAATATGTGAAATAAACATATATTTTTTAATTTTACATTTGTGTGGTACATTCAAACAAGTGAGAACAAATTGGCAGTAGGGTGGTCCTAATAAGTTCAGCAGAGGTATTGGTGCGCTCTCCTTCAAAAGTACTGGAGTCCACTGACAGCACTGGCATTTCAGATTCCTGCACATTCCACTCAGGTAGAAATTGGTCTTTTTGAAGTTCACAAATGTTATGTAAAATACAGCAAGCAGCAACCACGTGGGGCACAAGCTTGGTGTCAATGTCAATGCGCTTCAATAGACAGCGCCAACGTCCTTTCAAGCGCCCAAAAGCATTTTCCACCACCATCCGAGCAGAGCTGAGGGTATGTGTAAAACGGATCTGTTCCTGAGACAGGTGATGTTGCTGAGTGAACCCCTTCATCAGCCAGCGCCTCAAAGGGTAAGCAGCATCCCCAGTGATGTGTACCGGTATCTCCACACCATCAACAAACGTAGATTTCTGTAAATAAAAACATGCAGTTTCACGTCACCATGTTTAAAATATTGGTCAAATAACGCAGTACACTTGGTACTATATGGTGAATATGAATTTTGCAAGTGTTACATCTGTATATAAAAAGGGGCAGTAAATACATACAATATTGATAGCAAACAATAGTATATAAGCTTCAATTACAAATACATCATACAACATTACACCGATATTTACCTCTCTAGGGAACAGCCAGCCATCTTGTCTTTCCTCAGCAATTTGGTAAAGGTCCGAATTTGCTAGAACTCTGGCGTCATGGGAACGTCCAGGCCACCCAATGAAAACATCTGTGAAACTAACATAAAAAAATATAAATATGTTTTACAATACGCATTACACATGGCACAGTCACATAAAAAAACCCATAAAAAATGCTTACCAATAGTTGTGGTCAACCACAGCCTGCAGAATGATGGAATGCCAGCCTTTTGCGGTTGTAGTAATCTGCATGGTTGTCTGTGGGGGCAATGATGGGGATGTGTGTCCCGTCTATGGCTCCAGCACACTGTGGAAACCCACGCTTCAGGAATTCTGCAATTGTATCATCCAGGTGCTGACCTTGCGGTAAGGAGATGAAGCGATGATACAGGGCGTCCAGCAATGCCGTGGTGACTTCATGCACTAGAGTGCACACCGTGGATATCCCCACTCCAAACAAGCAGGAGATTGTCCGGTATTCTCCAGGGGTAGCATACCACCACAACACAATAGAAAGGCGCCTACATGGTGGAATAGGTTTCCCAAAGTTAGTGGCCTTCCTAGAAAGTGCTGGTGTAATAAGGTCCAGCACATAGTTAAATGTCCCACGTGACATTCTGAAGTGTTGCATCCACTGCTGTTCCTCAAACGCTTCCACAGTAGACCAGAAAGCTTCTCCGTGGCTACGCTCTCTGGCACGCATGGTTCGGTTACTGGCAGCACTGAATCTCAAAATTGAGGCAATGCCGGCCCTGAGAAACGCTCTCCTCCTGCGCATATACAGACACCGAGTTTTCTTCTGTTGTGCCATAAACTTCGCCTTCCTCCTCCTGAACTGGGACTGTGCAAGAGTGCACAGTGTCAGCAGCTGCAGCAAACTCTCATTTGCTGCATAAAACATCAAAAAAATACTAGTAAACATGAACTCTGGGCTACACAAAAGTGAGTCGTCAGCCATGATGAAAAGTAATGTGGTAAACAATCACCACCCACTTTAGCATCATCTTTATGCGTCAACAAACCAGTCACCTTTCAATGACATCACCGTTTTTCAGCCACTGAAAACTGCTCTGGTGATGACTCCCACAAATTGCCAGGGCACAGACTTGTGCACTATGAATGGGGTCAACCCGGGAAATTCCCGGGTCCGAGGTGCAGTATGAATGGTGTTTCTGAGCTGGGACGCTCTGAGACCCTGCAAAAACCCGGCTTCAAAAACCCGGGATATTGCAGGGGCGGCAGTATGAAAGTGGTATTAGTGTAATTCTATACTGTAGACCCCACAGTACACTATAGAGATTGTATCGGGCACAAATCATTAAGATTAATTTGGTCTAAATCTTTATTCCTTTATTACTCCCAAACGGCTCAGAATACTGGTTCTGGTGCAATACCGTCTTGCTTCTTTACAGTGCTGACATGAGTAAGAAGACATTTACTTGTTGTGACAAAAGTGATATTAAATGTCTATTTTGTGTATATGGAAAAGCAGGACAGTGAGAGGGAGTAAAATATAATATACATTATTATATAATATTAATCCTCCTGGAAATTATTTAAAATGTGACTGATGCATATGGAGAAAAAAGACAGTAACAGAGAAGGAATATATAATATACTATAATATAAAATATCATCCCAACCTTCCACCTAGCCCTCATCTCCTCCGCTCGTTCTCCCCTCTCCTACCTGGTCCCCTTTCCTCTCCCCCTTGCATAACTGCCTCCCTATCATGCCTGTTTCGTCCACCCTCCTTTAGGATGTAAGCGCGAATGAGCAGGGCCCCTCTCCCCTCCTGTCTCCTTACCCGTTCTTCTGCTCTGTATTTACTCCATTTGTCTGCCCGAAGCTTCTGAAGCATTAGTACTTTGTGTTTACTGTTCTGTACTGTTCCACCCTGTATGGTTTACTGATTGTACTATGTACGGCGCTGCAGATACCTTGTTGCGCCTAACAAATAAAGGATAATAATAATATATACAGATGTCTGAGAGATGTCTGGAGACCCCTCACCCAACAAATAGAGAAGATTCATCAGTAATATCCCTACAGGGATTACATAGAGGACACATCACATAGTGACCCTTCCCCAGGTCACCAGAGTCTGCTCCACCTGTCCTATAATGAAAGTCTGCCCCATGTATATATAACAACATGACATCAAACACTGCTCCACCTGTATTATTATAAGAGGACAACAGATTATACACCTGTGATTATATTAGTATAATGATGTCACTAACACCTGATTCCAGTAAAAACAAGACGTCCCCGCTGCTTCCTCCTCACTCACCCACGGAAACGTTACAGAGAACTCCCGGTTACTACAGTACATTGAATTTCCGATCAAAAATGAGCTTCAACAAAATAGCCGCCGCCGTGTGCAGAGACAGAGTTCCGAAACAGGAGGCAGAGCTTCCTCTAAACAGCTAGTGAGAGGGGCGTGTCTATGCAAATGAGGGGAAGGGATTGTATTTTCCTACGTTAGGAGCAGCACGTGTCTTATTCCCACGTGACCAGTTCTAACCTCCAGCGTATCTACACACACCGACTGCAGAGGGGCGGGGCTATGCAAATGAGGGCTGTGACTTCAGGGTAAAGGATTGTATTTTTCTTACATATATATGTTGTGAGCAGCACATTTAATTTACTATATCATTTTAATTTTTCTTTTCTATATTAAATATTTTATGTTGGAGGAATCAAGACTCTGAATGAAAGTGAATTGAAGATCAATCAAGATAGATGGAGACACTCTGTTCATTGTAATTAAGGGGTCTATGTTATTGGTGGCAGCGACTATCATTTTGCATCGACGCCTAGTGCAGGGATACTAAATGTAGTAACGTCACTATTTACATGCAGCACTTATGCACACTTATCACTTTTTTGCACGGATTTCAGTTGGTTTGATTTTCGTTTGCACGTTTTGGGTTTGGGTTTAACCCTAAGGGGAACCCCTCTCCCTCAGTCCTCTGAGACTCTCTCCTTATGGGGAGGGTTGAAGAACAAGTCCCCCGGGAAAAGCTTCGGCCGACCTCGGGATAAAGGGGACTGCCCGAGCCTTGCTCTCTGAGGAGTCTTATAGCTCCGAGGGTCGGGGAGTAAGGCGAAGGGGTGTCCGAAGAATCTCTTTATCCCAAAGAGGCCTTTTTGGCTTTGGGGGAGAGGGAGCAACGGGGCCCTTTCCTTTTTGGGAAGGGTCTAAGTCCCAAGCCCCCAGCACTGTTTTTTCACAGCACTGGGTGATTTGGAACACACACCTCGAGCTTCAATAAAAAAACAAAAAAAAACCATCACAATTTACCATGGCAGAGCTCATTGGTGAGATCCCCCTATAAACCATATAAAACACTTATGCTGGCTTCCTCCGATGACAATAGCTTTTAAAGGCTGGAGGAGAAAAGTGAAGCTTGTTGGTAATTTGAGTCAGATTGCAGTCCCTATAGGGGTCTATGGGGACTGTGGTAACCAGCAGAAAATAGGTTATGGCAGCAGAAAGTAAGAGCTCCTATGTCATACTTGCCAACTCTCCCAGAATGTCCGGGAGACTCCCGCATTTTGCGAGAGTCTCCCGGGCGAGTGTGGCAATATCCCGAATTCTGCCCACTTCACTAGGAAGTGCCCCACTTCCCAGTGAAGTGGGCAGAATTAGATCCCAAACGCTGCGATCCCCGGTGAATCACGGCTTCGAAATGATGCAATTTTGGATGCCCCGCCCATCTCACGCCCACCTCCACTGGCTGGCTCCTGGAAGAGAGCTGAAGAAAGTCGGTAAGTATGTCCTATGTTCTTCTGTTTATATTGTTTAAAAATACCTCCCAACCGTCCAGATTGTTCTACCAACAGGTGGAATATTCTAACTTGTTCTCTCCTCAGCACTGTGCACTGATGAGGCCAGGCATATTTAGTGCCATCCTTGGTGTCTAGGAGGCCCTGGAACAGTGCAGTCTAAGGCTTTTGATCGGGTAAACCACAAATATCTCTGGGCTGTGTTGAGCAGGTGTAGTCTTCCAGCGAGATCCATCAGTTGGCTCCAAACTATTTACAGACTAGCGGCTAGCTAATATAATACCCTGCAAATCACAGGTATATTACTGCATGCACTCATTAAGAAAACTTCATCTTCCAAAGTGCCTCTGGAAAGTTCATTGCAAATTGCATCTGCCATTTTGGGGGGGACAAACTGCAAACTAGAGCCCCAGACTGCACTAGAAGCATGCAGAGGTTAGACAAGGCAACAAGTTACAAAAAGCCAGCGAAAATTGGGGAATTTGGAGACAGAATGTACTAAAAGGCTCCAGGATATTCTTGGGGAAAGGGGGAGGAGCCAAACATGGACTGCTGGAGGCTAGTAGGTGGTTGCTCCGAGTTGTGCTGTGTGAATGCTGCCTGGGACCATGGAGGATCTACCCACAAGGAGTCACTGAGTGCTGTTGCTAAACTATTGCCTTGAGGGATGTATAAGCTAAAGTTCCAGCTTTAAAAGCCAGTCCAGAAGGAAACATATTTGGAGTAAAGCTCATCAGATGTCAGCAGGGTTTATATGAAGACAGATAAGTTTATATTCTATTTTGCCTTGAACATACCAAGTTATTAAAGTGAAACAAGTAAGACATCAAGCTGTGTTTTTCAAACCTCTGGCTCGGATTCTAACATTGCTATTATTATTATTATTACCGTAGATTTTTAAGGCGACACAGTGCTCCGCAGTGCCGTACAGTAGAGAAAACAGTACATACATAAAACAGGGCCATACAAAGTAGTGCTTCAGAGTGGAGATTAGGACACTTGTGAGGGTACATTAGTGTGAATAGTGTTATAGGGGATAAGGTCACCTCTAAAAACTAGATGACTTATCAAAGAGCGTCTAAAGATTTGAAGGCTGTGGGAAAGTCTGATTGAGCATGGTAGGGAATTCCATAAGTGGGAAGCAGCACGGGAGAAGTCTTGTAGGAAGGAATGAGAGGTGGTTACCAGAGACAAGGTGCAGGTTAGAGGTAGATCTAAGAGGGCAGGAGGGAGAGTATTTTGAGTGGTGTCAGGAATGTCAGATAACAGGAGGTTGCAATAGTCAAGATGGGAGATGATGAAAGAATGGATAAGAATTTTGTTAGCATGTTGAGTAAGAAAAGGGCATATTCTGGCAATATTTTTAAGGTAGAGTCGACAGGACTGGGAGAGAGTCTGGAAGTGAGGAATAAAGCAGAGGGTGAAGTTAAGTGTGACACCAATGTAGCAGGCTTAAGAGACTGACGAAATTGTGGTGTTATTGTGTAACGGACTTACCTAATTCCCCGCCGCTCCGTCCGGAAGCCGCACTTCCGCATCCAGGACCACGTGACCGCACCCGGAGGCGGTCACATGACCTCAACCTAGAGGCGGGGATTTTAAATCCCTGTCAGGATAAAAACCTCACTCTGACACTCGCTGAGTGTCAGAGCAACACTTACCTGTTCCTGGCTCCTGCTCTTCGTGGATTGCTGTGTCTTCCAGTCTCCAGTGTCTTCCTGTGTGCTGATCTCTGCCTGACTACCCTGGCTCTCCTATCCCTGTGTACCGACCCGGCTTGCTGACCATTCTTCTGTTCTTGTGACCCGTGTACCGAACCTGGCTTGTTGACTCCGAGTTGCCTTCTGATTCTGCCTGACTCCATTCCTGTGTACCGAACCGGCTTGTCTGACACCGCTACCTCCGCTTCACTCCGCTGTATTACATCTTGGGGCGAACCTGAGGACCGCGACCTGCGACTCCTGGCAGCGAAGCCCACCCCGCCTTGCGGCGGTTCTTGGCGAACACCGGGGAGATCGTTAGACTCCGCACCTCAGGTAAGCCAGCGCTAATCAAGATTAGTAGTAGAAGTATCCAGAATCTGTTACATATTGATAGTGAGGGAGATTTGAGGGCAGGTGGTGATTCTGGCAGGAGGGAAAATAATAAGCTCTGTTTTGGACATGTTGAGCTTTAGGTAGTGTTGGGACATCCATGTGGAGATAGCAGAAAGACATTTGGTTACACGAGATAGTACAGAAGGAGAGAGGTCAGGGGAAGAGATGTAGATTTGGGTGTCATCAACGTAGAGGTGGTATTGGAAGCTGAATGAGCATATTAGTGCTCCAAGAGAAGAGGTGTACAATGAAAAAAGTAAAGGGCCAAGAACAGAGCCTTGTGGGACCCCAACAGATAGTGGGAGTGGAGGGGGGGATGTGTGAGAGGTAGAAACACTAAAGGAGCGGTTTTATAGGAAGGAAGTGATCCAGGAAAGAACTGTGTCACGAAGGCCAATTGAGTGAAGGTTGTGTAGGAGAAGAGGGTGATCAGTGTCAAAAGCAGCAGAGATGTCGAAGAGAATGATTATGGAGAAATGACCATTAGACTTTGCAGGAAGTAGATCATTGATCACTTTTGTGAGAGCAGTTTCAGTGGAATGTTGGGGGCAAAAGCCTGATTGCAGAGTCGACAATGGAATTAGAGGTGAGAAAATGAGACAGGCGTTTGTACACTTATTGCTCTAGTAGTTTGGTGGCAAAGTGGAGGAGAGAAATAGGATTGTAGTTGGAGAGAGAGGCTGTATCGAGAGATGGTTTCTTTAGAATTGGTGAGATGAGCATGTTTAAAGGAGGATGGAAATGTGCCAGTGGAGAGAGACAGGTTGAAGAGGTGAGATAGAGATAGGAATGCAGTGGAGGAGATGGAGCGGAGAAGTTGGGAGGGAAAAGGGTCAGGGGGACAATTTGTAGGGTGAGATGATGAGATGAGTGCAGAGACTTCGAGCGTAAGTCATTAAGGAAAGTAAGGCAAAAAAAGGAGTAAATGTTCTCCAGGACAAACCATGTTACAATGCAAGGGGTGCAAATTAGTTTATTATTTTGCACATAAGTTAAATTCTGGCTGTTTTTTCATCTAGCACACAAATACTTAATAGTTTTATTTTTACACTGAAATTTAAAAGTAGATCTAGAACATGCCCTATCCCAAATATAAATCTGTCCCCACATATTAAATTCACCTCCCCCTCCAATGCAATATGGTTTTGCCAAGGTGCAAAAATACTCAATTTTTATGCTTACTTTATGCCTCAGGCCCTTCATCTTCAGTTACTGGAAAGAATGAATTAAGGGTGACTGGGGAGTGTAGGTAAAGGTGAGTGGAGTGAGTGGAATTTGGCATGAGGAAATATCTTGTCGAATGGTGAGGATTTTGTCTTTGAAATAGGTGGCAAAATCATGGGCTTTGAGGTAGGAAGGGGGAGGAGGTTCAGGTGGGCAGCGAAGTGAGTTGAAGGTGGCAAAGAGGCGATGTGGGTTAGAAGACTAGGTGGATATAGAGATTTGAAGAATGTTTATTTGGCTGTTTACAGGGCAGTGCTGTAAGATAAAAGGATGAATTTATAGTGGAGGAAATCAGGATAGGAAACAGATTTTCTCCAGTTGTGCTCTGCAGTGCGGGAGCCCTTTTGCAGGTAGCGGGACTGCTTGTTGTGTCATGGTTGGGGTTTGGATCGTTGGAAACTATATGTAGTAGCTGGAGCTGCATTGTCTAGGGCTGAAGTGTGTGTTTTGTTATAGAAAGAGGAAGCCTGATTAGTACAGGACAATGCAGTCATTGGAGAAAATGGCTGTTTTAGTGAAGATGAGAAGTGGATTGGGTTAGGAATACTTACGTTTCGTTGTGTACCTGTGGATTTGGGTGCAGGGGGAAGGGCATGAGGTAAGGTGAGGCTGAAGGTAAGGAGGTTGTGGTCACAGAGTGGGAAGGCTAAATTGGAGAAACTAGAGATGGAGCAGTAGCAGGAGAAGACAAGGTCAATGGAGTGCCCATCACAGTGGGTGGGAGATGAGGTCCATTGGGAGACACAAAAGGAGGAAGTGAAAGAAGTTTAGTGGCAGAAAAGACAGTGGAATTATCAATGGGAATGTTGAAATCGCCAAGTATGAGAGTAGGCAGGTCAAAGGATAGGAAATAAGTGAGTCAGGAAGCAAAGTTGTAAAATAATTGGGAAACTGCGCCCTAGGGGGCGATAAATAACAGCAACATGAAGGTGGAGAGGATAAAATAGATGGATAGTGTGGACTTCAAAGGAAAAGAATGAGAGAGAGGGTTCAGAGGGAATGACTTGGAAGGTGCAGGTTGGAGAAAGTAGAGTACCTACTCCACCACCTTGTTTGTTTCCGGGTCTCAAAATTAATGTTTTACCCAGACTCCTGTATTTTTGACAGACACTCCCAATCCATGTACCTAACACATCCGCAAACACTTGCAACAAACCCTCTTCAAATTTATTTGGGCAGGCCGCAAACCAAGATTGCGGATGCGTATTCTCTTCAAACACCAGACTTCAGGTGGCCTGGGACTACCGAACTTAATAAAATATTATCAAGCTATGCACCTGCACATTGCATCCTTTGGCACTCACCAAACCACCTATGGGTTTATACCCACATAGTCAGACCTATTACAAGTATATTCCCCATATTCCTTGCTTTGGATATCCCCACAACATAGAACTAAACGCCTAGCTCAACTCTCCACAGCGAGATTCTCTACATTAATGTGGGATCGAATGACTCGGACCTATGCTTTGTGCTCCACTTATCCTTTATTAGTGCCTTTATGGAATAAGGCACACTTTGCCCCATGTATGCATCACAAAATATTCCACCACTAGACCCAACATATTATACTCTTCGTCTGGGATATAGCCTCTATGCGTCTTTTCCCCTCATTCTCGGAACTCAACACAAGATTGGACCTATCGTATAAGATTTTTTTTACCAATATCTTCAGATAAGACATTCCCTGCAAATTCTGTTTCCTTCAGATCAATGATCCACACTGGAGTCTCTGTGTGGCGACTCTCCCTCCACAAAAGATCTCATATCTACATTATTTCCACTGATTAATAATCACAATCTATACCATATTTCCGAACTCTACAAATCAGTGCTGGAGAGGATGAGGTTGTCCAGGTACCCTGCTGCATGTTTGGGGGTCCTGCCCAAAAATAAGACCCTATTGGCAATAAGTTTACACTCTCATTACCTCAATGACACAGATCAACATGCCTGACTCTCCGTTATTCTCTCCAGGCCAAATACACCACGGCCAGTGTAAAAATTGATTAGGCATAACTTAAATGCTGCAAAGTGCTTAATAGCAGCAGATTGGAAGAATGTTTCTCCCCCTTCACTCTCAGCAACTATAAATAGTATTTGGTCATTCTACCACCTGGAAAGCATTACTGCCACCCTAAATAGCACACCAATTAACTTCCAAAATACTTGGACTCCCCGAACAAGTTATTATGAAGATGAGCCTCCATTAACCACCGATTGACATCCCTCAAGTATCCTGGACCTAAGCTTTGGGCTACCTCGCTAACTGAAAAGCCATCCACTAATAAGCTACCACCCACGTTATTATTTTTAGATATCTCACAAACTCCCCCGACCCCTAATAGCTGTAAACCCTTGACCGCTTGCCACCTCATCCCTAATTTTCCCACTCCTTCTTAGTCTTCTCTCAAAACAAGTTATAATGCTGATAGCTCCTCAAACAGCTAACAATAATCTGTCTCCTCTTTCAATTAATTTTTACTTTTATTACTATGTAATATTGTTAATTGAATGCAATAAAATTGCTGTGTTTTCTTGTTAACTTGTAAAAGACAATAAAAATGTACTTTTCAAATAAAAACAAGATTTAATTTATACTTCCTTAAGCAGGGATGCCTATATACAGTGTAAGTTGTGTTTATACTTGGCTTTTTTTTTTTTAATACTTTTTTATTAGAAACATCTTACGCTGAAAAAGCATTACAAGATCTTTGTCACACTACGCTCCCCAGGTACCTCTACCTGAGCCTCTTAACACTGACTGTCACTTTAACTTCTGTTATAGTGCAGACTATTGGTCATGGTCTGCACCTGTGATCATTACACCTGTGTGCTGGTCAGTGTTACTATTGGTCAGTCTCCCTTTATAAGGCCCTTCCCTTCTTTCTCGCATTGCTGGTTGTTCAAGTCATATCTGTTGTCTCTGGTGGGATGGCTGTTCCACTGCCCATGGGAAACGCTATGATCTACACACCTGTTACCGGCTGACCTGCATTGCTGACTACTGTTACCTGTTCCATAATTCGTGGTAAGCTGTCGTGTTCATCGCTGCGGTTTGTTGGATTCCTTCAATCTCTGCACGACTGTTCCACTATCCGTGGTAAAGCTGATATTCATCGATGCTGTGTGTTCATCGCTGTAGGATGCTGGACTGTCTTGATCTCTGCATACCTGTCCCACTGCTGGTGGTAAACGCTATGATCCACATCTATTATCTACTTAGCCTGCATTGTTGATTACTGTTATCAGCTTCACAATCTGTATCAAGCTGTGTCTATCGTGGCTGAGAATGTTCTGGACTTTGTTGATTCTTGTGCCTCAAGTGTACTTCCATTGGAGAAACTGATTATTGCATGTGCAGCTTGTACAAAGTCTGCATTGAACTCTTGTATTAATGTTTATAATAAAACGGTAATCCTCGTTACCATCATTTGATGTCCGAATTGGATCATTCCTCTGCTATGTAATTTGTTCTCAGCTGTCGCATTGGGAGCTTTCCTGGAGGGCCGCGACCTGCAAAGAGGGAGCCACTGAAGCCCATATTTCCTTGTGGGAAGCCCTGGTGAAAACCTCCCATTTTGTTAGACTCCGCTCCTCCAAGTAAATTTTAGTCAATACTCATTGAGACAGCAGGATCTCACTCAATTATTTGTGAGCTAACCTGACAATCTTGAGAGGTACATCAGTAACAAAGTATACATTTTTAGACATAGCAGTGTGTAAAACACTCTCACAGTGCTTTTGCAAATGGAAGTTAACTATGTATCTATCTGGTGCTATGAAGATGTTGTTTTTAACACTTTAAACTATAAGGTTGGGGGGGTAATAAGATGGCTGAAAGAAGAAGAGGGAGAGGAAGGGAACCTGGGGAGGGATGGGGAATTGAAGGTTCACGCATCAGGTAGGAAAGGATTAAACTTGTCTAGTGGTTCTATTCCACGCCCAATTTCTACTAGAATTGAAATAAAGGTTGGTTATGATAAGAAGTCCATAGGGACCAGACTTTATAGAAGGACACGGAGGAGACCCTCAGTAAACTAGTGATGTGTTCTATCTGGTAGGTGTGCCAGACTCGATTACAGGCCATTGGAAGTGTTGGTGGGCTGGGCCTTTTCCAGGAGGCAGGCTGTACTGGGTGATCATCATCACCCAGTACAGCCCCCTTGAAAGACACCAATTGCATTTCCCTATTCTGACTCATTATGAAAGCAGCAACACTGCCCATCTAACAAGTCACAGCATTCTTGCCAAACACCTCACTCTGTGTTTGCAATATATCACTTGACAAGGCTTCACACAACATTTCCCCAACAGAATCTTCTACCACTATACTTTCACATATCTGTTTGGATTCTATGTATTCCTTATCTGTAGTGAATATGTATTAATTTGCTAGATAAGTCTCTCCTCTCACAGACAGCATGTTAAATTTCTTTATGGGTAAAACAAACCCCTCTCATTTCTGAACTGCATCCCTCTGTGCAGACTCCTACTAAATCACATATAAACAGTTCAAATTTGTGTGAATAATGTCTGCATGCAATAATTCACTGCACCCTTTCTTAACCTCTTTGCAGCAATTGAACACATTTTTTACAGTTTTTAAAGCTTTTTTGCAATTTTTTCCAGTTTGCAATTACTCAATGCAGGTATTACTTATTCAGATTTACAATTTTTCTACCTTTATAAAACATGTTTCTAGTATGACAGACAAACTACCAGTGTGATTAACTGAACATAAATCTCCCTCACTCTCGGGTGAACCAGTGACACACAGTCTTCTAGATCGTTCACAAATCTCTTATAAACAGAGATTAACCTTTTCAAACTTTGCCAAGCAGCGCCATTAAATGTTCCAAGTTGAATGAGGTTCTTTCGGTTTCAAAGAGTTAATGACTCATGAATGCAAGATTTATTGTGACGTTTACCTTTATTTTTACGATAAACATAACATAAAAGAAAATGTAAATCAAATACATAGCTTCCAATATGTTCCAGTAACAATCAATTTCCACCTGAACGCTGAACAAAGGGTCTTGGAATCAACTTACATATAAGGGTATAAATATATTTTCAGACTTGCTATTGGTACATTACTGATAAGAAATTATATATTCTTGCTCATGTGCAGAAGCATCTGAGACAACGCCCTGACATTATATGTGGAGATGTCTCAGCCCAGCCTTTGATCAGATAAGCATTTTACAATACACTCAGAAAAGTATGAATACAACAAAATGGAGCTCAGTGTCCATTTTGATAGGCCTGTTACACTGTCAAACACAACTGGCACATACATTGACTACACAATCAAAGTGGTTATATGGTAAGAGGTCCCACTGCTAAAGACAGATATAAAACCCCAACTGGAGTTTGCGAGAACACATCTGAACAAGCCTAAATCCTTCTGAGAGAATGTCCTGTGGACAGATGATACCAAATTAAGAGTTATTTGATAGAACACATCATCCCTGTTTAGCGAAAAGAAAATGATACTTTCAAAGAAAAGAACACCTGCCCTCCAATCAAACATTGAGGAGGTTGAATGATGTTTTTGGATTGCTGTGCTCCATCGGGCACTGGGTGACTTGAACCTGTGCATGGTTTAATGAAATTCGGAGATTACCGGGACATTTTGGAGCACAATGTTGAACCCACTGTCAAAAAGCTGCATCTCTGTTGAGGGTCCTGGATCTTCCAGCAGGACAATGACCCCACACTTCATAAAAGCACCCGGGAATGTTTCAAGATAGACACTGAATGGTTCTGAAGTGGCAGCAATGAGTCCAGATCTAAATCCCATATAAAACTTGTAGAGAGATCTGAAAACAGCAGTTGGGAGAAGGGACCTTCAAACCTGGGAGAACTGGAGCAGTTTGTACAAGAAGGGTGTGCCAAGCTGATAGTAGAAAGGCGCAGGAAGCTCATTCATTGCTACAGGAAGAGGTTGATTGCAGCTATTTTGACCAACGTCAAAAAAAGTCTAAGGTGTCAATCATTTTGTCAATGCCATTATTGTTGTGAAATTCAACTTATGTCTGGAGAAAACTGAGAAATTTTAAAAAAGTACATGGGCATCAATATTTTCTGCCTTGACTGTAAATGAGTCATCAATTAAGTGAATTGCATGAGAGAAGTTCTTATTACCTAGAAGGAACAAGACATCCAGCTGCTGTAAGTAATTTACCAATTGAGAATTACTGGATCTAGTGAAATAGTAACACAGGTTACAGATCTCATTATATGACCCACCTCACACCTTCAATTACAGGGAGTTAAAACATGATGTAATATTTATTTTATTTATTACACAGTTCTTTACATATTTACTCATCACATCAATCCCTGCCCCAGTGGCAAAACCATCTATATTCCCCAACAAACACACATACACACTAATTATAGCAGAAACCAACCACCCTACCAGTATTGTCTTTGGAGTGTCAGGAAACCGGTGAGAAAACCACACAAACATGGGGAGAACATAGAAACTCACAGGAAGGAACTTGGTGAAACCAAACCCATGATTCTAGCGCTGTGAGATAGTGCTTAGGTCATATAGTAACCTATATGATGACAATGTGGTCTTTCTATCATTGCGGAGAGTTAGACCGACCTCTAATAGAATAACTAAACTGCACTAAATTCCCCAGATGAGCAAACTGTTGCATCATTATAATGAAGACACACATTCCAGTTCTATGTTTAGGTGGTAATTCATTTGTGATATATTAATATATTGTGTGACTTTGAAGATTTAAATTACACTCGATTAAGCGGGGATACCAATATACAATTCTGAGTAGTCTAAAATTAAATTTTTTAATCATTTTCATTTCTAAAATAATGGTAATCAAATACCACTGCAATTCTGCATCATATATTTATATCATCTCATGGACTTTTTTTTTTCTCTATGAAGACTCATGTTTAAGAAGATCTGATTCATATGTAAAATATTTCCCACATTCAGAACATGTAAATGGCTTCTCATCTGTATGAGTTCGCTGGTGTTCAGCAAGATATGATTTGCTTCCAAAACATTTCCCACATTCAGATCATGGAAATGGCTTTGCCCCTGTGTGAATTATATGATGGGTAATAAGGGTCGATTTCCTTCCAAAACATTTCCCACATTCAGTACATGAAAAAGGCTTCTCACCTGTGTGAGTTCGCCAATGTCTAAGAAGATCCGATTTATTTAGAAAACATTTCCCACATTCAGAACATGGAATTGGCTTCTCACCTGTGTGAACTCTCTGATGTGTAGCAAGATTTGACTGCTGTGTAAAACATTTTCCACATTCAGAACATGAAAAAGGCTTCTCACCTGTGTGAAGTCTCTGATGTGTATCAAGCGTTGTCTGCTTTGAATAACATTTCCCACATTCAGAACATGAAAATGGCTTCTCACCTGTGTGAACTCTCTGATGTGTATTAAGCACTGACTGCTGTGTGTAACATTTCCCACATTCAGAACATGAAAATGGCTTCTCACCTGTGTGAACTCTCTGATGTGTATTAAGCACTGACTGCTGTGTGTAACATTTCCCACATTCAGAACATGAAAATGGCTTCTCACCTGTGTGAACTATATGATGTTTCTTAAGTTCTGATTTATGTTTAAAACTTTTTCCACATTCAGAACATGGAAATGGCTTCTCACCTGTGTGAACTATATGATGTTTCTTAAGTTCTGATTTATGTTTAAAACTTTTTCCACATTCAGAACATGAAAAAGGCTTCTGACATGTGTGAACTCTCTGATGTGTAGCAAGATTTGACTGCCATCTAAAACATTTTCCACATTCAGAACATGCAAATGGTTTCTCACCTGAGTGAACTCGCTGATGATCAGCAAGATTTGATTTCCATCTAAAACATTTCCCACATTCAGAACATGCATATGGGTACTCACTTGTGTGAGTTTGTTGATGTTGAATAAGATGTGAATTGAATGTAAAACATTTTTCATATTCAGAAAAGGCAAGTGACTTTTTACCAGTGTGAGTTTTCTGATGATTAACAAGATATGATTTCTGAGCAAAATTTTTTCCACATTCAGAACATGAAAATTGTTTATCATCTGTATAATCTGTACTGTGTGTAACAATATCCGAGTTGTAAAGTGAACATTCCTCATTAATTGAAGGATCAGATAATACATTTGCACAGTGAAGTAATCCATGTATATTTAGGGCAATGGGGTTTTCTCCTGAAGAATTTTGTGTGATGTTGTTATGTTCCATTTCACAATCTGGAGATAAAATGAGATGTCTCTCAGAGTTATTCCAGATCTGTTGTTCATCTGCTGGGAATAAAATAAATATATGGGAATACACATTTCTGCAGAACAGATTTTTTTTTTACTATAACAAGTGTATTTCAAAAGCACAACATTTCCATACAAACAGTGAATTCAACATTTTCAAGTTTCAATTTGTGAATGAAGAATTATAGAATATATTAAAAAGCTTCTATTATATGTCGAAGTCAGTAAATTGGATAAAGTCATTTCAATTAAAGTCTAGCAAACTTGGTTATCTTTGTCTGAAAAGATGCATACGGTACGCATCGACGTACAAGGGCACGCTACGGCGTGAAAGGGCGTACGCATCCACTACACGTGGCAGCAACAGTAATTGGTCTTTTACCATACATTCGCACAAACACGCATACTTATAAAATAGTACACATTAATGGTAATTGCAACACATAGTCAGTTATGTCGAAATATAGTAGTATTTATATGTTATATCAGAGTTACATGCATATTAGTGAAATACACGGAACGGGTTAAAGGAATAACATCATGAGTGGTATCATAATGAACCTTGTTACATATCCTACTGTTTGGTTCACTCTGCGAGGGAATCGCAGAGTGCATACGCAAGTTATGAATGATAGGGAATTATGAACTACTTAAGACTAAGGAATCCTGGCGGGAAGAGCAGAGCATACCCCCTGCAGAGATGACCCCCTCCTTTGGATTCCTTAGGATGAAGCAGCCAATGATTGACGACCCCTTGGACATTCCTGAGACCCGGACCAATAGATGCAAGCCATACCATCTTCATTGTATTAATGTATTTGATTGTGTATATAAGCAGCAGCTTGTGATCCAGAGTGCAGACATCTTGTCCCCAGACTTCAGGATTGAATGACTGCACTGGATCCAGAGCGCCTGCGATAAGTAACGGCTGTATTTACTATTACTTCGCTTGAGCATATTTTTCCACTTATTGCGAATAAATCTTTGTGCTTTGGAAACACAAATCGAGGTTCGACAATCGTTATTGGTTAGCGACGATACGCACATAACATACATGATATGATGTCACACTGCTATTCAAGACTGCTCATTGGTTAGAACTTTATGAAGAGAAGTTGACATCATTATTTAAGACAACTGAGCAAGATGAGGACCCAGGAGCGCTAAGAATGGTGAAGACATTTTTCTGAAATCTCTCCAGTGGACCCTGATGAAATACGAGCCCTGGTATTTCCTCTACTAAAGACTGGTGTTGTTATGTACTTGCCCTTAGATTTGCCCTCATTCAAGATGGCCGTGATTGCCTCATAAAGTTTCCATCTTAGATCTCTGTTATGAACTTGACTTACAATAGCCCTTATCCGAGATGGCCGGGACTGTCGCATGACGATTCCATCTTGGATCTCATTTCCTGTTTGGGCCTAGAAAAGGCACTTCCTGTTATGAAGCCTTTGCTCAAGTATTGTGTTTGTGTCTGAACCAGATGATTCCACAGAACCTTGTTCCCTTGTGATTTGGAATACAATTCCTGGATACCTCTAGAAGACCTTTATCTTGTTGATACTTTGGACGTTTCTTGTTGGACTCTTGATAATTACTTATATATCAAAATAAATCCTGCTTATTTCAAAACTACCTGGCTATTCCGTTTGTGATACCAGAAGTGTGACAGGTGTTCTGTAAGGGTGCAACATCTGGGCTTGGTACTGGGATTCCTGGAGGTAAATGTATGAAGTATCGGATTCTGCAAGTCGCCAGAAATCGGCAATTGCCACTTTAAATTTCCCTTGCAAAGTCGACGATTTCCAGTGACTTGCAGAAACCGATGCATCATAGATTTACCCCGTGGACTAGATTCAGACACCTTACCTATATGCTAATCTGTAATCATAGTTACAATCTAAAACATTCACTTTTAACAATGCTCACTCACACTCTAGACTCATATGCAGGTCACATTAGCTGCTCTGACCTCACACTGTCTTATCACTCTCAGGATCTCCATCTCAATCTTTGCAACTGTACCAGATTCTCTCTCTCTACCAGGGGACATCTCCATCAGAGGTCAGACACAACCAAGCATCCAAGAGCACTAAATCAAACATGTATATGAACAGACCGGACATGAACAAACCCTGGTACAAACGAGCATAATCCACCAGAACACATCACTTTTTTAAACACTAAGCTCCTGTCAGAGCTCTCGGTCCACACTCAATAATTACATCACAGGAGCATTACTCTCTCTCTCTTTAGCATCACACCTCAGAGGGTTATTATGCTCATGCACTACAGAAGACCTCACCCAGTCCCACTCACAGCATATAAATAACTATGCAGAATAACATTTTAACATAGACATACATATAAGAAACTTTCTTGAAAATCTCCTGCCCTTGCAAAACAAACAGAATGGCAGAGAACTACAATCTTCTTTCCAATTATACTTTTACAACATTCCTCTGGACCAAAAATCAAAGCATGGACCATTTTCATACGCTATACTTTTATAATATTTTTCTGCTCATGAATGATCCATAGCAAACGTTGACAAAGTGTCACGAAAAAAAGTCCCAGACACTTCCCACAAGGACTAAGCCCTGAGACCCCACCCTATCAATCATGGTCAGAGTTTTTCAAATATCAGGTGCCCCTATGTTGTCCCCAGAAGGCTAGGGAGATGCAAGTACCAAGCATGTTCAATAATGGTTCTGTATGCCCAGGATCTCAGTGGCAGGGGTAGGTTGGGAACTTAAAGTGGTCCTGGAAAAAATTATACAATTAGCCTCATGTCGGTGAGACTAAAACTACTGTAGACGGAGTCCACACATACGGATAGGGTTAGTACACAGCAAGCCCTAGCCACATGGTGATAGACGAGGACAATGCAACACGCAATGGTAGGAAATTTCACAGCAAGCAGAGCCTGTCACGGTAGGTCAAGATAATGCACAAGTAGGTAAAGCAAACACAAGCAGGCCCAGTTAGCACACCGGTGGGTGGTATACATGTATTAGATATGTGAGTAGTGTAACTTAATCCAGCCTCAGGGAGTTCCCAGGGTTTGCATTAATTTGAGTAGTTAGGTCTCAGAAATCCTTGCTCTTACATGAAGTCTGGCCAACATCAGATAGATCATTTAACTGGGATCTCATCCACTGTCAATCTCCCACTGGTTCTAAAGTCTCCCTAGCAGTATAAAATTGAATACAAATCTCATTGCCTCCACTTACATGTACGCGAGATGGTGGGGTATGCCCTTGCCACAAAGAATAGGGACCACCCTCCTAATGTCCTCTGTACCTCTTCTTGCGGGCAGACATGGCTTTTATATCTAAAAAACACATACTAATATAACTGTAAATCACATCAACAATTCAAAGATATTATTTTTTGTTCAAATTAAACAAATATACTCATGTAGGCACCATACAAAATGTAATGAGTCTTGTTTTACATTTTGCTTAGTGCATACATGGGTGTATTTTCGTTTCAGTCGAACAAAAAAAAATAATATTTTGAATTGTAGATATTATACAGTTTTGCATGATAATTTGGTCAGTATTAGTGTCCGCCCCACAGCACAGCACGCTACGGCGTGAAAGGGCGTACGCAGCTACTACACGTGGCAGCAACAGTATTTGGTCTTTTACATACATTCGCACAAACACGCATACTTGTAAAATAGTACACATTAATGGTAGTTGCAACACATAGTCAGTTATGTCGAAATATAGGAGTATTTATGTGTTATATTAAAGTTACATGCATATTAGTGAAATATATGGAACAGGTTGAAGGAATCATATCATGAGTGATATCATAATAAACCTCTTTACATTTCCTACTGTTTGGTTCACTCTGCGAAGGAATCGCAGAGTGCATACGCAAGTTATGAATGATAGGGAATTATGGACTACTTAGGACTAAGGAATCTAGGTGGGAAGAGCCGAGCATACCCCCTGGAGAGATGACCCCCTCCTTTGGATTCCTTAGGATGAACTAGCCAATGATTGACAACCCCTTGGACCTTCCTGAAACCTGGACCAATAGAAGCAAGCTATACTATCTTCATTGTATTACTGTATTTCTGTGTGCATATAAGCAGCAGCTTCACATCCAGTGTTCAGACATCTTGTCCCCAGACTTCAGGATTGAATGACTGCACACTGGATCCAGAGCGCCTGCGAGAAGTAACGGCTGTATTTATTATCACTTCGCTTGAACATATTTTACTACTTATTGCGAATAAATCTTTGTGCGTTGGAAACACAAATCGAGGTTCGACAATCGTTATTGGTTAGCGACAATACGCACTTAACGATTTTGGGGGCTTGTGAGCTTTGGAGGTTTCGTTGCCGATGATACGCAAGACCAACGGATTTCGGTTCCGCAACAAAGGGTGGAGACGCGTCATATACGGGTAAGAACGCAATGTGTTCAAAACCTGAATTTTACTCTGTGTTGTGAAACCGAATGTCCGTTTTGCATTGTCTAGGGCACGCTAACTAGAACCTAGGGACAAAAGAGAAAACTGTTTCTTTTTACTTTCATTGTGCGTTTAACCTGTATTGCATTGCTTAGCGTATGTGTATTTCCTGCTGTGCGTACGCGAACTTCCGGTAGATTTGCCACGTGGTTAAACAATCGTCTTGATAGTTATTATATGTGCATAGTATAATTACTTGTGAAAGCCTCTGAGACATTATTACTGTTGTTGGGAACTTTTGATTTTCTGCGCAGAAAATGTGTATAGTGTGTGATTTTGTAACATAGATACACTGTTTATTATTCATTGTGCTCAGTTGCTGTCTGACGAGGCGGATTGCCCAACTGAAGGACGGTATACAGGGCAGGTATACCGAATGCGAAAACCGGGTTTTCGCAAAGCGCTGCCAATAGATCGCAAGGTTTGCTAATAATTAGTATTGGTAGGCAGTGCGATCTAACCGCATGACAACCGTTAGTGCAAATTGGTGAAGCAGCTAGGAGGAATTATATTGGAAAGGCTGGTTGATTGTATCGACTTTGTTCTCCCAGTTATAATAAACTCAACAGATTTTTGTGGTTTAGCCAGGGTATCGAGGAGCTGATAGCCCTTGGGTCCCACAGTGGTATTGTCTGTGTTAGGGGTCCTTGTTTAGTACAAGAGGAAGCGAGTGGACGCGGCTTGAGCAAATACGTCCACGGCCAGTAAGAGATCTCTAGCGGGTAGAGTGTTTGTAGCAAATTGTTGAAAGTGTTCTGCATAGATTGGTGTTGTTCAACATGGGTGCTAAGCATACGCTAGAGATGGCCAGTGTACTGCCTAAGGAAGGTCCTATTGGTTCAGCGAGATTTCTCATGTGTAAGAAATATGGTGCATACGCAACTGCGTATTGCGACACGTGGGTCAAGATGACCAAAGATTGTGATAGGCCTTTCCCAACAATAGGAAGTTTTAATGCAGAGGTACTAAATACTGTAAAAGATAAAGTATGGTTGATTAAGTCAACGAAAAAGAGAAATAGACATAATGATTGTTTAAAATTGTGGCAAATGGAAGGTAACACGTGGCAGAGCAGCGAATGCACAGCGGAAGTAGGCGTGGCGAAAAGCGCGCGCAGGGCGGAAGTACCCGTTGAGAAGCGTGGCGTACTCAGCGCAAGCGCACCCCCGCCACCTTATGTGGCGGGAGGGTTAAGTACAGCCGTTATTAAAAACGAAAAAAGAGAAATTGCTAAATTGTATCCGGTTTTAAGCCAGTTTAAAACAAGTGTATCAGAAGATGAAGATGAACCCACTGTGATTTCAGCCATTGCTCATGCTGTTAATATGCTAGAGGTTCAGCGTAAGTATGGGAAAGGACCAATGGCTGAGATAGGTGAGAGTAGTGTGATCACTAGGAGTGATAGCGTTCTAAATCTTAAACCAGCAGATCCGGTAGTGACTTCTGAAAACAGTGAACCAGTGGGTGCGTACCCAGTCTGCACAATATCAGTTCCCAATGTGAAACCGGATAAGGATGGTGTAGTTACTTTAAGAAATGTTACAATGCATTGTCCCTGGACTAGATCAGAATTACGTTCCATTATGACTGAATTCCCAGATCCCAGAAAAGAGTTGGCAAAGTGTCAGAAATTTGTTAAAGACTTAGGAAATGCACACGAACCAACCGATAAGGCTTGGCGTGTAGTGTTGAGGGCGTGTCTTCCTCCCCATACTGACATACAAAAATGTATTAAAGATTGTGTGTTGGATGAAGATGACACCTTGACTGATGAGATTAACCAAGATAATATAGAACAAATTGTTAAACATTTAGCCATCTATTTTCTGGTAGTAACGAACTGGAGTAAAATTTTCACCATCAAGCAGAAAGATAGTGAGACAGCAGCAGATTACTTCATTAGAGCTATAGCAGCGATAACACGGTTCACTGGGATATCAAACATAGGTGAGGACACACATCACAGAGAGGTAGCTGTAGGAGTATTAATGCATGGCCTTAGAGAAAATTTAAAAACCAGAGTACAAACCACATTACCTAATTGGAGAGGCATCACAGAAGATTCTCTTAGGGAGTCTGCTGTGGAGCATGACAAAAACCTTTTTAGAAAGAAGGAAGAGAAAAGTGATAGGTTAATGACGGTGAGTATACAGACTCTAGAAGGGGTGCACACACGACCACCAGCATACAACCCACATAATAAGAAACATAGAGTGATCAGATGTTTCAATTGTAATGAAGGACACGTTAGGAGGGATTGTAAAAAAGACCGATACAACCCTAGAGGTGGGACACATAGATATCCTCCAAGGAAGGACTCACATAGAATAGAAGACTCACATCTACCCGCACATATTATAACAGCAAATATTGCGCGGGATAGTCAGCGCTAGGGGTCAGGTCATACCTGTAGTCTACAGCCAGTGAGGTTAACTGAGAGTCAGAGTGAAGAACCAACAATGATAGTTGACATAGCTGGTAGGAAACAAACTTTTCTTGTAGATACAGGGGCGGCCCGATCTGTAATAACCTCTCCTTTCAATCTACAGGTGACCAGTAAAACTATTCCAGCTATGGGGGTAACGGGAAGAGTGTTACATTATCCTCTAACTAAACCTGCTGAAGTTACTATCGGGCCCCTGCATACCAAGCATTAGTTTCTCCTGGCTGCGGCGGCTCCTACTAACTTGCTAGGGAGAGACTTGTTATGTAAAATGGGATGTGTGATATACTGTACTTCAGATGGTGTGTTCCTAGATATACCCGAGAAGGTCGCTCATGAGGTACAGGACATATTGGACACCCCTCAAAAGGTTAATGTTACACTCTACTGTTATAGAACACAGTCCATCTCAAGTAAAGGGGATGTTGCTGGAAATACCAGGTTCACTATGGACCAGAGATGGACAGGAGACTGGACTGATGGCAAATGTAGCCCCTGTCATGGTCAATCTAAAAAGTGGTAGGATAGCTCCAAAAATCCCACAGTATCCATTAAAACCGGAGGTGGAACCAGGGGTATATAACCTGTTATTGAGAGGCTGTTACAACAAGGGATTTTAATTCGTACAGCCAGTACAGCAAATAGTCCCATTTTCCCTGTGAAGAAGAGTGGGGGAAGAGGCTATAGATTAGTCCAGGACTTAAGGGGAATTAACAAAGTTGTTGAGAGCCAATTCCCCGTAGTGCCGAATCCAGCTGTCATCCTCATGCAGATTCCACCGTCTGCCAGTCATTTTACTGTCATTGATCTATGTTCTGCTTTCTTCTCAGTCCCTCTTCACCCTGACTGCCAATACCTTTTTGCATTCTCCTACCGGGGGGTGTAATATACATGGACCAGACTACCCCAGGGGTTCATTGACAGCCCCAGTATTTTCTCCCAAGCCTTACATGACTGTTTGCAATCCTTTCAACCCCACAATGGGTCTGTTCTAATTCAATATGTGGACGATTTGTTGTTGTGCTCTGATTCTTTTATGTCATGTTTACATAATACTAAATTGTTGTTGCTTCATCTTTCACAAACAGGGCACAAGGTGGCAAAGGATAAATTACAGCCATGTCAGACTAAGGTCAAATACTTAGGACACTGCCTCACTAAGGGGCTAAGACACCTGACGACCGACAGGATTGAGGCCATACAACACATGACTCTGCCGCAGAGCCAGAAGCAGATTCGTACTTTCTTGGGGATGTGTGGATACTGTAGGTCCTGGATCCCAGGTTTTTCTATTCTGGCATTACCATTGCAGGAGCTAGTCTCTTCCTCAAAACCAGAACGTGTTGTACACACTGAAGAGTCAGAGCAAGCGTTCTTTAATCTTAAAGATAGTCTGACTAGAGCACCTGCATTGGGAATACCTGATTATGAAAAGCCTTTTGAGCTATTTTGTACAGAAGCTGATGGTTGTGCAGCAGGTGTCCTCGTACAGAAACATGGTGACGCTAGCAGACCAGTAGCATACTACAGTGCACAATTAGACAATGTGGCAAGATCACTCCCAACATGTCTCAGAAGTGTAGCAGCAACTGCTCTTCTGGTAAGTAAGAGCGAAGACGTAGTATTAGGACATAATTCCACTGTCTATACACACCATGCTGTATCAGCTCTGTTAAACTCAGCCCAAACCAGACATGTTTCTTCAGCTAGATTCACAAAGTGGGAACTAGCCCTGATGGCACCCTCAAACATCACCATCAAACGATGTAGCACCTTAAATCCAGCTACATACCTTCCATATGTGTCTCGAGAGACACAAAGGGTGGGAGGTGAGGAGACCCTGGTTGATGATGAGTTAGGCAAGAATACTGACACGCATGACTGTATGGAACACCTGAATCAGACCTTTACTGCAAGGCCCGACATACGTGACACCCCCTTAGAAAATGTAGATTTTACATTTTATACAGACGGAAGTTGTCATAGACAGACAGAGACGGGAGAGCTATGTACTGGTTACGCTGTTGTAGACGATCAGGATGTGGTAGAAGCTGAACCCCTTGGCCCACCTCACTCAGCCCAGGTGGCGGAACTAGTAGCACTAAGGAGAGCGTGTGAATTGGCAGAGGGTAAATCAGCCAATATATATACTGACTCTAGGTACGCCTTCGGGGTAGTGCACGATTTTGGGGCCCTTTGGCGTCTTAGAAACTTTACGACAGCAGCAGGTACGCCAGTGGCACACTTACAATACATAAAAGGACTTCTGACAGCGATACAGTTACCCAGAACAGTAGCCGTCATAAAGTGCAAAGCCCATACCTTTGAAGAAGACCCAGTGTCATTGGGCAACAACAGGGCAGACGAAGCTGCTAAATGGGCAGCAGGGCAACCTAAGACTGTATCGACCGAGACTATGATGGTTTTTCAGACATTAGACATGCAAGATTTGTGTTCCCTGCCGGAAAAGGCGGTCTGGAAGGCGAAGGGATGTGGTCAAGAGTCCTCAGGACTCTGGAGGGATGGACAAGGTAAGCCTGTAGCTCCCCGAACGTACTATCCAAGCCTGGCTGAAGCAGCACACGGCCTGACTCACCTAGGTAAAGAAGGTATGTGCAAACTGGTGAGAGCATACTGGTGTGCTCCCGGATTTTCCTCTCAGGCTGGTAAGAAGGCAATGTCATGTCTTACTTGCTTGAGGAAAAATGTCGGGAAAACTATTCCAACTGAGCCATCCCACATCCCTACTACAGACGGACCTTTTCAGGTAATACAAATTGACTATATCCAATTACAACCGTGCAGGAATCTAAAGTATATGTTAGTTTGTATTGATGTGTTTTCCGGTTGGGTAGAAGCATATCCGGCAGCCACTAATATTGCTGTGTTCACTGCAAAGAAAATTTTACAAGACTTTGTATGTAGGTTCGGTATCCCTAGAATCATTGAAAGTGATAGGGGTACCCCCATTTTACTGGTGATATCTTCCAAAATATGTGTAAACTCATGGGAATCGGTAGCAGACTTCACACCCCTTACCGACCACAAGCCAGTGGTAAGGTGGAGAGAGTAAATGGTACTATAAAGAACAAGCTTGGTAAGGTAATGGGTGAAACTGGGTTGGCATGGCCGGAGGCTTTGCCATTGGTCCTCCATAGCATTCGGACCACTCCTAGACCTCCTCTTAATCTGTCCCCCTTTGAGATACTGTTCGGACGACAACCTCATTTGATCGTGAGTCCACAAGACGACTTGAAGTGTAATAATGAAGTGATTGTACAATATCTTATAAGAATGAGTAGACAGCTAAAGCAACAACAACAAAAACTAAAAATGCTGTCACCTATTATGACAGAAAGGAACTGTCATGATGTTGAACCTGGAGACTATGTTATGATCCGCAATTTCTTACGTTCAGGTTGTTTAACAGACCGTTGGGAAGGTCCGTACCAAGTGCTGCTGACCAGTACTACATCACTGAAGGTTGCAGAGAGAGACACTTGGGTTCATTCCACCCACTGCAGGAGAGTCCATAATCCGGAGAAAGTGCAAGATAAAACTGAGACCGACGACATAGATCTGTCACTTGTGAGTCTGTTCCGGGAGACCAAAAGCCTGCAGTCGAAACACCTGAACCAGAGACGTTGCCCCAGAACTATGTTTCCAGCGATGGAGTGGCGGTTTTTGTTTTTCTTTTGTTCCAGGATTTTCCTTGTATTTACTCTTTCTAGGACATTCTATTTTTGTGAAGGAGGATGGAGGACGGAGGAGAGTTCCGGTAGTGATACGGATGAGATGGAGGCAGAGGAAAAGTTATTAGAATACTCAGAGCAGCCCATTATCAAGCTTGGTCCAGGGGTTATGAAAAGGTCTGCTAGCTCAGGAACTCGGAGGCAGTGTGAGGGGCTATTGTCTGATGAGTATTGTATCTGCAAGTTCTGCGACTCCCTAGTTGAAGAGAGATGCAACCAACGATGCCAGTCCCCCAGTACTCTGAATATAGGCGGGCATCCTTTAGAGGATTATCACTCCCTGGTGGGTAAGGTGCTAAACCAAACCGAGTGCTGGGTGTGCTCTCACGTGCCGCAAGGACAGCATAATATAGGACTAGTGCCATTCCCTCTAAACATATCCGAAGTACTCAAATTGAGGGGTGGGAGGCCCATAGACTTGAGGTACAATAACACTAGGTCCCCTAGTCTGACGCTTCGACAATACTCCATAGGCAGATCTTTTCTGTGCCTAAATATATCTCATGCAAAGCGCCTGGAGAATTGGGAGGCTGACCTATCAGATCAGACAATGGCTCGCTAGTGTAGGTAAGCTCCTTCTCCTTATACTGGGTGTCATCTTAGCAATTGGTTTAGTTGTCAAATGTGTTCCTATTGTGTTGAAGTGTGGAAAAAGGTCTCATAGGAGTAACACTGAGAAAGAGACTGAAAGGGTGGTACCAGACACCGAGATCATGGTCAGTGAAGAAGTATTGTATAATCCTGAACTTGAAACGGTGATTGGGTGATAGTTTGTTACACTATCAAAGGGTGGAGCTGTCAAAGTCAGCAAATTGGATAAAGTCATTTCAATTAAAATCGAGCAAATTTGGTTGTCTTTGTCTGAAAAGATGCGTACGGTACGCTACGGCGTACAAGGGCATGCTACGGCGTGAAAGGGCGTACGCAGCTACTACACGTGGCAGCAACAGTATTTGGTCTTTTACCATACATTCGCACAAACACGCATACTTGTAAAATAGTACACATTAATGGTAGTTGCAACACATAGTCAGTTATGTCGAAATATAGTAGTATTTATGTGTTATATTAAAGTTACATGCATATTAGTGAAATATATGGAACAGGTTGAAGGAATCATATCATGAGTGGTATCATAATAAACCTCTTTACATTTACTACTTGCATACGCAAGTTATGAATGATAGGGAATTATGGACTACTTAGGACTAAGGAATCTTGGCGGGAAGAGCCGAGCATACCACCTGGAAAGATGACCCCCTCCTTTGGATTCCTTAGGATGAACTAGCCAATGATTGACAACCCCTTGGACCTTCCTGAGACCTGGACCAATAGATGCAAGCTATACCATCTTCATTGTATTATTGTATTTCATTGTGTATATAAGCAGCAGCTTCACATCCAGTGTTCAGACATCTTGTCCCCAGACTTCAGGATTGAATGACTGCACTGGATCCAGAGCGCCTGCGATAAGTAACGGTTCTATTTATTATCACTTCGCTTGAACATATTCTACTACTTATTGCGAATAAATCTTTGTGCGTTGGAAACACAAATCGAGGTTCGACAATCATTATTGGTTAGCGACAATACGCACTTAACAGCAGCATGGGAACCACAAAATGGCCGCTACAACATGACATCCCTTTCCTGAGCAGAACCATAGTATGGCTGTCCAAAGATGGTCACCACAGAACGGGAATTCTTTTGTCCACAGAACACAGACTGCTCTGCCCATAGAGAGAGGAAACTCCTCAAGTTACAGGAGGCTTCTGAAACAGTGTTGTCGGAAGTTACTCCAAACCTGGCTACAGAGTTTGCTGCCATCAGGCTGCACAGGAGAAGAGGAATCAGTCTTTGTTTGGGACTCCGACCGGCAACATGTTCATAGTATTGAAGTAAGCAGCCCACACTGTCACAGATCCGGGGGAAGTGGCAGATATGATAAGACAATCCACATTTTATGATACCAAGTTAGCTCAAGCAACCTGGGTGCAGTATTGTTCTCTGTCATTTCTATGATTATAGATACTGCAATTTTATTGCCAAATTGAAAGAGAGCAAAAGATACCAGTTACAGCATGTGACAGGCCTTGTTAATATGTTGCCTTTGGTGTCGTCCTTGCCAGCGACAGCTTTTCTAGTGGTTGTGTTTACTCCCTTGTAACCTTTCTTCATGTAAATTCTCAGCACATCAGCTTGTTGTATAAGTTCTTGAAGGCTTCCACGTTATCCCCAGTGGACTGCTGTGTGCCCATCTATCTACATCAAATTTTGAAACAGGGTTGATGGTTCGCACCTCTGCTCTTTACTGCTTAGCTCTGCGCACACTAGGACTTACTCTCCTTTACCCTTGCAACAAAGGGCTGTTCTGCCCTGAACGTCTGATATGTACCTACTGACCAGATATATTTTGGCAGGCATCTCACTGATTCTTCTACCTGCTTAGACATCACCTTGGTCTGCAATGTGGGAAGGATTCTCTATCTTGGCCAGGTTTGTCGCGGAGATTGGTTTAAATGAGGTATCCAGCAGTCTCAGGAGAATGCTACACACAGTAAATCTCGAGGTGAATCTCCCACATTCAGCTTTTAGAAGTCCTTGATAGATGTTTGGTAGGTGATGTCCCATTTGTTACGGCACTTCTCACAAAGGTTTTGTTAGATTTCTGGTGGAGCATCTCTCCTTTCCTGTCCCACAGCTTGAGCCAATGACCTTGGCTTTAAGGGTGCTAATTCTGCCATCTTGTAGAGCACCACATTGTATGACATTTTATAAACCGTTTGTCTGTGTATGTAATAATAGCACTTTACACTAAGCTCCTACCTTATAGCAACTTTGGGTCTACCAACCACTCTAGCTGTGTCTATCCAACATCAAGATCTTATAGATTAAAGTAAGCAAACAGGTGTCCTTACACATACAGAATAGGCAACGGTAGAACGGGTGTAATGAGATGCAGCAGCTGTAGTGCTGCAGAGTTACAACTGATGAACACCAGATCATTTTGATTAGATATATATAATGTATTGTGTTACAGTCACTTAACTACAGATTCATCTTTCCTTTCTCTACAACTTGACATCTCAGCATCACGTCTCCTGATCACGTACATGGCAGTAATTATATTATCAATCTAAAGAACTCACCTCAATGAAAAGCTGACATTGATATACAGACTCTCTTAACTTGTTCTCAACTGCAGTTAGGGTACAGGTAATAGCAGTCTGAAAGTTTATCTGGTTCCTCTCACAGTCTAGACATGTGACTCCCATGGACATCAGGCCAGCAGTATCCTGCTCTGACCTCACACTCAGTCTTGTCCTTCTTGTGATCTCTGTAATTGCCCTGGTGTCTAGGTCTCTAGCTAGGGACATCTCCCTTGGAAGTTCAGCAACACTCAAGCATCAGAGCACAAAGTGGAACAGGCAGATGAACAGACCAGATTCAAACGAACCAGCAAGAACCCACTGGAACACACAAATCAGGTCCCGCCATCGCCCTCACCGCGGCCCTCAAGGAGGCACACTCAGTACATAAGTAAAAGCGGGCAACTTATTAGATATGTAGTCAGGCACAATATTAGTTCAGGGGAATCAGAATATAATCAGTACATGATATCACATACATAGGTGATATTACCACCAGTGCTTAGGTTGATAATGTTGTGGTAGTTCTCAGAAAGGATCATGGGTAATATCACATGAGATCACGCTGAGGAAGGATCATGAGTAATGTAATGTAGTTCTCAGAAAGGATCATGGGTAATGTAATGTAGTACATGGGGAGGATCATGAGTAATATAATGTAGTACATGGGGAGGATCATGAGTAATGTAATGTAGTACATGGGAGGATCATGGGTAATGTCATATCTGGTAGTTACAGGGAGGAACATGGCAGCTGGTAACACAATGATACGATGTGAGGAGAGCAGGAGTCTAATAGGGGCTGATGGCTCCTGACTCCCCCACTGGGCAGATACTTTTCCTCATCAGTTTGTACAGACAGAGGAGGGTGTAGAATAAGAGATTGTTGTAGTGACTAAACAAGGAGAATATGTGACTTCTGTATTTAGTGTGTATTACTCACCTGTGCTGATATCTGTAGGGATTTCCTCCTCCTTACACTGCTGATCACCCCTCACATACGTCTCTTCTTCTCCCTTTATATCTTCTACTTTAATACCAATCAGATGTTCACCCTGGGTAAACCACAAACTAATGAAATAAAACTATAATAATGCCTGATTTAATTAAATGACCCCTCTGTGATCCGGGGAATTTTATACTTTTGAAACCAGACCATATTTCAGGTTTTCTATGTATCGTTTTTAGCAATACAATTACTCTAACCCAAGTAAGTTTCAACAATAATCAATCAACTAGTTCTCCTAAGAACAGGGCTAACAAGTATATGTAAGTTATGTGAGGTAAAAGTTTTAGGGTCTCTCCCATTATAACTTCAATATCAATCAGGGCCTCACTATAAATGACCCACAAAACAATAACAAAATAATTAATAAATGCAGATTAAACAGAAGAATATCACATTACAAGATCACCACAACTTGTCTAGAGATCATATATTGTAGAGTCACATTTGTATTATGGGATTTGTTGAGACCCTCAATTCTATCTACCTGAGGGATATTGTGAGTTTCCTCTATATGATCCTGTGAATAAAGAGAACGGGGATATCTGTCGCAGGTATTTCTGTTACTAGATCCATCTGTAGGAAACACACAATAGCTGAATTATTCATATGTAATTATCTCAAAACTGCATTCTCCTTTACAATAATCAAAGAGATTCCTCTTACCCGGTGAGGTGAGGGACCGGTGATTCTCCATCATCACGTCTTTGTACAGACCCTTGTGTCCTTCTAAATACTCCCACTCCTCCATGGAGAAATAGACAGTGACATCCTCACACCTTATAGGAACCTGACACACACAATGATACAGTCATCACCCAGACACATCCCCTGGTGTTACTGTATAATGTCCCATTCCCAGCAGTCACCTCTCCAGTCAGCAGCTGAATGATCTTGTTGGTGAGTTCTAGAATCCTCTGGTCATTGTTTCTCTCATGTATCAGTGAGTGAGGTGGAGGCACCGTGATGGGGCTCTGGGTCCTGCTCAGTTCTGCTGTCGCATGAGGATGGCTGCTGGGTGACACACCAGACTTCTTCACTACTTCTAACCCTGTGTATTAAAGAGGAAACAATCAGCACAAAGAGTAGATGCAATTCACTTTTTCACAGATCCATCACTTAAGGCTATAATGCTAAAATAAACATATATTCTCACTAATTAATGGTCTCAGAAAGCCAGACTGAGAAATGCTTAAAACAACACTCCCAAGTAGGGGGCTGCTGTACAAAGGCATTATTCTCTAAGCTCCATGGTTCATCTCACACCCCTGGCCAAAAACTGGAGCTGTGTGATGCTGCAGAGGGTGCGTGTGAGGGTGTGTGTGTGGGAGGGGGGATTAATGATTGCATGAACTAATAACAGAAAACAATCCTTGTGATTTACCCATCTGCTGCCATTTTAAAGTGGTGAACAGAAATAACTTCCGTGATTACCTGGGAGCACAGCTTATAATCTATGGATCAATGGGAGATTGATACATGAGGAAAGTCTATTATGCGAGGAAGGGCATTCCACAAAGTGGGTGCAGCCTGAAAAATGTCCTGGGGGTAAATGTATCAAGATGAGAGTTTTCCAGCGGGTTTGAAAAGTGGAGATGTTGCCTAAAGCAACCAGATTCTAGCTGTCATTTTGTAGAATGTACTAAATAAATGATAGCTAGAATTTGATTGGTTTTTTAAACCCGACAGAAAACTCTCAGCTTGATACATTTACCCCCTGGAAGAGGCAATGGGAGCGGAAAATGTGGGTTGATGAGAAACGCAGATCTTGTGCAGAGAAGTGGGAGATATTTTGAGACAAGTGAAGAGATGTACGTTGGTGCAGTTTTGTTGTATGTTAGTAGAAGTATTTTATGTTGGATTTGGTAATAAACAGGCAACCAATGTAGAGACTGACAGAGCGGCAAAGCAGTGGAAGAAAGATTTGCAAGGAAAATCAATCAACCTCTGCGTGCAAAATACATTGTAGGGGTTAGAGTCTGATTCAGGGAAGACCAGTAAGGATGCTATTGAATAGTCAACGCAGGAAAGTGCTTTAATTAAAGTTCATAGATGTAACAGACAAAAAACGTAGGACATACCTGGGTTGCCATGAGTCCTTTAAGGAAACAGAATTACCAAGTAAACATAATTTATTTCCTCTTTGGACTCCCTGGCAGCCCTAATGAATGGGATGTAGACAAGCAATGACAACAAACATAGGGCGGGCTCAAGAAGTGACACCAATAATGAAATGCAATCATTGTATTGATCTATAGTCTGAAGGATTCTTCTTCCATACGGAGCATCCTAAGAAAACAGGCAATGTCTTGTAAGGGTGTGAAATAAACTAGTGCAGAATCCTAGACACCTCAAGACTGATCCTCTTATAGGTCCTGCAGGCAAGACAAAAAGTACATTGGTGACAGTTCTTGGGGAAGTAGACAGGCCACATGGTAGGTACATACACTGGAGTGGCAACCTAGCAAGAAAACCTGATAATACAATGATGTTGTGCTGCCACTGGAACGTGTAGATAGGTATCCGGTAAGTCTATAGATGTCAGAAAGCTCTTCTAGTGCTTTGACAATAGGACTTATGGATTCCATGTGAAAATGCTTTGTCTGTATGAACAGATTGAGTTTTCGCAAGTTGAGGACAGTCCGTAATCAACCTGTCTGCTGCTCTACCAGAAAAGGTTTGCAGTAGAAACCGGAATCTCTTTGGTTGACAGGAAATAATGAAGTCACCTGTTTTTCTATCAGTGTCTGCAGACTGCTGCACAATGCTTTTATCTGCACTGAGGAGGTTAAACTTTTGCATTTTACAAAGATGTCTGTCCGGAGTATTCCACTGAACTCTATCTTGTAACCTTTCTATACAATGTCTAGAACCCAAAGATCTGGGTAGTTAGTGTAATTCTATACTCTGGACCCCACAGTACACTATAGAGATTGTATCGGGCACAAGTAATTAAAAATCCTTTGGGCTAAATCTTTATTCCTTTATTACTCCCAAATGGCTCAGAATACTGGTTCTGGTGCGTTATCTTCTTGCTTCTTACAGTGCTGTCATGAGTTAGAAGACATTTACTTGTTGTGACAAAAGTGATATTAAATGTTTTGTGTATATGGAAAAGCAGGACAGTGAGAGGGAGTAACATATAATATACATCATACTTGCCAACCTTTAATACATTTCTTCCGGGAGCTGCAAGGGGGAGGTGGACGTATAGGGGGTGGGGCCTCGAAAATCGCGCCATTTTAGCCCCGCCCCCGTGATGTAATTACGCGAATCGCGTCATTTTACAGCGGGGGCGGGGCCAAACGCCACGATTCCCGTGTGAATCGCAGCGTTTGAACCGATTTCTGCCCACTTCACTAGGAAGTGGGCAGATCAGGGAGATTGCCAGACTCTCCCGGGAGTCCGGGAGACTCTCGCAAAATGCGGGAGTCTCCCGGACATTCCGGGAGAGTTGGCAAGCATGATATACATTATTATATAATATTAATCCTCCTGGAAATTATTTAAAATGTGACTGATGCATATGAAGAAAAAAGACAGTAACAGGGAAGAAATATATAATATACTATAATATATATCACCCCATATATACAGATACTGTGGGAGATGTCTGGAGACCCCTCACCCAACAAATAGAGAAGATTCATCAGTAATATCCCTACAGGGATTACATAGAGGACACATCACATAGTGACCCTTCCCCAGGTCACCAGAGTCTGCTCCCCCTGTCCTATAATGAAAGGGGAACAGTCTGCTCCATGTATATATAATAACATGACACCAAACACTGCTCCACCTGTATTATTATAAAAGGACAACAGATTATACTCCACCTGTGATTATATTGTTATTATGATGTCAGTAACACCTGATTCCCGTAAAAACAAGACGTCCCCGCTGCTTCCCCCTCACTCACCCACGGAAACGTTACAGAGAACTCCCGGTTACTACAGTACAATGGATTTCCGGTCAAAAATGAGCTTCAACAAAATGGCCGCCGCCGTGTGCAGGGACAGAGTAACCTGAGGCAATGCTGCCTCTGATCAGCTAGTCAGAGGGGCGTCTCTATGCAAATGAGGCGTGTGGCTTCATTGGAAGGGATTGTATTTTCTTACGTTATGAGCATCACGTGTCTTATTCCCACGTGACTAGTTCTAACCTCCAACATATCTACACAGACCGCCTGCAGAGGGGCGGGGCTATGCAAATGAGGGCTGTGACTTCAGGGTAAAGGATTGTATTTTTCTTACACACATATATATGTTGTGAGCAGCACATTTAATTTACTATATAATTTTAATTTTTCTTTTCTATATTAAATATTTTATGTTGGAGGAATCAAGACTCTGAATGAAAGTGAATTGAAGATCAATCAAGATAGATGGAGACACTCTGTTCATTGTAATTAAGGGGTCTATATGTTATTGGTGGCAGCAACTATCATTCTGTATCGATGCCTAGTGCAGGGATACTAAATGTAGTAACGTCACTATTTACCATGGCAGGGCTCATTGGTGAGATCCCCCCTCATAAACCATATAAAACACTTTTGCTGGTCTCCACATGTGACAATAGCTTTTAAAGGCTGGAGGAGAAAAGTGAAGCTGGTTGGTAAATGGAGTCAGATTGCAGTTCCTATAGGGGTCTATGGGGACTGTGGTAACCAGCAGAAAATAGGTTATGGCAGTAGAAAGTAAGAGCTCCTGTCATACTTGCCAACTCCCCTGGAATGTCCGGGAGACTCCCGCATTTTGTGAGAGTCTCCCGGGCGAGTGTGGCAATCTCCCGAATTCAGCCCACTTCTCAGTGAAGTGGGCAGAATTAGATCCCAAACGCCGCGATTCCCGGTGAATCGCAGCATCGAAATGATGCGATTTTGGTCGCCCCGCCCCCCTCATGCCCACCTCCACTAGCTGGCTCCCGGAAGAGAGCTGAAGAAAGTCGGTAAGTATGTCCTATGTTCTTCTGTTTATATTGTTTAAAAATACCTCCCAACCGTCCAGATTGTTCTACCAACAGGTGGAATATTCTAACTTGTTCTCTCCTCAGCACTGTGCACTGATGAGGCCAGGCATATTTAGTGCCATCCTTGGTGTCTAGGAGGCCCTGGAACAGTGCAGTCTAACGCTTTTGATCGGGTAAACCACAAATATCTCTGGGCTGTGTTGAGCAGGTGTTGTCTTCCAGCGAGATCCATCGGTTGGCTCCAAACTATTTACAGACTAGCGGCTAGCTAATATAATACCCTGCAAATCACAGGTATATTACTGCATGCACTCATTAAGAAAACTACATCTTCCAAAGTGTCTCTGGAAAGTTCATTGCAAATTGCATCTGCCATTTTGGGGGGGGACAAACTGCAAACTAGAGCCCCAGACTGCACTAGAAGCATGCAGAGGTTAGACAAGGCAACAAGTTACAAAAAGCCAGCGAAAATTGGGGAATTTGGAGACAGAATGTACTAAAAGGCTCCAGGATATTCTTGGGGAATTGGGAAGGAGCCAAACATGGACTGCTGGAGGCTAGTAGGTGGTTGCTCCGAGTTGTGCTGTGTGAATGCTGCCTGGGACTATGGAGGATCTACCCACAAGGAGTCACTGAGTGCTGTTGCTAAACTATTGCCTTGAGGGATGTATAAGCTAAAGTTCCAGCTTTAAAAGCCAGTCCAGAAGGAAACATATTTGGAGTAAAGCTCATCAGATGTCAGCAGGACTTATATAAAGACAGATAAGTTTATATTCTATTTTGCCTTGAACATACCAAGTTATTAAAGTGAAACAAGTGAGACATCAAGCTGTGTTTTTCAAACCTCTGGCTCGGATTCTAACATTGCTATTATTATTATTATTACCGTAGATTTTTAAGGCGACACAGTGCTCCGCAGTGCCGTACAGTAGAGAAAACAGTACATACATAAAACAGGGCCATACAAAGTAGTGCTTCAGAGTGGAGATTAGGACACTTGTGAGGGTACATTAGTGTGAATAGTGTTATAAGGGATAAGGTCACCTCTAAAAACTAGATGACTTATCAAAGAGCGTCTAAAGATTTGAAGGCTGTGGGAAAGTCTGATTGAGCATGGTAGGGAATTCCATAAGTGGGAAGCAGCACGGGAGAAGTCTTGTAGGAAGGAATGAGAGGTGGTTACCAGAGACAAGGTGCAGGTTACAGGTAGATCTAAGAGGAGAGAGACTATTTTGAGTGGTGCCAGGAATGTCAGATAACAGGAGGTTGCAATAGTCAAGATGGGAGATGATGAAAGATTGGATAAGAATTTTGTTAGCATGTTGAGTAAGAAAAGGGCATATTCTGGAAATATTTTTAAGGTAGAGTCGACAGGACTGGGAGAGAGTCTGGAAGTGAGGAATAAAGGAGAGGGTGAAGTCAAGTGTGACACCAATGTAGCAGGCTTGAGAGACTGACGAAATTGTGGTGTTATTGATAGTGAGGGAGATTTGAGGGCAGGTGGTGATTCTGGCAGGAGGGAAAATAATAAGCTCTGTTTTGGACATGTTGAGCTTTAGGTAGTGTTGGGACATCCATGTGGAGATAGCAGAAAGACATTTGGTTACACGAGATAGTACAGAAGGAGAGAGGTCAGGGGAAGAGATGTAGATTTGGGTGTCATCAACGTAGAGGTGGTATTGGAGGCTGAATGAGCATATTAGTGCTCCAAGAGAAGAGGTGTACAATGAAAAAAGTAAAGGGCCAAGAACAGAGCCTTGTGGGACCCCAGCAGATAGTGGGAGTGGAGGGGGGGATGTGTGAGAGGTAGAAACACTAAAGGTGCGGTTATATAGGAAGGAAGTGATCCAGGAAAGAACTGTGTCACGAAGGCCAATTGAGTGAAGATTGTGTAGGAGAAGAGGGTGATCAGTGTCAAAAGCAGCAGAGATGTCGAAGAGAATGAGTAAGGAGAAATGACCATTAGACTTTGCAGTAAGTAGATCATTGATCACTTTTGTGAGAGCAGTTTCAGTGGAAGGTTGGGGGCAAAAGCCTGATTGCAGAGAGTCGACAATGGAATTAGAGGAAAGAAAGTGATACAAGCATTTGTACACTTATTGACCTAGTATTTCGGTGGCAAAGGGGAGGAGAGAAATAGGATGGTAGTTGGAGAGACAGACTGGATCGAGAGATGGTTTCTTTAGAATTGGTGAGATGAGCAGATGTTTAAAGAAGGATTGAAATGTGCCAGTGGAGAGAGACAGGTTGAAGAGGTGAGATAGAGATAGGAATGCAGTGGAGGAGATGGAGCGGAGAAGTTGGGAGGGAATAGGGTTAAGGGGACAGTTTGTAGGGTGAGATGATGAGTTGAGTGCAGAGACTTCGAGCGTGAAGCACTGTGGTTCTACAAATATCCCTGAGGAAGCCCCCAGCGGGGTGAAACGCATAGGCTACTTTATTGACATCCACTTTCACTTTGGACATTATTTTTTTCATTTCCATCTACTGAAAGCAGAATCGCCGAATCTAACTCCAGGCGCATGTGCGGACATATACCATCGCCCAGCGGGTTCCTATACACACACTTCTGGCTGAGAGCGGTTTCCCCACAGCTCTCGCCTACTCTACCTAAGGAGACTGATTCTTCATAAGAAGGATAAGATCGCCGACACCAACCAGATGCAAGTGCGCAACTCACTGAACTACTCTAGCGAGTCCATAGGAGAAGTCCACGCTTGTGGTTAATCTCTACAATTTGGATATCAGTTCTACTCGTGAGCACTACCCACCCTTCCCAGATAAGAGTCATCACTATTGCTTTCGTTTGTTGTTTTTTTAGACTGGAATCCAGGGGTCAGCATGTTTATACTGGATGTCTAAGACTTATGGACTTCAGTCCTACACCTTAGCCCCCATTGTTTTTATACTTCTTATGAGTTTTATTTAAGAAAACATATATTCTGGTAATTTTTTGTTTTTCTTGCTGATATATGTATTATTATGCCTGTTTTGCCACCTCAATACAGATAAACTTTATTTATTATTATGTTTGTACCATTTAGTTACACATTTGTTTCATTCTGGATTGCGCTGGGGAATTACGTATACTTTGTTCTGCCTAACCGAGGAGTCTAAGACCAACTCCTATCCCCCTGTTCCCCTGGCTGCCCCATCTCACCCTCCCGTGGGAAGCGCTGACCCCCATTTGTTTTATATATCCACAAATACTTGATAGCTGTCATGAATCGGGGTCTTAGCCCTGTTTACACCACTCGGCGGTATCATATTACCGTACATCTTCCTCCTGGTAGTATGCAGCATGTTATCCTGGGACAAGCGTGGCTTCTGTCTGCAGCCCTGGAGGCTGCCATCTTGGGTGAGACATTTGCTAAGCTTCCTGCTGAGTCTGAACACCTGATTCCATTCCCCAATTGGCTTCCTCTGCAGACTATAAAAGAGTCCCCTGATACACTCAGCAAGTTGCCAGTGCAACACTTCCTAGTTCCAGATCTACAGTGGCTTTTGTTTTGTTGCTTCATACTATCTGCTGAATACAGAGATCTAGCCTTAATGTGTACACAGCTTCATCCGGATTACTGCTTCTATTCTCCCGCTGTGTACATGTCTCCACCATTACCTCTGAGTGAATTCAACCTCAACCTGCTGCTGTATTATGGACTTTTCTCAGTGAGTTTAACCATTCGTGTGATTTCATCTTCATCTATTGCTATTACATAAACTGCAAACCTTTAACCATTCGTGTGAATTCAACTTCATTCATAAAGCTATCTTTAGTGAAACGTACGTTGGGGCACATGGGTAATTGACATCATTCGTGACGTCATACCCGTAAGTGAGAGCCAGTGAGCGGCGATGCCGCTAACGCTTCCTGACTCACATATCTCAATGGTCAGAAAACTTTTATATTTCAATATATCGCCGCTTGTTCCCTTTCTGGGTTAGCATTAAGTATCTATTACTGGTTAGGCGCCTTATCATGTATCTATAACGTGTGACATGTCTCACATGTGCATAGTGCACTAATATATTTCAACAGCGCTACTATTATCCTCCAAGCTAGCAGTATTGGGGTATTAACAATTGATACCTTGTTACTGAGTACAGCAAGTGAATCCAATACCGCCAACGCTCTCCTACATATATATTTCAATGGTCAGAAATGATCAAATATTGTAATGTAGCACAGTATTTTTCCCTTTGGGTTAGCAGCAAGCACTTTTCATTAATTTGGTGCTTTAATTATGTATCTGCAACAAGTGATATTCTCAACATATGTTTAGTGCACTAATGTATCCCAATATCGCTACCATTATTTTCTAGGCAAGTGTTTATATACTAGCACTGATATTCTATTATCTATCAAGCAAAAATATATAAACACATTACATCTATGCATATGACTATACCCAGACATAGCTGATCAGATAATAGAAACCCTGCTAACAATTATATCTACTGAGGGATTCTTTACCCTGAACTCTAAATACCTCATATACTATATGTTATGCTGACTAGTAGTTGATCCATGTCACTGGGATTAGTCTGATCCAATATTATTTGCAGAACATCTCAGATCCTATTCGTCCCTACTTCTCATCCCATATAGTTAATGAGGGTGTTGATATTTGGATCATATTAACAATAATAAACCCCCGCTATTTTCCTGGCTCCACTGTCCGTGGTATCATTTTATACACTTTTTTCACTTATTTTTCACGTTTATCTTTTTCACTTTTTTACCATGAGGCTATCTCAATAGAGATATGTTTTTTAACTAATTTCTATTAATAAAGGCATTTGCCCTATAAAAAAAACAAAATATAAATAACTCTTGTATTGGATTATCTGATATATTTCCTATATATTGTTAGTAGAACAGGCATGAACCTGGAATGTGAGAGATACTCTCAACTATCAGGACCGGATTAGGAGTGCTCTAGAAATCCATTTATTTTCTTTCTCTCTCTGTGTCTTATTCATGTTTATTAATGGAAAGAGCGCCCCCTCACTATGATAATGATTTTGATGATATCTAGATGAGGTATATCCCAACCCTGTGCGGATTACTCCCCTCTTTTTTCTACACTCAGCAAGTTGCCAGTGCAACACTTCCTAGTTCCAGATCTACAGTGGCTTTTGTTTTGTGGCTTCAAACTACCTGCTGAATACAGAGATCTAGCCTTAATGTGTACACAGCTTTATCCGGATTACTGCTTCTATTCTCCCGCTGTGTACATGTCTCCACCATTACCTCAGTGAATTCAACCTCAACCTGCTGCTGTATTATGGACTTTTCTCAGTGAGTTTAACCATTCGTGTGAATTCATCTTCATCTATTGCTATTACATAAACTGCAAACCTTTAACCATTCGTGTGAATTCAACTTCCTCTGTTGTTGTTATTATCTGAATTGCAAACCATTAACCATTTGTGAAAATTCAGCTTCATTCTAATTTCTAATGCTGAAATAAATACCTTGGTAGTTATTACTTGTGTGGATTCACCTTCTTTGCACCTTCAAGCAAGCTCTATGAGCAAGACATTTATCCAGCTCACCCCGTTTCCACTACACTCCTGCCACAGCTAGTCCATGAGGTCCCGACACGGATACCAGAAACCCTATTGCCGTGACAATAGCTTTATTTTTACACTGAAATTTAAAGTAGTTCTAGGACATGCCCTATCCCAAATATAAATATGTCCCCACATATTAAATTCACCTCCCCCTTCAATGCAAAATGGTTTTGCCAAAGTGCAAATTTACTCCATTTATATGGTTTGCTTTCCTTAATGACTCAGGCCATTCTTCTTCAGTTACTGGAAAGAATGAATTAAGGGTGGACTGGGGAGTGTAGGTAAAGGTGAGTGGAATTTGGCATGAGGAAATATCTTGTCGAATGGTGATGATTTTGTCTTTGAAATAGGTGGCAAAATCATGGGCTTTGAGGTAGGAAGGGGGAGGAGGTTCAGGTGGGCAGCGAAGTGAGTTGAAGGTGGCAAAGAGGCGATGTGGGTTATAAGACTAGGTGGATATTAGAGATTTGAAGAATGTTTATTTGGCTGTTTACAGGGCAGTGCTGTAAGATAAAAGGATGAATTTATAGTGGAGGAAATCAGGATAGGAAACAGATTTTCTCCAGTTGTGCTCTGCAGTGCGGGAGCACTTTTGCAGGTAGTGGGACTGCTTGTTGTGTCATGGTTGGGGTTTGGATCGTTGGAAACTATATGTAGTAGCTGGAGCTGCATTGTCTAGGGCTGAAGTGTGTGTTTTGTTATAGAAAGAGGAAGCCCGATTAGTACAGGACAATGGCTGTTTTAGTGAAGATGAGAAGTGGATTGGGTTAGGAGTACTTACGTTTCGTTGTGTACCTGTGGATTTGGGTGCAGGGGGAAGGGCATGAGGTAAGGTGAGGCTGAAGGTAAGGAGGTTGTGGTCACAGAGTGGGAAGGCTAAATTGGAGAAACTAGAGATGGAGCAGTAGCAGGAGATGACAAGGTCAATGGAGTGCCCATCACAGTGGGTGGGAGATGAAGTCCATTGGGAGACACAAAAGGAGAAAGTGAAAGAAGTTTAGTGGCAGAAAAGACAGTGGAATTATCAATGGGAATGTTGAAATCGCCAAGTATGAGAGTAGGCAGGTCAAAGGATAGAAAAAAAGTAAATCAGGAAGCAAAGTTGTAAAAGAATTGGGAAACTGGGCCCTAGGGGGCGATAAATAACAGCAACATGAAGGTGGAGAGGATAAAATAGATGGATAGTGTGGACTTCAAAGGAAGAGAATGAGAGGGAGGGTTCAGAGGGAATGACTTGGAAGGTGCAGGTTGGAGAAAGTAGAATACCTTCTCCACCACCTTGTTTGTTTCCAGGTCTAAAAATTAATGTTTTACCCAGACTCCTGTATTTTTGACAGACACTCCCAATCCATGTACCTAACACATCCTCAAACACTTGCAACAAATCCTCTCCAAATTTATTTGGGCAGGCCGCAAACCAAGATTGCAGATGCGTATTCTCTTCAAACACCAGACTTCAGGTGGCCTGGGACTACCGAACTTAATAAAATAATATCAAGCTATGCACCTGCACATTGCATCCTTTGGCACTCACCAAACCACCTATGTTTATACCCACATAGTCAGACCTATTACAAGTATATTCCCCATATTCCTTGCTTTGGATATCCCCACAACATAGAACTAAACGCCTAGCTCAACTCTCCACAGCGAGATTCTCTACATTAATGTGGGATCGAATGACTCGGACCTATGCTTTGTGCTCCACTTATCCTTTATTAGTGCCTTTATGGAATAAGGCACACTTTGCCCCATGTATGCATCACAAAATATTCCACCACTAGACCCAACATATTATACTCTTCGTCTGGGATATAGCCTCTATGCGTTTTTTCCCCTCTTTCTCGGAACTCAACACAAGATTGGACCTACCGCATAAGATTTTTTTACCAATATCTTCAGATAAGGCATTCCCTGCAAATTCCGTTTCCTTCAGATCAATGATCCACACTGGAGTCTATGTGTTGCGGCTCTCTCTCCACAAAAGGTCTCATATCTACATTATTTCCACTGATTATTAATCACAATCTATACCATATTTCAAAACTCTACAAAAACGTTTGGGGGTCCTGCCCAAAAATAAGACCCTATTGGCAATAAATTTACACTCTCATTACCTCAATGACACAGATCAACATGCCTGACTCTGTTATTCTCGCTTCACTCCAGGCCAAATACACCACGGCCAGTGTAAAAATTGATTAGGCATAACTTAAATGCTGCAAAGTGCTTAATAGCAGCAGATTGGAAGAATGTTTCTCCCCCTTCACTCTCAGCAACTATAAATAGTATCTGGTCATTCTACCACCTGGAAAGCATTACTGTCACCCTAAATAACACACCAATTAACTTCCAAAATACTTGGACTCCCCAGACAAGTTATTATGAAGCTGAGCCTCCATTAACCACCGATTGACATCCCTCAAGTATCCTGGACCTAACCTTTGGGCTACCTCGCTAACTATAAACCCATCCACTAATAAGCTACCACCCACCCATGTTATTATTTTTAGATATCTCACAAACTCCCCCGACTCGTTAGACTATCTCACTAATAGTTGTAAACCCTTGACTGCTTGCCACCTCATCCCTAATTTTCCCACTTCTTGTTAATCTTCTCTCAAAACAAGTTATAATGCTGATAGCTACTCAAACAGCTAACAATAATCTGTCTCCTCTTTCAATTAATTTTTACTTTTATTACTATGTAATATTGCTAACTGAATGCAATAGAATTGCTGTGTTTTCTTGTTAATTTGTGAAAGACAATAAACATTTACTTTTCAACTAAAAACAAAATGTAATCTATACTTCCTTAAGCAGGGGAGCTTATATACAGTGTAAGTTGCATTTATGCTTGATTTTTTTTTCAATACTTTTTTATTAGAAACATCTTACGCTGAAAAAGCATTACAAGATCTTGACAGGTACATCAGTAACACGGTATACATTTTAGACAGACATAGCAGTGTGTAAAACACTTTCTCACAGTGCTTTTGCAATTGGAAGTTAACTGTGTATCTATCTAATTCTATAAAGATGTTGTTTTAAACACTTTAAACTATAAGGTTGGGGGGTAAAATGGCGGAAAGAAGAAGAGGGAGAGAAAGTGAACGTGGGGAGGGATGGTGAATTGAAGGTTCACGCATCAGATAGGAAAGGATTGAACTTGTCTAGTGGTTCTATTCCACACCAGATTTCTACTGGAATTGAAATAAAGGTTGGTTATGATATGAAGTCCACAGGGACCAGACTTTATAGAAAGACACGGAGGAGCCCCTCAGTATACTGGTGATGTGTTCCATCTGGTAGGTGTGCCAGACTCGATTACAGGCCATTGGAAGTGTTGGTGGGCTGGGGCTTTTCCAGAAGGCAGGCTGTATTGGGTGATCATCATCACCCAGTACAGCCCCCTTGAAAGACACCAAGTGCATTTCCCTATTCTGACTCATTATAAAAGCAGCAATACTGCACATCTCACAAGTCACAGTATTCTTGCCCAACATCTCACTCTTTGTTTGCAATACATCACTTGACAAGGATTCACCCAACATTTCCCCAACAGAATCTTCTAACACTATACTTTCACATATCTGTTTGGATTCTATGTCTTCCTTATCTGTAGTGCATATGTATTAATTTGCTAGAAAAATCTCTCCTCTCAGACAACATGTTAGCTCTTAAAATTTCTTTATGGGTAAAACAAACCCCCCTCATTTCTCAACTGCATCCCTCTGGGCAGACTCCCACTGAATCACAATATAAACAGTTCAAATCTGTATGTATAATGTTCACTGCACCCTTTCTTAACCTCTTTGCAGCGATTGACCGCATTTATTAATTTTTTTACAGATTTTAAAACTTTTTGGCATTTTTCCAAAGTTTGAAATTACTCAATGCAGGTATTACTTTTTCAGATTTACAACTTTTTCTCCCTTTACAAAACATGATTCTAGTACGACAAACAAACAAATCTCAGGTGAGCCAGAGACACAAGGTCTTCAAGACCATTCACAAATCTCTTACAGATTAACCTTTTGAAACTTTGCCAAGCAGCGCCATTAAATGTTCCACGTTGAATAAGGTTCTTTCGGTTTCAAAGAGTTAATGACTCATGAATGCAAGATTTATTGTGACATTTACCTTTATTTTTACGATAAACATAACATAAAAGAAAAAGTAAATCAAATACATAGCTTCCAATATGTTCCAGTAACAGTCAATTTCCACACGAAAGCTGAATAAAGGGTCATGGAATCAACTTACATATAAGGGTATGAATATATTTTCAGACTTGCTATTGTTACATTACGGATAAGAAATAATATATACTCCGCTGCTTATATTAAGTGGAAACTTCATTGCAATTGTGTTTTACCCGTATTGCCTGTTTCCCTCATTGTCTGCATTGTAATACTCAATAAAATATCTTTAAAAAAAAAAAAAGAAATAATATATTCTCACTCATGTGCAGGAACATCTGAGACAACGCCTAACATTATATGTTAAGATGTCTCGGCCCAGCCTTTGATCAGATAAGCATTTTACAATACACACAGAAAAGTATGAATACAACAAAATGGAGCTCAGTGGCCATTTTCATAGACCTGTTACTCTGTCAAACACAAGATACGACAGTTTCAATTTGCACATACATTGACTACACAATGAAAGGGGGTTATTTGGTAAAGAGGTCCCTCTGCTGAGACAGACATAAAACTCCAACTGGAGTTTGCGAGAACACATCTGAACAAGCCAAAATCCTTCGAGAAGAAGGTCATACACACACTAATTATAGCAGAAAGCAACCACCCTACCAGTACTATCTTTTAAGTGTGTGAGAAAACCGGTGGGAAAACCACACAAAGATTGGGAGAACATAGAAACTGATAGTTAGGGACTTGGTCAAAACCAAACCCATGACTCTGGCGCTGTGAGATAGTGCTTGGGTCATATAGTACCCCATATGATGACAATGTGGTCTTTCTATCATTGCGGAGAGTTAGACCGACATCTAATAGAATAACTAAACTGCACTTAATTCCCCAGATGAGCAAACTGTTGCATAATTATATTGAAGACACACATTCTAGTTCTATGTTTACCTAGTAATTCATTTGTGATATATTAATAAATTGCGTGACTTTGAAGATTCAAATTACTCTATTAAGCGGGGATACCAATATACAATTCTGAGTATAGTCTAAAATTTTATTTTTCAAAAATTTTCACTTCTAAAATAATGGAAATCAAATACCACTGCAATTCTGCATCATATATTTTTATCATATCACGGAATTTTATTTTCCTCTATGAAGACTCTCATGTTTAAGAAGATCTGATTCATGTGTAAAATATTTCCCACATTCAGAACATGGAAATGGCTGCTCACATATGTGAACTCTTCGATGTTGAATAAGACGCGATTTGCGTGTAAAACATTTTTCACATTCAGAACATGAAAATGGCTTCTCACCTGTGTGAAGTATCTGATGTTGAATAAGATGTGTTTGACATTTAAAACATTTTCCACATTCAGAACATGGAAATGGCTTCTCACCTGTATGAGTTTGCTGGTGTTCGGCAAGATATGATTTCCTTCCAAAATATTTCCCACATTCAGAACATGGAAATGGCTTCTCACCTGTATGAGTTCGCTGGTGTTCGGCAAGATATGATTTCCTTCCGAAACATTTCCCACATTCAGAACATGGAAATGGCTTCTCACCTGTGTGAGTTCGCCAATGTATAAGAAGAGCTGATTTCTTTAGAAAACATTTCCCACATTCAGAACATGGAACTGGCTTCTCACCTGTGTGAGTTCGCCAATGTTTAAGAAGAGCTGATTTCTTTAGAAAACATTTCCCACATTCAGAACATGGAAATGGCTTCTCAGCTGTATGAGTTCGCTGGTGTTTGGCAAGATATGATTTCCTTCCAAAATATTTCCCACATTCAGAACATGGAAATGGCTTCTCACCTGTATGAGTTCGCTGGTGTTCAGCAAGATATGATTTCCTTCCGAAACATTTCCCACATTCAGAACATGGAAATAGCAATAGCTTCTCACCTGTGTGAGTTCGCCAATGTTTAAGAAGAGCTGATTTCTTTAGAAAACATTTCCCACATTCAGAACATGGAAATGGCTTCTCACCTGTGTGAATTCGCTGGTGTTCAGAAAGATAGAATTTCTTTCTAAAACATTTTCCACATTCAGAACACGGAAATGGCTTTGCACCTGTGTGAATTCGCTGGTGTTCAGCAAGATATGATTTCGTTCTAAAACATTTTCCACATTCAGAACATGGAAATGGCTTCTCACCTGTGTGAGTTCGCTGGTGTTTAATAAGACATGATTTCTTTCTAAAACATTTCCCACATTCAGAACATGGAAATGGCTTTGCACCTGTGTGAGTTTGCTGGTGTTCAGCAAGACATGTTTTATTTCTAAAACATTTCCCACATTCAGAACATGGAAATGGCTTCTCACCTGTGTGAGTTCGCTGGTGTTCAGCAAGTAAAGATTTCCTTCTAAAACATTTCCCACATTCAGAACATGGAAATGGCTTCTCACCTGTGTGAGTTCGCTGGTGTTCAGCAAGTAATGATTTCCTTCCAAAACTTTTCCCACATTCAGAACATGAAAATGGCTTCGCACCTGTGTGAACTCTGTGATGTCTAGCAAGATTTGACGGCTGTCTGAAACATTTCCCACATTCAGAACATGAAAAAGGCTTCTCATCTGTGTGAACTCTCCGATGTGTAGCAAGATCTGATTTCTCTTTAAAACTTTTTTCACATTCGGAACATGAAAAAGGTTTCACACCTGTGTGATGTCGTTGATGTCTAATAAGACTTGATTTCAATGTAAAACATTTATCACACTCAGAACATGCAAATGGTTTCTCACCTAAGTGAACTCGCTGATGATCAGCAAGATTTGATTTCTGTCTAAAAAATTTCCCACATTCAGAACATGAAAATTGTTTATCATCTGTATAAGCTGTACTGTGTGTAACAATATCCGAGTTGTAAAGTGAACATTCCTCATTAATTGAAGGCTCAGATGATATATTTGCACAGTGAAGTAATCGATGTATATTTAGGGCAATGGGGTTTTCTCCTGAAGAATTTTGTGTGATGTTGTCATGTTCCATTTCACAATCTGGAGATAAAATGAGATGTCTCTCCGAGTTATTCCAGCTGTACAGTTCATCTGCTGGGAAAAAAATAAATATATGGAAATACACATTTCTGCAGAACAGATTTTTTGATTTTTTTTACTACAAGTGTATTTCAATACCACAACATTTCCATACAAACAGTGAATTCAACATTTTCAAGTTTCAATTTGTGAATGAAGAATAATAAATTCTATTAAAAAGCTTCCATTACATGCTATGATGTCACACTGCTATTCAAGACTGCTCATTGGTTAGAACTTTATGACGAGAAGTCGACATCATTATTTAAGACAACTGAGCAAGAAGAGGACCCAGGAGCGCCAAGAAAGGTGAAAACATTTCTCTGAAATCTCTCCAGTGGACCCTGATGAAATAGGAGCCCTGATCTTACGTCTACTAGAGACTGGTGTTCTGTAAGGGTGCAACCTCTGGGCTTGGTACTGGGATTCCTGGGGGTAAATGTATGAAGTATCGGTTTCTGCAAATCACCAGAAGTCGGCCATTGCCACTTTAAATTTTCGTTGCAAAGTCACCGATTTCCAGTGACTTGCAGAAACCGATGCGTCATAGATTTACCCCGTGGACTAGATTCAGACACCTTACCTATAATCTAACCTGTAATCATAGTTACAATCTAAAACATTCACTTTTAACAATGTTCACTCACACTCTACACTTATATGCAGGTCACATTTGCTGGTCTGACCTCACACTGTCTTATCACTCTCAGGATCTCCATCTCAATCTTTGCAACTGTACCTCTCTCTCTAACAAGGGACATCTCCATTAGAGGTCAGACACAACCAAGCATCCAAGAGCACTAATTTAAACAGGTATATGAACAGACCGGACATGAACAAACCCTGGTACGAACGAGCATAACCCACCAGAACACATCACCTTTTTAAACACTAAGCTCCTGTCAGAGCTCTCGGTCCACACTCAATAATTACATCACAGGAGCGTTACTCTCTCTCTCTTTAGCATCACACCTCAGAGGGTCATTATGCTTATGCACTACCGAAGCACACACTTAGTCCCACTCACAGCATATAAATAACTATACAGAATAACATTTTAACTTAGATAAACATATAAGAAACTTTCTTGATAATCTCCTGCCCTTGCAAAACAAACAGAATGGCAGAGAACAACAATCTTCTTTCCAATTATACTTTTACAACATTCCTCTGGACCAAAAATCAAAGCATGCACCATTTTCACATGCTATACTTTTATAGATATTTTCTGCTCATGAATGATCCATTGCAAACATTGACAAAGTGTCACGAAACAAAGTCCCAGACACTTCCCACAAGGACTAAGCCATGAGACCCCACCCTATTAATCATGGTCAGAGTTTCTCAAATATCAGGGTGCCCCTATGTTGTCCCCAGAAGGATAGGGAGATGCAAGTACCAAGCATGTTCAATAATGGTTCTGTATGCCCAGGATCTCAGTGGCAGGGGTAGGTTGGGAACTTAAAGTGGTCCTGGAAAAAATTATACAATTAGCCTCATGTCGGTGAGACTAAAACTACTGTAGACGGAGTCCACACATACGGATAGGGTTAGTACACAGCAAGCCCTAGCCACAACGGTGATAGACGAGGACAATGCAACACGCAATGGTAGGAAATTTCACAGCAAGCAGAGCCTGTCACGGTAGGTCAAGATAATGCACAAGTAGGTAAAGCAATCACAAGCAGGCCGAGTTAGCACACCGGTGGGTGGTATACATGTATTAGATATGTGAGTAGTGTAACTTAACCCAGCCTCAGGGAGTTCCCAGGGTTTGCATTAATTTGAGTAGTTAGGTCTCAGAAATCCTTGCTCTTACATGAAGTCTGGCCAACATCAGATAGATCAACTGGGATCTCATCCACTGTCAATCTCCCACTGGTTCTTAAGTCTCCCTAGCAGTATAAAATTGAATACAAATCTCATTGCCTCCACTTACATGTACGTGAGATGGTGGGGTATGCCCTTACCACAAAGAATAGGGACCACCCTCCTAATGTCCTCTGTACCTCTTCTTGCGGGCAGAGATGGCTTTTATATCTAAAAAACACATACTAATATAGCTGTAAATCACATCAACAATTCAAAAGATATTATTTTTTGTTCAAATTAAACAAATATACTCATGTAGGCACCATACAAAATGTAATGAGTCTTGTTTTACATTTTGCTTAGTGCATACATGGGTGTATTTTCGTTTCAGTCGAAAAAAAAATAATATCTTTTTAATTGTAGATATTATACAGTTTTGCATGATAATTTGGTCAGTATTAGTGTCCGCCCCACAGCACAGCCGGCATGCCAGCGTCCCGACTTACTGAAGCAAAGCAAACTGTGGATGAACCACACTGGTGACTGCAGCATGGGAACCACAAAATGGCCGCCACAACATGACATCCCTTTGCTAAGCAGAACCATAGTATGGCTGTCCAAAGATGGTCACCACAGAACGGGAATTCTTTTGTCCACAGAATACAGACTGCTCTGCCCATAGAGGGAGGAAACTCCTCAAGTTACAGGAGGCTTCTGAAACAGTGTTGTCGGAAGTTACTCCAAACCTGGCTACAGAGTTTGCTGCCATCAGGCTGCACAGGAGAAGAGGAATCTGTCTGTTTGGGACTCCGACCGGCAACATGTTTACAGTATCGAAGGGCGCAGCCCACACTGTCACAGATCCGGAGGAAGTGGCAGATATGATAAGACAATCCACATTTTACGATACCAAGTTAGCTCAAGCAACCTGGTGTTATTCTCAGTCATTTCTATGGTTATAGATGCTGCAATTTTATTACTGAATTGAAAGAGAGCAAAAGATACCAGTTACAGCATGTGACAGGCCTTGTTAATATGTCGCCTTTGGTGTCGTCCTTGCCAGCGACAGCTTTTCTAGTGGTTGTGTTTACTCCCTTGTAACCTCTCTTCATGTAAAGTCTCAGCACATCAGCTTGTTGTATAAGTTCTTGAAGGCTTCCACGTTATCTCCAGTGGACTGCTGTGTGCCCATCTATCTACATCAAATTTTGAAACAGGGTTGATGGTTCGCACCTCTGCTCTTTACTGCTTAGCTCTGCGCACACTAGGACTTACTCTCCTTTACCCTTGCAACAAGGGGCTGTTCTGCCCTGAACGTCTGATATGCACCTACTGACCAGATATATTTTGGCAGGCATCTCACTGATTCTTCTACCTGCTTAGACATCACCTTGGTCTGCAAGGTGGGAAGGATTCTCTATCTTGGCCAGGTTTGTCGCGGAGATTGGTTTAAATGAGGTATCCAGCAGTCTCAGGAGAATGCTACACACAGTAAATCTCGAGGTGAATCTCCCACATTTAGCTTTTAGAAGTCCTTGATAGATTATTGGTAGGTGATGTCCCATTTGTTGCAGCACTTCTCACAAAGGTTTTGTTAGATTTCTGGTGGGGCATCTCTCCTTTCCAACAGCTTGAGCCAATGACCTCGGCCTTAAGGGTGCTTATTCTGCCATCTTGTAGAGCACCATGTTGCATGACATTTTAGAAACAGTTTGTTTGTGTAATAATAGCACTTTACACTAAGCTCCTACCTTATAGCAACTTTGAGTCTACCTGTGTCTAGCTGTCCAACATCAGGATCTTGTGGATTAAAGTAAGCAAACAGGTGTCCTACACATACAGAGTAGGTAACGGTAGAACGGGTGTAATGAGATGCAGCAGCTGTAGTGCTGCAGAGTTACAACTGATGAACTGTATGAACACCAGATCATTTTGATTAGATATATATAATGTATTGTGTTACAGTCACTTAACTTAACTACAGACTCATCTTTCCTTTCTACACAACTTGACATCTCAGCATCACGTCTTCTGATCACGTACATGGCAGTAATTATATTATCAATCTATAGAAACTCACCTCAATGAAAAGCTGACATTGATATGCAGACTCTCTTAACTTGTTCTCAACTGCAGTTGGTGTACAGGTAATAGCAGTCTGAAAGTTTATCTGGTTCCTCTCACAGTCTAGACATGTGACTCCCATGCACATCAGGCCAGCAGTATCCTGCTCTGACCTTACACTCCGTCTTCTCCTTCTTGTGATCTCTGTAATTGCCCTGGTTCCTAGGTCTCTAGCTAGGGACATCTCCCTTGGGAGTTTAGCAACACTCAAGCATCAGGGAGCACAAAGTGGAACAGGCAGATGAACAGACCAGATTCAAACGAACCAACATCAACCCACTGGAACACACAAATCAGGTCCCGCCATCGCCCTCACCGTGGCCCTCAAGGAGGTACACTCAGTACATAAGTAAAAGCGGGCAACTTATTAGATATGTAGGCAGGCACAATATTAGTTCAGGGGAATCAGAATATAATCAGTACATGATATCACATACAAAGGTGATATTACCACCAGTGCTTAGGTTGATAATGTTGTGGTAGTTCTCAGAAAGGATCATGGGTAATATCACATGAGATCATGCTAAGGAAGGATCATAAGTAATGTCATTTCTGGTAGTTACAGGGAGGAACATGGCAGCTGGTAGCACAATGATACGATGTGAGGAGAGCAGGAGTCTAATAGGGGCTGATGGATCCTGACTCCCCCACTGGGCAGATACTTTTTCCTCATCAGTTTGTACAGACAGAGGAGGGTGTAGAACAAGAGATTGTTGTAGTGACTGAACAAGGAGAATATGTGACTTCTGTATTTAGTGTGTATTACTCACCTGTGCTGATATCTGTAGGTATTTCCTCCTCCTTACACTGCTGATCACCCCTCACATACGTCTCTTCTTCTCCCTTTATATCTTCTACTTTAATATCAATCAGATGTTCACCCTGAGTAAATTACAAGCTAATGAAATAAAACTATAATAATGCCTGATTTAATTAAATGACCCCTCTGTGATCCGGGGAATTTTATACTTTTGAAACCAGACCATATTTCAGGTTTTCTATGTATTGTTTTTAGCAATACAATTACTCTAACCCAAGTAAGTTTCAACAATAATCAATCAACTAGTTCTCCTAAGAACAGGGCTAACAAGTATATGTAAGTTATGTGAGGTAAAAGTTTTAGGGTCTCTCCCATTATAACTTCAACTTTAATATTAATCAGGGCCTCACTATAAATGACCCACAAAACAATAACAAAATAATTAATGAACTGAGATTAAACAGAAGAATATTACATTATAAGATCACTACAACTTGTCTAGAGATCATATATAGTAGAGTCACATTTGTATTATGGGATTTGTTGAGACCCTCAATTCCATCTACCTGAGGGATATTGTGAGTTTCCTCTATATGATCCTGTGAATAAAGAGGACGAGGACATCTGTCTGAGGTATTTCTGTCACTAGATCCATCTGTAGGAAACACACAATAGCTGAATTATTCATATGTAATTATCTCAAAACTCCATTCTCCTTTACAATAATCAAAGAGATCCCTCTTACCCGGTGAGGTGAGGGGCAGATGATTCTCCATGATCACGTCCTTGTAGTGACCCTTATGTCCCTCTAAATACTCCCACTCCTCCATGGAAAAATAGACAGTGACATCCTGACACCTTATAGGAACCTGACACACGCAATGATACAGTCATCACCCAGACACATCCCCTGGTGTTACTGTATAATGTCCCATTCCCAGCAGTCACCTCTCCAGTCAGCAGCTGAATGATCTTGTTGACGAGTTCTAGAATCCTCTGGTCATTGTTTCTCTCATGTATCAGTGAGTGAGGTGGAGGCTCCGTGATGGGGCTCTGGGTCCTGCTCAGTCCTGCTGTCACATGAGGACGGCTGGTAGGTGACACACCAGACTTCTTCTAACCCTGTGTATTAAAGAGGAAACAATCAGCACAAAGAGTAGATGCAATTCACTTTTTCACAGATCCATCACTTAAGGCTATAATGCTAAAATAAACATATATTCTCACTAATTAATGGTCTCAGAAAGCCAGACTGAGAAATGCTTAAAGCAGCACTCCCAAGTAGGGGGCTGCTGTACAAAGCCATTATTCTCGAAGCTCCATGGTTCATCTCACACCCCTGGCCAAAAACTGGAGCTGTGTGATGCTGCAGAGGGTGCGTGTGAGGGTGTGTGTGTGGGAGGGAGGGGAGATTAATGATTGCATGAACCAATAACAGAAAACAATCTATGTGATTTGCCCATCTGCTGCTATTTTAAAGTGGTGAACAGAAATAACTTCCGTGATTATCTGGGAGTACAGCTTATAATCTATGGATCAATGGGAGATTGATACATGAGGGTAAGTGCCACATATTGCATATTGGTGCAGCCAGATTGCAAACTTAGAAGGTGCTTAGTTGGCTATATGATCCAGTCACACAGAAACATTGGTCAGTGGGTCAGAGAGTTTTTGTCTTGTGTGAACTGTGTAATCAGTGGTAACAGGGTACCCTACGGAGGTTAAGGAATTTTATAAGCATACCCGAAGAGGTGGTTTTTTAGAGAACGCTTAAAGGTTTGAAGACTAGAGGAAAGTCTATTATGCGAGGAAGGGCCTTCCACAAAGTGGGTGCAGCCTGAAAAAGTCCTGGGGTAAATGTATCAAGCTAAAAGTTTTCTGGCTGGTTTGAAAAGTGGAGATGTTGCCTAAAGCAACCAATCAGATTCTAGCTATCATGTTGTAGAATGTACTAAATAAATGATAGCTAGAATTTTATTGTTTTTTTAAAACCCGACGGAAAACTCTCAGCTTGATACATTTACTCCCTGGAAGAGGGAATGGGAGCGGAAAATGTGGGATGATGAGAAACGTAGATCTTGTGCAGAGCGGAGGTGTTGAATTGGGAGATATTATGAGACAAGTGAAGAGATGTACGTTGGTTCAGTTTTGTTGTATGTTAATATAAGTATTTTATATTGGATTTGGTAATAAACAGGCAACCAATGCAGAGACTGACAGAGCGGCTCAGCAGTGGAAGAAAGATTTGCAAGGAAAATCAATCAAGCCTCTGCGTGCAAAATACATTGAAGGGGTTAGAGTCTGATTCAGGAAAGAACAGTAAGGATGGTATTGCAATAGTCAACGCAGGAAAGTGCTTTAATTAAACTTCATAGATGTAACGGACAAAAAAGTGGGACATACCAGAGCTGCCATGAGTCCTTTGAGGAAACAAAATTACCAAGTAAACATCATTTATTTCCTCTTTGGACTCCCTGGCAGCCCTAATGAATGGGATGTAGACAAGCAATGACAACAAACATAGGGTGGGCTCAAGAAGTGACACCAATAATGAAATGCAATCATTGTATTGATCTATAGTCTGAAGGATTCTTCTTTCATACGGAGCATCCTAAGAAAACAGGCAATGTCTTGTAAGGGTGTGAAGTAAACTAGTGCAGAATCCTAGACACCTCAAGACTGATCCTCTTATAGGTCCTGCAGGCAAGAAAAACATTGAAGTGGCAACCTAGAAAGAAAACCTAAAAATACAATGAGGCTGTGCTGCCACTAGAACGTGTAGCTAGGCCTCCGGTAAGTCTATAGATGTCAGAAAGCTCTTCTAGTGCTTTGATAATAGGACTTATGGATTTCATGTGAAAATGCTTTATCTGTATGAACAGATTGAGTTTTCGCAAGTTGAGGACAGTCCGTAATCACCCTGTCTGCTGCTCTACCAGAAAAAGTGTGCAGTAGAAACCGGAATCTCTTTGGTTGACAGGAAATAATGAAGTCACCTGTTTTTCTATCAGTGTCTGCAGACTGCTGCACAATGCTTTTATCTGCACTGAGGAGGTTAAACTTTTGGATTTTACAAAGATGTCTGTCCGGAGTATTTCACTGAACTCTATCTTGTAACCTTTCTATACAATGTCTAGAACCCAAAGATCTGGGTAGTTATACCCCATTCATACTGCACCAAAATGCCAGGTTTTTCCTGGGTCGAGCTGAAACGACCCGGGTCTTGGTGCAGTATGAATGGTACAAGTCCAAAATCCCGGGTCTAAAAACCCGGGTCTTCAACCCAGGATTTATCGAGGGGTAATTCCCGGGTCGGACCCGGGTCGCCTGCACTATGAATGGTGCACAGAAAACATGCTGATTGGCTGTCTGCCTGTCTCTGGAGGATGATGTCATCGTTGGAAGCCCGTGGAACATTGTAGAAGCTTTCTAGGAGAGATGGTGGATGGTGTTCTCAAGCTAAAGCTGAAGCAGAAGCGTTTTTGTACTGAGAAAATTGCTTTTATTAGTTTGCAAAAACAGTGTTTATTTACAGCAATAATGACACACTGGATGGAGGAAGAGGTGCGTGAGCTGCTGAATGTCAGAGGGGAGGAAGAAATTAGAAGGCAAGTGACTGGGACTGTGAAGGATGCCACAGTGTACTACAACAACGCCAAAATACTCACTCAACGTGGCATAAAGAGGACACAGCAACAAGTCCTGAACAAATTGAAGTCCCTGAAGAAGCAGTACACTAAAGTCCATGACCACAACAGGCGCAAAAGTGTCGCTGAAAGAATGGACTGGCCCTTTTATGACCAGTGCAACATGGTCTTTGGACATTCTCCTCTGACAAATCCAATTGCATTGTCATCTTCTAGCAATGTGGATGCGGCTATACCAACACCACCAGAGAGCACACAGACAAGCGAGACCGCAACGATAATAATAGAAGATTCTATTGAAGACACCCCAGAACTGGAGTGCTCTGCCACAACAGATGACACCAACATGTCTTGGGAGGAATTGAACGATTCACAGCCATTCCCTGCTGCGCAAGTCGTTACAGAGACTTTGCAAGAAACGCAGCCAGAACCAGTGCCAGTGTCAAAGTCTACGCCAGGTCCCAGTTTACGCTCCAACAGTAAGTATCTTTAATAATCTCACATAATAACCAACCATATATACATACATATATATCTACATAATTGAAGAAAAAAAAAAATTAACTGTATAAACAAAAGTCCCAAAAACAGAGAACTATATCAACCGAAATGCAAGCCAAATACCAATAAATATATCTACATAACTAAAAAGAAAAATTAAAAAATGTTTGAACATAACTGTCAAAAAAATAGAAGTATATCAACATAAATGCAAACCAAACACCAATGTTTCTACATAACTTTAAAAAGAGAACTATATCAACAAAAAGCCCAAAAGACAAATATAATACACTCCAAAGTATTAAAACATTAACACGCATATGTTGTAGTGCAAAACTACTGAGCAAGAGGGAGGAGGCCTCAAGCGCATATCAGCTTACAACACTGCTTTTTTGTTCTGCCACGTTATATATTCTAATGTATGTTTTACTGTGTTTTTTCTACGTACAGTTTACAACGTTCCAAAAAAACGCAAAAGGCTCAACAAAATGGACCAAGCAACTAAAACAATGAAAACTGTCATGATGGATCAACTGCGGGAGATGGACAGCACCATGAGGGAACACGAGAATACACAACTGCAGCGTTTCATGGACAATGAGCGGGAACTGCAGGACTCTTTCCTCATGCAAATCATGAACATGCAGGAACGCGTGTTACGCGAAAATCGTGAGTGTATTATGGGATTCATGGACAGACTCCTCTCACGGGTGCAGGCACCTCCTCCAAGTCCTTACTATTATGACGGACATTATCCTATGTACAAGCGGGGGCAACCCATGTTAGGCAACAATAACCCTCCAAACCCGGTACAGAATACACAACATGCTCAACCTATGGGTAACCCCAACATAGAATACCCACCGGGTTATCCACTCCAAACCACTCCACCACCAGAAATGCCACAATATAGGCAATTGTAATAATCATGTTTTATGGTCAAATGTTTCACTGTTAATTGTTATCATGTATGTTACGTGTGATCTGGAATCACACCGTTAGCTTCATATATATATATATATATATATATATATATATATATATATATATATATATATATATATATATATAACCTGAAAAGCAAATTTGCACTTACTGTTTGGGCACATTTGTGTCTTGGGTTTACTACTTATGTATATATATTTTTTTTTTCTACATGCAAGTAAGCACTTTTATATTGTGTCATTTTATATTTTGTTGTGAACAGACATATGAGGAAATATGTACAAAACAAAATACAATAAGTGAAATAAACATATATTTTTTAATTTTACATTTGTGTGGTACATTCAAACAAGTGAGGACAAATTGGCAGTGAAGGTGGTCCTAATAAGTTCAGCAGAGGTATTGGTGCGCTCTCCTTCAAAAGTACTGGAGTCCACTGACAGCACTGGCATTTCAGATTCCTGCACATTCCACTCAGGTAGAAATTTGTCTTTTTGAATTTCACAAATGTTATGTAAAATACAGCAAGCAGCAACCACGTGGGGCACAAGCTTGGTGTCAATGTCAATGCGCTTCAATAGACAGCGCCAACGTCCTTTCAAGCGCCCAAAAGCATTTTCCACCACCATCCGAGCAGAGCTGAGGGTATGTGTAAAACGGATCTGTTCCTGAGACAGGTGATGTTGCTGAGTGAACCCCTTCATCAGCCAGCGCCTCAAAGGGTAAGCAGCATCCCCAATGATGTGTACCGGTATCTCCACACCATCAACAAACGTAGATTTCTGTAAATAAAAACATGCAGTTTCACGTCACCATGTTTAAAATATTGGTCAAATAACGCAGTACACTTGGTACTATATGGTGAATATGAATTTTGCAAGTGTTACATCTGTATATAAAAAGGGGCAGTAAATACATACAATATTGATAGCAAACAATAGTATATAAGCTTCAATTACAAATACATCATACAACATTACACCGATATTTACCTCTCTAGGGAACAGCCAGCCATCTTGTCTTTCCTCAGCAATTTGGTAAAGGTCCGAATTTGCTAGAACTCTGGCGTCATGGGAACGTCCAGGCCACCCAATGAAAACATCTGTGAAACTAACATAAAAAAAACAACATATATAAATATGTTTTACAATATGCATTACACATGGCACAGTCACATAAAAAAAACCATAAAAAATGCTTACCAATAGTTGTGGTCAACCACAGCCTGCAGAATGATGGAATGCCAGCCTTTTGCGGTTGTAGTAATCTGCATGGTTGTCTGTGGGGGCAATGATGGGGATGTGTGTCCCGTCTATGGCTCCAGCACACTGTGGAAACCCACGCTTCAGGAATTCTGCAATTGTATCATCCAGGTGCTGACCTTGCGGTAAGGAGATGAAGCGATGATACAGGGCTTCCAGCAATGCCGTGGTGACTTCATGCACTAGAGTGCACACCGTGGTTATCCCCACTCCAAACAAGCAGGAGATTGTCCGGTATTCTCCAGGGGTAGCATACCACCACAACACAATAGAAAGGCGCCTACATGGTGGAATAGGTTTCCCAAAGTTAGTGGCCTTCCTGGAAAGTGCTGGGGTAATAAGGTCCAGCACATAGTTAAATGTCCCACGTGACATTCTGAAGTGTTGCATCCACTGCTGTTCCTCAAACGCTTCCACAGTAGACCAGGAAGCTTCTCCATGGCTACGCTCTCTGGCACGCATGGTTCGGTTACTGGCAGCACTGAATCTCAAAATTGAGGCAATGCTGGTCCTGAGAAACGCTCTCCTCCTGCGCATATACAGACACCGAGTTTTCTTCTGTTGTGCCATAAACTTCGCCTTCCTCCTCCTGAACTGGGACTGTGTAAGAGTGCACAGTGTCAGCAGCTGCAGCAAACTCTCATTTGCTGCATAAAACATCAAAAAAATACTAGTAAACATGAACTCTGGGCTACACAAAAGTGAGTCGTCGGCCATGATGAAAAGTAATGTGGTAAACAATCACCACCCACTTTAGCATCATCTTTATGCGTCAACAAACCAGTCACCTTTCAATGACATCACCGTTTTTCAGCCACTGAAAACTGCTCTGGTGATGACTCCCACAAATTGCCAGGGCACAGACTTGTGCAGTATGAATGGGGTCAACCCGGGAAATTCCCGGGTCCGAGGTGCAGTATGAATGGTGTTTCTGAGCTGGGACGCTCTGAGACCCTGCAAAAACCCGGCTTCAAAAACCCGGGATATTGCAGGGGCGGCAGTATGAAAGTGGTATTAGTGTAATTCTATACTGTAGACCCCACAGTACACTATAGAGATTGTATCGGGCACAAATCATTAAGATTAATTTGGTCTAAATCTTTATTCCTTTATTACTCCCAAACGGCTCAGAATACTGGTTCTGGTGCAATACTGTCTTGCTTCTTTACAGTGCTGACATGAGTAAGAAGACATTTACTTGTTGTGACAAAAGTGATATTAAATGTCTATTTTGTGTATATGGAAAAGCAAGACAGTGAGAGGGAGTAAAATATAATATACATTATTATATAATATTAATCCTCCTGGAAATTATTTAAAATGTGACTGATGCATATGGAGAAAAAAGACAGCAACAGAGAAGGAATATATAATATACTATAATATAAAATATCATCCCAACCTTCCACCTAGCCCTCATCTCCTCCGCTCGTTCTCCCCTCTCCTACCTGGTCCCCTTTCCTCTCCCCCTTGCATAACTGCCTCCCTATCGTGCCTGTTTCGTCCACCCTCCTTTAGGATGTAAGCGCGAATGAGCAGGGCCCCTCTCCCCTCCTGTCTCCATACCCATTCTTCTGCTCTGTATTTACTCCATTTGTCTGCCCGAAGCTTCTGAAGCATTAGTACTTTGTGTTTACTGTTCTGTACTGTTCCACCCTGTATGGTTTACTGATTGTACTATGTATGGCGCTGCGGATACCTTGTTGCGCCTAACAAATAAAGGATAATAATAATATATACAGATGTCTGAGAGATGTCTGGAGACCCCTCACCCAACAAATAGAGAAGATTCATCAGTAATATCCCTACAGGGATTACATAGAGGACACATCACATAGTGACCCTTCCCCAGGTTACCAGAGTCTGCTCCACCTGTCCTATAATGAAAGGGGAACAGTCTGCCCCATGTATATATAATAACATGACACCAAACACTGCTCCACCTGTATTATTATAAGAGGACAACAGATTATACTCCACCTGTGATAATATTGGTATAATGATGTCAGTAACACCTGATTCCCGTAAAAACAAGACGTCCCCGCTGCTTCCTCCTCACTCACCCACGGAAACGTTACAGAGAACTCCCGGTTACTACAGTACATTGAATTTCCGATCAAAAATGAGCTTCAACAAAATGGCCGCCGCCGTGTGCAGAGACAGAGTTCCGAAACTGGAGGCAGAGCTTCCTCTGAACAGCTAGTGAGAGGGGCGTGTCTATGCAAATGAGTGGAAGGGATTGTATTTTCTTACGTTATGAGCAGCGTCTTGTTCCCACGTGACCAGTTCTAACCTCCAGCATATCTACACAGACCGCCTGCAGAGAGGCGTGGCTATGCAAATGAGGGCTGTGACTTCAGGGAAAGGAATTGTATTTTTCTTACATATATATGTTGTGAGCAGCACATTTAATTTACTATATCATTTTAATTTTTCTTTTCTATATTAAATATTTTATGTTGGAGGAATCAAGACTCTGAATGAAAGTGAATTGAAGATCAATCAAGATAGATGGAGACACTCTGTTCATTGTAATTAAGGGGTCTATATGTTATTGGTGGCAGCGACTATCATTTTGCATCGACGCCTAGTGCAGGGATACTAAATGTAGTAACGTCACTATTTACATGCAGCACTTATGCACACTTATCACTTTTTTGCACGGATTTCAGTTGGTTTGATTTTCGTTTGCACGTTTTGGGTTTGGGTTTAACCCTAAGGGGAACCCCTCTCCCTCAGTCCTCTGAGACTCTCTCCTTATGGGGAGGGTTGAAGAACAAGTCCCCCCGGGGAAAGCTTCAGCCGACCTCGGGGTAAAGGGGACTGCCCGAGCCTTGCTCTCTGAGGAGTCTTATAGCTCCAAGGGTCGGGGAGTAAGGCGAAGGGGTGTCCGAAGAATCTCTTTACCCCAAAGAGGCCTTTTTGGCTTTGGGGGAGAGGGAGCAACGGGGCCCTTTCCTTTTTGGGAAGGGTCTAAGTCCCAAGCCCCCAGCACTGTTTTTTCACAGCACTGGGTGATTTGGAACACGCACCTCGAGCTTCAATAAAAAAAACAAAAAAAAACCATCACAATTTACCATGGCAGAGCTCATTGGTGAGATCCCCCTATAAACCATATAAAACACTTATGCTGGCCTCCTCCCATGACAATAGCTTTTAAAGGCTGGTGGAGAAAAGTGAAGCTTGTTGGTAATTTGAGTCAGATTGCAGTCCCTATAGGGGTCTATGGGGACTGTGGTAACCAGCAGAAAATAGGTTATGGCAGCAGAAAGTAAGAGCTCCTGCCAACTCTCCCAGAATGTCCGGGAGACTCCCGCATTTTGCGAGAGTCTCCCGGGCGAGTGTGGCAATATCCCGAATTCTGCCCACTTCACTAGGAAGTGCCCCACTTCCCAGTGAAGTGGGCAGAATTAGATCCCAAACGCCGCGATCCCCGGTGAATCGCGGCTTCGAAATGATGCGATTTTGGATGCCCCGCCCCTCTCACGCCCACCTCCACTGGCTGGCTCCTGGAAGAGAGCTGAAGAAAGTCGGTAAGTATGTCCTATGTTCTTCTGTTTATATTGTTTAAAAATACCTCCCAACCGTCCAGATTGTTCTACCAACAGGTGGAATATTCTAACTTGTTCTCTCCTCAGCACTGTGCACTGATGAAGCCAGGCATATTTAGTGCCATCCTTGGTGTCTGGGAGGCCCTGGAACGGTGCAGTCTAAGGCTTTTGATCGGGTAAACCACAAATATCTCTGGGCTGTGTTGAGCAGGTGTGGTCTTCCAGCGAGATCCATCAGTTGGCTCCAAACTATTTACAGACTAGCGGCTAGCTAATATAATACCCTGCAAATCACAGGTATATTACTGCATGCACTCATTAAGAAAACTTCATCTTCCAAAGTGTCTCTGGAAAGTTCATTGCAAATTGCATCTGCCATTTTGGGGGGGACAAACTGCAAACTAGAGCCCCAGACTGCACTAGAAGCATGCAGAGGTTAGACAAGGCAACAAGTTACAAAAAGCCAGCGAAAATTGGGGAATTTGGAGACAGAATGTACTAAAAGGCTCCAGGATATTCTTGGGGAAAGGGGGAGGAGCCAAACATGGACTGCTGGAGGCTAGTAGGTGGTTGCTCCGAGTTGTGCTGTGTGAATGCTGCCTGGGACCATAGAGGATCTACCCACAAGGAGTCACTGAGTGCTGTTGCTAAACTATTGCCTTGAGGGATGTATAAGCTAAAGTTCCAGCTTTAAAAGCCAGTCCAGAAGGAAACATATTTGGAGTAAAGCTCATCAGATGTCAGCAGGGTTTATATGAAGACAGATAAGTTTATATTCTATTTTGCCTTGAACATACCAAGTTATTAAAGTGAAACAAGTGAGACATCAAGCTGTGTTTTTCAAACCTCTGGCTTGGATTCTAACATTGCTATTATTATTACCGTAGATTTTTAAGGCGACACAGTGCTCCGCAGTGCCGTACAGTAGAGAAAACAGTACATACATAAAACAGGGCCATACAAAGTAGTGCTTCAGAGTGGAGATTAGGACACTTGTGAGGGTACATTAGTGTGAATAGTGTTATAGGGGATAAGGTCGCCTCTAAAAACGAGATGACTTATCAAAGAGCGTCTAAAGATTTGAAGGCTGTGGGAAAGTCTGATTGAGCATGGTAGGGAATTCCATAAGTGGGAAGCAGCACGGGAGAAGTCTTGTAGGAAGGAATGAGAGGTGGTTACCAGAGACAAGGTGCAGGTTAGAGGTAGATCTAAGAGGGCAGGAGGGAGAGTATTTTGAGTGGTGTCAGGAATGTCAGATAACAGTAGTTAAGATGGGAGATGATGAAAGAATGGATAAGAATTTTGTTAGCATGTTGAGTAAGAAAATGGCATATTCTGGCAATATTTTTAAGGTAGAGTCGACAGGACTGGGAGAGAGTCTGGAAGTGAGGAATAAAGCAGAGGGTGAAGTTAAGTGTGACACCAATGTAGCAGGCTTGAGAGACTGACGAAATTGTGGTGTTATTGTGTAACGGACTTACCTAATTCCCCGCCGCTCCGTCCGGAAGCCGCACTTCCGCATCCAGGACCACGTGACCGCACCCGGAGGCGGTCACATGACCTCAACCTAGAGGCGGGGATTTTAAATCCCTGTCAGGATAAAAACCTCACTCTGACACTCGCTGAGTGTCAGAGCAACACTTACCTGTTCCTGGCTCCTGCTCTTTGTGGATTGCTGTGTCTTCCAGTCTCCAGTGTCTTCCTGTGTGCTGATCTCTGCCTGACTACCCTGGCTCTCCTATCCCTGTGTACCGACCCGGCTTGCTGACCATTCTTCTGTTCTTGTGACCCGTGTACCGAACCTGGCTTGTTGACTCCGAGTTGCCTTCTGATTCTGCCTGACTCCATTCCTGTGTACCGAACCGGCTTGTCTGACACCGCTACCTCCGCTTCACTCCGCTGTATTACATCTTGGGGCGAACCTGAGGACCGCGACCTGCGACTCCTGGCAGCGAAGCCCACCCCGCCTTGCGGCGGTTCTTGGCGAACACCGGGGAGATCGTTAGACTCCGCACCTCAGGTAAGCCAGCGCCAATCAAGATTAGTAGTAGAAGTATCCAGAATCTGTTACATATTGATAGTGAGGGAGATTTGAGGGCAGGTGGTGATTCTGGCAGGAGGGAAAATAATAAGCTCTGTTTTGGACATGTTGAGCTTTAGGTAGTGTTGGGACATCCATGTGGAGATAGCAGAACGACATTTGGTTACACGAGATAGTACAGAAGGAGAGAGGTCAGGGGAAGAGATGTAGATTTGGGTGTCATCAACGTAGAGGTGGTATTGGAAGCTGAATGAGCATATTAGTGCTCCAAGAGAAGAGGTGTACAATGAAAAAAGTAAAGGGCCAAGAACAGAGCCTTGTGGGACCCCAACAGATAGTGGGAGTGGAGGGGGGGATGTGTGAGAGGTAGAAACACTAAAGGAGCGGTTTTATAGGAAGGAAGTGATCCAGGAAAGAACTGTGTCACGAAGGCCAATTGAGTGAAGGTTGTGTAGGAGAAGAGGGTGATCAGTGTCAAAAGCAGCAGAGATGTCGAAGAGAATGATTATGGAGAAATGACCATTAGACTTTGCAGGAAGTAGATCATTGATCACTTTTGTGAGAGCAGTTTCAGTGGAATGTTGGGGGCAAAAGCCTGATTGCAGAGTCGACAATGGAATTAGAGGTGAGAAAGTGAGACAGGCGTTTGTACACTTATTGCTCTAGTAGTTTGGTGGCAAAGTGGAGGAGAGAAATAGGATTGTAGTTGGAGAGAGAGGCTGTATCGAGAGATGGTTTCTTTAGAATTGGTGAGATGAGCATGTTTAAAGGAGGATGGAAATGTGCCAGTGGAGAGAGACAGGTTGAAGAGGTGAGATAGAGATAGGAATGCAGTGGAGGAGATGGAGCGGAGAAGTTGGGAGGGAAAAGGGTCAGGGGGACAATTTGTAGGGTGAGATGATGAGATGAGTGCAGAGACTTCGAGCGTAAGTCATTAAGGAAAGTAAGGCAAAAAAAGGAGTAAATGTTCTCCAGGACAAACCATGTTACAATGCAAGGGGTGCAAATTAGTTTATTATTTTGCACATAAGTTAAATTCTGGCTGTTTTTTCATCTAGCACACAAATACTTAATAGTTTTATTTTTACACTGAAATTTAAAGTAGATCTAGAACATGCCCTATCCCAAATATAAATCTGTCCCCACATATTAAATTCACCTCCCCTCCAATGCAATATGGTTTTGCCAAGGTGCAAAAATACTCAATTTTTATGCTTACTTTATGCCTCAGGCCCTTCGTCTTCAGTTACTGGAAAGAATGAATTAAGGGTGACTGGGGAGTGTAGGTAAAGGTGAGCGGAGTGAGTGGAATTTGGTATGAGGAAATATCTTGTCGAATGGTGAGGATTTTGTCTTTGAAATAGGTGGCAAAATCATGGGCTTTGAGGTAGGAAGGGGGAGGAGGTTCAGGTGGGCAGCGAAGTGAGTTGAAGGTGGCAAAGAGGCGATGTGGGTTAGAAGACTAGGTGGATATTAGAGATTTGAAGAATGTTTATTTGGCTGTTTACAGGGCAGTGCTGTAAGATAAAAGGATGAATTTATAGTGGAGGAAATCAGGATAGGAAACAGATTTTCTCCAGTTGTGCTCTGCAGTGCGGGAGCCCTTTTGCAGGTAGCGGGACTGCTTGTTGTGTCATGGTTGGGGTTTAGATCGTTGGAAACTATATGTAGTAGCTGGAGCTGCATTGTCTAGGGCTGAAGTGTGTGTTTTGTTATAGAAAGAGGAAGCCCGATTAGTACAGGACAATGCAGTCATTGGAGAAAATGGCTGTTTTAGTGAAGATGAGAAGTGGATTGGGTTAGGAATACTTACGTTTCGTTGTGTACCTGTGGATTTGGGTGCAGGGGGAAGGGCATGAGGTAAGGTGAGGCTGAAGGTAAGGAGGTTGTGGTCACAGAGTGGGAAGGCTAAATTGGAGAAACTAGAGATGGAGCAGTAGCAGGAGAAGACAAGGTCAATGGAGTGCCCATCACAGTGGGTGGGAGATGAGGTCCATTGGGAGACACAAAAGGAGGAAGTGAAAGAAGTTTAGTGGCAGAAAAGACAGTGGAATTATCAATGGGAATGTTGAAATCGCCAAGTATGAGAGTAGGCAGGTCAAAGGATAGGAAATAAGTGAGTCAGGAAGCAAAGTTGTAAAATAATTGGGAAACTGCGCCCTAGGGGGCGATAAATAACAGCAACATGAAGGTGGAGAGGATAAAATAGATGGATAGTGTGGACTTCAAAGGAAGAGAATGAGAGAGAGGGTTCAGAGGGAATGACTTGGAAGGTGCAGGTTGGAGAAAGTAGAGTACCTACTCCACCACCTTGTTTGTTTCCGGGTCTCAAAATTAATGTTTTACCCAGACTCCTGTATTTTTGACAGACACTCCCAATCCATGTACCTAACACATCCTCAAACACTTGCAACAAACCCTCTCCAAATTTATTTGGGCAGGCCGCAAACCAAGATTGCGGATGCGTATTCTCTTCAAACACCAGACTTCAGGTGGCCTGGGACTACCGAACTTAATAAAATATTATCAAGCTATGCACCTGCACATTGCATCCTTTGGCACTCACCAAACCACCTATGGGTTTATACCCACATAGTCAGACCTATTACAAGTATATTCCCCATATTCCTTGCTTTGGATATCCCCACAACATAGAACTAAACGTCTAGCTCAACTCTCCACAGCGAGATTCTCTACATTAATGTGGGATCGAATGACTCGGACCTATGCTTTGTACTCCACTTATCCTTTATTAGTGCCTTTATGGAATAAGGCACACTTTGCCCCATGTATGCATCACAAAATATTACACCACTAGACCCAACATATTATACTCTTCGTCTGGGATATAGCCTCTATGCGTCTTTTCCCCTCATTCTCGGAACTCAACACAAGATTGGACCTATCGTATAAGATTTTTTTTACCAATATCTTCAGATAAGACATTCCCTGCAAATTCTGTTTCCTTCAGATCAATGATCCACACTGGAGTCTCTGTGTGGCGACTCTTCCTCCACAAAAGATCTCATATCTACATTATTTCCACTGATTAATAATCACAATCTATACCATATTTCCGAACTCTACAAATCAGTGCTGGAGAGGATGAGGTTGTCCAGGTACCCTGCTGCATGTTTGGGGGTCCTGCCCAAAAATAAGACCCTATTGGCAATAAGTTTACACTCTCATTACCTCAATGACACAGATCAACATGCCTGACTCTCCGTTATTCTCTCCAGGCCAAATACACCACGGCCAGTGTAAAAATTGATTAGGCATAACTTAAATGCTGCAAAGTGCTTAATAGCAGCAGATTGGAAGAATGTTTCTCCCCCTTCACTCTCAGCAACTATAAATAGTATTTGGTCATTCTACCACCTGGAAAGCATTACTGCCACCCTAAATAGTACACCAATTAACTTCCAAAATACTTGGACTCCCCGAACAAGTTATTATGAAGATGAGCCTCCATTAACCACCGATTGACATCCCTCAAGTATCCTGGACCTAAGCTTTGGGCTACCTCGCTAACTGAAAAGCCATCCACTAATAAGCTACCACCCACGTTATTATTTTTAGATATCTCACAAACTCCCCCGACCCCTAATAGCTGTAAACCCTTGACCGCTTGCCACCTCATCCCTAATTTTCCCACTCCTTCTTAGTCTTCTCTCAAAACAAGTTATAATGCTGATAGCTCCTCAAACAGCTAACAATAATCTGTCTCCTCTTTCAATTAATTTTTACTTTTATTACTATGTAATATTGTTAATTGAATGCAATAAAATTGCTGTGTTTTCTTGTTAACTTGTAAAAGACAATAAAAATGTACTTTTCAAATAAAAACAAGATTTAATTTATACTTCCTTAAGCAGGGATGCCTATATACAGTGTAAGTTGTGTTTATACTTGGCTTTTTTTTTTTTAATACTTTTTTATTAGAAACATCTTACGCTGAAAAAGCATTACAAGATCTTTGTCACACTACGCTCCCCAGGTACCTCTACCTGAGCCTCTTAACACTGACTGTCACTTTAACTTCTGTTATAGTGCAGACTATTGGTCATGGTCTGCACCTGTGATCATTACACCTGTGTGCTGGTCAGTGTTACTATTGGTCAGTCTCCCTTTATAAGGCCCTTCCCTTCTTTCTCGCATTGCTGGTTGTTCAAGTCATATCTGTTGTCTCTGGTGGGATGGCTGTTCCACTGCCCATGGGAAACGCTATGATCTACACACCTGTTACCGGCTGACCTGCATTGCTGACTACTGTTACCTGTTCCATAATTCGCGGTAAGCTGTCGTGTTCATCGCTGCGGTTTGTTGGATTCCTTTAATCTCTGCACGACTGTTCCACTATCCGTGGTAAAGCTGATATTCATCGATGCTGTGTGTTCATCGCTGTAGGATGCTGGACTGTCTTGATCTCTGCATACCTGTCCCACTGCTGGTGGTAAACGCTATGATCCACATCTATTATCTACTTAGCCTGCATTGTTGATTACTGTTATCAGCTTCACAATCTGTATCAAGCTGTGTCTATCGTGGCTGAGAATGTTCTGGACTTTGTTGATTCTTGTGCCTCAAGTGTACTTCCATTGGAGAAACTGATTATTGCATGTGCAGCTTGTACAAAGTCTGCATTGAACTCTTGTATTAATGTTTATAATAAAACGGTAATCTTCGTTACCATCATTTGATGTCCGAATTGGATCATTCCTCTATGTAATTTGTTCTCAGCTGTCGCATTGGGAGCTTTCCTGGAGGGCCGCGACCTGCAAAGAGGGAGCCACTGAAGCCCATATTCCCTTGTGGGAAGCCCTGGTGAAAACCTCCCATTTTGTTAGACTCCGCTCCTCCAAGTAAATTTTAGTCAATACTCATTGAGACAGCAGGATCTCACTCAATTATTCGTGCGCTAACCTGACAATCTTGAGAGGTACATCAGTAACAAAGTATACATTTTTAGACATAGCAGTGTGTAAAACACTCTCACAGTGCTTTTGCAAATGAAAGTTAACTATGTATCTATCTGGTGCTATGAAGATGTTGTTTTTAACACTTTAAACTATAAGGTTGGGGGGTAATAAGATGGCTGAAAGAAGAAGAGGGAGAGGAAGGGAACATGGGGAGGGATGGGGAATTGAAGGTTCACGCATCAGGTAGGAAAGGATTAAACTTGTCTAGTGGTTCTATTCCACGCCCAATTTCTACTAGAATTGAAATAAAGGTTGGTTATGATATGAAGTCCATAGGGACCAGACTTTATAGAAGGACACGGAGGAGACCCTCAGTAAACTGGTGATGTGTTTCATCTGGTAGGTGTGCCAGACTCAATTACAGGCCATTGGAAGTGTTGGTGGGCTGGGCCTTTTCCAGGAAGCAGGCTGTACTGGGTGATCATCATCACCCAGTACAGCCCCCTTGAAAGACACCAATTGCATTTCCCTATTCTGACTCATTATGAAAGCAGCAACACTGCCCATCTAACAAGTCACAGCATTCTTGCCAAACACCTCACTCTGTGTTTGCAATACATCACTTGACAAGGCTTCACACATTTCCCCAACAGAATCTTCTAACACTATACTTTCACATATCTGTTTGGATTCTATGTATTCCTTATCTGTAGTGAATATGTATTAATTTGCTAGATAAGTCTCTCCTCTCACAGACAGCATGTTAGCTCTTAAAATTTCTTTATGGGTAAAACAAACCCCTCTCATTTCTGAACTGCATCCCTCTGTGCAGACTCCTACTAAATCACAATATAAACAGTTCAAATCTGTGTGAATGTCTGCATGCAATAATTCACTGCACCCTTTCTTAACCTCTTTGCAGCAATTGAACACATTTTTTAGTTTTTAAAGCTTTTTTGCAATTTTTTCCAGTTTGCAATTACTCAATGCAGGTATTACTTATTCAGATTTACAATTTTTCTACCTTTATAAAACATGTTTCTAGTATGACAGACAAACTACCAGTGTGATTAACTGAACATAAATCTCCCTCACTCTCGGGTGAGCCAGAGACACACAGTCTTCTAGATCATTCACAAGTCTCTTATAAACAGAGATTAACCTTTTCAAACTTTGCCAAGCAGCGCCATTAAATGTTCCAAGTTGAATGAGGTTCTTTCGGTTTCAAAGAGTTAATGACTCATGAATGCAAGATTTATTGTGACGTTTACCTTTATTTTTACGATAAACATAACATAAAAGAAAATGCAAATCAAATACATAGTTTCCAATATGTTCCAGTAACAATCAATTTCCACCTGAACGCTGAACAAAGGGTCTTGGAATCAACTTACATATAAGGGTATAAATATATTTTCAGACTTGCTATTGGTACATTACTGATAAGAAATAATATATTCTTGCTCATGTGCAGAAGCATCTGAGACAACGCCCTGACATTATATGTGGAGATGTCTCAGCCCAGCCTTTGATCAGATAAGCATTTTACAATACACTCAGAAAAGTATGAATACAACAAAATGGAGCTCAGTGGCCATTTTGATAGGCCTGTTACACTGTCAAACACAACTGGCACATACATGGACTACACAATCAAAGTGGTTATATGGTAAGAGGTCCCACTGCTAAAGACAGATATAAAACCCCAACTGGAGTTTGCGAGAACACATCTGAACAAGCCTAAATCCTTCTGAGAGAATGTCCTGTGGACAGATGAGACCAAATTAAGAGTTATTTGATAGAACACATCATCCCTGTTTAGAGAAAAGAAAATGATACTTTCAAAGAAAAGAACACCTGCCCTCCAATCAAACATTGAGGAGGTTGAATGATGTTTTTGGATTGCTGTGCTCCATCAGGCACTGGGTGACTTGAACCTGTGCATGGTTTAATGAAATTCAGAGATTACCGGGACATTTTGGAGCACAATGTTGAACCCACTGTCAAAAAGCTGCATCTCTGTTGAGGGTCCTGGATCTTCCAGCAGGACAATGACCCCACACTTCATAAAAGCACCCGGGAATGTTTCAAGATAGACACTGGATGGTTCTGAAGTGGCAGCAATGAGTCCAGATCTAAATCCCATATAAAACTTGTAGAGAGATCTGAAAACAGCAGTTGGGAGAAGGGACCTTCAAACCTGGGAGAACTGGAGCAGTTTGTACAAGAAGGGTGTGCCAAGCTGATAGTAGAAAGGCGCAGGAAGCTCATTCATTGCTACAGGAAGAGGTTGATTGCAGCTATTTTGACCAACGTCAAAAAGTCTAAGGTGTCAATCATTTTGTCAATGCCATTATTGTTGTGAATTTCAACTTATGTCTGGAGAAAACTGAGAAATTTGAAAAAAGTACATGGGCACCAATATTTTCTGCCTTGACTGTAAATGAGTCATCAATTAAGTGAATTGCATGAGAGAAGTTCTTATTACCTAGAAGGAACAAGACATCCAGCTGCTGTAAGTAATTTACCAGTTGAGAATTACTGGATCTAGTGAAATAGTAACACAGGTTACAGATCTCATTATATGACCCACTTCACACCTTCAATTACAGGGAGTTAAAACATGATGTAATATTTATTTTATTTATTACACAGTTCTTTACATATTTACTCATCACATCAATCCCTGCCCCAGTGGCAAAACCATCTATATTCCCCAACAAACACACATACACACTAATTATAGCAGAAACCAACCACCCTATCAGTATTGTCTTTGGAGTGTCAGGAAACCGGTGAGAAAACCACACAAACATGGGGAGAACATAGAAACTCACAGGAAGGAACTTGGTGAAACCAAACCCATGATTCTAGCGCTGTGAGATAGTGCTTAGGTCATATAGTACCCTATATAATGACAATGTGGTCTTTCTATCATTGCGGAGAGTTAGACCGACCTCTAATAGAATAACTAAACTGCACTAAATTCCCCAGATGAGCAAACTGTTGCATCATTATACTGAAGACACACATTCCAGTTCTATGTTTAGGTGGTAATTCATTTGTGATATATTAATATATTGTGTGACTTTGAAGATTTAAATTACACTCGATTAAGCGGGGATACCAATATACAATTCTGAGTATAGTCTAAAATTAAATTTTTTAATCATTTTCATTTCTAAAATAATGGAAATCAAATACCACTGCAATTCTGCATCATATATTTATATCATCTCATGGACTTTTTTTTTCTCTATGAAGACTCATGTTTAAGAAGATCTGATTCATATGTAAAATATTTCCCACATTCAGAACATGTAAATGGCTTCTCATCTGTATGAGTTCGCTGGTGTTCAGCAAGATATGATTTGCTTCCAAAACATTTCCCACATTCAGATCATGGAAATGGCTTTGCACCTGTGTGAATTATATGATGGGTAATAAGGGTTGATTTCCTTCCAAAACATTTCCCACATTCAGTACATGAAAAAGGCTTCTCACCTGTGTGAGTTCGCCAATGTCTAAGAAGATCCGATTTATTTAGAAAACATTTCCCACATTCAGAACATGGAATTGGCTTCTCACCTGTGTGAACTCTCTGATGTGTAGCAAGATTTGACTGCTGTGTAAAACATTTTCCACATTCAGAACATGAAAAAGGCTTCTCACCTGTGTGAAGTCTCTGATGTGTATCAAGCGTTGTCTGCTTTGAATAACATTTCCCACATTCAGAACATGAAAATGGCTTCTCACCTGTGTGAACTCTCTGATGTGTATTAAGCACTGACTGCTGTGTGTAACATTTCCCACATTCAGAACATGAAAATGGCTTCTCACCTGTGTGAACTCTCTGATGTGTATTAAGCACTGACTGCTGTGTGTAACATTTCCCACATTCAGAACATGAAAATGGCTTCTCACCTGTGTGAACTATATGATGTTTCTTAAGTTCTGATTTATGTTTAAAACTTTTTCCACATTCAGAACATGGAAATGGCTTCTCACCTGTGTGAACTATATGATGTTTCTTAAGTTCTGATTTATGTTTAAAACTTTTTTTACATTCAGAACATGAAAAAGGCTTCTGACATGTGTGAACTCTCTGATGTGTAGCAAGATTTGACTGCCATCTAAAACATTTTCCACATTCAGAACATGCAAATGGTTTCTCACCTGAGTGAACTCGCTGATGATCAGCAAGATTTGATTTCCATCTAAAACATTTCCCACATTCAGAACATGCATATGGGTACTCACTTGTGTGAGTTTGTTGATGTTGAATAAGATGTGAATTGAATGTAAAACATTTTTCATATTCAGAAAAGGCAAGTGACTTTTTACCAGTGTGAGTTTTCTGATGATTAACAAGATATGATTTCTGAGCAAAATTTTTTCCACATTCAGAACATGAAAATTGTTTATCATCTGTATAATCTGTACTGTGTGTAACAATATCCGAGTTGTAAAGTGAACATTCCTCATTAATTGAAGGATCAGATAATACATTTGCACAGTGAAGTAATCCATGTATATTTAGGGCAATGGGGTTTTCTCCTGAAGAATTTTGTGTGATGTTGTTATGTTCCATTTCACAATCTGGAGATAAAATGAGATGTCTCTCAGAGTTATTCCAGATCTGTTGTTCATCTGCTGGGAATAAAATAAATATATGGGAATACACATTTCTGCAGAACAGATTTTTTTTTTACTATAACAAGTGTATTTCAAAAGCACAGCATTACCATACAAACAGTGAATTCAACATTTTCAAGTTTCAATTTGTGAATGAAGAATTATAGAATATATTAAAAAGCTTCTATTACATGATATGATGTCACACTGTTATTCAAGACTGCTCATTGGTTAGAACTTTATGAAGAGAAGTTGACATCATTATTTAAGACAACTGAGCAAGATGAGGACCCAGGAGCGCTAAGAATGGTGAAGACATTTTTCTGAAATCTCTCCAGTGGACCCTGATGAAATACGAGCCCTGGTATTTCGTCTACTAAAGACTGGTGTTGTTATGTACTTGCCCTTAGATTTGCCCTCATTCAAGATGGCCGTGATTGCCTCATGAAGTTTCCATCTTAGATCTCTGTTATGAACTTGACTTACAATAGCCCTTATCCGAGATGGCCGGGACTGTCGCATGACGATTCCATCTTGGATCTCATTTCCTGTTTGGGCCTAGAAAAGGCACTTCCTGTTATGAAGCCTTTGCTCAAGTATTGTGTTTATGTCTGAACCAGATGATTCCACAGAACCTTGCTCCCTTGTGATTTGGAATACAATTCCTGGATACCTCTAGAAGACCTTTATCTTGTTGATACTTTGGACGTTTCTTGTTGGACTCTTGATAATTACTTATATATCAAAATAAATCCTGCTTAATTTCAAAACTACCTGGCTATTGGGTTCCGTTTGTGATACCAGAAGTGTGACAGGTGTTCTGTAAGGGTGCAACATCTGGGCTTGGTACTGGGATTCCTGGAGGTTAATGTATGAAGTATCGGATTCTGCAAGTCGCCAGAAATCGGCAATTGCCACTTTAAATTTCCCTTGCAAAGTCGACGATTTCCAGTGACTTGCAGAAACCGATGCATCATAGATTTACCCCGTGGACTAGATTCAGACACCTCACCTATAATCTAACCTGTAATCATAGTTACAATCTAAAACATTCACTTTTAACAATGCTCACTCACACTTTAGACTCTAGACTCATATGCAGGTCACATTTGCTGGCTGACCTCACACTGTCTTATCACTCTCAGGATCTCCATCTCAATCTTTGCAACTGTACCTCTCTCTCTAACAGGGGACATCTCCATTAGAGGTCAGACACAACCAAGCATCTAAGAGCACTAAATCAAACAGGTATATGAACAGACCGGACTTGAACAAACCCTGGTACAAACGAGTATAATCCACCAGAACACATCACCTTTTTAAACACTAAGATCCTGCCAGAGCTCTCGGTCCACACTCAATAATTACATCACAGGAGCGTTACTCTCTCTCTTTAGCATCAAACCTCAGAGGGTCATTATGCTTTTGCACTACAGAAGACCACATCCAGTCCCACTCACAGCATATAAATAACTATGCAGAATAACATTTTAACTTAGACAAACATATAAGAAACTTTCTTGAAAATCTCCTGCCCTTGCAAAACAAACAGAATGGCAGAGAACTACAATCTTCTTTCCAATTATACTTTTACAACATTCCTCTGGACCAAAAATCAAAGCATGGACCATTTTCATACGCTATACTTTTATAGATATTTTCTGCTCATGAATGATCCATAGCAAACGTTGACAAAGTGTCACGAAACAAAGTCCCAGACACTTTCCACAAGGACTAAGCCCTGAGACCCCACCCTATTAATCATGGTCAGAGTTTCTCAAATATCAGGTGCCCCTATGTTGTCCCCAGAAGGATAGGGAGATGCAAGTACCAAGCATGTTCAATAATGGTTCTGTATGCCCAGGATCTCAGTGGCAGGGATAGGTTGGGAACTTAAAGTGGTCCTGGAAAAAATTATACAATTAGCCTCATGTCGGTGAGACTAAAACTACTGTAGACGGAGTCCACACATACGGATAGGGTTAGTACACAGCAAGCCCTAGCCACATGGTGATAGACGAGGACAATGCAACACGCAATGGTAGGAAATTTCACAGCAAGCAGAACCTGTCACAGTAGGTCAAGATAATGCACAAGTAGGTAAAGCAAACACAAGCAGGCCCAGTTAGCACACCGGTGGGTGGTATACATGTATTAGATATGTGAGTAGTGTAGCTTAACCCAGCCTCAGGGAGTTCCCAGGGTTTGCATTAATTTGAGTAGTTAGGTCTCAGAAATCCTTGCTCTTACATGAAGTCTGGCCAACATCAGATAGATCATTCAACTGGGATCTCATCCACTGTCAATCTCCCACTGGTTCTAAAGTCTCCCTAGCAGTATAAAATTGAATACAAATCTCATTGCCTCCACTTACATGGTGGGGTATGCCCTTACCACAAAGAATAGGGACCACCCTCCTAATGTCCTCTGTACCTCTTCTTGCGGGCAGAGATGGCTTTTATATCTAAAAAACACATACTAATATAGCTGTAAATCACATCAACAATTCAAAGATATTATTTTTTGTTCAAATTAAACAAATATACTCATGTAGGCACCATACAAAATGTAATGAGTCTTGTTTTACATTTTGCTTAGTGCATACATGAGTGTATTTTCGTTTCAGCCGAACAAAAAAAAATAATCTTTTGAATTGTAGATATTATACAGTTTTGCATGATAATTTGGTCAGTATTAGTGTCCGCCCCACAGCACAGCACGCTACGGAGTGAAAGGGCGTACGCAGCTACTACACGTGGCAGCAACAGTATTTGGTCTTTTACCATACATTCGCACAAACACGCATACTTGTAAAATAGTACACATTAATAGTAGTTGCAACACATAGTCAGTTATGTCGAAATATAGTAGTATTTATGTGTTATATTAAAGTTACATGCATATTAGTGAAATATATGGAACAGGTTGAAGGAATCATATCATGAGTGATATCATAATAAACCTCTTTACATTTCCTACTGTTTGGTTCACTCTGCGAAGGAATCGCAGAGTGCATACGCAAGTTATGAATGATAGGGAATTATGGACTACTTAGGACTAAGGAGTCTTGGCGGGAAGAGCCGAGCATACCCCCTGGAGAGATGACCCCCTCCTTTGGATTCCTTAGGATGAACTAGCCAATGATTGACAACCCCTTGGACCTTCCTGAAACCTGGACCAATAGAAGCAAGCTATACCATCTTCATTGTATTACTGTATTTCTGTGTGCATATAAGCAGCAGCTTCACATTCAGTGTTCAGACATCTTGTCCCCAGACTTCAGGATTGAATGACTGCACACTGGATCCAGAGCGCCTGAGATAAGTAACGGCTGTATTTATTATCAATTCGCTTGAACATATTTTACTACTTATTGCGAATAAATCTTTGTGCGTTGGAAACACAAATCGAGGTTCGACAATCGTTATTGGTTAGCGACAATACGCACTTAACAATTTGGGGGCTCGTGAGCTTTGGAGGTTTCGTTGCCGATGATACGCAAGACCAACGGATTTCGGTTCCGCAACAAAGGGTGGAGACGCGTCATATACGGGTAAGAACGCAATGTGTTCAAAACCTGAATTTTACTCTGTGTTGTGAAACCGAATGTCCGTTTTGCATTATCTAGGGCACGCTAACTAGAACCTAGGGACAAAAGAGAAAACTGTTTCTTTTTACGGTCATTGTGCGTTTTAACTGTATTGCATTGCTTAGCGTATGTGTATTTCCTGCTGTGCGTACGCGAACTTCCGGTAGATTTGCCACGTGGTTAAACAATCGTCTTGATAGTTATTATATGTGCATAGTATAATTACTTGTGAAAGCCTCTGAGACATTATTACTGTTGTTGGGAACTTTTGATTTTCTGCGCAGAAAATGTGTATAGTGTGTGATTTTTTAACGTAGATACACTGTTCATTATTCATTGTGCTCAGTTGCTGTCTGACGAGGCGGATTGCCCAACTGAAGGACGGTATACAGGGCAGGTATACCGAATGCGAAAAACGGGTTTTCGCAAAGCGCTGCCAATAGATCGCAAGGTTTGCTAATAATTAGTATTGGTAGGCAGTGCGATCTAACCGCACGACAACCGTTAGTGCAAATTGGTGAAGCAGCTAGGAGGAATTATATTGGAAAGGCTGGTTGATTGTATCGACTTTGTTCTCCCAGTTATAATAAACTCAACAGATTTTTGTGGTTTAGCCAGGGTATCGAGGAGCTGATAGCCCTTGGGTCCCACAGTGATATTGTCTGTGTTAGGGTTCCTTGTTTAGTACAAGAGGAAGCAAGTGGACGCGGCTTGAGCAAATACGTCCACGGCCAGAAAGAGATCTCTAGCGGTAGAGTGTTTGTAGCAAATTGTTGAAAGTGTTCTGCATAGATTGGTGTTGTTCAACATGGGTGCTAAGCATACGCTAGAGATGGCCAGTGTACTGCCTAAGGAAGGTCCTATTGGTTCAGCGAGATTTCTCATGTGTAAGAAACATGGTGCATACGCAACTGCGTATTGCGACACGTGGGTCAAGATGACCAAAGATTGTGATAGGCCTTTCCCAACAATAGGAAGTTTTAATGCAGAGGTACTAAATACTGTAAAAGATAAAGTATGGTTGATTAAGTCAACGAAAAAGAGAAATAGACATAATGATTGTTTAAAATTGTGGCAAATGGAAGGTAACACGTGGCAGAGCAGCGAATGCACAGCGGAAGTAGGCGTGGCGAAAAGCGCGCGCAGGGCGGAAGTACCCGTTGAGAAGCGTGGCGTACTCAGCGCAAGCGCACCCCCACCACCTTATGTGACGGGAGGGGTAAGTACAGCCGTTATTAAAAACGAAAAAAGAGAAATTGCTAAATTGTATCCGGTTTTAAGCCAGTTTAAAACAAGTGTATCAGAAGATGAAGATAAACCCACTGTGATTTCAGCCATTGCTCATGCTGTTAATATGCTAGAGGTTCAGCGTAAGTATGGGAAAGGAGCAATGGCTGAGATAGGTGAGAGTAGTGTCATCACTAAGAGTGATAGCGTTCTAAATCTTGAACCAGCAGATCCGGTAGTGACTTCTGAAAACAGTGAACCAGTGGGTGCGTACCCAGTCTGCACAGTTCCTTTAAGAAATGTTACAATGCATTGTCCCTGGACTAGATCAGAATTACGTTCCATTATGACTGAATTCCCAGATCCCAGAAAAGAGTTGGCAAAGTGTCAGAAATTTGTTAAAGACTTAGGAAATGCACACGAACCAACCGATAAGGATTGGCGTGTAGTGTTGAGGGCGTGTCTTCCTCCCCATACTGACATACAAAAATGTATTAAAGATTGTGTGTTGGATGAAGATGACACCTTGACTGATGAGATTAACCAAGAAAATATAGAACAAATTGTTAAACATTTAGCCATCTATTTTCTGGTAGTAACGAATTGGAGTAAAATTTTCACCATCAAGCAGAAAGATAGTGAGACAGCAGCAGATTACTTCATTAGAGCTATAGCAGCAATAACACGGTTCACTGGGATATCAAACATAGGTGAGGACCCACATAACAGAGAGGTAGCTGTAGGAGTATTAATGGATGGCCTTAGAGAAAATTTAAAAACCAGAGTACAAACCACATTACCTAATTGGAGAGGCATCACAGTAGATTCTCTTAGGGAGTCTGCTGTGGAGCATGACAAAAACCTTTTTAGAAAGAAGGAAGAGAAAAGTGATAGGTTAATGACTGTGAGTATACAGGCTTTAGAGGGGATGCATACACGACCACCAGCATACAACCCACATAATAAGAAACATAGAGTGATCAGATGTTTCAATTGTAATGAAGAAGGACACGTTAGGAGGGATTGTAAAAAAGACCGATACAACCCTAGAGGTAGGACACATAGATATCCTCCAAGGAAGGACTCACATAGAATAGAAGACTCACATCTACCCGCACATATTATAACAGCAAATATTGCGCGGGAATATGATAGTCAGCGCTAGGGGTCAGGTCATACCTGTAGTCTACAGCCAGTGAGGTTAACTGAGAGTCCGAGTGAAGAACCAACAATGATAGTTGACATAGCTGGTAGGAAACAAACTTTTCTTGTAGATACAGGGGCGGTCCGATCTGTAATAACCTCTTCTTTCAATCTACAGGTGACCAGTAAAACTATTCCAGCTATGGGGGTAACGGGAAGAGTGTTACATTATCCTCTAACTAAACCTGCTGAAGTTACTATCGGGCCCCTGCATACCAAGCATTCGTTTCTTCTGGCTGCGGCGGCTCCTACTAACTTGCTAGGGAGAGACTTGTTATGTAAAATGGGATGTGTCATATACTGTACTTCAGATGGTGTGTTCCTAGATATACCCGAGAAGGTCGCTCATGAGGTACAGGACATATTGGACACCCCTCAAAGGTTAATGTTACACTCTACTGTTATAGAACACAGTCCATCTCAAGTAAAGGGGATGTTGCTGGAAATACCAGGTTCACTTTGGACCAGAGATGGACAGGAGACTGGACTGATGGCAAACGTAGCCCCTGTCATGGTCAATCTAAAAAGTGGTAGGATAGCTCCAAAAATCCCACAGTATCCATTAAAACCGGAGGTGGAACTAGGGGTATATAACCTGTTATTGAGAGGCTGTTACAACAAGGGATTTTAATTCGTACAGCCAGTACAGCAAATAGTCCCATTTTCCCTGTGAAGAAGAGTGGGGGAAGGGGCTATAGATTAGTCCAGGACTTAAGGGGAATTAACAAAGTTGTTGAGAGCCAATTCCCCGTAGTGCCGAATCCAGCTGTCATCCTCATGCAGATTCCACCGTCTGCTAGTCATTTTACTGTCATTGATCTATGTTCTGCTTTCTTCTCAGTACCTCTTCACCCTGACTGCCAATACCTTTTTGCATTCTCCTACCGGGGAGTGCAATACACATGGACCAGACTACCCCAGGGGTTCATTGACAGCCCCAGTATTTTCTCCCAAGCCTTACATGACTGTTTGCAATCCTTTCAACCCCACAATGGGTCTGTTCTAATTCAATATGTGGACGATTTGTTGTTGTGCTCTGATTCTTTTATGTCATGTTTACATGATACTAAATTGTTGTTGCTTCATCTTTCACAAACAGGGCACAAGGTGGCAAAGGATAAATTACAGCCATGTCAGACTAAGGTCAAATACTTAGGACACTGCCTCACTAAGGGGCTAAGACACCTGACAACCGACAGGATTGAAGCCATACAACACATGACTCTGCCGCAGAGCCAGAAGCAGATTCGTACCTTCCTGGGGATGTGTGGATACTGAAGATCCTGGATCCCAGGTTTTTCTATTCTGGCATTAACATTGCAGGAGCTAGTCTCTTCCTCAAAACCAGAACGTGTCGTACACACAGAAGAGTCAGAGCAAGCGTTCTTTAATCTTAAAGATAGTCTGACTAGAGCACCTGCATTGGGAATACCTGATTATGAAAAGCCTTTTGAGCTATTTTGTACAGAAGCTGATGTTGTGCAGCAGGTGTCCTCGTACAGAAACATGGTGACGCTAGCAGACCAGTAGCATACTACAGTGCACAATTAGACAATATGGCAAGATCACTCCCAACATGTCTCAGAAGTGTAGCAGCAACTGCTCTTCTGGTAAGTAAGAGCGAAGACGTAGTATTAGGACATAATTCCACTGTCTATACACCCCATGCTGTATCAGCTCTGTTAAACTCAGCCCAAACCAGACATGTTTCTTCAGCTAGATTCACAAAGTGGGAACTAGCCCTGATGGCACCCTCAAACATCACCATCAAACGATGTAGCACCTTAAATCCAGCTACATACCTTCCATATGTGTCTCGAGAGACACAAAGGGTGGGAGGTGAGGATACCCTGGTTGATGATGAGTTAGGCAAGAATACTGACACGCATGACTGTATGGAACACCTGAATCAGACCTTTACTGCAAGGCCCGACATACGTGACACCCCCTTAGAAAATGTAGATTTTACGTTTTATACAGACGGAAGTTGTCATAGACAGACAGAGACGGGAGAGCTATGTACTGGTTACGCTGTTGTAGACGATCAGGATGTGGTAGAAGCTGAACCCCTTGGCCCACCTCACTCAGCCCAGGTGGCGGAACTAGTAGCACTAAGGAGAGCGTGTGAATTGGCAGAGGGTAAATCAGCCAATATATATACTGACTCTAGGTACGCCTTCGGGGTAGTGCACGATTTTGGGGCCCTTTGGCGTCTTAGAAACTTTACGACAGCAGCAGGTACGCCAGTGGCACACTCACAACACATAAAAGGACTTCTGACAGCGATACAGTTACCCAGAACAGTAGCCGTCATAAAGTGCAAAGCCCATACCTTTGAAGAAGACCCAGTGTCATTGGGCAACAACAGGGCAGACGAAGCTGCTAAATGGGCAGCAGGGCAACCTATGACTGTATCGACCGAGACTATGATGGTTTTTCAGACATTAGACATGCAAAAATTAATTGAAATGCAAGATTTCTGTTCCCTGCCGGAAAAGGCGGTCTGGAAGGCGAAGGGATGTGGTCAAGAGTCCTCAGGACTCTGGAGGGATGGACAAGGTAAGCCTGTAGCTTCCCGAACGTACTATCCAAGCCTGACTGAAGCAGCACACGGCCTGACTCACCTGGGTAAAGAAGGTATGTGCAAACTGGTGAGAGCATACTGGTGTGCTCCCGGATTTTCCTCTCAGGCTGGTAAGAAGGCAATGTCATGTCTTACTTGCTTGAGGAAAAATGTCGGGAAAACTATTCCAACTGAGCCATCCCACATCCCTCCTACAGACGGACCTTTTCAGGTAATACAAATTGACTATATCCAATTACCACCCAGCAGGAATCTAAAGTATATGTTAGCTTGTATTGATGTGTTTTCCGGTTGGGTAGAAGCATATCCGGCAGCCACTAATACTGCTGTGTTCACTGCAAAGAAAATTGTACAAGACTTTGTATGTAGGTTCGGTATCCCTAGAATCATTGAAAGTGACAGCTGTACCCATTTTACTGGTGACATCTTCCAAAATATGTGTAAACTCATGGGAATCGGTAGCAGACTTCACACCCCTTACCGACCACAAGCCAGTGGTAAGGTGGAGAGAGTAAATGGTACTATAAAGAACAAGCTTGGTAAGGTAATGGCTGAAACTGGGTTGGCATGGCCGGAGGCTTTGCCATTGGTCCTCCATAGCATTCGGACCACTCCTAGACCTCCTCTTAATCTGTCCCCCTTTGAGATACTGTTCGGACGACAACCTCATTTGATCGTGAGTCCACAAGACGACTTGAAGTGTAATAATGAAGTGACTGTACAATATCTTATAAGAATGAGTAGACAGCTAAAAGCAACAACAACAAAAACTAAAAATGCTGTCACCTGGTATGCCAGAAACGAACTGTCATGATGTTGAACCTGGAGACTATGTTATGATCCGCAATTTCTTACCTTCAGGTTGTTTAACAGACCGTTGGGAAGGCCTGTACCAAGTGCTGCTGACCAGTACTACATCACTGAAGGTTGCAGAGAGAGACACTTGGGTTCATTCCACCCACTGCAGGAGAGTCCATAATCCGGAGAAAGTGCAAGATAAAACTGAGACCGACGACATAGATCTGTCACTTGTGAGTCTGTTCCGGGAGACCTAAAGCCTGCAGTCGAGACACCTGAACCAGAGACGTTGCCCCAGAACTATGTTTCCAGCGATGGAGTGGCGGTTTTTGTTTTTCTTTTGTTCCAGGATTTTCCTTGTATTTACTCTTTCTAGGACATTCTATTTTTGTGAAGGAGGATGGAGGACGGAGGAGAGTTCCGGTAGTGATACGGATGAGATGGAGGCAGAGGAAAAGTTATTAGAATACTCAGAGCAGCCCATTATCAAGCTTGGTCCAGGGGTTATGAAAAGGTCTGCTAGCTCAGGAACTCGGAGGCAGTGTGAGGGGCTATTGTCTGATGAGTATTGTATCTGCAAGTTCTGCGACTCCCTAGTTGAAGAGAGATGCAACCAACGATGCCAGTCCCCCAGTACTCTGAATATAGGCGGGCATCCTTTAGAGGATTATCACTCCCTGGTGGGTAAGGTGCTAAACCAAACCGAGTGCTGGGTGTGCTCTCACGTGCCGCAAGGACAGCATAATATAGGACTAGTGCCATTCCCTCTAAACATATCCGAAGTACTCAAATTGAGGGGTGGGAGGCCCATAGACTTGAGGTACAATAACACTAGGTCCCCTAGTCTGACGCTTCGACAATACTCCATAGGCAGATCGTTGCTGTGCCTAAACATATCTCATGCAAAGCGCCTGGAGAATTGGGAGGCTGACCTATCAGATCAGACAATGGCTCGCTAGTGTAGGTAAGCTCCTTCTCCTTATACTGGGTGTCATCTTAGCAATTGGTTTAGTTGTCAAATGTGTTCCTATTGTGTTGAAGTGTGGAAAAAGGTCTCATAGGAGTAACACTGAGAAAGAGACTGAAAGGGTGGTACCAGATACCGAGATCATGGTCAGTGAAGAAGTATTGTATAATCCTGAACTTGAAACGGTGATAGGGTGATAGTTTGTTACACTACCAAAGGGTGGAGCTGTCGAAGTCAGCAAATTGGATAAAGTCATTTCAATTAAAATCGAGCAAATTTGGTTGTCTTTGTCTGAAAAGATGCGTACGGTACGCTACGGCGTACAAGGGCACGCTACGGCGTGAAAGGGCGTACGCAGCTACTACACGTAGCAGCAACAGTATTTGGTCTTTTACCATACATTCGAACAAACACGCATACTTGTAAAATAGTACACATTAATGGTAGTTGCAACACATAGTCAGTTATGTCGAAATATAGTAGTATTTATGTGTTATATTAAAGTTACATGCATATTAGTGAAATATATGGAACAGGTTGAAGGAATCATATCATGAGTGGTATCATAATAAACCTCTTTACATTTACTACTTGCATACGCAAGTTATGAATGATAGGGAATTATGGACTACTTAGGACTAAGGAATCTTGGCGGGAAGAGCCGAGCATACCACCTGGAAAGATGACCCCCTCCTTTGGATTCCTTAGGATGAACTAGCCAATGATTGACAACCCCTTGGACCTTCCTGAGACCTGGACAGATAGATGCAAGCTATACCATCTTCATTGTATTATTGTATTTCATTGTGTATATAAGCAGCAGCTTCACATCCAGTGTTCAGACATCTTGTCCCCAGACTTCAGGATTGAATGACTGTACACTGGATCCAGAGCGCCTGCGATAAGTAACGGTTCTATTTATTATCACTTCGCTTGAACATATTCTACTACTTATTGCGAATAAATCTTTGTGCGTTGGAAACACAAATCGAGGTTCGACAATCGTTATTGGTTAGCGACAATACGCACTTAACAGCAGCATGGGAACCACAAAATGGCCGCTACAACATGACATCCCTTTCCTGAGCAGAACCATAGTATGGCTGTCCAAAGATGGTCACCACAGAACGGGAATTCTTTTGTCCACAGAAGACAGACTGCTCTGCCCATAGAGAGAGGAAACTCCTCAAGTTACAGGAGGCTTCTGAAACAGTGTTGTCGGAAGTTACTCCAAACCTGGCTACAGAGTTTGCTGCCATCAGGCTGCACAGGAGAAGAGGAATCTGTCTTTGTTTGGGACTCTGACCGGCAACATGTTCATAGTATTGAAGTAAGCAGCCCACACTGTCACAGATCCGGAGGAAGTGGCAGATATGATAAGACAATCCACATTTTATGATACCAAGTTAGCTCAAGCAACCTGGGTGCAGTATTGTTCTCTGTCATTTCTATGATTATAGATACTGCAACTTTATTGCCAAATTGAAAGAGAGCAAAAGATACCTGTTACAGCATGTGACAGGCCTTGTTAATATGTTGCCTTTGGTGTCGTCCTTGCCAGCGACAGCTTTTCTAGTGGTTGTGTTTACTCCCTTGTAACCTTTCTTCATGTAAATTCTCAGCACATCAGCTTGTTGTATAAGTTCTTGAAGGCTTCCACGTTATCTCCAGTGGACTGCTGTGTGCCCATCTATCTACATCAAATTTTGAAACAGGGTTGATGGTTCGCACCTCTGCTCTTTACTGCTTAGCTCTGCGCACACTAGGACTTACTCTCCTTTACCCTTGCAACAAAGGGCTGTTCTGCCCTGAACGTCTGATATGTACCTACTGACCAGATATATTTTGGCAGGCATCTCACTGATTCTTCTACCTGCTTAGACATCACCTTGGTCTGCAATGTGGGAAGGATTCTCTATCTTGGCCAGGTTTGTCGATGAGATTGGTTTAAATGAGGTATCCAGCAGTCTCAGGAGAATGCTACACACAGTAAATCTCGAGGTGAATCTCCCACATTCAGCTTTTAGAAGTCCTTGATAGATGTTTGGTAGGTGATGTCCCATTTGTTACGGCACTTCTCACAAAGGTTTTGTTAGATTTCTGGTGGAGCATCTCTCCTTTCCTGTCCCACAGCTTGAGCCAATGACCTTGGCTTTAAGGGTGCTAATTCTGCCATCTTGTAGAGCACCACATTGTATGACATTTTAGAAACCGTTTGTCTGTGTATGTAATAATAGCACTTTACACTAAGCTCCTACCTTATAGCAACTTTGGGTCTACCAACCACTCTAGCTGTGTCTATCCAACATCAAGATCTTATGGATTAAAGTAAGCAAACAGGTGTCCTTACACATACAGAATAGGCAACGGTAGAACGGGTGTAATGAGATGCAGCAGCTGTAGTGCTGCAGAGTTACAACTGATGAACACCAGATCATTTTGATTAGATATATATAATGTATTGTGTTACAGTCACTTAACTACAGATTCATCTTTCCTTTCTCTACAACTTGACATCTCAGCATCACGTCTCCTGATCACGTACATGGCAGTAATTATATTATCAATCTAAAGAACTCACCTCAATGAAAAGCTGACATTGATATACAGACTCTCTTAACTTGTTCTCAACTGCAGTTAGGGTACAGGTAATAGCAGTCTGAAAGTGTATCTGGGTCCTCTCACAGTCTAGACATGTGACTCCCATGCACATCAGGCCAGCAGTATCCTGCTCTGACCTCACACTCAGTCTTGTCCTTCTTGTGATCTCTGTAATTGCCCTGGTGTCTAGGTCTCTAGCTAGGGACATCTCCCTTGGAAGTTCAGCAACACTCAAGCATCAGAGCACAAAGTGGAACAGGCAGATGAACAGACCAGATTCAAACGAACCAGCAAGAACCCACTGGAACACACAAATCAGGTCCCGCCATCGCCCTCACCGCGGCCCTCAAGGAGGCACACTCAGTACATAAGTAAAAGCGGGCAACTTATTAGATATGTAGTCAGGCACAATATTAGTTCAGGGGAATCAGAATATAATCAGTACATGATATCACATACATAGGTGATATTACCACCAGTGCTTAGGTTGATAATGTTGTGGTAGTTCTCAGAAAGGATCATGGGTAATGTAATGTAGTACATGGGGAGGATCATGAGTAATGTAATGTAGTACATGGGAGGATCATGGGTAATGTCATATCTGGTAGTTACAGGGAGGAACATGGCAGCTGGTAGCACAATGATACGATGTGAGGAGAGCAGGAGTCTAATAGGGGCTGATGGCTCCTGACTCCCCCACTGGGCAGATACTTTTTCCTCATCAGTTTGTACAGACAGAGGAGGGTGTAGAATAAGAGATTGTTGTAGTGACTAAACAAGGAGAATATGTGACTTCTGTATTTAGTGTGTATTACTCACCTGTGCCGATATCTGTAGGGATTTCCTCCTCCTTACACTGCTGATCACCCCTCACATACGTCTCTTCTTCTCCCTTTATATCTTCTACTTTAATACCAATCAGATGTTCACCCTGAGTAAACCACAAACTAATGAAATAAAACTATAATAATGCATGATTTAATTAAATGACCCCTCTGTGATCCGGGGAATTTTATACTTTTGAAACCAGACCATATTTCAGGTTTTCTATGTATCGTTTTTAGCAATACAATTACTCTAACCCAAGTAAGTTTCAACAATAATCAATCAACTAGTTCTCCTAAGAACAGGGCTAACAAGTATATGTAAGTTATGTGAGGTAAAAGTTTTAGGGTCTCTCCCATTATAACTTCAATATCAATCAGGGCCTCACTATAAATGACCCACAAAACAATAACAAAATAATTAATAAATGCAGATTAAACAGAAGAATATCACATTACAAGATCACCACAACTTGTCTAGAGATCATATATTGTAGAGTCACATTTGTATTATGGGATTTGTTGAGACCCTCAATTCTATCTACCTGAGGGATATTGTGAGTTTCCTCTATATGATCCTGTGAATAAAGAGAACGGGGATATCTGTCGCAGGTATTTCTGTTACTAGATCCATCTGTAGGAAACACACAATAGCTGAATTATTCATATGTAATTATCTCAAAACTGCATTCTCCTTTACAATAATCAAAGAGATTCCTCTTACCCGGTGAGGTGAGGGACCGGTGATTCTCCATCATCACGTCTTTGTACAGACCCTTGTGTCCTTCTAAATACTCCCACTCCTCCATGGAGAAATAGACAGTGACATCCTCACACCTTATAGGAACCTGACACACACAATGATACAGTCATCACCCAGACACATCCCCTGGTGTTACTGTATAATGTCCCATTCCCAGCAGTCACCTCTCCAGTCAGCAGCTGAATGATCTTGTTGGTGAGTTCTAGAATCCTCTGGTCATTGTTTCTCTCATGTATCAGTGAGTGAGGTGGAGGCACCGTGATGGGGCTCTGGGTCCTGCTCAGTTCTGCTGTCGCATGAGGATGGCTGCTGGGTGACACACCAGACTTCTTCACTACTTCTAACCCTGTGTATTAAAGAGGAAACAATCAGCACAAAGAGTAGATGCAATTCACTTTTTCACAGATCCATCACTTAAGACTATAATGCTAAAATAAACATATATTCTCACTAATTAATGGTCTCAGAAAGCCAGACTGAGAAATGCTTAAAACAACACTCCCAAGTAGGGGGCTGCTGTACAAAGGCATTATTCTCGAAGCTCCATGGTTCATCTCACACCCCTGGCCAAAAACTGGAGCTGTGTGATGCTGCAGAGGGTGCGTGTGAGGGTGTCTGTGTGGGAGGGGGGATTAATGATTGCATGAACTAATAACAGAAAACAATCCTTGTGATTTACCCATCTGCTGCCATTTTAAAGTGGTGAACAGAAATAACTTCCGTGATTACCTGGGAGCACAGCTTATAATCTATGGATCAATGGGAGATTGATACATGAGGAAAGTCTATTATGCGAGGAAGGGCATTCCACAAAGTGGGTGCAGCCTGAAAAATGTCCTGGGGGTAAATGTATCAAGATGAGAGTTTTCCAGCGGGTTTGAAAAGTGGAGATGTTGCCTAAAGCAACCAGATTCTAGCTGTCATTTTGTAGAATGTACTAAATAAATGATAGCTAGAATTTGATTGGTTTTTTAAACCCGACAGAAAACTCTCAGCTTGATACATTTACCCCCTGGAAGAGGCAATGGGAGCGGAAAATGTGGGTTGATGAGAAACGCAGATCTTGTGCAGAGAAGTGGGAGATATTTTGAGACAAGTGAAGAGATGTACGTTGGTGCAGTTTTGTTGTATGTTAGTAGAAGTATTTTATGTTGGATTTGGTAATAAACAGGCAACCAATGTAGAGACTGACAGAGCGGCAAAGCAGTGGAAGAAAGATTTGCAAGGAAAATCAATCAACCTCTGCGTGCAAAATACATTGTAGGGGTTAGAGTCTGATTCAGGGAAGACCAGTAAGGATGCTATTGAATAGTCAACGCAGGAAAGTGCTTTAATTAAAGTTCATAGATGTAACAGACAAAAAACGTAGGACATACCTGGGTTGCCATGAGTCCTTTAAGGAAACAGAATTACCAAGTAAACATAATTTATTTCCTCTTTGGACTCCCTGGCAGCCCTAATGAATGGGATGTAGACAAGCAATGACAACAAACATAGGGCGGGCTCAAGAAGTGACACCAATAATGAAATGCAATCATTGTATTGATCTATAGTCTGAAGGATTCTTCTTTCATACGGAGCATCCTAAGAAAACAGGCAATGTCTTGTAAGGGCGTGAAGTAAACTAGTGCAGAATCCTAGACACCTCAAGACTGATCCTCTTATAGGTCCTGCAGGCAAGACAAAAAGTACATTGGTGACAGTTCTTGGGGAAGTAGACAGGCCACATGGTAGGTACATACACTGGAGTGGCAACCTAGCAAGAAAACCTGATAATACAATGATGTTGTGCTGCCACTGGAACGTGTAGATAGGTATCCGGTAAGTCTATAGATGTCAGAAAGCTCTTCTAGTGCTTTGACAATAGGACTTATGGATTCCATGTGAAAATGCTTTGTCTGTATGAACAGATTGAGTTTTCGCAAGTTGAGGACAGTCCGTAATCACCCTGTCTGCTGCTCTACCAGAAAAGGTTTGCAGTAGAAACCGGAATCTCTTTGGTTGACAGGAAATAATGAAGTCACCTGTTTTTCTATCAGTGTCTGCAGACTGCTGCACAATGCTTTTATCTGCACTGAGGAGGTTAAACTTTTGCATTTTACAAAGATGTCTGTCCGGAGTATTCCACTGAACTCTATCTTGTAACCTTTCTATACAATGTCTAGAACCCAAAGATCTGGGTAGTTAGTGTAATTCTATACTCTGGACCCCACAGTACACTATAGAGATTGTATCGGGCACAAGTAATTAAAAATCCTTTGGGCTAAATCTTTATTCCTTTATTACTCCCAAATGGCTCAGAATACTGGTTCTGGTGCGTTATCTTCTTGCTTCTTACAGTGCTGTCATAAGTTAGAAGACATTTACTTGTTGTGACAAAAGTGATATTAAATGTTTTGTGTATATGGAAAAGCAGGACAGTGAGAGGGAGTAACATATAATATACATCATACTTGCCAACCTTTAATACATTTCTTCCGGGAGCTGCAAGGGGGAGGTGGACGTAAAGGGGGCGGGGCCTCGAAAATCGCGCCATTTTAGCCCCGCCCCCGTGATGTAATTACGCGAATCGCGTCATTTTACAGCGGGGGCGGGGCCAAACGCCACGATTCCCGGTGAATCGCGGCGTTTGAACCGATTTCTGCCCACTTCACTAGGAAGTGGGCAGATCAGGGAGATTGCCAGACTCTCCCGGGAGTCCGGGAGACTCTCGCAAAATGCGGGAGTCTCCCGGACATTCCGGGAGAGTTGGCAAGCATGATATACATTATTATATAATATTAATCCTCCTGGAAATTATTTAAAATGTGACTGATGCATATGAAGAAAAAAGACAGTAACAGGGAAGAAATATATAATATACTATAATATATATCACCCCATATATACAGATACTGTGGGAGATGTCTGGAGACCCCTCACCCAACAAATAGAGAAGATTCATCAGTAATATCCCTACAGGGATTACATAGAGGACACATCACATAGTGACCCTTCCCCAGGTCACCAGAGTCTGCTCCCCCTGTCCTATAATGAAAGGGGAACAGTCTGCTCCATGTATATATAATAACATGACACCAAACACTGCTCCACCTGTATTATTATAAAAGGACAACAGATTATACTCCACCTGTGATTATATTGTTATTATGATGTCAGTAACACCTGATTCCCGTAAAAACAAGACGTCCCCGCTGCTTTCCCCTCACTCACCCACGGAAACGTTACAGAGAACTCCCGGTTACTACAGTACAATGGATTTCCGGTCAAAAATGAGCTTCAACAAAATGGCCGCCGCCGTGTGCAGGGACAGAGTAACCTGAGGCAATGCTGCCTCTGATCAGCTAGTCAGAGGGGCGTCTCTATGCAAATGAGGCGTGTGGCTTCATTGGAAGGGATTGTATTTTCTTACGTTATGAGCATCACGTGTCTTATTCCCACGTGACTAGTTCTAACCTCCAACATATCTACACAGACCGCCTGCAGAGGGGCGGGGCTATGCAAATGAGGGCTGTGACTTCAGGGTAAAGGATTGTATTTTTCTTACACATATATATGTTGTGAGCAGCACATTTAATTTACTATATAATTTTAATTTTTCTTTTCTATATTAAATATTTTATGTTGGAGGAATCAAGACTCTGAATGAAAGTGAATTGAAGATCAATCAAGATAGATGGAGACACTCTGTTCATTGTAATTAAGGGGTCTATATGTTATTGGTGGCAGCAACTATCATTCTGTATCGATGCCTAGTGCAGGGATACTAAATGTAGTAACGTCACTATTTACCATGGCAGGGCTCATTGGTGAGATCCCCCCTCATAAACCATATAAAACACTTTTGCTGGTCTCCACATGTGACAATAGCTTTTAAAGGCTGGAGGAGAAAAGTGAAGCTGGTTGGTAAATGGAGTCAGATTGCAGTTCCTATAGGGGTCTATGGGGACTGTGGTAACCAGCAGAAAATAGGTTATGGCAGTAGAAAGTAAGAGCTCCTGTCATACTTGCCAACTCCCCTGGAATGTCCGGGAGACTCCCGCATTTTGTGAGAGTCTCCCGGGCGAGTGTGGCAATCTCCCGAATTCAGCCCACTTCTCAGTGAAGTGGGCAGAATTAGATCCCAAACGCCGCGATTCCCGGTGAATCGCAGCATCGAAATGATGCGATTTTGGTCGCCCCGCCCCCCTCATGCCCACCTCCACTAGCTGGCTCCCGGAAGAGAGCTGAAGAAAGTCGGTAAGTATGTCCTATGTTCTTCTGTTTATATTGTTTAAAAATACCTCCCAACCGTCCAGATTGTTCTACCAACAGGTGGAATATTCTAACTTGTTCTCTCCTCAGCACTGTGCACTGATGAGGCCAGGCATATTTAGTGCCATCCTTGGTGTCTAGGAGGCCCTGGAACAGTGCAGTCTAACGCTTTTGATCGGGTAAACCACAAATATCTCTGGGCTGTGTTGAGCAGGTGTTGTCTTCCAGCGAGATCCATCGGTTGGCTCCAAACTATTTACAGACTAGCGGCTAGCTAATATAATACCCTGCAAATCACAGGTATATTACTGCATGCACTCATTAAGAAAACTACATCTTCCAAAGTGTCTCTGGAAAGTTCATTGCAAATTGCATCTGCCATTTTGGGGGGGGACAAACTGCAAACTAGAGCCCCAGACTGCACTAGAAGCATGCAGAGGTTAGACAAGGCAACAAGTTACAAAAAGCCAGCGAAAATTGGGGAATTTGGAGACAGAATGTACTAAAAGGCTCCAGGATATTCTTGGGGAATTGGGAAGGAGCCAAACATGGACTGCTGGAGGCTAGTAGGTGGTTGCTCCTAGTTGTGCTGTGTGAATGCTGCCTGGGACTATGGAGGATCTACCCACAAGGAGTCACTGAGTGCTGTTGCTAAACTATTGCCTTGAGGGATGTATAAGCTAAAGTTCCAGCTTTAAAAGCCAGTCCAGAAGGAAACATATTTGGAGTAAAGCTCATCAGATGTCAGCAGGACTTATATAAAGACAGATAAGTTTATATTCTATTTTGCCTTGAACATACCAAGTTATTAAAGTGAAACAAGTGAGACATCAAGCTGTGTTTTTCAAACCTCTGGCTCGGATTCTAACATTGCTATTATTATTATTATTACCGTAGATTTTTAAGGCGACACAGTGCTCCGCAGTGCCGTACAGTAGAGAAAACAGTACATACATAAAACAGGGCCATACAAAGTAGTGCTTCAGAGTGGAGATTAGGACACTTGTGAGGGTACATTAGTGTGAATAGTGTTATAAGGGATAAGGTCACCTCTAAAAACTAGATGACTTATCAAAGAGCGTCTAAAGATTTGAAGGCTGTGGGAAAGTCTGATTGAGCATGGTAGGGAATTCCATAAGTGGGAAGCAGCACGGGAGAAGTCTTGTAGGAAGGAATGAGAGGTGGTTACCAGAGACAAGGTGCAGGTTACAGGTAGATCTAAGAGGAGAGAGACTATTTTGAGTGGTGCCAGGAATGTCAGATAACAGGAGGTTGCAATAGTCAAGATGGGAGATGATGAAAGATTGGATAAGAATTTTGTTAGCATGTTGAGTAAGAAAAGGGCATATTCTGGAAATATTTTTAAGGTAGAGTCGACAGGACTGGGAGAGAGTCTGGAAGTGAGGAATAAAGGAGAGGGTGAAGTCAAGTGTGACACCAATGTAGCAGGCTTGAGAGACTGACGAAATTGTGGTGTTATTGATAGTGAGGGAGATTTGAGGGCAGGTGGTGATTCTGGCAGGAGGGAAAATAATAAGCTCTGTTTTGGACATGTTGAGCTTTAGGTAGTGTTGGGACATCCATGTGGAGATAGCAGAAAGACATTTGGTTACACGAGATAGTACAGAAGGAGAGAGGTCAGGGGAAGAGATGTAGATTTGGGTGTCATCAACGTAGAGGTGGTATTGGAGGCTGAATGAGCATATTAGTGCTCCAAGAGAAGAGGTGTACAATGAAAAAAGTAAAGGGCCAAGAACAGAGCCTTGTGGGACCCCAGCAGATAGTGGGAGTGGAGGGGGGGATGTGTGAGAGGTAGAAACACTAAAGGTGCGGTTATATAGGAAGGAAGTGATCCAGGAAAGAACTGTGTCACGAAGGCCAATTGAGTGAAGATTGTGTAGGAGAAGAGGGTGATCAGTGTCAAAAGCAGCAGAGATGTCGAAGAGAATGAGTAAGGAGAAATGACCATTAGACTTTGCAGTAAGTAGATCATTGATCACTTTTGTGAGAGCAGTTTCAGTGGAAGGTTGGGGGCAAAAGCCTGATTGCAGAGAGTCGACAATGGAATTAGAGGAAAGAAAGTGATACAAGCATTTGTACACTTATTGACCTAGTATTTCGGTGGCAAAGGGGAGGAGAGAAATAGGATGGTAGTTGGAGAGACAGACTGGATCGAGAGATGGTTTCTTTAGAATTGGTGAGATGAGCAGATGTTTAAAGAAGGATTGAAATGTGCCAGTGGAGAGAGACAGGTTGAAGAGGTGAGATAGAGATAGGAATGCAGTGGAGGAGATGGAGCGGAGAAGTTGGGAGGGAATAGGGTTAAGGGGACAGTTTGTAGGGTGAGATGATGAGTTGAGTGCAGAGACTTCGAGCGTGAAGCACTGTGGTTCTACAAATATCCCTGAGGAAGCCCCCAGCGGGGTGAAACGCATAGGCTACTTTATTGACATCCACTTTCACTTTGGACATTATTTTTTTCATTTCCATCTACTGAAAGCAGAATCGCCGAATCTAACTCCAGGCGCATGTGCGGACATATACCATCGCCCAGCGGGTTCCTATACACACACTTCTGGCTGAGAGCGGTTTCCCCACAGCTCTCGCCTACTCTACCTAAGGAGACTGATTCTTCATAAGAAGGATAAGATCGCCGACACCAACCAGATGCAAGTGCGCAACTCACTGAACTACTCTAGCGAGTCCATAGGAGAAGTCCACGCTTGTGGTTAATCTCTACAATTTGGATATCAGTTCTACTCGTGAGCACTACCCACCCTTCCCAGATAAGAGTCATCACTATTGCTTTCGTTTGTTGTTTTTTTAGACTGGAATCCAGGGGTCAGCATGTTTATACTGGATGTCTAAGACTTATGGACTTCAGTCCTACACCTTAGCCCCCATTGTTTTTATACTTCTTATGAGTTTTATTTAAGAAAACATATATTCTGGTAATTTTTTGTTTTTCTTGCTGATATATGTATTATTATGCCTGTTTTGCCACCTCAATACAGATAAACTTTATTTATTATTATGTTTGTACCATTTAGTTACACATTTGTTTCATTCTGGATTGCGCTGGGGAATTACGTATACTTTGTTCTGCCTAACCGAGGAGTCTAAGACCAACTCCTATCCCCCTGTTCCCCTGGCTGCCCCATCTCACCCTCCCGTGGGAAGCGCTGACCCCCATTTGTTTTATATATCCACAAATACTTGATAGCTGTCATGAATCGGGGTCTTAGCCCTGTTTACACCACTCGGCGGTATCATATTACCGTACATCTTCCTCCTGGTAGTATGCAGCATGTTATCCTGGGACAAGCGTGGCTTCTGTCTGCAGCCCTGGAGGCTGCCATCTTGGGTGAGACATTTGCTAAGCTTCCTGCTGAGTCTGAACACCTGATTCCATTCCCCAATTGGCTTCCTCTGCAGACTATAAAAGAGTCCCCTGATACACTCAGCAAGTTGCCAGTGCAACACTTCCTAGTTCCAGATCTACAGTGGCTTTTGTTTTGTTGCTTCATACTATCTGCTGAATACAGAGATCTAGCCTTAATGTGTACACAGCTTCATCCGGATTACTGCTTCTATTCTCCCGCTGTGTACATGTCTCCACCATTACCTCTGAGTGAATTCAACCTCAACCTGCTGCTGTATTATGGACTTTTCTCAGTGAGTTTAACCATTCGTGTGATTTCATCTTCATCTATTGCTATTACATAAACTGCAAACCTTTAACCATTCGTGTGAATTCAACTTCATTCATAAAGCTATCTTTAGTGAAACGTACGTTGGGGCACATGGGTAATTGACATCATTCGTGACGTCATACCCGTAAGTGAGAGCCAGTGAGCGGCGATGCCGCTAACGCTTCCTGACTCACATATCTCAATGGTCAGAAAACTTTTATATTTCAATATATCGCCGCTTGTTCCCTTTCTGGGTTAGCATTAAGTATCTATTACTGGTTAGGCGCCTTATCATGTATCTATAACGTGTGACATGTCTCACATGTGCATAGTGCACTAATATATTTCAACAGCGCTACTATTATCCTCCAAGCTAGCAGTATTGGGGTATTAACAATTGATACCTTGTTACTGAGTACAGCAAGTGAATCCAATACCGCCAACGCTCTCCTACATATATATTTCAATGGTCAGAAATGATCAAATATTGTAATGTAGCACAGTATTTTTCCCTTTGGGTTAGCAGCAAGCACTTTTCATTAATTTGGTGCTTTAATTATGTATCTGCAACAAGTGATATTCTCAACATATGTTTAGTGCACTAATGTATCCCAATATCGCTACCATTATTTTCTAGGCAAGTGTTTATATACTAGCACTGATATTCTATTATCTATCAAGCAAAAATATATAAACACATTACATCTATGCATATGACTATACCCAGACATAGCTGATCAGATAATAGAAACCCTGCTAACAATTATATCTACTGAGGGATTCTTTACCCTGAACTCTAAATACCTCATATACTATATGTTATGCTGACTAGTAGTTGATCCATGTCACTGGGATTAGTCTGATCCAATATTATTTGCAGAACATCTCAGATCCTATTCGTCCCTACTTCTCATCCCATATAGTTAATGAGGGTGTTGATATTTGGATCATATTAACAATAATAAACCCCCGCTATTTTCCTGGCTCCACTGTCCGTGGTATCATTTTATACACTTTTTTCACTTATTTTTCACGTTTATCTTTTTCACTTTTTTACCATGAGGCTATCTCAATAGAGATATGTTTTTTAACTAATTTCTATTAATAAAGGCATTTGCCCTATAAAAAAAACAAAATATAAATAACTCTTGTATTGGATTATCTGATATATTTCCTATATATTGTTAGTAGAACAGGCATGAACCTGGAATGTGAGAGATACTCTCAACTATCAGGACCGGATTAGGAGTGCTCTAGAAATCCATTTATTTTCTTTCTCTCTCTGTGTCTTATTCATGTTTATTAATGGAAAGAGCGCCCCCTCACTATGATAATGATTTTGATGATATCTAGATGAGGTATATCCCAACCCTGTGCGGATTACTCCCCTCTTTTTTCTACACTCAGCAAGTTGCCAGTGCAACACTTCCTAGTTCCAGATCTACAGTGGCTTTTGTTTTGTGGCTTCAAACTACCTGCTGAATACAGAGATCTAGCCTTAATGTGTACACAGCTTTATCCGGATTACTGCTTCTATTCTCCCGCTGTGTACATGTCTCCACCATTACCTCAGTGAATTCAACCTCAACCTGCTGCTGTATTATGGACTTTTCTCAGTGAGTTTAACCATTCGTGTGAATTCATCTTCATCTATTGCTATTACATAAACTGCAAACCTTTAACCATTCGTGTGAATTCAACTTCCTCTGTTGTTGTTATTATCTGAATTGCAAACCATTAACCATTTGTGAAAATTCAGCTTCATTCTAATTTCTAATGCTGAAATAAATACCTTGGTAGTTATTACTTGTGTGGATTCACCTTCTTTGCACCTTCAAGCAAGCTCTATGAGCAAGACATTTATCCAGCTCACCCCGTTTCCACTACACTCCTGCCACAGCTAGTCCATGAGGTCCCGACACGGATACCAGAAACCCTATTGCCGTGACAATAGCTTTATTTTTACACTGAAATTTAAAGTAGTTCTAGGACATGCCCTATCCCAAATATAAATATGTCCCCACATATTAAATTCACCTCCCCCTTCAATGCAAAATGGTTTTGCCAAAGTGCAAATTTACTCCATTTATATGGTTTGCTTTCCTTAATGACTCAGGCCATTCTTCTTCAGTTACTGGAAAGAATGAATTAAGGGTGGACTGGGGAGTGTAGGTAAAGGTGAGTGGAATTTGGCATGAGGAAATATCTTGTCGAATGGTGATGATTTTGTCTTTGAAATAGGTGGCAAAATCATGGGCTTTGAGGTAGGAAGGGGGAGGAGGTTCAGGTGGGCAGCGAAGTGAGTTGAAGGTGGCAAAGAGGCGATGTGGGTTATAAGACTAGGTGCGGGAGCACTTTTGCAGGTAGTGGGACTGCTTGTTGTGTCATGGTTGGGGTTTGGATCGTTGGAAACTATATGTAGTAGCTGGAGCTGCATTGTCTAGGGCTGAAGTGTGTGTTTTGTTATAGAAAGAGGAAGCCCGATTAGTACAGGACAATGGCTGTTTTAGTGAAGATGAGAAGTGGATTGGGTTAGGAGTACTTACGTTTCGTTGTGTACCTGTGGATTTGGGTGCAGGGGGAAGGGCATGAGGTAAGGTGAGGCTGAAGGTAAGGAGGTTGTGGTCACAGAGTGGGAAGGCTAAATTGGAGAAACTAGAGATGGAGCAGTAGCAGGAGATGACAAGGTCAATGGAGTGCCCATCACAGTGGGTGGGAGATGAAGTCCATTGGGAGACACAAAAGGAGAAAGTGAAAGAAGTTTAGTGGCAGAAAAGACAGTGGAATTATCAATGGGAATGTTGAAATCGCCAAGTATGAGAGTAGGCAGGTCAAAGGATAGAAAAAAAGTAAATCAGGAAGCAAAGTTGTAAAAGAATTGGGAAACTGGGCCCTAGGGGGCGATAAATAACAGCAACATGAAGGTGGAGAGGATAAAATAGATGGATAGTGTGGACTTCAAAGGAAGAGAATGAGAGGGAGGGTTCAGAGGGAATGACTTGGAAGGTGCAGGTTGGAGAAAGTAGAATACCTTCTCCACCACCTTGTTTGTTTCCAGGTCTAAAAATTAATGTTTTACCCAGACTCCTGTATTTTTGACAGACACTCCCAATCCATGTACCTAACACATCCTCAAACACTTGCAACAAATCCTCTCCAAATTTATTTGGGCAGGCCGCAAACCAAGATTGCAGATGCGTATTCTCTTCAAACACCAGACTTCAGGTGGCCTGGGACTACCGAACTTAATAAAATAATATCAAGCTATGCACCTGCACATTGCATCCTTTGGCACTCACCAAACCACCTATGTTTATACCCACATAGTCAGACCTATTACAAGTATATTCCCCATATTCCTTGCTTTGGATATCCCCACAACATAGAACTAAACGCCTAGCTCAACTCTCCACAGCGAGATTCTCTACATTAATGTGGGATCGAATGACTCGGACCTATGCTTTGTGCTCCACTTATCCTTTATTAGTGCCTTTATGGAATAAGGCACACTTTGCCCCATGTATGCATCACAAAATATTCCACCACTAGACCCAACATATTATACTCTTCGTCTGGGATATAGCCTCTATGCGTTTTTTCCCCTCTTTCTCGGAACTCAACACAAGATTGGACCTACCGCATAAGATTTTTTTACCAATATCTTCAGATAAGGCATTCCCTGCAAATTCCGTTTCCTTCAGATCAATGATCCACACTGGAGTCTATGTGTTGCGGCTCTCTCTCCACAAAAGGTCTCATATCTACATTATTTCCACTGATTATTAATCACAATCTATACCATATTTCAAAACTCTACAAAAACGTTTGGGGGTCCTGCCCAAAAATAAGACCCTATTGGCAATAAATTTACACTCTCATTACCTCAATGACACAGATCAACATGCCTGACTCTGTTATTCTCGCTTCACTCCAGGCCAAATACACCACGGCCAGTGTAAAAATTGATTAGGCATAACTTAAATGCTGCAAAGTGCTTAATAGCAGCAGATTGGAAGAATGTTTCTCCCCCTTCACTCTCAGCAACTATAAATAGTATCTGGTCATTCTACCACCTGGAAAGCATTACTGTCACCCTAAATAACACACCAATTAACTTCCAAAATACTTGGACTCCCCAGACAAGTTATTATGAAGCTGAGCCTCCATTAACCACCGATTGACATCCCTCAAGTATCCTGGACCTAACCTTTGGGCTACCTCGCTAACTATAAACCCATCCACTAATAAGCTACCACCCACCCATGTTATTATTTTTAGATATCTCACAAACTCCCCCGACTCGTTAGACTATCTCACTAATAGTTGTAAACCCTTGACTGCTTGCCACCTCATCCCTAATTTTCCAACTTCTTGTTAATCTTCTCTCAAAACAAGTTATAATGCTGATAGCTACTCAAACAGCTAACAATAATCTGTCTCCTCTTTCAATTAATTTTTACTTTTATTACTATGTAATATTGCTAACTGAATGCAATAGAATTGCTGTGTTTTCTTGTTAATTTGTGAAAGACAATAAACATTTACTTTTCAACTAAAAACAAAATGTAATCTATACTTCCTTAAGCAGGGGAGCTTATATACAGTGTAAGTTGCATTTATGCTTGATTTTTTTTTCAATACTTTTTTATTAGAAACATCTTACGCTGAAAAAGCATTACAAGATCTTGACAGGTACATCAGTAACACGGTATACATTTTAGACAGACATAGCAGTGTGTAAAACACTTTCTCACAGTGCTTTTGCAATTGGAAGTTAACTGTGTATCTATCTAATTCTATAAAGATGTTGTTTTAAACACTTTAAACTATAAGGTTGGGGGGTAAAATGGCGGAAAGAAGAAGAGGGAGAGAAAGTGAACGTGGGGAGGGATGGTGAATTGAAGGTTCACGCATCAGATAGGAAAGGATTGAACTTGTCTAGTGGTTCTATTCCACACCAGATTTCTACTGGAATTGAAATAAAGGTTGGTTATGATATGAAGTCCACAGGGACCAGACTTTATAGAAAGACACGGAGGAGCCCCTCAGTATACTGGTGATGTGTTCCATCTGGTAGGTGTGCCAGACTCGATTACAGGCCATTGGAAGTGTTGGTGGGCTGGGGCTTTTCCAGAAGGCAGGCTGTATTGGGTGATCATCATCACCCAGTACAGCCCCCTTGAAAGACACCAAGTGCATTTCCCTATTCTGACTCATTATAAAAGCAGCAATACTGCACATCTCACAAGTCACAGTATTCTTGCCCAACATCTCACTCTTTGTTTGCAATACATCACTTGACAAGGATTCACCCAACATTTCCCCAACAGAATCTTCTAACACTATACTTTCACATATCTGTTTGGATTCTATGTCTTCCTTATCTGTAGTGCATATGTATTAATTTGCTAGAAAAATCTCTCCTCTCAGACAACATGTTAGCTCTTAAAATTTCTTTATGGGTAAAACAAACCCCCCTCATTTCTCAACTGCATCCCTCTGGGCAGACTCCCACTGAATCACAATATAAACAGTTCAAATCTGTATGTATAATGTTCACTGCACCCTTTCTTAACCTCTTTGCAGCGATTGACCGCATTTATTAATTTTTTTACAGATTTTAAAACTTTTTGGCATTTTTCCAAAGTTTGAAATTACTCAATGCAGGTATTACTTTTTCAGATTTACAACTTTTTCTCCCTTTACAAAACATGATTCTAGTACGACAAACAAACAAATCTCAGGTGAGCCAGAGACACAAGGTCTTCAAGACCATTCACAAATCTCTTACAGATTAACCTTTTGAAACTTTGCCAAGCAGCGCCATTAAATGTTCCACGTTGAATAAGGTTCTTTCGGTTTCAAAGAGTTAATGACTCATGAATGCAAGATTTATTGTGACATTTACCTTTATTTTTACGATAAACATAACATAAAAGAAAAAGTAAATCAAATACATAGCTTCCAATATGTTCCAGTAACAGTCAATTTCCACACGAAAGCTGAATAAAGGGTCATGGAATCAACTTACATATAAGGGTATGAATATATTTTCAGACTTGCTATTGTTACATTACGGATAAGAAATAATATATACTCCGCTGCTTATATTAAGTGGAAACTTCATTGCAATTGTGTTTTACCCGTATTGCCTGTTTCCCTCATTGTCTGCATTGTAATACTCAATAAAATATCTTTAAAAAAAAAAAAAGAAATAATATATTCTCACTCATGTGCAGGAACATCTGAGACAACGCCTAACATTATATGTTAAGATGTCTCGGCCCAGCCTTTGATCAGATAAGCATTTTACAATACACACAGAAAAGTATGAATACAACAAAATGGAGCTCAGTGGCCATTTTCATAGACCTGTTACTCTGTCAAACACAAGATACGACAGTTTCAATTTGCACATACATTGACTACACAATGAAAGGGGGTTATTTGGTAAAGAGGTCCCTCTGCTGAGACAGACATAAAACTCCAACTGGAGTTTGCGAGAACACATCTGAACAAGCCAAAATCCTTCGAGAAGAAGGTCATACACACACTAATTATAGCAGAAAGCAACCACCCTACCAGTACTATCTTTTAAGTGTGTGAGAAAACCGGTGGGAAAACCACACAAAGATTGGGAGAACATAGAAACTGATAGTTAGGGACTTGGTCAAAACCAAACCCATGACTCTGGCGCTGTGAGATAGTGCTTGGGTCATATAGTACCCCATATGATGACAATGTGGTCTTTCTATCATTGCGGAGAGTTAGACCGACATCTAATAGAATAACTAAACTGCACTTAATTCCCCAGATGAGCAAACTGTTGCATAATTATATTGAAGACACACATTCTAGTTCTATGTTTACCTAGTAATTCATTTGTGATATATTAATAAATTGCGTGACTTTGAAGATTCAAATTACTCTATTAAGCGGGGATACCAATATACAATTCTGAGTATAGTCTAAAATTTTATTTTTCAAAAATTTTCACTTCTAAAATAATGGAAATCAAATACCACTGCAATTCTGCATCATATATTTTTATCATATCACGGAATTTTATTTTCCTCTATGAAGACTCTCATGTTTAAGAAGATCTGATTCATGTGTAAAATATTTCCCACATTCAGAACATGGAAATGGCTGCTCACATATGTGAACTCTTCGATGTTGAATAAGACGCGATTTGCGTGTAAAACATTTTTCACATTCAGAACATGAAAATGGCTTCTCACCTGTGTGAAGTATCTGATGTTGAATAAGATGTGTTTGACATTTAAAACATTTTCCACATTCAGAACATGGAAATGGCTTCTCACCTGTATGAGTTTGCTGGTGTTCGGCAAGATATGATTTCCTTCCAAAATATTTCCCACATTCAGAACATGGAAATGGCTTCTCACCTGTATGAGTTCGCTGGTGTTCGGCAAGATATGATTTCCTTCCGAAACATTTCCCACATTCAGAACATGGAAATGGCTTCTCACCTGTGTGAGTTCGCCAATGTATAAGAAGAGCTGATTTCTTTAGAAAACATTTCCCACATTCAGAACATGGAACTGGCTTCTCACCTGTGTGAGTTCGCCAATGTTTAAGAAGAGCTGATTTCTTTAGAAAACATTTCCCACATTCAGAACATGGAAATGGCTTCTCAGCTGTATGAGTTCGCTGGTGTTTGGCAAGATATGATTTCCTTCCAAAATATTTCCCACATTCAGAACATGGAAATGGCTTCTCACCTGTATGAGTTCGCTGGTGTTCAGCAAGATATGATTTCCTTCCGAAACATTTCCCACATTCAGAACATGGAAATAGCAATAGCTTCTCACCTGTGTGAGTTCGCCAATGTTTAAGAAGAGCTGATTTCTTTAGAAAACATTTCCCACATTCAGAACATGGAAATGGCTTCTCACCTGTGTGAATTCGCTGGTGTTCAGAAAGATAGAATTTCTTTCTAAAACATTTTCCACATTCAGAACACGGAAATGGCTTTGCACCTGTGTGAATTCGCTGGTGTTCAGCAAGATATGATTTCGTTCTAAAACATTTTCCACATTCAGAACATGGAAATGGCTTCTCACCTGTGTGAGTTCGCTGGTGTTTAATAAGACATGATTTCTTTCTAAAACATTTCCCACATTCAGAACATGGAAATGGCTTTGCACCTGTGTGAGTTTGCTGGTGTTCAGCAAGACATGTTTTATTTCTAAAACATTTCCCACATTCAGAACATGGAAATGGCTTCTCACCTGTGTGAGTTCGCTGGTGTTCAGCAAGTAAAGATTTCCTTCTAAAACATTTCCCACATTCAGAACATGGAAATGGCTTCTCACCTGTGTGAGTTCGCTGGTGTTCAGCAAGTAATGATTTCCTTCCAAAACTTTTCCCACATTCAGAACATGAAAATGGCTTCGCACCTGTGTGAACTCTGTGATGTCTAGCAAGATTTGACGGCTGTCTGAAACATTTCCCACATTCAGAACATGAAAAAGGCTTCTCATCTGTGTGAACTCTCCGATGTGTAGCAAGATCTGATTTCTCTTTAAAACTTTTTTCACATTCGGAACATGAAAAAGGTTTCACACCTGTGTGATGTCGTTGATGTCTAATAAGACTTGATTTCAATGTAAAACATTTATCACACTCAGAACATGCAAATGGTTTCTCACCTAAGTGAACTCGCTGATGATCAGCAAGATTTGATTTCTGTCTAAAAAATTTCCCACATTCAGAACATGAAAATTGTTTATCATCTGTATAATCTGTACTGTGTGTAACAATATCCGAGTTGTAAAGTGAACATTCCTCATTAATTGAAGGCTCAGATGATATATTTGCACAGTGAAGTAATCGATGTATATTTAGGGCAATGGGGTTTTCTCCTGAAGAATTTTGTGTGATGTTGTCATGTTCCATTTCACAATCTGGAGATAAAATGAGATGTCTCTCCGAGTTATTCCAGCTGTACAGTTCATCTGCTGGGAAAAAAATAAATATATGGAAATACACATTTCTGCAGAACAGATTTTTTGATTTTTTTTACTACAAGTGTATTTCAATACCACAACATTTCCATACAAACAGTGAATTCAACATTTTCAAGTTTCAATTTGTGAATGAAGAATTATAAATTCTATTAAAAAGCTTCCATTACATGCTATGATGTCACACTGCTATTCAAGACCGCTCATTGGTTAGCACTTTATGACGAGAAGTCGACATCATTATTTAAGACAACTGAGGAAGAAGAGGACCCAGGAGCGCCAAGAAAGGTGAAAACATTTCTCTGAAATCTCTTCAGTGGACCCTGATGAAATAGGAGCCCTGATCTTACGTCTACTAGAGACTGGTGTTCTGTAAGGGTGCAACCTCTGGGCTTGGTACTGGGATTCCTGGGGGTAAATGTATGAAGTATCGGTTTCTGCAAATCACCAGAAGTCGGCCATTGCCACTTTAAATTTTCCTTGCAAAGTCACCGATTTCCAGTGACTTGCAGAAACCGATGCGTCATAGATTTACCCCGTGGACTAGATTCAGACACCTTACCTATAATCTAACCTGTAATCATAGTTACAATCTAAAACATTCACTTTTAACAATGCTTACTCACACTCTAGACTTTTGACTCACATGCAGGTCACATTTGCTGCTCTGACCTCACACTGTCTTATCACTCTCAGGATCTCCATCTCAATCTTTGCAACTGCACCAGATTCTCTCTCTCTACCAGGGGACATCTCCATCAGAGGTCAGACACAACCAAGCATCCAAGAGCACTCAATCAAACATGTATATGAACAGACCGGAACAAACCCTGGGACAAACGAGCATAATCCACCAGAACACATCACCTTTTTAAACACTAAGCTCCTGCCAGAGCTCTCGGTCCACACTCAATCACAGGAGCGTTACTCTCTCTCTCTTTAGCAAAAAAAAAAGTGCCGTGGAGTGGTGGGTGGCTTCAACATACATTTGCAAATGTGTGCAACCAAGACTTTTGCATTTTTATCTACAGTAGAAATAGCAGATCTGTTGCTGGCTATAGCAGTGTGCTGGGGGAATTTGTCTGTGTTTTTTCCTTTTAGGATAACCCCACCCTTTCATGCACCTGTTATAGCCTATAAATTGATTTGAACAACTTCCAGTTCTTTATTTGTCTGAGAGGCATGTTGGTGTCAGTAGCTGAGGGGGAGTACTGACATTGGATTGCTATTTGGAGGTTTCTGGGGTATCTCTTTGGTAAGTTAGCTCTCAATTTAAAAACACATATGTATGGCCCAAATATATGGGACTCTCATTGTTTAGAGTAGGACCACCCTATTAGCAAAATCACTGTGGAGTGGTGGGTGGCTTCAACATACATTTGCAAATGTGTGCAACCAAGACTTTTGCATTTTTATCTACAGTAGAAATAGCAGATCTGTTGCTGGCTATAGCAGTGTGCTGGGGGAATTTGTCTGTGTTTTCTCTCTCTTTTTAGCATCAAACCTCAGAGGGTTATTATACTTTTGCACTACAGAAGACCACACCCAGTCCCACTCACAGCATATAAATAACTATACAGAATAACATTTTAACTTAGCCAAACATATGAGAAACTTTCTTGAAAATCACCTGCCCTTGCAAAACAAACAGAATGGCAGAGAACAACAATCTTCTTTCCAGTTATACTTTTTTCCTCTGGACCAAAAATCCAAGCATGGACCGTTTACATACGCTATACTTTTATATAAAAAAAATTTTGCTCATGAATGATCCATGGCAAATGTTGACAAAGTGTCACGAAAAAAAGTCCCAGACACTTCCCACAAGGACTAAGCCCTGAGACCCCACCCTATCAATCATGGTCAGAGTTTCTCAAATACCAGGTACCCCTATGTTGTCCCCAGAAGGCTAGGGAGATGCAAGTACCAAGCATGTTCAATAATGGTTCTGTATGCCCAGGATCTCAGTGGCAGGGGCAGGTTGGGAACTTAAAGTGGTCCTGGAAAAAATTATACAAGTGGCCTCATGTCGGTGAGACTAAAACTACTGTAGACGGAGTCCACACATACGGATAGGGTTAGTACACAGCAAGCCCTAGCCACAACGGTGATAGACGAGGACAATGCAACACGCAATGGTAGGAAATTTCACAGCAAGCAGAGCTTGTCACGATAGGTCAAGATAATGCACAAGTAGGTAAAGCAATCACAAGCAGGCCGAGTTAGCACACCTGTGGGTGGTATACATGTATTAGATATGTGAGTAGTGTAACTTAATCCAGCCTCAGGGAGTTCCCAGGGTTTGCATTAATTTGAGTAGTTAGGTCTCGGAAATCCTTGCTCTTACATGAAGTCTGGCCAACATCAGATAGATCATTCAACTGGGATCTCATCCACTGTCAATCTCCCACTGGTTCTAAAGTCTCCCTAGCAGTATAAAATTGAATACAAATCTCATTGCCTCCACTTACATGTACGTGAGATGGTGGGGTATGTCCTTACCACAAAGAATAGGGACCACCCTCCTAATGTCCTCTGTACCTCTTCTTGCGGGCAGAGATGGCTTTTATATCTAAAAAACACATACTAATCTAGCTGTAAATCACATCAACAATTCAAAGATATTATTTTTTGTTCAAATTAAACAAATATACTCATGTAGGCACCATACAAAATGTAATGAGTCTTGTTTAACATTTTGTTTAGTGCATACATGGGTGTATTTTCGTTTCAGTCGAACAAAAAAAAATATCTTTTTAATTGTAGATATTATACAGTTTTGCATGATAATTTGGTCAGTATTAGTGTCCGCCCCACAGCACAGCCGGCATGCCAGCATCCCGACTTACTGAAGAAAGCAAAGCAAACTGTGGATGAACCACACTGGTGACTGCAGCATGGGAACCACAAAATGGCCGCTACAACATGACATCCCTTTGCTAAGCAGAACCATAGTATGGCTGTCCAAGGACGGTCACCACAGAACGGGAATTCTTTTGTCCACAGAATACAGACTGCTCTGCCCATAGAGTGAGGAAACTCCTCAAGTTACAGGAGGCTTCTGAAACAGTGTTGTCGGAAGTTACTCCAAACCTGGCTACAGAGTTTGCTGCCATCAGGCTGCACAGGAGAAGAGGAATCTGTCTGTTTGGGACTCCGACCGGCAACATGTTCGCAGTATCGAAGGGCGCAGCCCACACTTTCACAGATCCGGAGGAAGTGGCAGATATGATAAGACAATCCACATTTTACGATACCAAGTTAGCTCAAGCAACCTGGTGTTATTCTCAGTCATTTCTATGGTTATAGATGCTGCAATTTTATTACTGAATTGAAAGAGAGCAAAAGATACCTGTTACAGCATGTGACAGGCCTTGTTAATATGTTGCCTTTGGTGTCGTCCTTGCCAGCGACAGCTTTTCTAGTGGTTGTGTTTACTCCCTTGTAACCTCTCTTCATGTAAAGTCTCAGCACATCAGCTTGTTGTATAAGTTCTTGAAGGCTTCCACGTTATCCCCAGTGGACTGCTGTGTGCCCATCTATCTACATCAAATTTTGAAACAGGGTTGATGGCTCGCACCTCTGCTCTTTACTGCTTAGCTCTGCGCACACTAGGACTTTCTCTCCTTTACCCTTGCAACAAAGGGCTGTTCTGCCCTGAACGTCTGATATGTACCTACTGACCAGATATATTTTGGCAGGCATCTCACTGATTCTTCTACCTGCTTAGACATCACCTTGGTCTGCAATGTGGGAAGGATTCTCTATCTTGGCCAGGTTTGTCGATGAGATTGGTTTAAATGAGGTATCCAGCAGTCTCAGGAGAATGCTACACACAGTAAATCTCGAGGTGAATCTCCCACATTCAGCTTTTAGAAGTCCTTGATAGATTATTGGTAGGTGATGTCCCATTTGTTGCAGCACTTCTCACAAAGGTTTTGTAAGATTTCTGGTGGGGCATCTCTCCTTTCCTGTCCCACAGCTTGAGCCAATGACCTTGGCTTTAAGGGTGCTAATTGCGCCATCTTGTAGAGCACAAAGTTGGATGACATTTTAGAAACCGTTTGTCTGTGTATGTAATAATAGCACTTTACACTAAGCTCCTACCTTATAGCAACTTTGGGTCTACCACCCACTCTAGCTGTGACTCTCCAACATCAGGATCTTATAGATTAAAGTAAGCAAACAGGTGTCCTTACACATACAGAATAGGCAACGGTAGAACGGGTGTAATGAGATGCAGCAGCTGTAGTGCTGCAGAGTTACAACTGATGAACTGAATGAACACCAGATCATTTTGATTAGATATATATAATGTATTGTGTTACAGTCACTTAACTTAACTACAGACTCATCTTTTCTTTCTCCACAACTTGACATCTCAGCATCACGTCTTCTGATCACGTACATGGCAGTAATTATATTATCAATCTATAGAACTCACCTCAATGAAAAGCTGACATTGATATGCAGACTCTCTTAACTTGTTCTCAAATGCAGTTGGTGTACAGGTAATAGCAGTCTGAAAGTTTATCTGGTTCCTCTCAGTCTAGACATGTGACTCCCATGCACATCAGGCCAGCAGTATCCTGCTCTGACCTCACACTCAGTCTTGTCCTTCTTGTGATCTCTGTAATTGCCCTGGTGTCTAGGTCTCTAGCTAGGGACATCTCCCTTGGGAGTTCAGCAACACTCAAGCATCAGAGCACAAAGTCAAACAGGCAGATGAACAGACCAGATTCAAACGAACCAGCATCAACCCACTGGAACACACAAATCAGGTCCCGCCATCGCCCTCACCGTGGCCCTCAAGGAGGTACACTCAGTACATAAGTAAAAGCGGGCAACTTATTAGATATGTAGGCAGGCACAATATTAGTTCAGGGGAATCAGAATATAATCAGTACATGATATCACATACATAGGTGATATTACCACCAGTGCTTAGGTTGATAATGTTGTGGTAGTTCTCAGAAAGGATCATGGGTAATATCACATGAGATCACGCTGAGGAAGGATCATGAGTAATGTAATGTAGTACACGGGGAGGATCATGGGTAATGTCATATCTGGTAGTTACAGGGAGGAACATGGCAGCTGGTAGCACAATGATACGATGTGAGGAGAGCAGGAGTCTAATAGGGGCTGATGACTCCTGCCGTCCCCTCCCAGGCAGATGCTTTGTGAGAGGAGGGTGTAGAATAAGAGATTGTTGTAGTGACTGAACAAGGAGAATATGTGACTTCTGTATTTAGTGTGTATTACTCACCTGTGCTGATATCTGTAGGGATTTCCTCCTCCTTACACTGCTGATCACCCCTCACATACGTCTCTTCTTCTCCCTTTATATCTTCTACTTTAATACCAATCAGATGTTCACCCTGAGTAAACCACAAACTAATGAAATAAAACTATAATAATGCCTGATTTAATTAAATGACCCCTCTGTGATCTGTGACAAGTATATGTAAGTTATGTGAGGTAAAAGTTTTAGGGTCTCTCCCATTATAACTTCAACTTTAATATCAATCAGGGCCTCACTATAAATGACCCACAAAACAATAACAAAATAATTAATGAACTGAGATTAAACATAACAATATCACATTACAAGATCACCACAACTTGTCTAGAGATCATATATTGTAGAGTCACATTTGTATTATGGGATTTGTCGAGACCCTCAATTCCATCTACCTGAGGGATATTGTGAGTTTCCTCTATATGATCCTGTGAATAAAGAGAACGGGGACATCTGTCTGAGGTGTTTCTGTTACTAGATCCATCTGTAGGAAACACACAATAGCTGAATTATTTATATGTAATTATCTCAAAACTCTATTCTCCTTTACAATAATCAAAAGAGATCCCTCTTACCCAGTGATGTGAGGGGCCGATGATTCTCCATGATCAGGTCCTTGTACAGACCCATGTGTCCTTCTAAATACTCCCACTCCTCCATGGAGAAATAGACAGTGACATCCTCACACCTTATAGGAACCTGACACACACAATGATAGTCATCACCCAGACACATCCCCTGGTGTTACTGTATAATGTCCCATTCCCAGCAGTCACCTCTCCAGTCAGCAGCTGAATGATCTTGTTGGTGAGTTCTAGAATCCTCTGGTCATTGTTTCTCTCATGTATCAGTGAGTGAGGTGGAGGCTCCGTGATGGAGCTCTGGGTCCTGCTCAGTCCTCCTGACACACGGATATGGCTGGTAGGTGACACACCAGACTTCTTCTAACCCTGTGTATTAAAGAGGAAACAATCAGCACAAAGAGTAGATGCAATTCACTTTTTCACAGATCCATCACTTAAGGCTATAATGCTAAAATAAACATATATTCTCACTAATTAATGGTCTCAGAAAGCCAGACTGAGAAATGCTTAAAACAACACTTCCAAGTAGGAGGCTGCTGTACAAAGGCATTATTCTCGAAGCTCCATGGTTCATCTCACACCCCTGGCCAAAAACTGGAGCTGTGTGATGCTGCAGAGGGTGCGTGTGAGGGTGTGTGTGGGAGGGGGGATTAATGATTGCATGAACTAATAACAGAAAACAATCCTTGTGATTTACCCATCTGCTGCCATTTTAAAGTGGTGAACAGAAATAACTTCCGTGATTACCTGGGAGTACAGCTTATAATCTATGGATCAATGGGAGATTGATACATGAGGAAAGTCTATTATGCGAGGAAGGGCATTCCACAAAGTGGGTGCAGCCTGCAAAAATGTCCTGGGGGTAGATGTATCAAGATGAGAGTTTTCCAGCGGGTTTGAAAAGTGGAGATGTTGCCTATAGCAACCAACCAGATTCTAGCTGTCAATTTGTAGAATGTACTAAATAAATGATAGCTAGAATTTGATTGGTTTTTTAAACCCAACGGAAAACTCTCAGCTTGATACATTTACCCCCTGGAAGAGGGAATGGGAGCGGAAAATGTGTGTTGATGAGAAACGCAGATCTTGTGCAGAGCGGAGGTGTTGAATTGGGAGATATTTTGAGACAAGTGAAGAAATGTACGTTGGTGCAGTTTTGTTGATGGCCTTGTATGTTAGTAGAAGTATTTTATATTGGATTTGGTAATAAACAGGCAACCAATGTAGAGACTGACAGAGCGGCTCAGCAGTGGAAGAAAGATTTGCAAGGAAAATCAATCAACCTCTGCGTGCAAAATACATTGTAGGGGTTAGAGTCTGATTCAGGCAAGACCAGTAAGGATGGTATTGAATAGTCAACGCAGGAAAGTGCTTTAATTAAAGTTCACAGATGTAACAGACAAAAAACGTAGGACATACCAGGGCTGCCATGAGTCCTTTAAGGAAACAGAATTACCAAGTAAACATAATTTATTTCCTCTTTGGACTCCCTGGCAGCCCTAATGAATGGGATGTAGACATCATTGACAACAAACATAGGGCGGGCTCAAGAAGCGACACCAATAATGAAATGCAATCATTGCACTGATCTATAGTCTGAAGGATTCTTCTTTCATACGGAGCATCCTAAGAAAACAGCCAATGTCTTGTAAGGGTGTGAAGTAAACTAGTGCAGAATCCTAGACACCTCAAGACTGATCCTCTTATAGGTCCTGCAGGCAAGACAAAAAGTACATTGGTGACAGTTCTTGGGGAAGTAGACAGGCCACATGGTAGGTACATACACTGGAGTGGCAACCTAGCAAGAAAACCTGATAATACAATGATGTTGTGCTGCCACTGGAACGTGTAGATAGGTATCCGGTAAGTCTATAGATGTCAGAAAGCTCTTCTAGTGCTTTGACAATAGGACTTATGGATTCTATGTGAAAATGCTTTGTCTGTATGAACAGATTGAGTTTTCGCAAGTTGAGGACAGTCCGTAATCACCCTGTCTGCTGCTCTACCAGAAAAAGTTTGCAGTAGAAGCCGGACTCTCTTTGGTTGACAGGAAATAATGAAGTTACCTGTTTATCTATCAGTGTCTGCAGACTGCTGCACAATGCTTTTATCTGCACTGAGGAGGTTAAACTTTTGGATTTTACAAAGATGTCTGTCCGGAGTATTTCACTGAACTCTATCTTGTAACCTTTCTATACAATGTCTAGAACCCAAAGATCTGGGTAGTTAGTGTAATTCTATACTCTGGACCCCACAGTACACTATAGAGATTGTATCGGGCACAAGTCATTAAGAATCCTTTGGTCTAAATCTTTATTCCTTTATTACTCCCAAACGGCTCAGAATACTGGGTCTGGTGCGATACCTTATTACTCCCTTACAGTGATGACATAATTAAGAAGATATTTACTTGTTACAAAAGTGAAATTAAATGTCTATTTTCTGTATATGGAAAAGCAGGACATTCAGAGGAAAGGAACATATAATATACATTATTATATAATATTAGTCCTCCTGGAAATTCTTTAAAATGTGACTGATGCATATGAAGAATAAAGACAGTAACAGGGAAGGAATATATAATATCATCCCATATATACAGATACTGTGGGACATGTCTGGAGACCCCTACCCAACAAATAGAGAAGATTCATCAGTAATATCCCTACAGGGATATCCTTCTTTAAGTCCATCATTTCTTTTCAGTCCTCCAATCCCCGCCGCCTCTTTGCCACCTTCAACTCCCTACTCTCCCCCCCACCCCCTTCTGTCCCGTCTTCCCTGTCCGCTTCTGACTTTGCCACCTTTTTCTCTTCCAAAATTGAGGCCATCAGACTGAACATCTCCTCCTCCCCTTCTCCCGCCTCCCTCTTCGCTTCACCTCCCACCAACACCCAACTCTGGTGCTCCTTCGGCCCTACAACAGGTGAAGAAGTTCGCTCTCTCATTCTTTCCTCTCCACCCTCTACCTGCCCTCTCGATCCCATCCCCTCTCACCTCCTTCGCTCTCTTTCTCCCACTGCCTGCTCTTACCCCGCACACCTTTTCAACCTATCACTCTCCTCTGGTGTAGTACCCCTCTCATTTAAACATGCTCTCATCTCTCCTATCCTCAAGAAACCCAATCTCGACCCCACATCTCTTGCCAACTATCGCCCTATCTCTCTTCTCCCCTATGCCTCTAAATTACCTGAGCGAATTGTCTGCAGCCGCCTAACCAGGCACCTCTCGGACAATTCCCTCCTTGACCCTCTCCAATCCGGCTACCGCCTCCTCCACTCTCCCGAAACTGCCCTGTCCAAGGTTACTAATGATCTCCTATCGGCCAAATCCAAGGGTCATTTCTCCCTACTCATCCTCCTTGACCTTTCCGCAGCCTTTGACACCGTTGATCACCCCCTCCTGCTGCAAACTCTTCTCTCTCTCGGCCTCTCTGGTTCTGTCCACGCCTGGTTCACCTCATACCTCGCTAACCGCTCCTTCTCTGTATACATGTCTGGTTCTTCCTCCTCCCCCTACCCTCTCGCTGTAGGAGTCCCACAGGGCTCCATTCTCGGCCCTCTACTCTTTTCGCTCTATACTTCCTCCCTTGGTGCTCTCATCTCCTCCTTTGGCCTTCAGTATCACCTTTATGCTGATGACATTCAACTTTACATCTCTTCACCTGATCTTTCCTCCACCCTCCTCGCTCAGGTATCTGACTGCCTCTCCGCCATCTCCTCCTGGATGTCGCAGCGCTTTCTCAAAATCAACATTTCCAAAACTGAACTCATTGTCTTTCCTCCTCCCAGCCTCCCATCCCACCATGACCTCTCCATTGTCGTTAACAACACCACCATCTCCTCTGTCACCCAACTCCGCTGCTTGGGTGTCACCCTTGACTCCTCTCTCTCTTTTGCCCCCCCATATTCATTCTCTTGCCAAAGCCTGTCGCTTCCAACTACGCAACATCGCCCGCATCCGTCCCTTTCTCTCTCAGGAGGCCACCAAAAACATCATTCACGCACTCATCATCTCCTGCCTGGATTACTGCAACCTCCTCCTCACCGGCCTCCCCCTCTCTCCCCACTCCGCTCTATACTCAATGCGGCCGCGAGACTCATCTACCTCTCACGCCGCTCCTCCTCTGCCTCCCCTCCCTGCCTTGCCCTACACTGGCTCCCCTTCCCCTACAGAATTCTTTTCAAACTCCTCACCACCACTTACAAGGCTCTCTCCCACTCTACTGCCCCTTATATCTCTAACCTCCTCTCCATTCACACTCCCACCCGCTCCCTGCGCTCGGCCAATGACCGCCGCCTCTTCTCCACTCTGATCACCTCTTCCCATTCCAGAATCCAGGACTTTTCCCGTGCAGCCCCCTTCACTGGAATGACCTCCCTCGCTCCATCCGCCTCTCTCCTACTCTGTGCTCCTTCAAACGTGCACTCAAAACTCACCTCTTTCTCAAAGCCTACCAACCATCCACCTAACCCCCATCTCCTCCACTCATTCTCCCCTCTCTCCCATTCCCTCAACTGGCTCCTCTTGTGCCTGGTCTGTTTAACCCTCCCTTAGGATGTAAGCTCGCTTGAGCAGGGCCCTCTTCCCTCCTGTCTCCTTACCCGTTCTTCTGCTCCGTGTCTATTGCATCTGCCTGCCTGGAGTTTCTGAAGTATTGGTACTTTTGTTTATTGTTTTGTACTGTTATACCCTGTATAGTCTACTGTTTGTACTATGTGCGGCGCTGCGGAAACCTTGTGGCGCCTTAATAATAATAATAATAATAATAATAATAATAATAATAATAATAATAATAATAATAATACAGGGATTACATAGAGGACACATCACATAGTGACCCTTCCCCAGGTCACCAGAGTCCGCTCCCCCTGTCCTATAATGAAAGGGGAACAGTCTGCTCCATGTATATATAATAACAATACACCAAACACTGCTCCACCTGTATTATTATAAGAGGACAACACATTATACTCCACCTGTGATAATATTGTTATACTGATGTCAGTAACACCTGATACCTGTAAAAACAAGACGTCCCCGCTGCTTCCTCCTCACTCACCCACGGAAACGTTACAGAGAACTCCCGGTTACTACAGTACAGTGGATTTCCGTACAAAAATGAGCTTCAACAAAATGGCCGCCGCCGTGTGCAGAGACAGAGTAACTGGAGACAGAGCTGCCTCAGATCAGCTAGTGAGAGGGGCGTGTCTATGCAAATGAGGGGAAGGGATTGTATTTTCTTACTCTGTGAGCAGCACGTGTCTAATTCAGACGTGACCAGTTCTAACCTCCAGCATATCTACACAGACCGACTGCAGAGGGGCGGGGCTATGCAAATGAGGGCTGTGACTTCAGGGTAAAGGATTGTATTTTTCTTACACACATATATAAGTTGTGAGCAGCACATTTAATTTACTATATAATTTTTAATTTTTCTTTTCTATATTAAATATTTTAAGTTGGAGGAATGAAGGTTCTGAATGAAAGTGAATTGAAGATCAATCAAGATTTATTAACAGTGGATACACTCTGTTCATTGTAATTAAGGGGTCTATATGCCATTGGTGGCAGCGACTATCATTCTGTATCGATGCCTAGTGCAGGGATACTAAATGTAGTAAGGTCACTATTTACCATGGCAGGGCTCATTGGTGAGATCCCCCCTCATAAACCATATAAAAACACTTTTGCTGGTCTCCACATGTGACAATAGCTTTTAAAGGCTGGAGGAGAAAAGTGAAGCTGGTTGGTAAATGGAGTCAGATTGCAGTTCCTATAGGGGTCTATGGGGACTGTGGTAACCAGCAGAAAATAGGATATGGCAGCAGAAAGTAGGAGCTTCTATGTTCTTCTGTTTATATAGTTTACAAATACCTCCCAACCATCCAGATTGTTCTACCAACAGGTTGGTGGAATATTCTAAAGCTGGGTACACACCACAGGTTTTTCGTCCAATAATTGGACAAATCAGCCGACATTCGACTGGTCAGATATTGTGTAGTGTGTATACTTACACAATAATCTAAAGTCGCCCCAAAGTGCCGATCATCGTGTCGTTTGGTTGGTCGTACTGTTTAATTTTTGCCGACCAATCACCTTCCAATACTGCAGTGTGTATGAATTCACCCGACTATCGGCCAATAATGTATCTCAGAGTGACAGGTCTCAGTCTGCCTGCTGCTGATCTTGTCATGATCCACGGTCTCTGTCAGGAGCTGCTCCCCCCCCCTCTCTCCCCCTGCACATGTAGTCTTAACCCTCTGTGTGCTGGCTGGAACGGATAAGATTAGTGCAGCATGAGGAGATTAGAGCAGCGTCCGTCCGTTCCTGGGGTTAAACTTCAGCTGCCAGATATAAAGCTGTCACACAGAATTTACGGCCAGTTTACAGTTCTGCACTTAACACAGTGCTGTGTCAAGACAGGCTGCCCAATACAATTGCTGGGCTGAACATCTCTCAATGAATTAAGACCTGAGCTGTTACTTTTGCCTTTTATGGACTACCTTGCAGCCGATAATTTTGACAGATGAAGAGCAGAGAGCTGATGATAATCATGTATAGTGTGTACACGTCAATCGGTATGCTGATCGGGATTTGTTCAATTTATTCTGTCGTTGGTATATCGTTAATCGTTTACTTCTCTGTAGTGTGTACCCAGCTTAACTTGTTGTTCTCTCCTCAGCACTGTACACTAATGAGGCCAGGCATATTTAGTGCCATCCTTGGTGTCTGGGAGGCCCTGGAACGGTGCAGTCTAAGGCTAAACCACAAATATCTCTGGGCTGTGTTGAGCAGGTGTGGTCTTCCAGTGAGGTCAATCAGTTGGCTCCAAACTATTTATAGACTAGCGGCTAGCTAATATAATACCCTGCAAATCACAGGTATATTACTGCATGCACTCATTAAGAAAACTACATCTTCCAAAGTGTTTCTTGAAAGTTCATTGCAAATTGCATCTGCCATTTTGGGGTGGACAAACTGCAAACTAGAGCCCCAGGCTGCACTAGAAGCATGCAGAGGCAGACACTGTAACAAGCTACAAAAAGCCAGCGAAAATTGTGCATTTTGGCCCAGAATGTCCTAGAAGGCTCCAGGATATTCTTGGGGGAAAGGGGAGGAGCCAAACATGGACTGCTGGAGGCTAGTGGATGGTTGCTCCGAGTTGTGCTGTGTGAATGCTGCCTGGAATCATGGAGGATCTACCCACAAGGGTTGCTGTTGCTGAACTATTGCCTTGAGGGATGTTTGAGCTAAAGTTCCAGCTTTAAAAATCAGCCCAGAAGGAAGCATCTTTGGAGTAAAGCTCATCAGATGTCAGCAGTACTTATATGAAGACAGATAAATGTATGGTTTTGTCACGGGCACTAGGAGTCTTTACCCAGGGATCACCAGGTGATAGGCTTACCAGAGCAGTATAGGTGGTAATATGGTACTCTGGTAGCAGGGTGATCACGGAACAGGAAATAGCAGATGATGAGATGCTCAGGAAAGTCTATGACTAGCAGCACTGGCAATATGGAGGTAGTAATACACGAGGAACTGTATGGACAAAGGACACGTGAAGGTAGTCAGTGGTCTGCGGTAGCAAGTTGTACCACTGCTATAGTGAGGAGGAATGTCCAACAGAAACGAGGAGGTGATGAGAGTCAGCGGTCTGCGGATAGCAAGTTGTACCGCTGTCTGAGTGAAGGAATGGAATCCAAGTGGAGGTATCCGGGGAGTCAGTGGTCTGCGTTAGCAAGTTGTACCACTGTTATGTGAGAGGATACTGGAACAGGTGAAACTGTAAACAGGAGTCAGTGGTCTGCCACTAGCAAGTTGTACTACTGAATATATATGTGAGGAGGTGCACGGGGAGAGACTGCAACACAATATATACACGGGCACCTTGACTTTGATCCACAGTAATATGCACAATATAAATGTATAAATGACTGAACAACACTGCCAATATAGAAAGTCTCTTGAAGTAATCCGGCATGAGATAACACAGTCAATGATGGCAGTAGAGTCAGCAGATAGTACACTCCAGAGGAGAACCAACACAGTCAATGATGGCAATAGACTCAGCGGATAGTACACTCCAGAGGAGAACCAACACAGTCCAGCAAGGTATGCAATACACAGCACAGTCAATGGGAAGTATGCATACCGTGGTTCAGGAGAAGGCAGTCAGACAGGAGTGCAGAGATACCTGAAGGGCAGGAGGCCAGCAGGATACAAGTCCCTGGATGGGTGAAGCAGGGGTCTAGCAGGTGCAGCGCACAGGTAGGTAGACCAGCAGGGAACACAGGAAGGCGTGGAGAGCGGATCAGCAGTAGATGGATGAGTAGCGCTGAGAAGTAACAGCAGCGGGTCTCTGCGGGAACACGGAGGTAACCAATAGCAACCAGCAGGTGCAGTAACGATGGGACACCGGAGCAGAGTTGAACTGGAACAGATGATCACGGAGAGTAGCGGGTAGCAATAGTGGCAGCAGACTCAAGGAAACACGGTAGAGTAGACAAGGACTGAAGACTGAAGCGCACAGAGGCAGCGGATAGGAATCAGCTAAACAGTCACGATGAAACACAGACGGGTTGCAGGTTGAAGACTGTAGTGCACGGAGGCAGCGGATAGGAATCAGCTAGCAGTCACGATGATGAAACACAGACGAGTTGCAGGTTGAAGACTGTAGTGCACGGAGGCAGCGGATAGGAATCAGCTGGCAGTCACAATCATGAACAGGTGAGTGGATGTGGTTGAAGCCTGTAATGCACGGAGGCAGCGGATAGGCATAGCTAACAGTCCCAATGATACATGGTAGAGTTGAAGTGATTAGAAGACTGTAGTGCACGGAGGCAGCGGATAGGAATCAGCTCACAGTCACGATGATATAGTAGATGGTAGAAGTGGTATGGGAACCACAGTAGCAGAAGTGGTTTGGAAACCACAGAGGTAGAAGTGGTTTGGAAACCACAGGAATCAGCAGGGCTGAATGAACAAGGAAACACAGGAACACCTTCAGAGACTCATGGGGAATGAGACTCCAAGATCAGGCAACGTGGTGTTGACCACAGGTGCTTAATATAGGGAGGTTGCCTGATCTGCCAATTAAGTTAAAGGAACATACACTGAAGGTTTGGAAAGGGCTGCGCATGCGCAGTCCCTCAGGATAGAGGACGTCCTCGGTTCCTAATAGTCCGGGAAGAAGCACTCACAGTCCGGTGAGTGACAGTACCCCCCCTTTTAAAGGTGGGCACAGAACGCCTGGAACCGGGCTTGTCCGGATTTTTGGAATAAAACTTCTTCAGAAGGGCAGGAGCATTAAGATCTTCAGCTTTGATCCATGAACGCTCTTCAGGACCAAAGCCCTTCCAATGAACGAGGAAACGGAGGACTCCTCGCGAAATTTTTGCATCCAATACCTCAGTAATCTCGAAATCCTCCTCCTGATGAACTTGAACTGGCTGCGGTGCTGAGGGAGGAGTCGAGAAACGATTGATAATAAGAGGTTTGAGTAAGGACACATGGAAGGCATTGGAAATCCGAAGATTCTTAGGAAGAAGAAGTTTAACACATACTGGATTGATAACTTGAATGATCCTATATGGACCAATAAAACGAGGGGCGAATTTCATAGATGGAACCTTCAAACGAATATTTTTGGTAGATAACCAAACCCGATCTCCAATTTTTAGTGGTGGAATAGCCCGCCTCTTCTTATCTGCGAAAGACTTATATTTGTTAGATGTCTTCTTTAAACAGGTTTTGACCTGAGACCAGATATTTTTGAAGGTCTGACAAGCAGTCTCCACAGCAGGAACTTGGGTGGGTGGGAGGGCAGGAAATTCCGGAAAAGACGGATGGTGACCGTAAACCACAAAGAATGGAGTTTTGGATGATGACTCATGGTACATGTTGTTATGGGCGAATTCAGCCCAAGGGAGCAATTCTACCCAGTTGTCTTGGTTGGCTGAAGAGAACATCCTAATAAAAGTCTCAAGATCTTGATTGACTCGTTCCGTTTGTCCGTTAGATTGCGGATGGTACGATGATGAGAGTGCTAATCGTATGCCCAAGGTTTTACAAAGGGCCCGCCAGAATCTGGAAACGAATTGTACTCCTCTATCTGACACAATCTCAGACGGACATCCATGGATGCGGAAGATTTCTTTAATGAAATGTTCAGCCAGAGTAGACGAGGAAGGTAAACCGGACAGAGGGACGAAATGAGCCATCTTCGAAAATCTGTCTACCACTACCCAAATAGTATTGTGATTCTTACTTGGTGGCAAATCAGTAACGAAATCCATACTAATATGGGTCCAAGGCTTGGACGGAATGGGTAGTGGTCGCAGCAACCCTGCTGGAGTTCTGCGGGAGGATTTGAACTGAGAACATAAATCACAGGAAGCAATAAACTCTTTGACGTCTCTCCTCATTGAAGGCCACCAGTAACTACGAGAGAGAATCTCAAAGGTCTTATGTTCACCGGCGTGTCCAGAAAAACGAGAGGCATGGAACCACGAAAGGATTTTCCTCCTCAGAGTAGGAGGCACGAGGGTCTTCCCAAATGGTAGCATTTTGGTGGATGACGCAGCCAGAGAAATACATTTGGGGTCTAGAATAGCATGGTTGGGAACCTCTTCTACATCAGAGGACGTCACAAAAGCTCGAGATAGAGCGTCAGCTTTCTTGTTCTTAGCAGCTGGTTTGAAGGTTATAATTAATTCAAAACGGGAAAAGAAAAGAGACCATCTTGCTTGACGAGGGTTCAAGCATTGAGCAGATTGCAAATATGACAAGTTCTTATGATCCGTGAAGATCGTCACAGGATGGCGAGCTCCTTCCAACAAGTATCTCCATTCCTCTAATGCAGCTTTGATGGCCAGCAACTCCTTGTCCCCGATAGTATAGTTTTTCTCTGCGGGCAGAAGACCCCGAGAGTAGAAGGCACAAGGATGTAATTTTTGTTGCTCCGAGCGTTGGGAGAGAATAGCTCCTAAGCCCACATTAGAGGCATCTACTTCTAGGAAGAAGGGGAGTGTCACATCAGGTTGTCGCAGAATGGGAGCAGACGAGAAGGACTCTTTGAGGATTTGAAAGGCTTGGAGAGCCTCAGATGACCATTGCTTAGTATTAGCCCCTTTCCGAGTTAAGGCCACAATGGGAGATGCAATGGATGAGAAGTCTTGAATGAAGCGTCTATAGTAATTGGCAAAACCTAAAAAACGCTGGATGGCACGAAGAGTAGTTGGCTGAGGCCAATGTAGTACAGCATTTACTTTGTCTGGATCCATCTTCAGGCCAACTCCGGAAACTATATACCCCAAGAATGGAATCTGGGGTAACTCGAATGAACATTTTTCCAATTTACAGAACAATGAGTTTTTCCGTAGTCTGGAGAGGACCTCTGCCACATGTTGGTGATGAGAAGGCAGGTCCTGTGAGAAGATCAATATGTCGTCCAGGTAGACAACGACACATACATATAATAAGTCCCGAAAGATCTCATTGATGAAACCCTGGAAAACCGCGGGGGCATTACACAGCCCGAAGGGCATTACTAAATATTCGTAATGCCCATCTCTGGTGTTAAACGCGGTCTTCCATTCGTCACCGGAACGGATTCTAATTAAATTGTAGGCACCACGAAGATCCAACTTAGTAAATATCCGAGCTCCCTTGATGCGATCAAATAGCTCAGTGATCAGCGGAATGGGATACCGATTCTTGATAGTAATGGCGTTGAGTCCACGAAAATCTATACAAGGGCGTAATGATCCATCCTTCTTTTTGACGAAGAAGAACCCAGCTCCAGCGGGAGAGGTGGAAGGTCGAATGAACCCACGCTGGAGATTCTCCTGTATGTACTCAGATGTGGCTTGAGTTTCAGGTAACGAGAGAGGATAGACCCGACCCCTGGGAGGAGTCTTGCCAGGTAGAAGGTCGATCGGACAATCCCAAGAACGATGAGGAGGAAGACGTTCAGACTGAGCTTTATCAAACACATCGGCAAATGAAGCATACTGAGGAGGGAGTCCCGGGGAGGACGATGAGATGGAAGATTGCTGTACTTTAAGAGGAATAACTTGAGAGAGACAACGATGGTGACATTCAGGCCCCCAAGACGTAACTTGAGGGGTGCGCCAGTCAATCTGGGGAGAGTGACATTGAAGCCATGGAAGGCCTAAGACAATCGGACTTGTCGTAACAGGAAGAATTAAAAACGAAATTTCTTCATGGTGTAGTACACCAATCTGAAGGGTTACTGGAGACGTACTCTGGGTGATGAGACCATTGATGAGACGTGATCCATCTATAGCCGTCACAGTAATGGGTGTTTTTAAAGTGATCACTGGTAGGGACCATTGATTCACTAGTGATTTAGAAATGAAATTTCCTGCTGCTCCGGAATCAATCAATGCCTGTGACTCAAAGGATTTGGTAGCAAAGGAAATCGTAACATCGAAAGCGCAGACTTTAGATTTCATAGACAATGGAGAGGACTCCAGGGACCCTAACTTCACCTCTCCAGAACTAGTTAGGGCCTGGCATTTCCCGATTTCTTAGGGCAAGAACTGAGCATATGTGTGGAATCAGCACAATAGATACAGAGTCTATTCTTTACTCTTCGTTTCCTCTCTTCTAAAGATAATTTGGAACGTCCTATCTCCATGGGAATCACAGAAGGTGAAACTGGACGAAATTGAGGGTTTAAACGAAGAGGTGCTTTAGCAGAAGTTGTTTTCTCAGATTCTCTTTCACGAAATCTCATGTCTACACGATGGCAAAGAGAGATCAAATCTTCTAGTGACGAAGGAAGCTCTTGGGTAGTCAGTGCATCTTTAATTTTATCGGAGAGCCCCTGCCAGAAGGCGGCAACTAATGCTTCAGTGTTCCACTGAAGTTCAGAGGCTAAGATCCTAAATTGAATGACATACTGTCCTACTGTATGGGAGCCTTGTCGCAAACGAAGAATGCTGGAAGCAGCGGAGGTCACACGACCTGGTTCATCGAACACACTTCGGAACGTGGAAATGAATTTGGCACTATCTTGTAGAATTGGATCGTTTCTTTCCCACAGAGGGGAGGCCCAAGCCAGGGCTTGTCCAGAAAACAATGAGATAAGATAGGCCACTCTGGAACGATGGGTAGAAAAATTTTGAGGTTGGAGTTCAAAATGGACTGAACATTGGTTAAGGAAACCTCTACAAGTTTTGGGGTCCCCGTCATATTTTGACGGAGTAGGCAGGTGAAGCGTAGGAGCTGTAGACACCTGGGATGGCACTGGGGAAACGGAGGAAAGCACAGGAGCTTCAATACTAGCTGTAACAGTCTGTCCAGATGTTCCTTGGGAGGTTAACGATTGGTAACATTGAAGTAACAGCTGTTGGCGAGCATCCTGTTGCTCCACACGGCTGACCAGATGCTGCAGCATCTCTTTAGCAGTAGGTTCCGTATCTGGGTCTGTCATGGCCTGATCTTACTGTCACGGGCACTAGGAGTCTTTACCCAGGGATCACCAGGTGATAGGCTTACCAGAGCAGTATAGGTGGTAATATGGTACTCTGGTAGCAGGGTGATCACGGAACAGGAAATAGCAGATGATGAGATGCTCAGGAAAGTCTATGACTAGCAGCACTGGCAATATGGAGGTAGTAATACACGAGGAACTGTATGGACAAAGGACACGTGAAGGTAGTCAGTGGTCTGCGGTAGCAAGTTGTACCACTGCTATAGTGAGGAGGAATGTCCAACAGAAACGAGGAGGTGATGAGAGTCAGCGGTCTGCGGATAGCAAGTTGTACCGCTGTCTGAGTGAAGGAATGGAATCCAAGTGGAGGTATCCGGGGAGTCAGTGGTCTGCGTTAGCAAGTTGTACCACTGTTATGTGAGAGGATACTGGAACAGGTGAAACTGTAAACAGGAGTCAGTGGTCTGCCACTAGCAAGTTGTACTACTGAATATATATGTGAGGAGGTGCACGGGGAGAGACTGCAACACAATATATACACGGGCACCTTGACTTTGATCCACAGTAATATGCACAATATAAATGTATAAATGACTGAACAACACTGCCAATATAGAAAGTCTCTTGAAGTAATCCGGCATGAGATAACACAGTCAATGATGGCAGTAGAGTCAGCAGATAGTACACTCCAGAGGAGAACCAACACAGTCAATGATGGCAATAGACTCAGCGGATAGTACACTCCAGAGGAGAACCAACACAGTCCAGCAAGGTATGCAATACACAGCACAGTCAATGGGAAGTATGCATACCGTGGTTCAGGAGAAGGCAGTCAGACAGGAGTGCAGAGATACCTGAAGGGCAGGAGGCCAGCAGGATACAAGTCCCTGGATGGGTGAAGCAGGGGTCTAGCAGGTGCAGCGCACAGGTAGGTAGACCAGCAGGGAACACAGGAAGGCGTGGAGAGCGGATCAGCAGTAGATGGATGAGTAGCGCTGAGAAGTAACAGCAGCGGGTCTCTGCGGGAACACGGAGGTAACCAATAGCAACCAGCAGGTGCAGTAACGATGGGACACCGGAGCAGAGTTGAACTGGAACAGATGATCACGGAGAGTAGCGGGTAGCAATAGTGGCAGCAGACTCAAGGAAACACGGTAGAGTAGACAAGGACTGAAGACTGAAGCGCACAGAGGCAGCGGATAGGAATCAGCTAAACAGTCACGATGAAACACAGACGGGTTGCAGGTTGAAGACTGTAGTGCACGGAGGCAGCGGATAGGAATCAGCTAGCAGTCACGATGATGAAACACAGACGAGTTGCAGGTTGAAGACTGTAGTGCACGGAGGCAGCGGATAGGAATCAGCTGGCAGTCACAATCATGAACAGGTGAGTGGATGTGGTTGAAGCCTGTAATGCACGGAGGCAGCGGATAGGCATAGCTAACAGTCCCAATGATACATGGTAGAGTTGAAGTGATTAGAAGACTGTAGTGCACGGAGGCAGCGGATAGGAATCAGCTCACAGTCACGATGATATAGTAGATGGTAGAAGTGGTATGGGAACCACAGTAGCAGAAGTGGTTTGGAAACCACAGAGGTAGAAGTGGTTTGGAAACCACAGGAATCAGCAGGGCTGAATGAACAAGGAAACACAGGAACACCTTCAGAGACTCATGGGGAATGAGACTCCAAGATCAGGCAACGTGGTGTTGACCACAGGTGCTTAATATAGGGAGGTTGCCTGATCTGCCAATTAAGTTAAAGGAACATACACTGAAGGTTTGGAAAGGGCTGCGCATGCGCAGTCCCTCAGGATAGAGGACGTCCTCGGTTCCTAATAGTCCGGGAAGAAGCACTCACAGTCCGGTGAGTGACAGGTTTATTTTGCCTTGCTATGTTCAAGTTATTAAAGTGAAACAAGTGAGACATCAAGCTGTGTTTTTCAAACCTCTGGCTGGGATTCTAATATTGCTATTATTACTATTATTACCGTAGATTTATCAGGTGCCACAGTGCTCCGCAGTGCCGTACAGTAGGGAAAACAGTACATACAAAAAACACGGCCATGCAAAGTACTGCTTCAGAGTGGAGATTAGGACACTTGTGAGGGGGCATTAGTGTGAATAGTGTTATAGGGGATAATGTCACCTCTAAAAAAGAGATGGCTTTTCAAAGAGCTTCTAAAGATTTGAAGGCTGTGAGAAAGTCTGATTGAGCGTGGTAGGGAATTCCATAAGTGGGAAGCAGCACGGGAGAAGTCTTGTAGGCGGGAGTGAGAGGTGATTACCAGCGACAAGGTGCAGGTTAGAGGTAGATCTAAGAGGGCTGGAGAGTGTGGTGGAGACAAAATAGTTCATGTGAACAGACTAGCGAGGAGGGAAGTAGTGAAGGGAAAATCATAATCTGGTAGGGAGGAATAGGATGATGGAGAGAGAAGAGGAGTTTGTAGAGAAGTATGGTGACAGTAAATAGAGACTGTAAATTGAGTAGATGCATGATGGAGAGAATGTGTATTAGTTAGGGTAGGTAATGAGAGAGTGGAAAGGAACAGTTAATCCAAATTGTGTGGGGCAATGGAAGATGTGAATGATTTAGGATTTAGATCTCTAGTAACCATGTGACAACAGGTTAATTGAGTCACATGATGCAGTATGACACTATAAATAAATCATTGTGATGATTGTTATGACATGCCTTGATACAGACCTGTAGAAGGTCGAAATGCGTTAGCGCTAAACCTCCATTCTGGGATTGGCTAAATTAGGTTCTATGCGCAGTATATTTGCTGTTGTTTTTATACATAAATGCACTATTGCACTTTCCTTCTCTTATTTCCACATATATCAATCATATGAATGAGAACATCCTTTAGTGAAAAACCATACTGACTGTAATAAGGAAAATACATCTATCATATGTAGTTTGAAAAAAGGACTTCTCAAGAACTTGCCTTTTCAGAGAACAAAAAAGACTCACACTTTGCCCCATGTATGCATCACCAAATGTTCCACCACTAGACCCAACATAATATACTCTATGTCTGGGATATAGCCCAAATTCATCTTTTCCCCTCATTCTCGGAACTCAACACAAGATTGGACCTACAGCATAAGATTCTTTACCAATATCTTCAGATAAGACATTCCCTGCAAATTCCGTTTCCTTCAGATCAATGCTCCACACTGGAGTCTCTATGTCGCGACTCTCCCTCAACAAAACGTCTCATATCTACATTATATCAACTGATTAATAATCACAATCTATACCATATTTCCAAAATCTACAAATCAGTGCTGGAGAGGATGAGGTTGTCCAGGTACCCTGCTGCACGTTTGGGGGGTCCTGCCCAAAAATAAGACACTTTGGCAATAAGTTTACACTCTCATTACGTCAATGACACAGACCAACATGCCTGACTCTCCGTTATTATCTCCAGGCCAAATACACCACGGCCAGTGTAAAAATTGATTAGGCATAACTAAAACGCTGCAAAGTGCTTAATAGCAGCAGATCGGAAGAATGTTTCTCCCCCTTCACTCTCAGCAACTATAAATAGTATTTGGTCATTCTACCGCCTGGAAAGAATTACTGCCACCCTAAATAACACACCAATTAAATTCCAAAATACTTGGACTCCCCGGACAAGTTATAATGAAGCTGAGCCTCCATTAACCAATGCTTGACATCCCTCAAGTATACTGGACCTAACCTTTGGGCTACCTCGCTTACTGAAAACCCATCCACTAATAAGCTACCACCCACCCATGTTATTAATTTTAGATATCTCACAAACTCCCCCGACCCCTGTTAGACGATCTCACTAATAGTTTGTAAACCCTTGACCGCTTGCCACCTCATCCCTATTTTTCCCACTCGTTAGTCTTCTCTCAAAACAAGTTATAATGCTGATAGCTCCTCAAACAGCTAACAATAATCTGTCTCCTCTTTCAATTCATTTTTACTTTTATTATTATGCAATAGTATTAATTGAATGCAATAGAATTTCTGGGTTTTCTTGTTAACTTGTGAAAGACAATAAAAATGTACATTTCAAAAAAAAACTAAATTTTATTTACACTTCATTAAGCAGGGATGCCTATATACAGTGTAAGTTGTATTTATGGTTGGCTTTGAACAAATAACATTTTTGAATAATAAAATGATGGTATGTCAAATATTGCTGCAATTTCTATTACTATTGGAAAAAGCTCATGAAATTTGTTTTGCTTCTTTGTGAAGTCTCCGATTGCTTTTCACTAATATCTGTACCGGGAACACGGAAATGCTGGGTGAATTCTCTGATGTTGAATAAGACCGGATTTCTGCTTAAAACACTTTCCACATTCAGAACATGTAAATGGTTTCTCACCTGTGTGAAGTCTTTGATGTTGAATAAGACCTGATTTCTGATTAAAACATTTCCCACATTCAGAACATGAAAATGGCTTCTCACCTGTGTGAAGTCTTTGATGTTGAATAAGACCTGATTTCTGATTAAAACATTTCCCACATTCAGAACATGTAAATGGCTTTTCGCCTGTGTGAACTCTACAATGTTGAGTAAGTTCTGATTTCTGTTTAAAACATTTCCCACATTCAAGACATGAAAATGGCTTCTCACCTGTGTGAAATTTCTTATGTTGAACAAGATGTGAGTTGAATGTAAAACATTTTCCATATTTAGAACATGTAAGTGGCTTTGCACCTTTGTGAATTTTCTGATGACTAGCAAGATATGATTTCTGAGTAAAACATTCCCTACATTCAGAACATGAAAATAGTTTACCACCAGTATGAGCATCAGTATCAGAGTTATCAGGAGAACATTCGTGATTAGAGGAATCAGATGATATATCTGCACTGTGAAGTACTTGATGTATAATTGGGGTAATTGAGTTTTCTCCTGGAGAGTCTTGTGCAATGTCATTATCTTCTATTTCACAATCTGGAAATAAAATGAGATGTTCCTCCAAGGTATTCTTGATGTCGTGTCCATTTGCTATGAATACAATAAATATATGGAAATTAATATTTATGCACAATATAATTATTTTATCATTTAAGTAGAATAACTATTAATATAATCACATTGAATTCATCCATCTTCCAGCTTTGCCATCACAAATGCAACACTTGGAAGAAGAGCGCTCAACCTTTCTTCTTCTACATCGCAGCCTACATAATAGCATGCTCTCCCGTTGACGTTTTTTGACAATCTTATTTGGGGCATAGGTACATGCAGCCTGAAAGTCTCTCAGGTGCCTCTCTGAGCATGCACCCACACCATGGACAAACGATTCATATGCAGGATAGCAGCATCCTGCTCTGATCTCACACTAATGGATCTCCATCTAAAAACTCTAGAACTGCATTGGGATCTGTCTCTCTAACTCCAGACATCTCCCTCTGAGGTCCCACTTGGGCATCCAATAGCATTAATTCGAACAGAGATATGAAACATCCAAGCCACAGTTCTCACTTCACTCCCCCAAGGAGTCATACTCAATGCTTACAAATATTGATATGTAGGCAGCATTAGTTTAGCAGAATCAGAAAATTATCAGTACTGGATCACATACAAAACTGCAATCATCATTAGCGCATAGGGATGATCATTGCTAATGTCATGTGTTAGTTCTCAGGGAGGATCATGTGTAATATCACATGTGGTATAACACAGAGCGTATCATGAGTAATGTCACAAGAGTCTGTAAGGAGGAGATTGGTCAGATCTATTTGCTGGTAGCACGATGACATGATGTGAGGAGGAGAGCAGGAGTCTAATAGGGGCTGAAGGCTCCTGACTCCCCCGCTGGGCAGATACTATTTCCTCATTAGTTTGTACTGATAGAGTATTTAGAGATTATTACTTACCTGTGCTGATATCTTTAGGGATTTCCTCCTCCTCCCACTGCTGATAACCTCTCACATATGTGTCTTCTTCTACCACTATATCTTCTATTTTAATAACAATCAGATCTTCACCCTAAGTAAGCCACAAAACAATAATATAACAGTTTAATAATATCTGCTTTAATTAACTGAAATTAAACCCTATATAATCTAAGTGACCACACCACATTTTAGTTTTGCCATGTGTCTGTTATATGAAGATTAATTCTGTAACTGCTTTGTTTATCCTAGTGAATTTCACATTGAGGGAAGGGTGCGGTGTGCGACAAGTGAGGCTTTGTTTTGCTGACAAGAGCACCAAAATTTAAATCAACTAGTTCTGAGTAGAGGGCAAACAACTATATTGTCACAAATGTGGATATTTAGTTGATCCCTTGCAACTGCCAGGCGATATTGATCATTCAGGGGAGCGGAATCTAACAGATAGGTGGTGTTCACCAGGGACCCCCGCAAGGGGGTATTGACTTCGCCGCCCCTATTCCGCAGGTCGCGGTCCCCTGGATGAGTGTTGGGCAGAGTAGTAGGCGGAGCCAGACACGGAGGAAAGATGACAGCAACTCAGAGGAGTACTGGAGAAGTAGCCCTATAGCTGACCTGATATTAGTAGCACAGAGCAGCAGCAGGATTGTCTCTGGGACAGCGGCAGTTCAATGGAGACAATAGAGATATAGAATGATGGCTGATGCGATGATGGTGACTTCAGAGCAACAGAAGGAGAGTTACTGGTACAGCGGCAGTTCAGAGGGCAGTAGCGGAATAGAACTATAGCTGATCCATAGATGGTAACCCAGAGCACAGCAGGCGATATCGAGAGAGAGGTGCGTCCACAATGGAGTAACCGCAGAAGAGTAGACCGAAAGGAGCCAAGTCCTTACAGAGAGTGAATGAACTCCCTTAGATTGTACGCTCCTCTGAGCAGGGCCATCTCTCCTCCTGTTTCCACCGCTTCTGACTCTGCTCTCCGGCTACTTGGCCCTCCTCCTCGAGGGTCCTCCACCCCACATCCACTTTCGCTCCCTCCTCCCCCCTGGGGGTCTCCCTGTCTTCCGCGCCCCCCTTCTTGGGCCCCGTCGTTTTCGGATCCTCCCTCCCCCTTCCCCGCCCTCTCTAGCTGTGCATTGAGCGTACTGAGTTGCTGTGTTTACTGTACTGTGCTGTCTCCCATTGTATTGTGATTTTGTTTGTCTCTGTACGGCGCTGCGGATGCCTTGTAGCGCCTTATAAATAAATATTAATAATAATAATAATAACTCGAAGAACAGGCATCGGACAGGAGGAAGTGGGAGGTTTAAATAGTGCTCCAATATGCCAGGCCCGATGGGATGTATTTAGACCCCTTCACCATCACATTGTGCCCCTTCACCATATCACTCTGTATCCCCTTCGCCATCTCACACCCTGTGCCCCCCTCTTCGCCATCTCACACCGTGTCCCCCTCTTCGCCATCTCACACCCTGTGTCCCCCCTCTTCGCCATATCACACCCTGTCTCCTCCTCTTCATCAGCTCTCACTCTGTCCCCCTCTTCATCAGCTCTCACTCTGTCCCCCCCTTCAGCGTCTCTGCCCCCCTCCTTTAGCATCTCACTCTGTCCCCCCTTCAGCATCTCTCTCTGTCCCCCCCTTCAGCGTCTCTCTCTGTCCTCCTCCTTCAACATCTCTCTGTCCCCCTCCTCCAGCATCTCACTCTGTCCCCCCCTTCAGCATCTCTCTCTGCCCCCCCTTCAGCGTGTCTCTCTGTCCGCCCCTTCAACATCTCTCTCTGTCCCCTCCCCCCTTCAGCGTCTCTCTCTGTTCCCACCTTCAGCGTCTCTCTCTGTTCCCCCCCTCAGTGTCTCTCTCTGTCCCCCTCCTTCAGCGTCTCTCTGTCCCCCTCCTTCAGCGTCTCTCTGTCCCCCTCCTTCAGCGTCTCTCTCTGTCCCCCTCCTTCAGCGTCCCTCTCTGTCCCCTCTTTCAGCGTCTCTCTGTCCCCCTCCTTCAGCGTCTCTCTGTCCCCCTCCTTCAGCGTCTCTCTCTGTCCCCCTCCTTCAGCATCTCTCTCTCCCCCTCCTTCAGCGTCTCTCTCTGTCCCCCTCCTTCAGCGTCTCTCTCTCCCCCTCCTTCAGCGTCTCTCTCTGTCCCCCTCCTTCAGCGTCTCTCTCTGTCCCCCTCCTTCAGCGTCTCTCTCTGTCCCCCTCCTTCAGCGTCTCTCTGTCCCCCTCCTTCAGCGTCTCTCTGTGCCCCCCTCCCCCCCTTCAGCACCTCTCTCTGTCCCCCTCCTTCAGCGTCTCTCTCTCCCCCTCCTTCAGCGTCTCTCTCTGTCCCCCTCCTTCAGCGTCTCTCTCTGTCCCCCTCCTTCAGCGTCTCTCTCTGTCCCCCTCCTTCAGCGTCTCTCTGTCCCCCTCCTTCAGCGTCTCTCTGTGCCCCCCTCCCCCCCTTCAGCACCTCTCTCTGTACCCCTTCACTCTCCGTTCCTTTTCTTACCTTTTTTCTTCATGTTCCACTGTCTTCTGTCCTTATGTCCTCTCTGCTGCCGCTCCTCCTGACACTGTCGGACGTGATGACGTCACAACCGGCAGTCAGTGAGAACAGTGAGGAGGAGGATCCGGCACTGAATTGGTAAGTTGTTTTTTTTGGGGGGTTTTCTTTCTTCTTCTTTTTTTTGGACAGCGCCGCGGCACCCCAGGGAGCCGCGGCGCACACTTTGGGAACCGCTGTAATAAGTTATTTATAAGTGATCCAACCAGAGTATGATTAAGTTTAAGGGCCTAGAAATAGGCAGATTTATTTATTCATACTTCTAAAAAATCATAGTTGTTGCCAGCAGCCATAAGAATATCTCACCCAAACTTTTGCACCATACAATCCCCACTACATGCTCATGCTCCTAGTTCAACCCCAAAACATCTCATCCTCGTACTTCCAATCCCTCTAACAATCGACATCTCTCTCCTACCTCCGTCCCCTTTCCCTTTGCATTTTGGAATGTGGGATCTGTTTGTAACTGACCCGCATCCATCTATGATCTATTTATTTAAAAATCCTTAAATCACTTTGCCATTGTTGCATTGGAGCCTAGCAGTTTCAAAGTAATTAATTTTATATTTTCCACATGGAGGTAAAAGTTCACAGCGATGCAGATGAGCAGGAGACTGGTGGTGGCAGCAACTACAACTGGTGCTCCGTTTGCACAGTCGGTGAGTGTCTAGTATCCAAGTAACACCAATAGTAGTGGTAATAATAAACGGTTGGCAGAACTTACTCTTTGACTCCCTCTATAACATGAACTTTAATATCAATCAGGTCTTCAACCTAATTAACCCACAAAACAATAAAAATAAGAATTTCTTCTTTAATGAATTGAAATTAAATAGAGTCGCTTTGGTATTTAGTTATTTGGTGGGACCCTCATTAATTTCCATCTACCTGATAATCCTGTGGGATACTCTGATTTTCATCTATACAGTCCAGAGAATAAAGAGGACAGGGACAACTCTCTGGGGTATTTCTGTTACTGGATCCATCTGAAAGAAACACACAGTGACTGAATAAATTGTTTGTATATGATTAACAGATTAGGAGCTTATGTAAAGTTAGCAGGAAAAGATGCTTGCATTAAAATAGACATACACCCACCCAACTCTACATGAGCTCCTACCTGTGTATCAAGGTAGCCCTAAAAACTTTTCAATAAATTGAAGTCTCCTCTTACCCAGTGATGTGAGGGGCCGATGATTCTCCATCATCACGTCCTTGTACAGATCCTTGTGTCCTTCTAAATACTCCCACTCCTCCATGGAGAAATAGACAGAGACATCCTCACACCTTATAGGAACCTGACACACACAATGATACAGTCATCACCCAGACACATCTTCTGGTGTTACTGTATAATGTCCCATTCCCAGCAGTCACCTCTCCAGTCAGGAGCTGAATGATCTTATTGGTGAGTTCTAGAATCCTCTGGTCATTGTTTCTCTCATGTATCAGTGAGTGAGGTGGAGGTACCGTGATGGGGCTCTGGGTCCTGCTCAATCCTCCTGACACACGGGGATGGCTACTGGGTGTCTCACACTCATTATAAGTCTTTTTCACTACTTTGTAATCCTATGTGTTAAAGAAAAAAAAAAAATCAGCACAAAGTGTAGACACCATTCACTGGTTTAGAAATCAATTGCTTATGGCCAATGTACACGTATAATCATATAATCTTATGAGATAATGGTTTTAGAAAATAAGACATTGCTTAATTACAACAAACACTAACATATCATGTAGGGCAGCACGTTGGCTTAGTGGTTAGCACTTCTGCCTCACAGCACTGGGGTCATGAGTTCAATTCGACCATGGCCTTATGTGGAGTTTGTATGTTCTCCCCGTGTTTGTGTGGGGATGCTACAGTTTCCTCCCACACTGCAAAAACATACTAGTAAGTTAATTGGCTATTAAAATTGACCTTAATCTGTGTATGTGTGTGTATGTTAGGGAATTTAGACTGTAAGCTCCAATGGGGCAGGGAATCATGTGAGTGAGTACAGCGCTGTGGAATTAGTGGAGCTATATAAATAGATGATGATGATATCATGTTGTTCAGACACAAGAGAATAACCAAAACGGGTTTAAATGGAGAGGCTCCCAACATCACAGGCATGTTTCTGAATGCAAGCTAACTAGGTGGACTATTATATCACAGGTGTTGTTGTACTGTCCTGACAAGTTGTCGATCTGAGGACACATGGGAGAAAATTAAAATATTATCCAATTGCATGATGATAAAATTATAAGATAACAAAATATTTTATTTATGAAAGATTGAAACACTTCAGGTGCGTTACAGAGGCTGAAGGACATCACAAGGTATTTTTATCGCCTGTTTCGATTATTGAAAACTCATCTTATTCAAATTATACACTTCACATAAGTAGAGTCTTGTAAGCACAGAAGCTCCACAGTTGTGGCCAAAAATTCAGGTATCAAAAGAAAGAGATTATGTTTTTGAAAGTGATTTTAGTAACACCACTGTAGTCAATGAAAGGTCTTAGAGTGTGGTCCTTCGTCTCAACAAAGAAGCCTGCACTGGTAGGACAGGAGGATTTTTAGATGAAACAAGGGTCTAGGTTTTCTTTAATCCATTCAATGTTTTATCAATAGTGATTACAGTGATGTCACTGTGACACTCCCAGAATCCCTCACTTCTCCAGTCAGGTTCATACTTTATTAACAGATATGACGGATGTCACTGTGCCATTCCCAGAATCCCTCACCTCTCCAGTCAGCAGGTAGATGATCTCCAGGGTGAGGTTTAATATATTCTCAGTCATGTGATTTTTGCTGTCAAACATCTTCCCAGAGACATTTAAATGATAAAAACAAGACACTGCCCTGTGGGTGGATTAGAAATAGAGAATAAATTAAGGGCATTGTTGCAGAAATAGAAGGAGGAGGCACACTTATATGGAGCTAAACTAGTGCATAATACAGCTATGTGAGCTATTATATAGAGGCATTACGAGGTTATACGATTGGGCATTAGGGTGTCTGGCGTGTCCTGGACAACGAATATAGTGGACATTTGGGACTGAGGTGTACAGTATTACTTTGTTATCCTACCAAGCACATTAGACAATTAAATTTCCAAAACAATGTAGAGTAATGTTTGTAACATTTACCACCTAAGTAGTCACTTCAATGCTGCAATAAGTCTATACTTTTTTGCTACATCATGCAAGTCATGTACATATTTTCCACTGTACCAAACACTGCCCACTAATATACACCGCTGCAATAATTTATCATTTTGTTATTTTTAGATTACAATAATTAAATTAAATTGAAGTACCTCTGCATATGTGGAGACACAGTACAGTGACAAAGAGGTAACATGTAATATATACTTTTACTATTATATAATATAATAACCTGCGCATCAGCAACAGAGTCCTCCTGGAAAATATATAAAATACGATTTTGTATATGGAACAACAGAATAGTAACATGGAAGAAATATGTGATATATTATTATAGAATATTATAACCTGCTTGCAGCAGCAGAGTCCTCCTGGAAATGATATAAATGTGACTATGCATATGGAGAAACAAGACAGTAACATAGAAGGAATATATAATATGTAATAGCCCCCATATGTTTAGATAATGTGGAAGATGTCTGGAGACCTCTCACCCAACAAATAGAGATGATTCATTAACAATTCATCACTATTATCCCTATAGGGGCTTTACATAGAGGACACATCAGGTAGTGACACTTCCCCAGGTCACCAGAGTCTGCTCCATGTGCATTTTAATAACATAACACCATTGATTATTCCCTCTGTTAAAATAACTGGACCAGAATCTGCTCCACCTGTATAATAACAGTACACCACAGCCTGCTCCACCTGCATATAAAAAAAAAAGATAACAAGGCACTACTGTCTGCTCTATCTGAACTACAGTAACAGGAGACCTACTGAGGCTGCTACATGGGTATTATAATAACAGCATGATACCGGCTTTTATCTGAGATAATAAATAATAAATGAATGTCATTACCTGTTCTCTTTTTCTTCTTGTCTACTTAAGGGCCACCCGGATGATATTGCAAAGAACTTCCGGTCTGTGCGCTCCAAGAGATTTACAGTCAGTGCGTTCCAAAGCAGTCTAGCTACAACAAAATGGCCGCTGCCGTGTGTACAGCTAGTGACACCGAGACAGAGCTCCCGCTTTGCCTGACGAAAATCAGCTGGTAGAGGAGGCATCACTCTATATCTATATATATATATATATATATATATATATATACATATATCTATCTATATATATATATATATATATATATATATATATATATATAAAACAGGGATACTCTGCACTCTGTCTGTTTCTGTTTATATATATATATATATATATATATATATATATATATATATATATATATATATATATATATATATGTTGCAGCCTCATAGATGTATTGCAGAGACAAAATGTTATACCCCAGATCCACAATCTTATCATTAACCATTACCTGACAGTTTATTTCTACAGCCCGAGTGACTAGTATTTTATAAATTCCAATTGACCAGCACATTTCTTACATCCCAATGATCGTCTCAAACCTCCAGCATACTTATACAGGACAATTGCCAATTACATTTATTCAAATGATGAGTATATATGTAGAACCCAAATAACTTATAACAATATAGTTAATATATATTATCAGTATATCCCAGATTACCATCAAACTTATACAACCCAAAAAATTTATACTAATAATATATATTACCTATACTGTTATATCCCATATTACTGTAATACTTATACAGCCCAGATACCTTATACTAATAATATATATTACCTATACTGTTATATCCCACATTACTGTAATACTTATACAGCCCAGATACCTTATACTAATAATATATATTACCTATACTGTTATATCCAAATTCCCACAATGATTTTACAGCCCAAATACCTTCTAATAATACACACTCAGAGGCCATTTTATTATGTACACCTTTGTAGTACTGGGTAAGACCCTACTTTGCTCTAGAACAGCCTGAATTTGTAGTGGCATTGATTCAACGAGCTTCTGAAAATATTCCTTCAAGATTCTGGTCCATGTTCACATGATAACATCACGCAGTTGCTGCAGATATGTCGGCTGTACATTCATGTTGCAAGTTTCCCATTCCACCACATCCCAAAGGTGCTTTACTAGATTGAGATCTGGTGATTGTGGAGGCCATTGGGGTACACTGAACCACACTCTCTCAGAATTTCCTATAGGCTTCCAAATGGTACGATCGCGTCATTAAGCCCCGCCTCCGCTATTCAATGCTGAGAATTTAGGCATTTTATAGTAGGGGTGGGGCTATGGTGAACCCCCATTCTACACCCTGTCTCATGCCCTGTCCTCCGGGAGATACCGGAGGACAGGTTATAAAAGTTGGCAAATATGCACTGAACTCATTGTCTTGTTCGTGGAACCAGCTTGCTGACATGGCATGTTATCCTGCTAGATGTACCCATTAGAAGATGGGTAGACTGTGGCCATAAAGGGATGCACATGGGCAGCAAAAATGCTCAGGTAGGCTGTGGCATTTAAACAGTGCTCAGTTGGTATTAAGGGGCCTATTGTGTGCCAAGAAAGCATTTCCCACACCCAGGGCTGCCAAGAGGAATTCAGGGCCCCGGTACAACAACTTCATGGGGCCCCCCTTAAAGCTGAGAATGAAAAAATTTTTGCAAACATTTGCGGCACCAACATATTTTGGTGCGGCTAAAAAAAAAAAAAAAAAAATACCAAATTTTTTGGGGCGCCACTAAAAATTTGTATGGCCACGACCACAATTGTACGACCACACACACATGTGGGCGTGGTCATACAATTGGGGGCATGGCTATGAATCACTTGGCGTGCCCAGGAAACCCTCTTACAGAAAAAAAACTTGCATTGCTGTGTTACCAAAAATTGGGATTGTCCCACTAGAATCACAATATTTCTCACACTCTCCTGCTCTGTCCTACCTGTTCTTCTCACTTTCACCAACTGTGGCTGCAGGTTTCCTTAGCTGCGGCTTGGCAGGAACCTGGAATGTTGGGGGTCCTATTTGGAAAAAAAATGGGTACTTTTAGAAAATTACAGCCAGCACCAGCGTTAAATCAATAGCACCCACGATTAACAATTAGGCCTTCCTCCAGCCCCTATATTAAAATAATAGGTTTATTTATTAAATGTGAATACTATTTTCCTCCCTACAAACAGCCCCAGCAATAAATTAATAGTATTTACATTTCAGAAATATACCTATTTCCCGCAACCATCACTGCCATTAAATAATTCATAGGCACATTTAATAAAGAGACCTCAATGTCCCCCACATTCAGTAGCCCCCAAACCACCCCATCTTAAACTCTTTCATCACTGTGCCATGCTGCCCCTGTTCTCCATCACTGTGCCCTCTTACCCCCCCACTCCATCACTTTGCCATCCTGCCCCCCCCCCACTCCATCACTGTGCCATGCTGCCCCTGCTCTCCATCACTGTGCCATCTTGTTCCCCCTCTTCATCACTCTGTGCCTTTCTGCTGCCCCCCCTTTTTCCCTCATACTGTGCCTCTCTCTCCCCCTTTTTCCTCATGCTGTGCCTCTCTGTACCCCTCTTTTTCTTAATACTGCGCCTCTCTCTACCCCCTTTTTCTTAATACTGCGCCTCTCTCTACCCCATTTTTCTTAATACTGCGCCTCACTCTACCCCCTTTTTCTTAATGCCGCGCCTCTCTCTACCCCCTTTTTCTTAATACTGCGCCTCTCTCTCCCCTTTTTCTTAATACTGTGCCTCTCTGTACCCCTCTTTTTCTTAATACTGTGCCTCTCTGTACCCCTCTTTTTCTTAATACTGTGCCTCTCTGTACCCCTCTTTTTCTCAATACGTGTGCCTCTCTGTACCCCTCTTTTTCTCAATACGTGTGCCTCTCTGTACCCCTCTTTTTCTTAATACTGTGCCTCTCTGTACCACTCTTTTTCTCAATACGTGTGCCTCTCTGTACCCCTCTTTTTCTCAATACTGTGCCTCTCTGTACCCCTCTTTTTCTCAATACGTGTGCCTCTCTGTACCCCTCTTTTTCTCAATACTGTGCCTCTCTGTACCCCTCTTTCTCAATACTGTGCCTCTCTGTACCCCTCTTTCTCAATACTGTGCCTCTCTGTACCCCTTTTTCTCAATACTGTGCCTCTCTGTACTCCTTTTTCTCAATACTGTGCCTCTCTGTACCCCTCTTTTTCTCAATACTGTGCCTCTCTGTACCCCTCTTTTTCTCAATACTGTGCCTCTCTGTACCCCTCTTTTTCTTAATACTGTGCCTCTCTACCCCTCTTTTTCTTATTACTGTGCCTCTCTCTCCCCCCACCGTTGTTCCTCACACTGTGCCTTTTTTTTTTTTTTACTTACATTAGTATTAGCTGTTTTCTTCTCTTCTCTTCTGTCTTCTGTCTTCGTTCTTCTGTCTTGGTCCTGTCTGCCCTGCTCCTCACTGACTGCCGGGAGTGACTTGATGACGCCACGCCCGGCAGTCAGTGTAAACAAAGCAGAGAGGAAGGAGGAGGGGCCGCCGGCGCCGCTATTTTGTAAGTACCTTTTTTTTTTTTACTTTTTTTTTTTACAACGCTGCTCCCCCCCCCACCAACGAAGGGGCGGAGCCCCGAACCGCCGCAACCCCCCCCCCCCCCCCGCCCCCCCCAGCGCAAAAAAACAAAAGGAAAAAAAAGCAAGTTTAAAAAAAAACAAAAAAACAAAAAACAAAAACCTGAACAGTGAGAGCCCGGGCCGGGCCCCCTGGCATGCCCGGGCCCGGGTAATTAGTACCCGCTCCCCCCCCCCTCTCGGCGGCCCTGCCCACACCATCACCACCAGGATGCACCATTGACACAAGGCATGATGGATCCATGGACTCATGACAAATTCTGACCCTACCATCTGTATGTCCCAGTAGAAATGGAGATTCATCAGGCCAAACAATGTCTTCCCAATCTTCATCTGTCCACTTTTGGTGAGCCTGTGCCCACTGTACCCTCAGTTACCTGTCCTTAGCTGACAGCAGTAGAACCCAGTGTGGTCTTCTGCTGCAATAGCCCATCCACTTCCAGGGTCGATGTGCCGTGTGTTCAATGCTCTTCTGCATACCACTGATATAACATGGTTATTTGAGTTACTGCTGCCTTTCTGTCAGATTGGACCAATTTGGCCATTCTCCTCAGACCTCTATTATTACCAAGGGGTTTACGTCCCCAGAATTGCCGCTAACTAATAATATAATATATATCACCTTTACTTTTATAGCCCAGATTACTGCAATGCTTATACTGCTCAAATAATTTATACTAACAAAATATAGTATCCAAACTTGGCTTCACTGCGCATGCGCTGACACTAGTGTATGCTTATAATTGCAGAGTGGGGGTCTCAGGAGGATGGGGGTGGTGGGGTCATATGTTAAGCAAGAACATTTTTTTAGAAATTGAATAATAAATACAAATAAATACTAAGAAAAAGGTTAAGACAGACCTCAGAAATCAACCTTCTTAAACAAGTGTCAGGAATCCAGACAGCCTGTAAAGCTCCAATATAAAACAGGAATTTCGGGTTCCCTATGATCAGAATAAACCTTAAAGATGTCTGTGGGATTACATGCAGTAATGAAAGGGTTTCCAACTCACCAGATCATAGAACAGAACAAGATAATCAGTAGGTAAGTAGAATCAGTGCCTCCAATGCAGCCTCTGCTGAATCTCACCTTCCACCGTGGTGAAAACCACAAGCACTGTGCAGTGTCAGGAGATGGACGCCCTTTGGCAGCGGACAGATGAAGAAAGATGGAGGGTCCAAAAAACAAAAATATTGTAACACACCTGTTTCCTTTCGGTTCTGCAGGTTCTGTGCTCACTTTTATTTTTAAGCATGTTCATGACAATCCCATGATGTACAAGCATGCTATGGGGGACACGGCTGTAGACATCAGATGCTTTAGCTATTTCAGCCAATTAGTTCTGTGGCTTAGTACCTGAGTAACATGTTTCCTGAATGCTAATTACCTAAAGCTACGCTATGTTGTAGTAATTGTATGGTCTATGGGGGTCATGTATAGTTGTACTGCGCATACATACTATTACATGCGCCCGTATGAATGGTCTGTCTCATCTTGTACTTGTCAAACAAAAAAATGCCAACATTTTTTATTGTAATTTTTAAGAATAAATTTGTAATTTTTATTATATTTTTGTGGACCTCATAGAGTGCCTCCATGCCAGAACTTTTACCTCTTATTTGGTTGATGTACAGCAAGTTCTGGGAGAGCATCATCTATACTATAAATAATGCAGATTTTCACAAACTAAGAATATAAGGAGGTTTCTGCATGTTCCATGTATAGACGCTTAAATATTTTCAGTTATCTATAAAAATACATCTATTCATGCTATGCTCTGGGACTCCAACTCCTTCAAACTAAAACTTTCAACTGCAATATCTCCTTTAACCCCCATCTGGCATAACCCGGTGTTCCCTCCCGGATCTGCCTCTACAACCCACCGTAACTGGTCTCGTGCAGGGCTTAAATTTCCAGTAGATTTTTCCAAACAGGGCCGCTGGCTTTCGCTATCGGATCTCCAACCCCAATCCCCGTCCCAAATCCAAAGCCCCTTTGAATTCTTCCAAATTAATCATTTCTTGCGCTCCCTGCCACCAACCTATGTTCTTAGGGACCTTACTCCATTTGAATCTCTTTGTAGAAAACATCCCTTGGACAAGGGCATGATTTCTCAAATATATAGCATTCTTCTCACTTCTGCCCTTCCCTCTCCAAACCCTCATGAAGACGAGTGGGAAAAGGACCTTGGTCCTCCCCCGGATGAAGAGGCTTGGGAGGACATGAGACTGGGGATAGCTAAATGCTCTATATCAACTAAACTCAAGGAAACCTCTTACAAAATTTATTACCGTTGGTATTACACTCCCACAAGACTCCATAGAATGTTTCCCTCTTCCTCGCCCTGCTGTTGGCGGGACTGTGGCCAAAGGGGTACGATGTTCCATATTTGGTGGTCTTGCCCGATTATCACCACCTTCTGGGATTCAGTCCATAGTTTCCTAAATACCCTTTTTGAAGCCCCTATCCCGAAAGATCCCTGGATATTTCTTTTATGTTACCCTCCCCAAGACTTGGACAAATTCTCCAAGAAATTAACTGCCCACATCCTGACAGCAGCCAAATCACTCATAGCCCTTAATTGGAAAAAGACCTCACCTCCATCCCTTTTGGCTCTCAAGAAGCAGATTTGGCACGTGGCCGCTATGGAGGAGATTACGTACTACCTCCACGATAGAGGCCACGTCTTCAGTCAAGTCTGGGCTCCATGGCTAGCCGTGGAACACACCTTCCCCCCTCAACGCTCCACGTCCTCCGACCTGACCCATGTGCGATGACCCTAACTCTTCCCGACACATATCTCCCCCTCTGCTATAGGCTCAACACACCCTAGTTATCATCTAAATACTTACAGTGCTTATCTTTGTGGTCTTACCCCCCTCACCCCTCCCCCACAATCCATTTTGTTCCTACACCCATTTTATATTACTCTTTAAAAATGTAAAAACCGGTCATTTTTGTCTAAAGGTTTCCTAATATGCGATACACCACAATAACTGTTGTGATTTTACTGTGCATGCTACACAGTGTTATCGTTTTGCTGTCTGTATTTTCTTGATTGACCACTGAAAATAAAAAATTATAAAAAAAATTAAAAAAATACATCTATTCAAACCATGGCAAGTTCTCTACAAGCTGACTTCTGAAAAGAACAGAGTTAGATACATTTATTTACTTCACTGAAATATTAATACATTGCTGAATTGATACAATTGTAAACATAAACTGACAATATTGTGTCAAACCTATATCACACATGGCCGTGAAAATTTGGATAGTTCTGAAGTGACAGCAATGAGTTCAGATAAAAATCCCAAATAAAACTTGTAGAGAGATCTGAAAACAGCAGTTGGGAGAAGGGACCTTCAAACTTGGGAGAACTGGAGCAGTTTGTACAAGAAGGGTGTGCCAAGCTGACAGTAGAAAGGCGCAGGAAGCTCAGTGGCCTAGTGGTTAGCACTTCTGCCTCACAGCACTTGGATCATGAGTTCGATTCCCAACCATGGCCTTATCTGTGTGTAATTTGTATGTTCTCCCTGTGTTTGCGTGGGTTTCCTCCGGGTGCTCCAGTTTCCTCCCACACTCCAAAAATATATTAGTAGGTTAATTGGCTGCTATCAAAATTGACCCTAGTCTCAACCCTATATAATATAAAAATCTTCTACTAACATACAAGGCCGTCAACAGAATTGCACTGACATATATCTCCTAACTTGTCTCAAAATATCTCCCAACTCGACACCTCCGTTCTGCACAAGATCTGCGTCTCTCTTCCACTCTCATCACATCCTCCCATTCCTGGTTACAGGACTTTTTTTTGGGCTGCACCCACTTTGTGGAATTCCCTCCCTCGCACAGTAAGACTTTCCTCTAGTCTTCAAACCTTCAAGCGTTCTCTGAAAACCCACCTCTTCAGGCAAGCTTATGATATTCCTCAACCACCCTCTTATTCTCCCTAGTTTACCCTATTACCACCCTCTACACAGCTAACACAAGACAACAACCCTCTGACCAACATTGCTGTGTGACTGATCACACAGCCCACTCAATACTTTTACCTTTGCATTCTAGCTGGTCCATTGTGCAATATGATGTAGCACATGCCTTTGTGTTTCAAACTACCATTGTCCCATAGATTGTAAGCTTGCAAACAGGGCTCTCTTACCTCTCTATCTGTATGTATTACCCTGTATTGTTTTATTAATGTTTGTTCCCAATTGTAAAGCCCTACGGAATTTGCTGGCGCTATATAAATAAATGTTGATGATGATGATGATGATGATGATATCTACATGAACCAGAACCTCTAAGGAATGTTTCCAGCACCTTGTTGAATCCATGCCACTAAGAATTCAGGCTGCTTTGGGGGCAATTAAAAATCTATACACAATAATGAAAAGCAGCAAATCTCCTATATCAAGTAAATCATACCATCACAAATTAATCAGTTCACATAAATTAATTTAATTGTTATCGGATACATACAAAAATATATAAACATATTTAAAATAAATAAAAATAAATAAATAGCCCAATTGATTCCAATGAAGAACCCAGTGTGCTACTCAATACAAGTCATTTAACCTACCTGCTTTGGGGGCAAAGCAGGTAGTCTAATCTGACCCAATACTAGAAAGGTGAAGCTAATAAAGTGGACACCACGTATATCAGCATAAATTATGTGTGTTGTATAAGAATGATGTAATCTGGGATATAACAGCATAGGTGATATATATTATTCATATATATAATGTGGGTTGTACAGGCATGACGATAATCTGGGATATAACAATATAGGTAATATATATTATTAGCATACTTACCTACTTTCTTCAGCTCTCTTCCGGGAGCCAGCCAGTGGAGGGGGGCGTGAAGGGGCGGGGTGGCCGAAATCGCGTCATTTCGGCCCCGCCCCTGTGACGTCATGACGCAAATTGCGTCATTTGACAGCGGGGGCGGGGCCAAACGCCGCGATTCACCGGGAATCGCGGCGTTTGGGATCTAATTCTGCCCACTTCACTAGGAAGTGGGGCACTTCCTAGTGAAGTGGGCAGAATTCGGGAGATTGCCACACTCGCCCGGGAGTCCGGGAGACTCTCACAAAATGCGGGAGTCTCCCGGACATTCCGGGAGAGTTGGCAAGTATGATTATTAGTATGAATTATGATTAGTCATTAGATTGTATATCTAAATATGGTAGTAGTGTCAGATAATAATGATAAGGCTGTGGATGTGGAGTATAATAAACTGTGTTATTCCTCCCTGCACCACATGTGTGAGCTTGACTACAACATAGATACATTTGTAAGAAAAATATCAAAATAAATACTTCCCATGAAGCAACACCCGTTTATTTGCTTAGAAACGCCCCTTTTACCAGCTGATTTTATTACATTAATGCGGCAGTTTTGTGTCTCTGGTACATGGCGGCGGCCATTTTGTTGTAGCATTTCTGCTTTGGAACGCACAAACCGGAAGTTTGTGTATAACATTTTCCGGGCGACCGCTGAGTACCAGGAAGTAGGGGGTGTGTTGATTTGACTGGCAGCAGGTAATGGTATATATTATTGATATGTATTTATAGTACAGGTGCAGCAGACTCTGGTGCCCTGTGGTTATAATACATGTGGTGCAGTATCTGGTGCTATTATAGGACAGATGGAGCAGACCCTGGTGCCCTGTGATATAATACATTTGATGCAGTCTCTGGTGCTATTATAGCACAGGTGGAGCAGACCCTGGTGCCCTGTGATTATAATACAGGTGATGCAGTCTCTGGTGCTATTATAGGACAGGTGGAGCAGACCCTGGTGCCCTGTGATTATAATACAGGTAATGCAGTCTCTGGTGTTATTATAGAACAGGTGGAGCAGACCCTGGTGCCCTGGGATTATAATACAGGTAATGCAGTCTCTGGTGTTATTATAGAACAGGTGGAGCAGACCCTGGTGCCCTGGGATTATAATACATGTGGTGCAGTCTCTGGTGTTATTATAGTACAGGTGGAGCAGACTCTGGTGTCCTGGGAAAGTGTCACTATATACTGTGTCCTATATGTAAGCCCTTTTAGAGATATTAGTGATGTATGTTGGGTAAGGAGTCTCCACACATCTCTCACATTATACACGCATAACGAAGGGATATGTAACATGCTATAATATATATTATCTCTCCATGTCACTGTTCCTAATATATATTATCTCCCTATGTCACTGTCCTGTTCCTCCATATCCACAAGCATATTTTATATTAGTTCCTTGAGGACACTTTTTCTGTTGTCAGAGTTCTTATTTTTTTTATTTATTAATATTTATTTAACTAGTGCCAGCATATTCTGCAGTGGTTTATAATTGGAAACAAACACAGTAATATTTAGAGGCAGGCATAGAGGGCTCTGATCGCACACTTACAGTCTATAGGAAAATAGCAGCTTGATAGATGAGGTTAGAGGCCACGGATTGAATATTGATCCAGCCGGATAGCAATGAGTATAAGTGCTTAGTGGGGTTATAGTAAAAGTTTTGAATGAAATGTGTAGAGTGCTGGTAATTTGGTGGAATAGCCTAGATCAGTGTTTCACAACTCCAGTCCTCAGGACCCACTAACAGTGCAGGATTGCCAGGTGACCAGGGAAGTAATTATACCACCTGCTACACTGTGTCAGTCAGTAATGAATACACCTGTGCTCCAGCAAGGAGATATGGAAAACATGTACTGCTAGGGGGTCCTGAGGACTGGGGTTGAGAAATCCTGGCCTAGGGAGATGAAGAAGATGGCTCAGGTTAGTAAATTTGCCTATACAGATGAGATTTCAGAGAAGGCTTAAGGGTTTGGAGGCATGTGGAGTCTTGTTGCACCAGGGAGGGAGTTCCACAGTGTGGGTGCAGCCCGCAAAAAGGTCTTGTAATCGGGAATGGGAGCAGTCAATGAGTTTGGATGAGATGGTCAGATCTGGGACATAGCGGAGGGCTGGAGTTGAGAGATATTTTGAGGCAGGTGGATAGATGTATGTTGGTGCAGTGTTGTTACTGGCCTTGTATGTAAAAGTATTTTATATTGATTTGGTAAAAATACAGACAATCAGTGTAGGGATTTAACAGGGGACAAGTAAGAAGCTAGGGTATGTGTAAGATGTGGTACCATCACATGAAAGTGTAATGTTCCTTTCTTTTCACTGTCCTGTTCTTCCATATGGAACTCTGCTGTCGAGCAGGTTATAATATTATTATATAATAACAATAATATAATGTTCAGGATTTCTTATAACTTCCAGTGATGATAATATAACTTCCAGGGGATAATATAAGTTCCAGGGTCTCTGCTACTTGGCAGCTTCTTGTAAACATATGACTTATGGTACAGAATCTTTTTCTGCTTTAATATTATGACTACTTGAATGTGTTTTCATGGTGGGATACTTAAGATTTAATTTTGCACGTTTAACGAAAATAAATAGATAAATGAGTGTAACAGGAAAGTGTAGTTAGTGCGCTGTGCTTGGTACTGTTGAAAAATATGTACTGGACTTGCATGGTAATTACGGTATATACATATTGCAGCATAAAATATACTGTGTATACTATGGCAAAATAATAAACTTTATGGTATATGTTATGGGGAAAATGAGTTGATTATGGCAATAGTCGAAAAATGTCCATCATATACATTGTACATTCAGCTCTTCCCTGTGCCCAATCATATAACTTGTTAACGCTTCCATCTAATGACTCTCATACTCACAATATGCCTCTACATAGCTTCATATAAGTGTACTCCTTGGTTCTGTTTCTGTACTGTCACTTAATGTGTTCTCTATTTCTAGCCCACCTATAGGACAGAGTCTATGTGTATCATCTAACTATCTCACAGAGGATGGACGATGAAAAAAATCACATGACTGAGAGGATATTTAACCTCACCCTGGAGATCATCTACCTGCTGACTGGAGAGGTGAGGGATTCTGGGAATATCAAATTGACATCATTCATATCACTATTAATAAAACATGAACCTGACTGGAGAAGTGAGGGATTCTGGGAATGTCACAGTGACATCATTCATATCACTATTAATAAAACATGAACTTGACTAGAGAAGTGAGGGATTCTGGGAATGTCATAGTGACATCACAAATAACTATATAGACAAAAGTATTTGGCCACACCTGTTAATTTTTGAATTGAGGTGTTTCAATCAGACCCGTTGCCAGAGGTGTATAAAATCAAGCACCTAGCTATGCAGTCTCCATTTACTGTGATATGATGTCACCTTTGCAGTAAGACTGTTCATGAAATTTAATTCCTGCTGAATATTCTACGGTCAACTGTAAGTGGTAGTATTAGAAAGTGGAAGTGTTTAGGAACAACAGCAACTCAGCCACAAAGCGGAAGTCCACGTAAAATCACTTAGTAGGCCTCACGTCACCAAGAGCAATGTCAAGCGTTGGATGGTGTGGTGTAAAGCACATGGACACTGGACTGTGCAGCAGTGGAAACGTGTTCTGTGGAGTGACGAATCGCACTTCTCTGTTTGGCAGTCAGATGGGCGATTCTGAGTTTGGCTGATGCCGGGAGAACGTTGCCTGTGTGACAGCATTATGCCAACTGTGAAGTTTGGTGGAGGAGGGATTATGTTATGGGGCTGTTTTTCAGGGTTTGGGCTAGGCCCCTTATCTCCAGTAAATGGCAATCTTAATGCTTCAGCATACCAAGTCATTTTGGAGAAAGCTTCCAACTTTGTGGCAACAGCTTGGGGAAGGCCCTTTTCTATTCCAATATGACTGTGCTCCAGTGCACAAAGCAAGGACTACAAAGACATGGTTTGAGGAGTTTGGTGTGAAAGAACTTGACTGGCCCACACAGAGTCCCGACCTCAACCCCATCAAACACCTTTGAGATGAACTGGAATGGAGATTGCGAGCCAGGGCTTCTCCTCCAACATCAGTGCCTGACCTCATAAATGCTCTACAGAATGAGAGGGCACAAATTCCCACAGAAACACTCCAATATCTTGTGGAAAGTCTTCCAAGAAGAGTGGAAGCTCTTATTGCTGCAAAATGGGGTCCAACTCCATATTAAAGTATATGTATTTGAATGCAATGTCATTACAGACCCTGTTGGTGTAATGGTCAAGCATCTGAATACTTTTGTCCATATAGTATATCTCTATTAATAAATCATTAACCTGACTGGAGAAGTGAGAGATTCTGGGAATGTCGGTGTGACCTCACTACTCTCTCATTCAGTCCAGTAACAAATGAACGTGAGGCCTTGGGACTTAGTGAGAGGGGTAAACAGGGCCGGAAGACCCTTATCCCCTCTAAGGATAAGGGTCACAAGGAGGGTGTTGCAGAAATGATCAGAGATTGAGGTAGATGATGAATGTTAATAGTCACCTTAGAAATGGTCACTGTATGCTTCAGTCCAGCATGGAGAATACAGCATGGTTAAAATTCCTATCAATGAGGATTCTAGTTTTCCAGCCAAAATTGGCTCAGGATGGAAGGTTTGGATTTCTTTCTAAGTAACAAATGTTTAGTTTTTATTGGGAAATGATCGGACTCCTCAGCATTATATACTGATCCCTCATTTGATCTTGGTGGTATTTTTGTGCCCATACTTAGATGTAAAATAACCTAACAGGCATTGCAAATCCCAGCGTATATAGGCAGCTTAGGAGATCCACTGGTCCACAGTGAATATAAAGCCCATAAAGAAAAGGGTAGTGTTATGGAGCTCAATAAACTCAGAGGCACTGTGTGTGGACTGTGTAACATTTGTAAATAAAAACACTTATTCTGGTTACCTTTATGGTAGTCAGGGGTTCAACATTGTCTCATTTATCAACAGTACCTGAATAGAGCTGTATTACATAATGGAATGTCTAAAGAATTTCTGAAGATATCTCCATTATTATTAAAAGAACATAGAGGTGTAGCAGGACATGTTTCTTTATATACCATCGTAAATTTCCAAAGTCTCTGAAATTTAAAATTAAAACTGGAAATGCCATTGGGATCAGCGTTTATTACAGGAAATAAGGAAGGGGGTTTATTTACTAGATAAAATTGAGCCTTTTGGTATTGATGAAGAACAGGGATTGCTTTTGAAGGGTGCCATCTGTGCTACCACACAGGGCCCCGCACTTATTCCTACTGGAATCTAATTGACGTTTAATAATTCTGTGGACATGTTGAGAAGATAAAGGTCATTTTTTTAAACCAATGTGCTCATATCCTGGGAAATTTGAACATCTGACTTGATACAGAGAGGTTTGATTAGGTGAAGTCTTCTGCCAAAAAGACATTTACCATTACAGAAAATGTAATTCATTTGTATTAATTGGAGAACAACATTCTCTTCCTTTTTCTTTCTAGCCCTGGAACAGCAAGAAACTTTTTATTAGTCTCATTCCAAAATGTTGTCTCCACATTACTTTTGGATATTGATATTGACGAGAGTCCGCTCCCTGGAAGTTCTATCCAGTTTAGAGAGATATCTATTACTCTCTTCAAACTATTTATGAATAATGATCAGTTTCCTTTATTGTGAATTGAAAGGCATTTAGCCCACTTCTTCTTGGCCTGCCATGACTTCAGATGCATTCTCCTGTCTTGGATTTCTGGAGAAATTCTTTCCTGGGGAGCGTTTTTGCTGCATCTCCTGCTTAGAGAAACTTGCCCTCGTTACCCCTTTGCCTGTGACATCCATGGAAGTCCTGTTGGCTATCCTCACCCATTATTCTCAGTACTCTAGTATATTTTCTAAGGACAAAGCTAATATCTCGCCTCCCCATCATCCATATAATTCTGACATTGTTGACCTTGTGCCTTGTCACGATCCAGCACTCACCTGAGCCTGCGTGACGCGTGATGACAAAGGGTTAATCAAAATCAACCACCTGGCCTGTTTAAAAATAATTAAAACCTTTCTGTCCCATACACTAACTTTACCTTACCAATTATGCCACCGCCAAGGTTTTTTGTGAAGAGTGGACACTCTTACTTAGGAAGCCTTTGGTTCTCCCTTTAAACTATTGATAATAGTAGTTGGTCCCTGGGCGCATAGACAATGTATCTTGTGTAAAACCCCCTCCCCATCCCCTTTTCCCCTCCGGTCCCCGTGTGGCTGCAATATATACAGATCCTTATGTATAGGGAGCGCTGAATCAACATCCTTTCTATATAACTCCCTTTAAACTAATCTATCACAATTCATTTTCATCAGAGTTATCATAAACCAAATGATCTCCTCTGTTTCAACTATGTAGGGATCTATAACCAAGCTAAGTCTGATATGTCAATTCTTAAGAACACAGAGACCTGAATTTATTAAGTGTAATTTAATATGGAAAATAAGACCACAATGCTTACAACGAAAAACAATTAACAAAATGTCAAGAGAAATGGTAAATTCATGAATTATCCATTTGCTGAGAAAAGCAGGAATAATGGGACACTTCTCAATATGAAATTGACTCCCAAAAATTAACAAATTTGTTAGATTTGCAGGACATTTTAAACATGCTGCAGCTACCCACAGCCCCCCTTCCAGTGTGATGCCAGGATCAGAGAGTCTGTGCAAATTAGTTGTTTATGACCTTTTTCCAAACACCTTTCAAGCCAGTTTATCTACACTGGCCTAACTTCTTACCAGAATGTCCTACAAAGATGATGTTACCTCCACCCAAGAGGTCATAAGTTTCCCTTCATTTACATATGAAACATGACTACTGTAAGTATATTTGAGAAAAAATAAATTTTCCTTTATCCTTATTCCCCTACATTCAAACTTCAGTCCTCCAGTTAAAAAATGTCCTGATAGAATCACCAAACATGTGAGGGGTCTGTTTGTTGGATATCACTGATGATATTTATATAAGCTTGCAGAGAGATCCAGAACTTGTATGCCCCATGCCGTAAATTGGTATTGAGCACTCATCTGTAGCTACGTGTCTGGAGCGCTTTCTATCCATAAATACCTAATGGATAGAGATTAGAAACAAAATCAAGGGGATTAAGTAATTTAGCCTCTGACTCATACCAAGCTAATACTATGAATTAAGTCACAAACACATTTATTTGCAGTTTGATATAACTTGATATAATTTATATAAGTTTTGTATAAGTTTTGATATAATTAGCTTGCATATGACAGTAAGTATAATTTGCATTTATTTTGCCGTCTTACATGTAATTTTATCATCATGCACTTGGACGATTGTTTAAGTTTCTCCTCCGGTTTGACAACATCTTGTGACAGTACTGCAACACCTGCGAGACAAATACATGTTTCCAAGTTCACATAAAGACCATTAACACACCCTCTCAAATCTAACAAATGACATGCAGTGGACTCTTGTCAGGGAGGAGGGGTACTATAACTAACACTAACCTGTCCTGCTGGTTCAGGCCCTTTGTCACTCTTTGTCTTCCTTCGCGAGTGATCCCAGCCTATAACAGTAGTCTTGTAGACACACATGATAGGATAAGTTCTTAATATGTAAGTGTTCCATGTGAGAAATGAGAACAAATTAGGAAACAATGCTCCCAAGTTAAACCCACTAACTTTATTCTCTTGTGCCTGAGCAACAGATTGTCTTAAGGCATTGTTTATCAAGGATCTTTTTCTTAAAATCGCAGAATGTTTTTTTTTTTGCCTGGGGGATTTAAAGCTGCAAATCCTGCTAATGTATATGATTAGAACTCTACAAGGGTGGATTTGTGTTCCAATTACTGAACTCTTTGTGCTATTTTTTTATTCTCTTCCATACACAGGATTACACAATAGTAAAGAAGACATCTGAGCATAAGACATCCAACAGCGATCCTCATGTGTCAGGAGGACTGAGCAGGACCCAGAGCCCCATCACGGTGTCTCCACCTAAATCACTGATAGATGAGCGAAACAATGACCAGAGGATTCTAGAACTCACCAACAAGATCATTCAGCTGCTGACTGGAGAGGTGACTGCTGGGAATGGGACATTATACAGTAACACCAGGGGATGTGTCTGGGTGATGACTGTATGATTGTGTGTGTCAGGTTCCTATAAGGTGTGAGGATGTCACTGTCCATTTCTCCATGGAGGAGTGGGAATATTTGGAAGAACACAAGTGTCTGTACAAGGACGTGATGATGGAGGATCACCAGCCCCTCACATCACTGGGTAAGAAGATAATTTAATTTATTGTAGAAAAAAAACCTAGTTACAAACATAATCTGAAAATTGCCTACAATGTGTTCAGTCACTGCGTGTTTCCTACAGATGGATCCAGTTGCAGAAACACCCCAGAGAGATGTCCTAGTCCTCTTTATTCACAGGATTGTGCAGATGAAAATTACAGTGATCCACAGAAGTATCAGGTAGATGAACTTGATGGTCTCCCAAAATACCAACACTATGTGCAAGCAAAAATTAGCAAAGATTATTACCTAGGACACTATACGGTAACGTAGCTTAGAGGTTGCTATGGACGCTCATGGCTAATGGAGCCAGACCTTGTTTCTCATTCATGGGGAACATTGTGGTGTATATGTTGAGGCAAGAGCTTGGGCACTTTAAATTTACAGACAAAGGCTCATTTTCCTCACTTGTTTTATGGCTGCCAGAGCAGCCACTGTATTTTTATGTCATTGTTTTAATTTGTAATCAGCATTTGAGAATGCATGGGGTGAGCTGCAGAAGTGCCATGATGGGCACCTCCTGCTGACAGCCAGCTCCCACTGTAGTATCACCACGGGGGAACCAGATAACTGGACCTTGCACTGGAGAGGTAACAGCAATATAAGTGGCCCCCTGCATTTCCTGACTGTGGAGCACATTTCAGCCCCTAGTACCGTGACTGACATTGGAGGTGTGGGCACAGGGTTCTATGTTCCCTAAGGGGTTAGGTGGGCACTGCTTGTCATAGCAACCCCACACTAGGCACATGGATGCTAAGGGGGCTGTCCTATGAGCATCTGCTATCCCTCAATGCTGGGCTCCATGGGGATTGGCCATCCCTTCAGCATCTTTTCCCTGGTGAGACTTCCCAGTTAGGCAAGCCCACCAGAACAGACACTGATGCCATCGTTTGGAAGCAGACACAGCAGCTCCTTCTCCTCCCCGTCTGCAGCCTCCACGGCAGGGAGGTAGTGGTGAGGTTTACTGAGGTGCTGGGCTTTTCTGTGAGCTCTTTTGTAGCGCCACATCCTCCTAGATTGTTCAGCTGCAGCTGTCCTCTCCCATTTCTTCCCTCATTCTTTCTGTGTCTGGGAAGGAGAAAATGTCCAGGTCCAAGCCTGGAGGTGGAATAGTGGCAAAAAGAATGGTGTGGATGATTTAGTGTATGCCATCAGGCAGACACTAGAGTTTAAGGACAGCATGGAATCTGAGATTCCAGACATTTCGCTGTTTAAAAGGATAAAGAAACCAACGGTTTCTTTCCCTTTTTCTGCTCAGTTGGAGGACCTGATCACAGATTTCAGGTCTCATGCAAACTGTAGTCCATTTATCCTCTTTCTAGGAAGATATGGTGAAATGGTTAACCCTGCATTCCATACCTTGCCTAGTTTAAGAACATGCTGTTCCAAACACTGCTATCTTATGGGAAAGCACAGATTGAGGAAATTGAGGCCATCCTTAAGACCCAGCTTAGCTTTGACTTAGCAGATGGTCAGGAATCTGACAGATCGGATTTGCTAACACCGGTGGAGCATATCCGTGAAGCCTTCTGGTTTGGGATTTGGGAGCTGAATGCAGTGTCCACAGAGAAATCTGGAGGTCCTCCCATGCGTTTGGGAGGTCCTGTTTGATGCTAAATTGGATAAATTATTTCCAAGGCCACAGTAGGAAAGAGTTCCTTTATCCCTGTTAATGCCCTTAGATCAGAGGGCTCTAGATTTCGCTCCTCTCGTTCCTACCCTTGTGGAGGATTGAAGAGAGGTAGACGGGCTTGGGCAGCTAGGCTCCCAGCTACTAAGCTCTCTGACAAGCGGTCAGCATGACGGGCAGGCCACCCACTTGATAACTCCTGTTGTAGGTATCTCTCTACTTCTCTTCTTGGACTAGGGGTTCAATTCGGCAACAGATTACTGGATGAGAGGTATCATAAATCAGTGATTCATCATAGATCTCCTGAAATCTCTGGTGCTTTTTAAAGTAAAATGTTTTCCCCTAAGCAAAGCCATTTCTACTCAAATCTCTTCCTGGTCCAGAAACTGGAGACGTTTCTTCACCTATTCTGAACCTGAAATCCTTAAACTTTTAAGTTGTTTGTATACCGATTCATGATGGCGTTCTTGAGATAAGTCATCTACAGCATGAAACATTATGAGTTCATGGTGTCCATGAACAATAAAGATGGGTACATTTGTGTTCTAATCTGGGAGGGACACCAGTACCTACTCAGATTTGCTGTTCTGTCCCATCAATTTCAGTTTTGTTGAAACTGCCCTTCAGCCTGGCTACAGGGCCAAGAGTGTTGTCAAAAATTGTGTGTGATGGCTCCCCTTCTCAGATACAAGATGGTGATGATCATACCTTACTTGGACAATCTGCTGATCAAATCAAAATCCCCAGCCTTGCTGAAGGCTCATGTTTTAGAGACGTCCCAGTAATTTGAGTCTCATTGTTGGATCATCAATTACTAAATATCCAACCTTACACCTTCCCAGCTAATGATCTTCCTGGGGCTTCTGTTTGACACCTGCCAGTCGAGGATGTCCATACCAGAGGACAAAACCCTCTCTCTACAGACAGGGGTCGGTTCACCAGTTTTTCTAATCTCTCATTGTTTTTAGTAGGTCACAAGAAAAGGAATATTGAAAAGCTATTTACATTTCTTTACAACTGATGAATTTGGACTGTTGCTACTTTTTTTTTTTTACTAAATCGGACATTATTAAAGTGTTTTTTTTTTTATTATTTTGTTGGTTATTTAGGGTGAAGACCTGACTGATATTAAAGTAGAAGAGGAAGAAGAAGAGACGTATGTGAGGGGTGATCAGCAGTGTAAGGAGGAGGAAGTCCCTACAGATATCAGCACAGGTCAGTAATACACACTAAATACAGAAGTCACACATTCTCCTTGTTCAGTCACTACAACAATCTCTTATTTTACACCCTCCTCTGTCCGTACAAACTAATGATGAATAGTATCTGTCCAGTGGGGGAGTCAGGAGCCATCAGCCCCTTATAGACTCCTGCTCTCCTCACATCGTATCATTGTGCTACCAGCCAAGAGATCTGACCAGTCTTCTCCCCACACTTCCTGGTGATTTTCATACATCTCAGTACAACGAGCTTCAGTGTATTTTTTATTTATTGTTTAGAATACATTTCATACATTAACATTGCAGCCTGTTATTGACTGCTTATTACAAAACAAAAGAAGAAAAATCCCAAACTATGAAAAGAAAAACAGAACAAAAGCCAAAACAAATAAGAATACACCACATTTAGCAATATAACATCATAGCATACAGAATAACATTTAAGCTAATTAATATAATCTTATAATTCTTCATTTAAAATTTTGAGAATATTTAATTTTTCTCATTGTAAAGAAATGTTGGGGTATTGCAATCCACTTCTTATTGTAATAAAACAGGCTATTGTGCAGAAATGTGTGTTTCAATATATTGTTTTTATTCCCAGCAGATGTACACGACAGCACGAATAACTCTAGGAGACGTATAATGTTATCTCCAGATTGTGAAATAGAAGATAACGACATCACACAAGATTCTATAACAGAAAAACCAATTACCCCAAATATACATCCAGTACTTTACACTGCAGCTATGTCATCTGATCCCTCTCGTCATGAGGAATGTTCTCCTGATAACTCGGATACTGTTAAACATAGTACAGATCATACGTTATTTAAACTATTTCCATGTCCTGAATGTGGGAAAGGTTTTACACAGAAATCATGTCTTGTTAATCATCGGAAAGTTCACGTTGCGACAAAGCCATTGTCCTGTTCTGAATGTGGCAAATGCTTTTCCACTGAGACATTGCTTATTCGACATCTTAGAGTTCACACAGGTGAGAAGCCATTTCCTTGTTCTGAATGTGGGATGTGTTTTAGACAGAAAGCAAATCTTGCTAGGCATCTGAAAGTTCACACAGGTGAGAAGCCATTTCCGTGTTCTGAATGTGGGAAATGGTTTGCCCAGAAATCATATCTTATTCAACATCAGAGAATTCACACAGGTGAAAAGCCATATGAATGTTCTGAATGTGGGAAATGTTTTGTACAAAAAGCACATCTTGTTTATCATCAGAGACATAACAAACATTACAGAACAACTCCCATGAGCTCAAAGAAAGCTTTGAGAAGAATTGCAGTAGCACTTGACATACCATAATTTTAATGTTGAAAATTACCAAGCAAGCATAAATTCATCTAGACTGTGTATTCAGTGTTCTGTATTGGCATTCCTGTTTACTGGAATGTAATTTAAAACTTCAGAATCGCACAACCTCTTAAGATACTACAATTTTATTACCATATAGCTGCAATGTATGTATGTCATTAATGTAAGGCTGTAACAGGTTCCGTCTGTGTGGAACTTGTGCAGTGTCCTTATTCTATAAGCTATTTCCCAATTGCTCCTCAATAATAATAAAACCACGTTGTGGTTATACAGGGTCCTAAGTATTATATAATGCTGAGAGTTTGCTAGAGATGTAATACAGGAACTGGGACAGGATTACATTATGTTTGTACCTGCTCTGTAATTGAATTTGTGAGATGGGTCCTATATTGAGATCTGTAACCTTCGATTCCAGTCTGGAACCAGTAATTCTCGGGCTCGTTTTCATGGTAAAAATGTTACTGGTAAATCGATTCCTCATCTCCTTACAGCACCCGGATGTCTTTTAGTAAGAACATTTCTCACCTGCTCTATATTCTTGATTTAGAAAGTTAAGGATATTTATCTAATTGAAATCCTGATGCTCATTTCTTTATTCCATTGGAGAAGTGAAATAGTGTTAGGACTTGATGGGAAGCAAGAGGCTAATGGCTGCCAGTTTTGGTATAAACCAATAATGACCATAAGGGCTTCTGACTTACAAAAAATCCCAGCCAGTGGTCGAAGTGGGGAGTATACACTGCCATCATTGTAATACTATCAAATTTTAGACTTATGGTATCATCATCATCATTTATTTATATAGCGCCAACATATTCCGTAGCGCTTTACAATTGGGGACATACATAATACATAATGTCTTTGTGTGAGTGTGTGTATATATTAGGGAATTTAGACTGTAAGCTCCAATGGGGCAGGGACTGATGTGAATGAGTTCTCTGTACAGCGCTGCGGAATTAGTGGCGCTATATAAATAAATGATGATGATGATGATGATGATAATAAACTAATAAACAAACTGGGTAAAACAGACAAAGAGGTGAGAAGGCCGCTGCTCGCAAGCTTACACAATGTTATAGGTTCCTGTGTGTTCAGCCATAATTATGATACAATGTCTTTGAGCTTTTTAATAATTAATACATTTTTGGGATATAATGCAATTTGTGACTTTTTCGCTATTTTAGTCACGTCGAATAACACGCACCCATGACATCTCAGATGTACTTTAGAGGCATTATTTTACACAACCTTTTTAAACATTCCTCTTGTACCATGCCAACCGTAAACAAAAAATCGCAGTTGATATGCTTATGCATCCCAACTAGAAATCGGTAAGAGCGACTCGTGCGATTCCTTTGACCAGGCTTTATAGCGACTATGTATTACACATCTATTGACCTCCACGTCAGATAGCCTACCATTCTGTGTTAATTGCTGAATAAACACCAATCTATAATTTACTTTACTGCATTATCTATATGAACAAACCATCCATTTGTCCTTTTCCTCAGTTATCTACATATACAAACAGACACAAGGTACAAATTCTTTTACTTTACAAAGATAACTTTGAGATCAAGTATACAGTAAATAAAATGCTTACATACAATACAGATAACACATTATAGTTTCAGCAGATGTTAATATAGATTTTACTAGGTTGCTTCAGAAGTGAGTTTATAATAAACCAAATCTTATTTGTTATCCTATTCTGTTGTTGTGTTAACTTTATATTTCAGTAATCGTCATTTGTGTATATAAATTCAGGGATTCCTTTGTACATGTGTATGCTTAAAGACAGAAATAATGAGAAAAAAAATAATAATATATGTATGTGTTTAAGCCTTTTGGTATGTGTGCAAAGGAGATGTGTTTAAAAGTGATATAAAGGAGCATCATGCATGTGTGAAAGAAAGATAAATGTGAGTGTGTGTGTAAGTAAGAGGATGTGTTTGAGGAGAGCATATGTAAGTAGGAAACATTTGAAGCCTAATGGATAGTACAGGTCGGCAAACAATAGCATGTATGAGAGAGACAGTATCGAGGAGGGTGAGGGGGCCAGCATGTGTAAAAGAGATAGTGTGTATGTAATATATGTGTGTATATATACATACAAGCAGGTTGCAGGGATATATATTTGTATATAAAATGTGACAGGGTAGAGTTAAAGATTAAGAAAGTTCATAGAAATAGATAGTAACTTCAGATATACATGTGAGCACAGTGTACTATAAATTACAGACAGAATACCTATAAGGTAAATAGATGACTGTACAGACATAAATTGAAGGTTAGTGGAGGCTTTAAGCCATTTAACCTGGTTCTTGGTCTCACCCGCATGGGCGACATGAACGTAACTGTCAGGGGTCCACTCAGGGTCGCCCTCTGAGCCTGTCTCAGTCTTCTAAATCAGAAGAGATATGGAGGATTCTGCCTCTCCTCACAGGTGGGTTGGGAAGAAACCTCCAGGCACAAAGGCATTGTGGATCTGGATGTGTCTGGTCACTTAGCCTGGGACCTTATCTAATTAGAAACAACCTTATTGTAAAATGTCAAAAAGAAGGGTGATAAAACTATGACCCTTATCCTCTTTCGCGTTGAAGTATTGTACTGCGGGTATCTAGTGCCTAAGACAGACACCTAACCAACATCCCAGTCCTGACTCATTGCAGGCTCATTAGGGCACTGGAAACTTGGGCAGAGGAGCCGGCAGCACAGTTACCAGGCACTGCTCTCTATGGCATGCCATTGTCGAAGGTTCGGGGATACAGATATGTGGAAATGCGGTACGCAGCCTCCTATCATTTCCTGTCTTTAGACGGTTTCGGGACGCGGGAGCATCTGATTGAGATCCTCCTGTGCCGACACTGAACTTGTTGAAATTTCCCAAATCTCCCTATTCAGGTTGGGTCTCATTAGGACCAGGTGACATACATTATATGTTAGCCCACGGGAGATGAGTGCCCTCCTCCTGTTGTATATTTCAAAACCTGGGGGTGGCCTAAGACATTAGGTCTTTATTTCTTGCCACCTTCATCGAAACCGCGCATTGGGCTGAAGTGAGGTTGCAACGTGGTAGTGGACTTCCTTGACCAAGTACCTTGGCGGAGGGTATCAGGCCAGTGGCCCCTTGTCGGTATATCATATTCTCCATTTTATGCGATGTAAGCATGTTGTGTACAGTCACTTCACTCAACCTACGATGCTTTTTAGGGTTCAAATTAAATCTGGAGGTTCTGGTTCCGGTCCTTCAGGAGCTGGTTGCCTCTTTGGACCTTATCTCAGCGAGTTTTCTTTAACGTATGTTTCGTGCCCTCCGTCTCATGTGGTGTGGCCGTCCAACATTAGGAGGACTGGTTTCTGCTCGTATGGTTCCATACTGAGATCGGGAAAGGCTGGCTGCTAAGCAGACAATCGCTAGAAGCATTCTGGGTTCTGTCCGACAGGCCTTCTCTGTCAAATCTACTTGATGCCCATTCCGCCCATTCAGTGGGGTTAATCTGGACTGCAGTTAATGGTGTTTCAGCTGATCAACTTGGTCGAGGAGTCATATAGTCCTCTGGCTGTCATTTCACATAGGTAATCTAGTTACTGTTGGGCCTACGGCCACTGTTTTTTGGCCGCAATGTTGCGTGCCGAGCTGTCAGAGCGGTCCCTCCCGTCAAAGGGGCTGCTTTAGGACGTCCCCATGGTAGCAGTGTCCCCCAGATTGGATAAAAGAGAAACGAGAATTTTTATACTTACAATAAATTTGTTTCTCTGATTCCATCTGGGGGACACTGCGTTCCCTCCCTTCTGCTCTTCTGCTAAATGGTCTTTGGTGGTGGTCTCCCCTTCCTTGGGGCTTTTTGTATTACATTGAGGCTACAGGGGATTGCAGAGGGGAGGAGTTCTGATAGCAAGTATTAAACAAATTAATTAACTTCTTAAGTGCCAACAGCACTCTCCCCACATACAACCCCATAGTAGCATTGTCATCCAGATGGAATCATAGAAACGGATTTATCGCAAGTATAAAAATCCTCTTTTTTCATACCGCCACTTCTAAATTTCCACTCTGACCACTGGTCCCAGCAGAATAATGATTACAGATGTGAGCAGGGTAATACCTGGTAATGGAGGAATAATATATAGGCTCATCATGAAATAAGTAGAATCGGTAACAATCTCTTCAATACGTCTTTCACTGAATCTCATCTTTGACAGAGGTGATACCACAAGTACCACGCAGAGTCTGGAAATTGAGACTATTCGGCAGTGTACAGATTAAGTAAAACTGCTACTCTAGAAGGACCAGAAAAGGACATTGTACTCCATCGAAATAAGAGTTAAAACTTTATTATAAACTAGATTGTGAAAAAAGGTTATAAAAACCACCACAGCAGTGAATTACGGGATGTGTTTGCCTGGTCATTAAAGTTTACAATTAAATATGTCGGCTTCTGGTTGCAAATGTGTAATTTGTTTTGTATTTATGTGTATTATACTGAATTAGTGATTTCTGCAGTTCTCAGGCTGTGAGAATACACAGTGATAATGGTGAATTGTTTTATATTGTAACTCTCAAACAGACCACTATTGGACAGCCATTATATTTATTACCACCTGCAATTCTCAGGCTGACCACAAGATGACAGTGTGTATCTCTAACACCTGGCTTATATAATGATCACCAGCATGCACTAGTATAGATGACGATTTCTCTACAGGAATTTGGTCCTGCAATGCATACTGGGAGTTGAAGTTCAAATGTCCGATCAAAGCTGAGAGATGTATAGAGCGTTGGACTACAATTCCCACAAAGTCGCTCACCAGTCCTAAATGAGATTTGTCGAGACTGAGAGGAAGATCATAATGAGGCTTGGAACGCACAGACCGGAAGTGGTGTCTAACATCTTCTGAGTGAGAGGTGAGGGGGAGGAAACAAAGGAGACATTGATAAGACTGGCAGCAGGTAATGACATTTATTATAATGTAGACTTTGTGGGTGTTACATTATTATAATACAGAAGAAACAGGCTTTAGTATAGTATGGTTAGAGCAGACTATTATTCTGTTATATAACAGAGGTGGAGCAGACTCATTATGGATGGAACAGACTGAGGTGTCCTGTCATTATAGTACAGAGAGCAGATTCTGGTGTCTTGACACTGTAATACAGGTAGAGCAGACTTTGGTGTCATGTCATTATAATAAAGGTGGAGCAAACTCTGGAGCCCTGTTATAATAAAGGTGGAGCAGACTTTGATGTCCAAGGAAAGTGTCACCATATGGCGTGGTCTTTCCCAGATAACAGTAGGGTTCAGTATGTTACTGCAACAATAACACAATTTCATTGCCAAGCTGCAGCGCCACCTGCTGGGCGGAGTTATACACTGACCTACTAAATTCTTAGGGGCATATTCAATTCTGATCCCGATTTGCGGGATCGCGCCGGAACGGCCGCGAACGTAATCCGCGGTACCGCAATAACGTGGATTTTTGTTCGCAGCCCATAGGGCTGCGTAGGAAAATCCGCGTTATTGCGATACCGTATTACTGGCAGTTGTGCGCATTTTCCGTGGTAACGCGAATCGGATCGGAATTGAATATGCCCCTTAGTGTGTGTGGGAAAAAAAAATCAGAAAGTGCTGAAATTTGGTATACTAAGATGTTTTTAATTTGTTAATTTAATTTGTTAATTGTTAAAAGTGTTTATAAAGATTTAACAAAAATATATATATATTTCTTGAAGGAGAAGTGACAGTTGGGAGTGGTTGGTGGTTGCCGGGGGTGACCGTGGGGAGTGGTTGGTGGTTGCCGGGGGTGACAGTAGGGAGTGGTTGGTGGTTGCCGGGGGTGACAGTTGGGAGTGGTTGGTGGTTGCCGGGGGTGACAGTGGGGAGTGGTTGGTGGTTGCGGGGGGTGACAGTGGGGAGTGGTTGGTGGTTGCCGGGGGTGACAGTGGGGAGTGGTTGGTGGTTGCCGGGGGTGACAATGGGGAGTGGTTGGTGGTTGCTGGGGGTGACAGAGTGAGAGGAGTGTGATACTCAGGACCGCTGAGAGAGATCCCTGTGTCTGGATAGACATCTGGATAGATGTGGCGATGAAAATGAAGGATGAGGTGATGGAGAAGAATGATGAGGTGGTGATATGTGGACAAAACCATGTTAAAAAAGGGCGCTTGCGTCGGGAAGTAACGCTCTTCCCCTGAGGAGGCCTGGGCTAGCCCCAAATACATGACAAGAACCTTTTTAACACCTTAAGTAGCTTGATTTGACTAGAATGCATGAGTATCATGCACAGGTTAACTTGTGTGTATATATATATATATATATATATATATATATATATACTCTGCTACTTTGCCCAATGATCGATTCAGTCTCCAAAGACTTTCATACACAACAGTATATAAAGCCCACAGGGTGTGCTCGGGAATCACTGATGTTGGGAGACGTGACCTGGCTCACAGTTGGTGTTTCAAATTATCCCAAAGATGTTCAATGAGGTTGAGGTCAGGGCTCTGTGCAGGCCAATCAAGTTCTTCCACACCAAACTCGGGAAACCATTGTTTGATGGACCCCGCTTTGTGCATGGGGACCTTGTCATGTTGAAATAGAAAAAGAGCCTTTTACAAACTATTGCCACAAAGTTGGAGTCACACAATTCTCTAGAATGTCATTGTGTATTGTAGCATTAATATTTGCCTTCACTGGAACTCAGTGGCCCAGGCCAAACCAAGAAAAACAGCGACAGACAATTTATTTTCTCCTCCACCAAACTTTACAGTTGGTAGTGTGTACTCGGGTACACATGGCTCTCCTGTCATCTGCCAAACCCAGAATCGTCCGTCAGACTGCCAGTTTGTGAAACATGATTCATCACTGCAGAGAACGTATTTCCACTGCTCCAGGGTCCAGTCCCAACAAACCGTTCTCGTGCTGAAGTTGCTCCCAGAGGCAGTTTGAGCCCAGGACAGACCATTATTACTTCAGCACTCGGTGGTCCCATTCTGTGAGCTTGTGCAGCCGACCACTTTGTGACTGAGCTGTTGTTGCACCTAAACATTTCTACTTAACAAGAACAATACTTACCTGGGCAGCTCTGGCAGGGTAGAAATGTATTGAACTGACATGTTGGGAAGGTTCTATTAGAAGGGGTGTCCACATGCTTATATTACAGTGGTCACACAGGAAATTTAGAGGTGACGGTATGGAAAATGTGAATGGAATTTGATGGGTTTACAATCAAAAAAGTAGGAGCTGAGAAGTGGTGGTATGACGTACCACTGTATACCGTCTTACTTCGACCACTGTATATCAATAATCTAGCCTGTTATACATATATATAATCAGTAGTTTGGTTTCATCCTCTGCTCATTCTGTGCAATCGCTGGGAAAACATTAATTGCTGGAATGTCTTTTCATCAATGAGACATTTTTCTTTATTATTTTTATAATGATGATTTTATCTAATATATTTTCTAGGTTGAGCTGAAGGCAAAACCTATAGGGGAGAGACCTGTATGTATCACATGACTGGGTCACTGAGGATGGACAAGGACAGGAGTCACATGACTGAGGAGATATTAAACCTCACCCTGGAGATCATCTACCTGCTGACTGGAGAGGTGAGGGATTCTGGGAGTGCCACAATGACATCAATATTATCTCTATTAATAAAGTATGAACCTGACTGGAGAAGTGAGGGGTTCTGGGAGTGTCACAGTGACATCACTATTATCTCTATTAATAAAGTATGAACCTGACTAGAGAAGTGAGGGATTCTGGGAGTGTCACAGTGACATCACTCTTATCTCTATTAATAAAGTATGAACCTGACTGGAGAGGTGAGGGATTCTGGGAGTGCCACAGTGACATCACTCTTATCTCTATTAACCTCTTTTCCACTGAGCTTATTTTGGTACTTTTTGGGCTGGTCACATTACAACATCAATATCAGTAATTTGTTTGTGTGGTGCCCACACAATGTATACCCTATTTTTTTCAGAACATTTTGGGCTAGAGTTACCAAGCTGCGGGTTTGAAAAAGTGGGGATGTTGCCTATAGCAACCAATCAGATTCTAGCTGTCATTTTGTAGAAGGTACTAAATAAATGAAAGCTAGAATCTGATTGGTTGCTATAGGCAACATCACCACTTTTTCAAACCCGCAGCTTAGTAAATCTAGCCCCTTGTCTTTTCAGAAAATACTATTAGTTTACTTATGCTTCCTGTTACAGCAAAAAAAAAAACTGCACAAAATGTTCAAATAAAGTGCAAGGTCAACTAAAAGCAAATGTGTGTATTTTTTTTTCTCAAACCTCACCAAGAAACACTTTGTGGTTCTTGCGTTGGCATCAGTCCACCTTTTCAAAATGGCAAATAGGATTCTTCCCATAGCTTTTCATAAATCGTTCAAATGAGGTACCACATATTGTTTTTAGGCCATGAGTGGGAGATCTGTGCCCCCCTCCCCCAACCTAGACTTTTTAATTATTTCTGTGGTTTTGAGATATGTAATGTGTATTTGTCTAATATAACTGTGCAAAAATATCATGGTGGTGATCTGGAGAGACCGTGTTTAGTGGTGTGTGTGGGGGGGGGGTGTAATATGTGGGGTTTAGTAGAATGTATTGGGGGATTTTTGCAGACATTCCTGGGACATGGTGTAATATATGGGGTTTATTGGTAATATTTTAGAATTTAGGAGCCAACCTAAACATTTATATATGATATCCACAAATAAATAGCGAACCATAAACTTAGCCCCCACAGCTTGCTGGGAAAGGGTTTAAGGCTCTGTGGGGCCCGGGGCACTTAATACGTAGTGATCTAACATGGTTATAAATTTTATACAAATACACAGGGAATACTGTGTGTAGTGCTGTTAGGTGCACACGCAGCTCTGCCTTCATGAACAGTAAAGTGGGACATACCTCCCAACTCTCCTTGTAGTCGGACCAAATTCTGACTAAGTGAGACAGTCACCCAAACTCAGGACTGCCCCACCAGAATCAGGACAGTTGGCAGACTGTCCTGCTCCCTCCCATCTGTTCTTCTGCGGCTTTCACTACCTGCGGCTGCTGGTTTCTTTAGCTTAGTTGCTGTTTGTCTGGATCCTGGAATGTTGGTGCCCTGTTTTTTCTCCCCGACATTAAATAATTCACATTCACATTTAGTAAATAGCCCTCATTCTTCCCAAACTCAGCCCTTCATTCAATTGATAGCCTCCAAATCACCTCACCTTAAATTACTAGGCCCCACTATTAAATTAAATAGCCCCACCATCACCCCACAAATAAAATAGCACCCATTAAATAAATACCCCTCACCCACACTCCACCTTCAGATTTATAGCCAGGCATGGATATCCTTAAAACCTGGACTGTTAGAGGGGCTTGAGGACCAGTGTTGGGAACCACAGCTCTAGGTCAACAGATGGCATTTAGTGGGATGTGAACAGCTTGATGGACTTATGTTTTTATATTTAGATTATTTTACTGTGTATTGGTATACAGTCTATGTATATAATACACAAGGGATGTTAATATATGTTTAAACTCCTGTAAGTAATATCTATTTAAACAACTCTTTCTTATGTCATCACTTATAATCAGTGCGTTCTGATGTCATCACTTCCGTGTTCATTAGTAAATCTTGTGTATTATATGGAATAGTACACCCCACACTGTACATTATTATGAATATTAGAAGTCACTTTGGATTTCTGAGACCTGTGTAAAAGCATCCGGCCTATAGTCTCATTCTTTGATATACTTACTAACTTCTAATATCAATATAATTTACAGTAAGGAGCTCATTGTCTTATATGTATTATATGTTTCCTATAAGATGAAGAGTAATAAAGCTTCTCTTTCCGATGATATTTTTCTTCCCTTTCAATACACAGGATTGCACAGTAGAGAAGAAGTCTGGTGTGTCACCCAGCAGCCGTCCCTGTGTATCAGGAGGATTGAGCAGGACCCAGAGCCCCATCACGGTGCCTCCACCTCACTCACTGATACATGAGAGAAACAATGACCAGAGGATTCTAGAACTCACCAACAAGATCATTCAGCTGCTGACTGGAGAGGTGACTGCTGGGAATGGGACATTATACAGTAACACCAGGGGATGTGTCTGGGTGATGACTGTATCATTGTGTGTGTCAGGTTCCTATAAGGTGTCAGGATGTCACTGTCTATTTCTCCATGGAGGAGTGGGAGTATTTAGAAGGACACAGGGGTCTGTACAAGGACGTGATGATGGAGAATCACCAGCCCCTCACATCACTGGGTAAGAGGAGACTTACATTTCTTATAAAGGAGAGAGCAGTTATGAGGATCACCTAGATACACATCATATGATAATCACATATAAACACTGTGTGTCTCCTACAGATGGATCCAGTAATAGAAATACCCCAGAGAGATGTCCCTGTCCTCTTTATTCACAGGATCACACATCGGAAAATCGCAGTATCCTACAGGATTGTCAGGTAGATGGAGTCTTCAGAATACTTAAGTGTTTGTGCACTTTATGATCTGTAGAGAAGCTGTGTGGACCCTATGCCTCGATATTCTGCTGTTTAATAACACTAAATGAGATATTTTTTTGTGTGGGTTATTCAGGGTGAAGACCTGCTTAGTGTTAAAGTAGAAGATATAAAGGGAGAAGAAGAGACGTATGTGAGGGGTGATCAGCAGTGTAAGGAGGAGGAAATCCCTACAGATATCAGCACAGGTCAGTAATACACACTAATTACAGAAATCACATATTCTCCTTGTTCAGTCACTACAACAATCTCTTATTCTACACCCTCCTCTGTCTGTACATAGTAATGAGGAAAAAATATCCATCCGGTGGTAGTCAGGAGCCATCAGCCCCTATTAAACTCCTGGGGGTATATTTACTAAACTGCAGGTTTGAAAAAGTGTAGATGTTGCTTCCAGCCAAGAGATTTAATTTGATTAGCCCCAGTTTCTCCTTCACACTAACATTTAATAGTAATATTGACATTTTGAGGTATTTCAATAGATTTCTCATTGCAAAACAAAGTATCTAGTGGAAATGTTTCGGGGCTGTCAGGAGGCTTATCTGTTGCGAGTTCTCGAGCCCTGGCACAAGATCCATGTAGATAACAACTTTAAAAAAATTATCTAAGGTCCTGTGCTAGCACACTTCCTGACGTACCCTGATTTGCAAGGTTTATATGCTCTGAAATCCCTAAAATCCAACCACAGGTTTTTTTGTGTGACTAATGCCCAGGAAGAAATAGTTGCTGCTAAAAGGCGAGCACAATGAGCCACACATAGTTAGCAATCTACTGCACCCCTAATTATCTCCTCATATGTGCAGAACTCCATCAGGGAATGGCATAAAACCCCTTTTCTAGTATCGAGTTGCCAGCACCTGATGCTTATTACCACAGATTCAGGCCTATGTAAGCAGCTTCCTGTGCACATTTTAATTTTGCTTGTCTCTGTGAACTAGCATTTTGTATCTTGTACTTTCCTGGCTGCCTTCCTGTGTTTGCCCCTTGGATGTTGGATGACTACCTCTCTGGCTTTAGACCTTTGGCTATTATCTGGATTTGCTATTACTTGAGGTCCAAAGACCGCCAATACCCCGCTGAGTCTTCACCTGCGGCCACCAGCTCCCGATCTCACTCATTCTCTGTTTTGTAGCAGAGAATGAGACTGGTCGGGAGTGGACGACTTTCACGTCACGTGAACTCCTCTGCAGAATGCAGGGAGGTAATGCAGTGCAAGCATACTAAAGACGGGCTCCATTTTAAAACTAATGGGGGAGGTGTGAACTGTGGAGGAAATATAAGAAGCATGTGGGTGTGGTCTGATATGATGTGCATGTAGGGAGGTCTGATTGACATGTTAAGGGACATGTGGGGGGTTTGGTGTGCATGTAGGGAGGTCTGATTGACATGTTAAGGGACATGTGGGGGGTTTGGTGATCATATGGGGCACTGTGAGTAGGTTTGAATGGCATTGTGATGTCTACGTGGCATGTGGGGTGTTTTGAAGTACATTTGGGATCTTACGGATTCTAGGGTGCATCTGAACGCATGTGGGTGCATTTTGTGGCAAGTGTTGGTCTGAAGGCATGTTATGGTGCGTGTGAGGGCATTTTGGAATAAGTGATGCGGGCAAGCCAGGGTCTTGTTCGGCTGTTTTTTCATTCTTGAATGTTGTGCATACGGATCTTGAAGTATATCAGGTTACCATCACTGCCGCGCAAACCCTTTGTACTTAAAGGTACACTACATTTCTTCTCACTAAGATTGTTTCTGCCATTGGAATCCACTGTTCAGTATCTGACAGGTGCAAACTTACATAAAACAGTGGAATAGTGTGTCTGCCACGTTTCCTGAGACTGCAACGCCTTCTTTATCCATCACAGAAAAATAAACGCCACTCTCAGGTCTTGTATGCACAGTGAAGATAATTCCAAATGTTTTATTAACGCATTAACGCCGATTTGCTTTTAATTACTTCTGCTTCTCATGTCCTAAGTTTTACAGACATCTTTTGTGTCTATCCCTTACATCCCATCCTTAGATGTCCCTTGCTTATTTATCTTTGTGATTCTTGTTCTCTCATAGAAGTAGTTAGGAAGGGGGGGGGGGGGATAAGTGATGAGGGTGAAAGAGATACTTGCTTGTTCCGAGGGGGAAGCGTAGAGATAACATGAAGTACCAAACATGGAACTTTCAGCACAGTTCCGCATTTATAGAACATTGTGCACCCGCATCGCACACGTGAACACAATGGCATTGGGTCCTGCGTGGAGCTCATTGCAAATGCAACCAGACACATATAATCCCTGTGGGTTTCTTGTGTGTCTGTACTCTGTGTGGCCACACCCCCATGATGATGGCTTTGCGGGGGCTTGGATTTGTGCAACAGCAAGTTGCATGAGTGGGCTGTGGTGTGTGTGAGGGGTAGATGAGGGACACAAGCATTGTCCTCTCTCATTGACGAAGGAACAGACAACCTGTTCCCCTGCACTGACATTAGAGTCCTCTAAGAAAAGAATTTTAACAGTAATTGAAAATAAACTTCTTTTTTTTATTTCCAGCATGTGAACACAACAGCAGGAATACCTGTGAGGAACATTTTATTTTATCTTCAGATCCTGAAATTGAAGATAACGTCACATCAGATTCCCCAAGAGAATACCCCATTTCCCCAAAAATATATCCATTGCTTCATAATGCAGATATATCATCTGATCCCTCTAACCATGAGAAATATTGTCCTGATAATTTAGATATTTTTTCACATAGTACAAGTCATAGTGGTGACAGAATATTTTCATGTTCTGAAGGTTGTAAATGTTTAGCCCAGAATGCAAATCTTATTATAAATCGGAGATTTGATACGACTAAGAAGCCTTTTTCCTGTTCTAAATGTGGGAAATCTTTTACATATAAATCAAATCTTTTTAGACACCAGATAATTCACACAGGTGAGAAGCCACATTCATGCTCCGAGTGTGGGAAATGTTTTACGCGTAAATCATATCTTGTTGAACATCTGAGGACTCATACAAATGAAAAGCCATATTTATGCTCTCAGTGCTGGAAATGTTTTACACAGAGAACACATCTTGTTAAACATCAGAGAACTCACCGAGGTGAGAAGCCGTTTCCTTGTTCTGAATGTGGGAAATGTTTTACAGATAAGTCAAATCTTACCAAACACCAAAGAACACATGGATATGAGAAGCCATATTCCTGTTCTGAATGTGGGAAATGTTTTGCCAATAAATCAGATCTTGTTAAACACCTGCGGACTCATACAAATGAAAAGCCATATTCATGTTTTGAATGTGGGAAATGTTTTACAAATAAAGCATATCTTGTTCAACATCAGAGAACTCATACAAATGAAAAGCCATATTCATGTTCTGAATGTGGAAAATGTTTTAAACAGAGAACACATCTTGTTAACCACCAAAGAATTCACAGAGGTGAGAAGCCATTTCCATGTTCTGATTGTGGGAAATGTTTTACAGATAAATCAAATCTTTATAGACACCAGAGAATTCACACAGACCAGAAGCCATATTCATGTTCTGGTTTTGGGAAATATTTTCCAAAAAACTTACATTTTGTATAACATAAAACCACGCACAATGGTGCAAAGTACTTGATGTGTTTTGATTGCTAATGTTTTGCAATAAATTTGGGTTGTAATATCAGAAAATGGGAGAAATTATTTTTATGGTCATGGAGTGCAGGCAATGTCTTGCAGGCAATATTTTTTAAAGCGACTATCCCCATTTTAAAGTATTCCCATATAGTTTATCATACATATTGAAATGAAAATTTGTACTGGAAGCCTATCCGCACATTTTATTACTTTTTCTGCAACAATCTGCATTAAACATTTGAAGCACAATTATTGTGTCTTTAAAGATAAGACCTTTATCTGTGTTTTAAAAACGGCTACTTCTTTAACTTCAAGTTGCTTTCACGCATTATCACACATTGGCATCTCTTCATATTGATACTTCACAGTCCCGTTTACAAGACTTACATTAAGTTCATGGCTCCAGAGGTTCATCGACACCGACAGTGAAGCGTAGGTATTCTAGTGATAGCTCACTGGCATACTACTAATCGCTGCTCCCAGATTTCAGTCCCTGTTGTGGTAATCATATTGCCTCTGTAAGCCTCAGGTTCTTTGCTTCAGTGATTTAGTACATTGACAAGAGTGCACAATACAGTGCTTTTTTTTCAGGCACACTATCGATTATTATCTAGCTCATTAAATTTGTTTGGGCAATTGATTAAAATATGTTTCTAAGTGGGGGATTCAGTTTGGCGCAAGGTGTTGCAGGAACGTCCGCGAAAACACTTCACGCCGATGTTATGGCTGTAATCTCTGCTAATTTTTCCTTTCACACCATAGAAGTGCAAGTAAAAATGGCTTCCTAACGTAATTGTCAGCAATGTGCGCAACCAGGTATTGCGGTGATGTCCGCGCGCCACATCACCGGCAATTGAATCTCCCCCTAATAGTAAGCATATTACGGCTACCTTTGTGTTATGATACTAATGGTATTACCTGAACTACAAGTGGTCAATCATGGATACAAGCAAGTGTGGAAAGTAACGGGAGCGGAACAAGCAGAATACTCAAGCAAAGGGTTGATCCAGGAAGTGCCTATTATAGTCCCAAACAGGATCCAAGATGGATTCTCTTTGATGCATCTTGGGAAAGGGCAAGTTTAACAAATGCAAAGACCTCTAGTGGCTGGAGGTGCAATTATGCGACATTTGTTACACTGTGGATACTTGTATATCAACTAGAGACTCAATCTTTCTGGACTTTAAGATGCTTTAAGAGCTGTTCGCAAAATGGGTGTATATTACGCAAAAAAAGGTGTACGAAAAATTAGTATATTTTCGACCATATGCAGCGCCATTTCCCATGTCCTAGCTCCTTCAGACTCTGCATAGGCAACATATGTGGCTGGTTTATGGCAAGTCATTATCATGAGCGCCAGACTGCCCCTTCCCTCTCGCATTCTGCCTCTCCAGGCACAAGGAGTCGCAAAGCAAATGTGCACAAGCCTGCGTTTGCTTTCTGCCCATACACAAAGCGAAAAACATGCAAATTATGCCGTATGAACTGGAATAGTACTCGTTCAGCATCAAGCCTTACGTATGTAAAAATTTGCAAATGTAAGTATATCTACATATTCACTATAAAAAGCTGAATAGTCATGTGGAATATTATTATACAGAACTATTTAACTCCTGTTTTAGCATCATTGTGGCGTTATATATAGGCGCAACAGATGCAGTAGCGCCAGACATAATATGACATGACAGGGACAAACAAGGATGACAGTGGACCGACGAGACATAAAGTAGAGGCCCTAGATATCTAGATATATTCAATATTTTGTTTTTGAATATATGACACTGTATTTTTATATTATGGTTCTTTTTTATGCATTTATTAAATGGATATTGTTTGTGAGTCTAAGATATATTATATTTCTACTATTAACACTGCTGTAATTCAGCGATTGCTGGAATTTATGTCTACATTGTATCATCTGTTTATCATTGAGGTCTTTTTAAGCAAATTTTTGTATACTTATGTATTGAGAGATAGAGTCCATTACTTATGTAGACAATACGAGAAGAGTCTTTAACAGTTTAACAGCCCACAAAGCAAAGTCCAAATCAAGGCTGTTTCTGGATCCAGAGAAAGCATTTGACAGCCTTCAAGGGGTTACCAATGTCCTAACCAAATTCAGATTAACGAACAACTTCCTCTAGCCAATCCTAATGTTATATAATGGTCAGAAAGCACGTACTTTCAGCAATTGGTTTATAGTCTTCGGATAACAAACAGAATTAGGCAGGGTTGCCCTCAATCCCCACTTATCTTTGTTTTAGCAATAGGACCACTGACAGAACAAATGATATCATCAAAAGCAATCATAGGTCAATGGATGGGTAATACACATTACAGACCATATCCCTGTGGAAGACGGATTGCACTGCTGAAACGCGTTGGTTCACAGAACTACAAGCACACTAGGAACATAGACTTTCATTGCTGTTTCTGGGTTTTGGTGTGTTCCACAGTGGAATGCACAGAGGCAGTAAACATATGGAGAACATTTATAATCGAGATCTCCCCATGATAAAGAGACTGCTTTCACCTAAGACTATTTGGGATTTCACATTACCGTTTACACCATTTGATGTTGTATTTAAACAAATAAATACAGTTTACCCAGTAATTGCATACTTATTAATCGTCACAAGCCTGTATATTACACCTCTTACATACATCTTCTGAGGAGGAGTGAGGTGAAGAGAGCAAGCATGGAGAGAGGGTTAAGTGTAAGGATGTCCTGTCCCTACATCTATATCTATAGTATATACAGTGTCCTATCCCTATATCTATATCTATAGTATATACAGTCTCCTGTCTCTACAGCTATATTTATAGTATATACAGTGTCCTATCTCTGCATCTATATCTATAGTATATACAGTGTCCTATCCCTACATCTATATCTATAGTATATACAGTCTCCTGGCTCTACATCTAAACCTATAGTATATACAGTGTCCTATCCCTATATCTATATCTATAGTATATACAGTCTCCTGGCTCTACATCTATATCTATAGTATATACAGTGTCCTATTCATAGATCTATATAGTATATACAGTCTCCTATCTCTACAGCTATATCTATAGTATATACAGTGTCCTATACCTACATCTATATCTATAGTATATACAGTCTCCTGGCTCTACATCTATATCTATAGTATATACAGTGTCCTATTCATAGATATATATCTATAGTATATACAGTCTCCTATTCATAGGTCTATATCTATAGTATATACAGTATCCTATCCTTAGATCTATATCTATAGTTTATACAGTCTCATAGATCTATATCTATAGTATATACAGTCTCATATCTCTACAGCTATTGTATATACAGTCTCCTATCTCTATTGCTATTGTATATACAGGCTTCAATCCCTACATTTATATCTATAGTATATACAATCGCCTATCCCTTCATCGGTAGTATATACAGTCTCCTGTCTCTACATCTCTATAGTATATACAGTCTCATCTCTCTACATCTTTCTATAGTACATACAGTCTCCTATCTCTGCATCTATATCTATAGTATATACAGTGTCCTATCCCTACATTTATATCTGTAGTATATACAGTCTCCTATCCCTACATCTATATCTATAGTATATATAGTCATGGCCAAAAGTTTTGAGTATGACATAAGTATTGGTTTTCTCAAAATTTTCTGCTTCATTGTTTTTAGGTCTTTTAGAGATGTTGCTATGGTATACTGAAGTAAAATTACAAGCATTTGATCAGTATGAAAGGCTTTTATTTACAATTACATAAAGTTTATGCAAAGAGTCAATATTTGCAGTGTTGACCCTTCTTTTTGAAGACCTCTGCAATTCGCCCTGACATGCTGTCAATCAACTTCTGGGCCACATACTGACTGATGGCCGCCCATTCTTGCCTAATCAATGCTTGGAGTTTGTCAGAATTTGTGGGGTTTTGTTTGTCCACCCGCCTCTTGAGGATTTACCACAAGTTCTCATTGGGATTAAGGTCTGGGGAGTTTCCTGGCTATGGGCCCAAAATTTCTATGTTGTGATCCCCGAGCCATTTAGTTATCACTTTGCCTTATGGCAAGGTGATCCATCATGCTGGAAAAGGCATTGTTCGTAACCAAACTGTTCTTGGATAGTTCGGAGAAGTTGCTCTAGGAGGTTGTTTTGGTACCATTCTTTATTCATGGCTGTGTTCTTAGGCAAAATTGTGAGTGAGCCCACTCCCTTGGCTGGTCTCAGTATGCTTTACTGTTGGCACGACACAGGACTGATGGTAGCGCTCACCTTTCCTTCTCCAGACAATTTTTTTCCAGATGCCCCAAACAATCTGAAAGGGGATTCATCAGAGCAAATGACTTTACCCCAGTCTTCAGCAGTCCAGTGCCTGTACCTTTTGCAGAATATCAGTCTGTCCCTGATGTTTTTCCTGGAGAGAAGTGGCTTCTTTGCTGGCCTTCTTGACACCAGGCCATCCTCCAAAAGTCTTCACCTCACTGTGTGTTCACATGCACTTACACCTGCTTGCTGCCATTCCTGAGCAAGCTCTGCTTTGGTGGTGGCCCGATCCTGCACCTGAATCAACTTTCAGAGATGGTCCTGGTGCTTGCTGGACGTTCTTGGGCGCCCTTAAGAAGCCTTCATCACAACTATTGAACCTCTCTCCTTGAAGTTCTTGATTATCCGATAAATGGTTGATTTAGGTGCAATCTTACTAGCAGCAATATCCTTGCCTTTGAAGCCCTTTTTGTGCAAAGCAGTGATGACTGCACATGTTTCCTTGCAGGTAACCATGGTTAACAGAGGAAGAACAATGATTTCAAGCACCACCTTCCTTTTAAAGCTTCCAGTCTGTTATTTTAACTCAATCAGCATGATAGAGTGATCTCCAGCCTTGTCCTCATCAACACTCTCACCTGTGTTAATGAGAAAATCACTGACCTGATGTCAGCTGGTCCTTTTGTTTTTGGGCTAAGGTTTATTGTCATGGCAAAGAGGGACTTTGAAATATATTGCGATTCATCTGATCACTGTTCATGACATTCTAAAGTATATGCAAATTGCCATCATATAAAAAACTTGAAAAAAAATAATATTTGTGTCATTCTCAAAACTTTTGCCCATGACTGTCCAGTCTCCTATCCCTACATCTATATCTATAGTATATACAGTCTCCTATCCCTACATCTATATAGTATATACAGTCTCCTATCCCTACAGCTATATCTATAGTATATAAAGTCTCCTATCCCTACAGCTATATCTATAGTATATACAGTCTCCTATCCCTACATCTATATCTATAGTATATACAGCCTCCTATCCCTACATCTATATAGTATATACAGTCTCCCATCCCTTCATCTATATCTTTTGTATACACAATCTCCTGCCCATATGTCTATATCTATAGTATATACAGTCTCCTATCCCTACATCTATATCTATAGTATATACAGTCTCCACTGTCACATATACAGATACATACTGTGGCTTTTCCACAGCTCAGCGTTATAGAAGTTCTCTCCTCAGTAATCTTAATCTGCATATCCTTATTATCAATTTAATAATACTTTTACATGTACAGATTCTAAGGGCATGTGAAATAAATACCATTAATAGATGCCTCTTTACACTACCGAGGAAGGCAGCCATGTTTGATCCATTAGACCACCCACCCCTTAGTTATTTTGTAATGTTATACCCTAATCAGGATAATTATGGAAATAAAATGTTGATGTTACTATGATCTATCCTTATATCTGAATGGACTTAGTAAAATGATTTCCAGCCATGACTGTGAGCAATCAATGGGTTAATGTAGTTTGATGTAGGAAGCGGACATGCTTCAGGGGTCTGTTTTCTGTCACCTCACTTTAATTGTTGCCTAGTTGAGTCCCAAGGACCAAAAAAAGCTTGGCTAAAAATCCTATGGCCATTAAGTACCCTATTTTGGTCCTTCCAAGCTCAGCATATAATTTGTTTGGAAAAAGAATGTGTCAAAAAATGTTTTCCATAATTCATGTTTGAGAGAGCTCTATATCAGTCTGTAACTTCTGAAAATAACCATGTAATTTGTCAATGACATATACAAGCTCCATAAGGATTCTACAGGGACAGCGTATCTTCTGAAGGAATCAATATAACATAATCATGTATCATATGTGTGAAAAATCATAACATACTAGCTATGTTCCAGAAGAGTTATGTTATATTTTTAGAACCCATTCCTAAAACCTTTCTAAGACAAAATGTGAATACTCAGTTGTAAAACAGATTAGCATACCAGTACACCTAATTCTGTGTTTGTATATATCTATGCATGGATGTAATTTGTATGTATCTATGCATGGGTATGTGTTTGCATGATATGTATGTTTCATATTTAAATATGATATATGTGTACTGTCTGATGTTTATTATATTTATTCCTAGACAGTTGAGCTACGAGAAACCATTGGGTCTTTATTCAAAGGCACATGAGTGTGGTGCCCACTGTGTATAAATTAGTGAGGATGGACAAGGACAGGAGTCACATGACTGAGAGGATATTAAAACCTCACCCTGGAGATCATCTACCTGCTGACTGGAGAGGTGAGGGATTTAGAGAATATCACTGTGACAATACTCTTATCTCTATTAATAAACCAGGGATTTCACTGGCAAAGGATTCTGGGAATGTCATGTTGAATGTCAACAGTTTTATGTCTATTAATAAAATGGGAACCTGATTGGAGAGGTGAAGGATTCTGGGAGAGAACCAGAGATTTCAAGAGTGCCCCTGTCACCCCAGCTTTGGAATAGTAACTAGGACATATTTCTAAACTATATTGCATATCAGATTTTCACATTGATATTCTAAGTAAAGTTTACCTTAATAAAAGCTATTTTTGTTTTTTCCTGATTTAATTATGTCTTTATTTATTCACAATATATCCCATGTGCACAGTTCTGTGTCCAAACTATACACAAAGTTTTGTAGTGACCACTGAATGTTTCTCTCTTCAGTCTTTATTTAAAGTTTATTCTTCCCATGATCCTCTCCTCTCTGGCTCACAGGACGGCATCTCTTCTCTCCTTGGTACTTTCTGCTCAGTTAAAAGTATCCTTCCCACAATCTTTGCAAACGTTTACCTATTTTATTATGCTCACAGTAGGTTGATTTTTCTGTCACCGGTACATTCATGAGACATTGGGTGTTTACAGCTTTACATTTTGTTTTTGTTTTAGTTGTTTTTTTTAAAGATGTAATTAAGATTTACATCTGGCAAATGGATTTCAATTTTTTAAACAAGCAAAATCGACAAGGAGTGCTTCATTTTTACAAATGATTTGCCTATCCTACCTGTTTCCTATATGCACTATCTAGTAGATGGTATATAGCATTCACTGTTATAAGTCTTCTCTCTACGACTGACCCACACTGCTTAGTCATATCACTGTTTGCACTACTCTATCCACATCAGATCATAAATCAGTGTGTGTGGGTGTAGACAGAGGATACAGAATGGCGATGCCATTGACGGTTGGAGGATCTGCAAGAGAGGCAAGAGCTACATACACTAAACTTTCTTGTATATAGGAAGCAATTACAAATAGAATTGGAGTTCTTGTATTTTGCACAATTAACCGTAAAAATAAAAACTCCAGATAGGTGGATTTTTTTATTTACTTTTTTAATGCCGTCTTCCTCAATAAACAGGATTACACTGTAATGAAGAAGATATCCAGTGAGCATGTGACACCCAGTATTCATCCAGTTGTGTCAGCAGGACTGAGCAGGACCCAGAGCCCCATCATGGAACCTCCACCTCACTCACTGATACATGAGAGAAACAATGATCAGAGGATTCTAGAACTCACCAACAAGATCATTCAGCTGCTGACTGGAGAGGTGACTGCTGGGAATGGGACATTATACAGTAACACCAGGGGATGTGTCTGGGTGATGACTGTATCATTGTGTGTGTCAGGTTCCTATAAGGTGTCAGGATATCACTGTCTATTTCTCCATGGAGGAATGGGAGTATTTAGAGGGACACAAGGGTCTATACAAGGACGTGATGATGGAGAATCACCGGCCCCTCACGTCACTGGGTAAGAGGACACTTCAATTTATTTTACAAAAGAGAGGAGTTTTGGTGACTACCTAGATACTCATCATCTGATAATCACATATTAAAAATGTATTCAGTCACTGCGTGTTTCCTACAGATGGATCCAGTAACAGAAATACCCCAGAGATATGTCCCTGTCCTCTATATTCACAGGATTGTACGGAGGAAAATCACAATATTCCACAGGATTATCAGGTAGTTGGGATTTAGGGTCCGACCAAAGTGACTTTTCACCTTTTGATCTATGGAGAAGCTGTGTAAGTGTAATACACTGATAGTCTTCTGTTTAATCACAATTAATGAAATCAGACCTCAATAAAGTGTTATTTTATTGTTTTTGGGTTTATTTAGTGTGAAGAGCTGACTGATGGTAAAGTAGAAGATATAGAGGGAGAAGAAGAGACGTACGTGAGGGGTGATCAGCAGTGTAAGGAGGAGGAAATACCTACAGATATGAGCACAGGTGAGTAATACACACTAAATACAGAAGTCACATAATCTCCTTGTTCAGTCACCACAACAATCTCTTATTCTACACCCTCCTCTGTCTGTACAAACTAATGAGGAAAAAATATCTGCCCAGTGGGGTAGTCAGGAGCCATCAGCCCCTATTAGACTCCTGCTCTCCTCACATCGTATCATTGTGCTACTAGCCAAGAGATCTGACCAGTCTCCTCACCACACTGACTGGTGATGCTCAAACATCAGTACAGGGACGTCACCATAGTGATTCAATCACTGAACATTAGGGTGAGACCCCATTATCTCAGTCATTATCTCAATGTACAAAACACAGCTATCCCAAAGGTTAAACATTTCTAAAAAAAAAAGTAATCTATAAAGGAAATATCTACACGGATCATCTTCACCATTTATTTATATAGCGCCGCTAATTCCGCAGCGCTGTACAGAGAACTCATTCACATCAGTCTAATTTCCCTAACAAGCACACACACAGACTAGGGTCAATTTGATAGCAGCCAATTACCTACCAGTATGTTTTTGGAGTGTGGGAGGAAACCGGAGCAAACACGGGGAGAACATACAAACTTCACAAAGATAAGGCCATGATGTGTGAAATAATATATTATTAAAAGTGGGGAGGGGATAAAATATAATTATCCTGTCTGGTGGAAAAACAATTTATGTCTGTAAATTAGTAGCATGGCAGTGTCTGGTGGATGGACAATGTTACTGGCTAATGAGGCTTCCGGCTATGCTGCGGGATGGGCCATGTATATGCTTGGGAAACGTTACTAGCCAAGAGTCTTTTGCCTGGTGTTCTCCAATGTGGCTGTGCAATCTGCATGTAACTGTGGCTGGGTCTATGTAATGCGGTCATGTGATACTTTAAGCCAATGTTCAAGTAACAATTTATATTTGCTGTATGTACTAAACATCTTGAATCATTCATAGTATAAAAATGTTGGGGCATTATAATCTGCTTCACAATGTACGTTTCTATACATACATTTATTTTATTTCCAGCAGATGGACACAAAAGCAGGAATACGACGGAGGGACATCACCTTTTATACCCAGATGTTGAAAGAGATAAAAACATCACACAAGATTCTCCAGAAGAAAACCCCATTGCCCTAAATATACATTCAGTATTTGACATTGCAGATATATCATCTGACCCTTCTAATCATAAGATATGTTATCTGGATAACTCGGATATTGTTACAACTAGTACAGCTCAAACAGGTGATATATTATTTCCCTGTTTGGCATGTGGTAAATGTTTTAAACACCAGTCAGTCCTTGTTAGACATAAGAGATCTCACACAGGTGAGAAACTATTTCCATGTTCTGACTGTGGGAAATGTTTTACACAGCAGTCAAACCTTATTAAACATCAGAAAATTCACACAGGTGAAAAGCCATTTCCATGTTCTGAGTGTGGAAAATGTTTTATGCAGAAAGCATATCTTGTTGAACATCAGAGAATTCACACAGGTGAAAAGCCATTTATATGTTCTGAGTGTGGAAAAAGTTTTACACAGAAATCAACTCTAGTTAAACATCACAAAACTCACACAGGTGAGAAACCATTTCCATGTTCTGAGTGTGGGAAATGTTTTACACAAAAATCAAACCTTTTTGTACATCAGAGAACTCACACAGGTGAAAAGCCATTTTCATGCTCTGAATGTGGGAAATGTTTTACAGATAAATCGGGTCTTATTGAACATCATAGAATTCACACTGGTGAAAAGCCATTTTCATGTTCTGAATGTGGGAAATGTTTTACAGATAAATCAGGTCTTGTTGAACATCAGAGAACTCACACAGCTGTGAAGCCATTTTCATGTTCTGAGTGTGGAAAATGTTTTACACAAAAATCAAATCTTGTTACACATAAGAAAATTCACACAAGAGAAAAGCAATACTCTAAATATTGTAAAAGCAGTTGATTGAATTAATGTTCATTGTAAAATAAGTATAAATACATGTACAGAGTGTATAGTCAAATGTATGTTGACATCACTGAGTTTTGGTGGGCAATTCAAAGCTCCAGTCACAGTATGTTTACATGTTATAATGTAATATCCAACCACAGTTATAGGTGGAGTGTATGTCATCAGTGTAAGACTGGAACAAATTGCTCATGTTTGGAACCTGTTGCAGTTTTCTTATCTCCCATCTCAGACAGAGAGGCACCAGGGAGGAGAGTGGGCTGCCCCCCCCCTCTCCCTGGCAGCTCCTGGACAGGGGGGAAGTACACTTCCCCTACCACTAGCTTCAATGTAAAAATATGTTATTATGGTGGATTTCTTTCTGCTAAGCTAGTGTCCAAAATTGTATTTAAAGAGCCCTGTTTTACCCTGAAATGTATTATACCATCTGTACTTTCTGGATATCACTAGTACCCCAAACTAGTGTAACTGCCCTTTTCATGACTTCCTCAGCTAAAAACCATCACTGCTTAAGGAACCCACTTTGACGCCTACTTAACTGCTGTAATTCCTGTGACCTACAAATTAAACCCAATCTAATCCGTTATCTGGCTGTTCTGAGGTTGGGACCCAGCATCTAGTACCAATGCTCTGCTCACTACCATGCAGCTCTGGCCAGTGTGGTAGGCCAGGGGGAACCATTCACAGCAACCCTGATCTAAAGACAAGAGGTCAGGGGTACCAGCAAGGGGGTACACTAGCAACGAGAGTTATCCAGAAGGACGTGGTTCTAGGTGCCGCTAAGGAGCCTAGTGGTGGCAACAGCAAAAGCCCCTCCTACTGCAGATAATGGGTGCATTTGGGAGAAAGGGACGGTGACAAGGCAAGCCCAGACGGTGCCCAGCAGCACAACAAGCAGGGTGGCATAGGAGGTTCATCCTTTCACACCCTTCTTTTAAAAACAGCTGTCAGTACATACCGCATAAGCAAAAACAAGATACAAGCGCACAGGACACTTTACCAATAGGATATAAATACTGTAATACGCTTAAGCATAAGCACATACCTAGATGCAAGAAGAATATTTTGCATAAACCTACTCATCTCTAACAAAACACAATTCATAAAAAGATCTATGTACAATATTGCTGATAAACTCCATGTTCTATTCAGATTGTTATTCAACTAAACACAATTCCACCCTCCTATATCTCCAATATAACCTAACTGGCCTGCAGGATATTCAGACCTGTTTTCTTTTTCCTGGAATTTCAGCTTTTTCCATCCTTGCTTGGATAATACACCAAGTATTATAGGAAGGCAACTTACAATTGCACAATCAATAGAACCATGTAAGAATGATAGCATTCATTTTCCTTTTATTAAGAATCAAGTTGGAGACTATCATTGATTTTGTGGCTCTTTATGAGTCTCAGTTTGTGCTGCTTCTTCACATTATTGACGTGTCTTTTAAAGCCATGTTTTTCCTAAACGAGTGCAGTGGACTATGACCTGCAAACTCAGCTCTTTAAGTAATTTAGAACTTAGACAGGGGCGGGCTGGGCAGGGGGGCGCATGCCTCCCCGGGCCAGACAGAAAAGTCCTATTTTAGGCCGGTGCATGAACCGGCCCAAGTCTATATTATCTGGTGGCTGGCCTCTACTCCGGGACGAGCCACCTTTGACTGTTGGCCGTGGCCCCTCCCTCCCCTCTCTATGGCTCATCACATGGGACGCGCACCATGTGACAGGTGCCGTCCCATGTGTGAACTGCCGGTGGAATAAGGTAAGTGTGGGTGGTGTGTGTGTGTGTTCAGTATATAACTATAGAGTTTGTGTGTGGGCAGTACATATATATTGTGGGCAGTATATATATATTGTGTGCGTGTGTGGGCAGTATATATATATATATATATATATATATATAGTGTGTGTGTGTGTGGGGGGGCAGTATATAAATATAATGTGTGTGTGGAGGCAGTATGTTAATATATGTGAGGGAAGGGGGGGGGTCTTAATATAGTGTGGGAGGTAGGCTATTTAATGGTGGAGTGCAGGTGGGGGCTAATTATTTAATGAATGCTATTTTATTTGTGGGGTGATGGTGGGGCAATTTAATTTAATATTGGGTCCTGTTAATTTATGGTGAGGTGGTTTGGGACTATTAATTGAATATGGGACTGATTTTGGGGAGGAGGGCTATTTATTAATTGTGAAATTATGAATTATTTAATGTTGGTGATAGTTGTGGGAAATGGTTATATTAAACGTAAATGCGATTTAATTTATTGCTGGGGCTGTTTGGAGGGAGGGAAAAATGATTATTTATTAAATGGGAATACTATTAAGTTAATGTTGGGGCTGGTTGGAGGGAAATAGATCTATTTAGAAAATGTGAATATTAGTATTTTAATGTTGGGGGTGGAGGGAGGCCTAATTCTAAAACTTGTGTGCTACTGATTTAACACGGGCTAGTTTTCTAAATCTCATGTACCCATTTTTTTTTAAATAGGGCCCTCAACATTTTAGGATTTAGACAACCAGCAAATGAGCTAAAGACACCACAAGTGGTGAAAGTGACAAGAACAGGTAGGAGAGTGCAGGACAGTCTGCCAACTGTCCTGAATCTGGAGGGACAGTCCCGAATTTGGGTGACCAGTCTTGCTTAGTCAGGATTTGGACAGTTGGGAGGTATGTCCCACTTCACACTGTACTGCTCTTGAAGGCAGTGCAGTGTGTACACAGTATTGCACAAAGTAGTGCACACAGTATTGCCTGTGTATTGTATACAATTTGTCCAAAATGATAACCATTTTACATCATTGGGGCCCCTGTCTAAAGTGTCCAGGCCCCCCAGAGCATTAATCCAGCTCTGGGCAAGGGTGTCAGATTGACACCTAGTGCTTTTCCTAGTGCCACCCCTCATATTATTTGTTTTAGGTTAGTCCTAAAACAAACAATAACACTATTAGTATATATGGTGAAGGAAAAACAATCCCTTTGCTTCAAAAATCTGATGACGCTGAGCCGCTAATTTTTGGCCGGTGTTGAGTGCTTGCCCCCCCGGGCTAAAGTTACAGACCACAAGACCCATTACTATACATTGTATTATACCTGACATTAGTTTAGATAATCCTGACAAGCCATGAGAAGGGATCCCATGTTGTTTGTCGAAGTCAGCAAATTGGATAAAGTCATTTCAATTCATATAGAGCAAACTTGGTTGTCTTTGTCTGAAAAGATGCGTTGAGCACGCTACGGAGTGGAAGGGCGTATCCAGCCGCAACACGTGGCAATAACATTTTTTTCACTTTTATATACATTCGCACAAACACACATTTGTAATTAGTACACATTAATTGTAGTTGCAACACATAGTTATATCAAAATATAGTAGTATTTATGTTTAATAATATAAGTTATATGCATGTTAGTAAAACATGGTACAGGTTAAAGAAAATGTGTCATGTCTGGTATCATTTTAATCCCCTATTCATTAGCAGTTGTCCGGTTCCTTCGCCGAAGAGATCACACATTGCATACTCTAGTTAGCGATGTTAGGGAATAAATGTTAAAGTAATACTGACTAATAAATGCTAATAGACTAGTTGAGACTGGAATCTTGGCAGGAAAGTTGGAGCACATCCCCTGAAGAGATGACCCCCACCTTTGGATATTTTGGTTTGAACTAGCCTATGATCTGCAACACCCTGGACCTTCCTGAAACCTGGACCAATAGAAGCAAGCCACACCATCTGCATTGTTTTACTGTATTTCTGTTTGCATATAAGCTGGAGCTTTTCATCTAGTGTTCAGTCATCTTTGACCACAGACTTCAGACCTGAATGACTGTTCACTGGATCCAGAGCGCCTGCGATAAGTAACGGCTGTACTTATTAATATTTCGCCTGAATTATTCTGCTACTTTTGGATAATAAATCTTTGTGCGTTGGAAACACAAATCGAGATTCGACAATCATTATTGGATAGCGACAGAACGTGCATAACATGTTTTACCAAGTTCCCTTGCTTCTTCCTGTAGTTCACTCATTTTTGATAAATGTCCTTCAACCACGTCATGTTGGTCAGAAATAAAAGTATTGCAGTATTAGCATATTAATTTACATACTCCTGCTTTCTGTTACGTAGATTCTTCTGCCAAATTATATTGTATTAATATTGCGAGGATAACAGCGCCGAGGAAACAAGTCCCATTATCCCCAGTGGGTAACTTAAGAGTAAGCCCTTTTTCCATACACAAATTACAACCCCTGCGGCAACACAAATGAGACCCCACAACTTATGGCTTGGATTGCTTTGTACCATTTCAAACATTCCATTTTGTAGGAAGAGTTACACTCAGGTTCTAGACAGGTCATAGTAACATTAAATATGGTCATTCTTTATATTACTTCTTAATAAAATTAATGATACATTAGTATTGTTACAATCAGCAATTTCAACAATCATATTACTTAATATGAAATTAAATGATCCAATCTCTGGCTCCTAAACACTGACACTGTGGGTGGTATGTGGGGTTAAACTGGACACAGGTTCTGTTATTTGTATCCCACTGCTCTGCTATTTTAGACCAGGGGGTAAATGTATCATACTATGGATTCTTCAACTCGCGGAAGTGCGGCGAGATGACAGCTAAAATTTAAAGCGGCGCTGCCTTGTAAAGGGAAACTTGCTTTTACAAGGCAGCGCCGCTTTAAATTTTAGCTGCCATCTCACCGAACTCCCGCGAGTTGAAGACACCGGAGTATGATACATTTACCCCCAGGTAACTGGTTCTGCACATAAAGGTGTCTTTCCTTTTGCAGGGGGAAAATGTGAACTCATCCAACAACTAGGTTTATTGGATACCTGGGCAGTGATTGTGTGTGCACGCAAACCCCCCCCCCCCTTCCCAACACGTCTCTTTTCCCAACTTGTCGTTTTATTTACTTTAAAAGAGTCACAGCAAACATGCAATATGCATCCACATAAGGTTGATTCCTCTGGCAAAGATGGTCTAAGCTGCCAAACATGCCCAAAGTTCATTATCTAATTATCTGAGTTAACAAATGCATTGCTTTTCTTCACAGCTGGGAACTTTTGGTACCCCCAGAGCTACCTGGTGCTGATTGTTTAATGCAACTCAAGGCTGGGCTTTATTGTGCCCCTCTAAATTGCTATTACTTGCAGTTGTTGTCGTGAAAAGATTGGGGGAAGTGTCTGTAACAATGTCTGCTTTATCCTGTAGAGGAGGGTGGAAAAATTACCTTCTTGTAATGAGGTATGTATCCATGTTGATTTCTTTCCCAAATTGTCTGAGTTTTACGATGTCAGGAGATCCTGGTAAGGACCTTCCCAACGATCAGACAGTCTTACTCGTCTCACAAACACCTTTATCGTCACACGGTCACCTGTATTTAAATAATGATATTTGTCAATATCAGGTGGATGAGTAGAAAGCAGTGTATCATGAATTTGTCGTATTTGTCTGCTCATTGGAGCCAAATACTTAAGAGTCAAGTCATTTCCTGAAGGTAAGTCTGGTAAAGGACCGTTTGCAACTTCAGGGATTTTCCCAGATTTTCATAAGGGGAATTATGCAAGGGTCCTCTGGGAGTAACCCTTATGCTATTGTGGAAGTCAGGTAATTCAATGAAGTAAACTAAATTGATTAATATTGCTTTACCGTGCAATTTCGATTAGTACGCCACAAGGACAGATGGACATCCTAGGCATGAGGAACTTTATTAGAATATTCTGTATTGATATAACATATTATATTGTACCTTGTATCCTTCCAGATAATGTATTACATATGTGGGTGAAGGGCATACAAAAGGATTTCCGTAGAAAAAAAAGTGGTTTCTAGAATTATGACTTTTTATGGTAACCTAACTTATATCCACAGACAGTGTGACATACTAAGGGGGACATACATTACAGAGAATGAAAGGTACTACTGAGATCCTGCAATAAAACTTAAGGGTGTGAGTGTTGGGTATACTCTCAAAGGGTGGCCTGTGGAAGTCAAATAATTGGATAAAGTAAACTAAATTTATTAATATTGTTTTACCGTGTGTTGGCGATTAATACGTCACGTGTAATCACGCAATTGCACAGATTAATAACACACATTTACATTCGCACTTACACTTGTAAAAAGTACACATTTATTAAGATTCCAAATCCACATTTATTTATTAGTAAAATATATTAGAGGTTATTATACATAGATAAAACTATAGTAAAGCTATTTATGGTTCAAGTCCTCTAAAAGGTCTCATATTAAAGCTTATTTCACCATTATTAACCCGGTTTCGACAGAGTAGCGTTCGCATCTAGCGTTTGCAAGTTATGAGCAATATGAGATTAATACTCAAAAGTACTTTGTTTATGGGTCAGTTTGAACTGGTTATTCAGCGGGAAGACACGTAGGCAACTGTTGGAGTATTTTGCCTCCCACTCCACCCTTGGAAAGGATCAAATGAACATATGACCAGCAGATATCTGGAACATTGTTAACCCTGAACCAATGAAGAACTCTCTGGGTGTTATCTGTATGTATTCGTGACATCATCACTGTTTTTGTTAACTGAAACTGCATATAAGCTTGTATCGGGTTCACATTGAGCCTATATTAGTATATATGTATTCAGGCGATGTGATATTACCATTTGGAGTATATAACTATATTTAATGTTTTTATGTCTGTAATCCAATAAATCTAGAAAAAATAAATTCTTTTGGCGCAGAATTATGGTAGTGAACGTGGGGACCAATGCACGGGGTCTGCGTCCCCGTAATCACAAAATAGAATATCAAAAAAGTTAAAATCTTGTGAAGATTCTTACAGCTGTAATAGTCTTGACATCTCCAGACACTTAAGACGGCATAAATGATTAATCACAAGAAGACATAGGAGCCAATGTTACACGTTTCGTTGCCAGCGGGCAACTTCATCAGAGATATCATATCTCAGTTTATCGGTATTGTGTTTACATTGTATGTTGAGTAGTGATATCACATTTTAAATTTACATATCTGTTTTAATAAAAAATATATATTGATTACAATATCCACATTGCATGATCAGTTTTTCTGGTGGACTGAGGATCCATTGTAACTGTTTTGATAATCCAATAAATCAGTTTTTACCATTTCATGAACTCATTCATGTTATTGGCTATTGGTTCCAGCACTGTTTCCTTCTTTGCTTATATGAAACTGCATATAAGCTCCCTGGGCCAGTGTCTTCTTCCTCTCTTCCTGACAACAGACAACATGACTATATCTGAACATGGGCCCAGGGGAAACGCTGGCTTAATGTAATGTATTCGGTTTATACTTTCCTGTTTATTGTTATACCTTTTATGTGTCATCATGGCTTACTGTAAATCCTGCTATCTTTTGCTATTAAATCTCTTTGTGCAATGGACCCACAATAATCGCATTGGACAATGTTTATTGGTAGCGACAAAAGAAACATTACACTATGTAACACAAGGGCCAATGCTTCTGGAAAGGTAAGACCAGTTTCCGTCATAATTTTAGTCAATTTAACCTGGTTATATGTTTTAACCTTTCCACTCACTTGTGGATGGTATATGGTGTATAACTGTTGTTTTATGCCCATCAGATCACACATCAGTTGAAACACTTTACCTGTGAACTGTGTACCTTGGTCTGAGGATATCACTTGTGCTAACCTGTATCTGCACACACACATTCCTGAACTATCTTCGTTGCAGTTATGTTTGCTGTGGCTACTGGCAAATCTTCCACCAACCAGAAACTAAATCTACACAAACCAAAACATATTGCAATCTTCTTTTCAGAGTTGAATAAAGTAAATCTGGATTACCTGGTCACTCTGTAGCTGGGAGGTTTGCTGGTACTGTAGGAACAGTGCATTCAGTATTTGTCTGTAAACAGGTAAAAAGAGCTAGCACAGAATTATGTGGCTAGTGTAGAAAATCATGGGGGATACCAGTAAGCACGAATCAGTTTGGCCATTTGATAAGTGTGTTAAACCATGGCTAAGTTGTGCCAAAGCAGGGTACAAATGTGTAGGTGCAACAGGCTTACCATCCTTACTGCACCACAAACCTGTGTGGTCTTTTTCACATCTTCCGTACTGGACACATTTTTTTGCATAGTAATTAACAAGCAGAACATCAAGTCCATCACCCTCCATCAGGAACTAGGACACCACACATCTGAGAGAGAACACGCCTGTATGACAGAAACTACTTGTAAGGTCCCATCTAGTACCCACACCCACTATCATCACCAGTTCTTAGCCTACTTAGAATGATTGCTGCTGAGGTTGTGATACAAGGCAATTCCTCCATTTAATGAAGCAATGACAAATATTAAAACCCACCATGTCCTGGTACACGAGGCCCAGCATACAATACATTAAGTTTACCAATGTGGGACGATTATATCAAGATCAGGCCAGCGTTACTTATCCCTTTTGCTGCTTTCCCTTAGACTCACATGAGCTGGTTCAGGATCATGGACAAGGCTGTCACTAATACTCACAATGAATATGCCGCTATACTTTAGCTTAACATCACACAATGCTGGACCAAGTGAAACGCCATAAATCAGTTCTCAAGCAGTTCTTCCAAAAGACTTATTCCCTTGCCTCATGAGATCAGTAAATAGGAGGGTCAAATATTCTGGCAGAATGCTGCCCTGGTCCACAGCGCTTCCAAGAGTCATACCAAATGTCCCAAGTATGTACCTTTATGGGTCCTATATTCATTACCCTACTGGGCCTGACCAACCTCCCACCTACTCCATGAATCTGAACATTCAATTACCAGCCTGGTACAGATGTTTCTGGTGCTGGCAGCCTGGGCAATCATTGCTCCAGCAACTGTGCCCAGAGTAGGGGCCCATTTCCTGAGCCTAGTGAACTAGTCACCACTATGTACCTGGAGGGAGCGGCTCAGAGTTAGGAGGGACCTTCTACATGATGAGCCAGAGGTTATGGCCTTAAACGTGGAGGTAATGGCCAGCTTCAATAAGCTGACCCATAAGAACATGCAATGCTTCAATACTTTTCTACTAATGAACTGTGAGTAATAGGCATATACATCTGCAATGTGATTATGTGTTAGTGCAGCACAGTGGCTTAGTGGTTAGCACTTCTGCCTCACAGCACTGGGGTAATGCGTTAGATTCCCGAACATGGCCTTATCTAGGTGGAGTTTGTAAGTTCTCCCTGTGTTTGCGTGGGTTTTCTCCGGGTGCTCCGATTTCCTCCCACATTCCAAAAACATACTAGTAGTTTAACTGGCTTTCAAATTGACACGTGTGTGTGTGTGTGTGTGTGTGTGTGTGTATGTTAGGGAATTATGACTGTAACCTCCAATGGGGCAGGGACTGATGTGAGTGAGTTCTCTGTACAGCGCTGTGGAATTAGTGGCACCACTAATTCCGGCAGTGATGCTCACATCCGTTGATGATGAATGTATATAGCTGGGTGAGGTTATCCAGAGTACCAAGTTTCTAACTAATGCAGACACTCTGAGAACAATTCAAACTGAAGCTCCTCTATACCATTCTTTGTCATCATAAGACAAATAGAATTTTCAAGTGGTTTACTGCAACCCTAAAGCATTTGTGGCAGATGTATATTGACTTAAGAGGGAGAATGTTAGGTTTTGTAGAGTTCAAATGGTGAATTTCAGTAGCGGAGGAAATGCACAGTGAGCAAGATGTTTCCTCCATATAGGAGAGTGGAATATCACCAGTGGACAAGAGCCAGCAGGGTAGTGATCCAAAAGACAAAGAGGTTAAGAGCCAGAGTCAAGGTGAAAGATCAAAGGAGCACAGGTTCAGAGAAGATGGCCTACAGAGACAAAACTGGCTATGTTTGGTCCTCATTAAGCAGATTATACAGTACTGAAACAAGCATAATGTTCTAGCAACTAATTACTAGCAGCACATAATTAAACCAATTCACAGATGAAAACAAAAATGTGCTGGTTGCTTACTGAGTCTGTGGCTCACTGTGTAACCAGAGCTTGTGGTTTGAGTTCTGCAGCTTCACAATCTAATACAAATTGTATTTGCAACCCTCTAATGTGCTTATTTTCAGTGCAGTGACTTATTCATGAACTCTCAGAGGGAGTGTTAACATAAGCTACAACTAAATTAACTACAAGACCAGAATGTATGCAGGGGCACTCAGGAAGACCAGAATTTATACAGGGGCACTCAAGAAGACCAGAATGTATACAGGTGCACTCAGGAAGACCAGAATGTATACAGGGACACTCAGGAAGACCAGAATGTATACGGGGGCACTCAGGTCTACCAATATTTTTTGTCCTGTTAATTTATGGTGAGGTGGTTTGGGACTATTAATTGAATATGGGACTGATTTTGGGGAGGAGGGCTATTTATTAATTGTGAAATTATGAATTATTTAATGCCGGTGATAGTTGTGGGAAATGGTTATATTAAACGTAAATGCGATTTAATTTATTGCTGGGGCTGTTTGGAGGGAGGGAAAAATGATTATATATTAAATGGGAATACTATTAAGTTAATGTTGGGGCTGGTTGGAGGGAAATAGATCTATTAAGCAAATGTGAATATTAGTATTTTAATGTTGGGGGTGGAGGGAGGCCTAATTCTAAAACTAGTGTGCTACTGATTTAACACTGGGGCTAGTTTTCTAAATCTCATGTACCCATTTTTTTTAAAATAGGGCCCTCAACATTCTAGGATTTAGACAACCAGCAAATGAGCTAAAGACACCACAAGTGGTGAAAGTGACAAGAACAGCTAGGAGAGTGCAGGACAGTCTGCCAATGTCCTGAATCTGGAGGGACAGTCCCGAATTTGGGTGACCAGTCTTGCTTAGTCAGGATTTGGACAGTTGGGAGGTATGTCCCACTTCACACTGTACTGCTATTGAAGGCAGTGCAGTGTGTACACAGTATTGCACAAAGTAGTGCACACAGTATTGCCTGTGTATTGTATACAATTTGTCCAAAATGATAACCATTTTACATCATTGGGGCCCCTGTCTAAAGTGTCCAGGCCCCCCAGAGCATTAATCCAGCTCTGGGCAAGGGTGTCAGATTGACACCTAGTGCTTTTCCTAGTGCCACCCCTCATATTATTTGTTTTAGGTTAGTCCTAAAACAAATAATAACACTATTAGTATATATGGTGAAGGAAAAACAATCCCTTTGCTTCAAAAAATCTGATGACGCTGGGCCGCTAATTTTTGGCCGGTGTTGAGTGCTTGCCCCCCCGGGCTAAAGTTACAGACCACAAGACCCATTACTATACATTGTATTATACCTGACATTAGTTTAGATAATCCTGACAAGCCATGAGAAGGGATCCCATGTTGTTTGTCGAAGTCAGCAAATTGGATAAAGTCATTTCAATTTATATCGAGCAAACTTGGTTGTCTTTGTCTGAAAAGATGCGTTGAGCACGCTACGGAGTGGAAGGGCGTATCCAGCCGCAACACGTGGCAACAACATTTTTTACACTTTTATATACATTCGCACAAACACACACATTTGTAATTAGTACACATTAATTGTAGTTGCAACACATAGTTATTTATATCAAAATATAGTAGTATTTATGTTTAATATTATAAGTTATATGCATGTTAGTAAAACATGGTACAGGTTAAAGGAAATGTGTCATGTCTGGTATCATTTTAATCCCCTATTCATCAGCAGTTGTCCGGTTCCTTCGCCGAAGATATCACACATTGCATACTCTAGTTAGTGATGTTAGGGAATAAATGTTAAAGTAATACTGACTATAAAATGCTAATAGACTAGTTGAGACTGGATTCTTGGCGGGAAAGTTGGAGCACATCCCCTGGAGAGATGACCCCCACCTTTGGATATTTTGGTTTGAACTAGCCTATGATCTGCAACACCCTGGACCTTCCTGAAACCTGGACCAATAGAAGCAAGCTACACCATCTGCATTGTTTTACTGTATTTCTGTTTGCATATAAGCCGGAGCTTTTCATCTAGTGTTCAGTCATCTTTGACCACAGACTTCAGACCTGAATGACTGTTCACTGGATCCAGAGCGCCTGCGATAAGTAACGGCTGTACTTATTATATTTCGCCTGAATTATTCTGCTACTTTTGGATAATAAATCTTTGTGCGTTGGAAACACAAATCGAGATTCGACAATCATTATTGGATAGCGACAGAATGTGCATAACATGTTTTACCAAGTTCCCTTGCTTCTTCCTGTAGTTCACTCATTTTTGATAAATGTCCTTCAACCACGTCATGTTGGTCAGAAATAAAAGTATTGCAGTATTAGCATATTAATTTACATACTCCTGCTTTCTGTTATGTAGATTCTTCTGCCAAATTATATTGTATTAATATTGCGAGGATAACAGCGCTGAGGAAACAAGTCCCATTATCCCCAGTGGGTAACTTAAGAGTAAGCCCTTTTTCCATACACAAATTACACCCCCTGCGGCAACACAAATGAGACCCCACAACTTATGGCTTGGCTTTGTACCATTTCAAACATTCCATTTTGTAGGAAGAGTTACACTCAGGTTCTAGACAGGTCATAGTAACATTAAATATGGTCATTCTTTATATTACTTAATAAAATTAATGATACATTAGTATTGTTACAATCAGCAATTTCAACAATCATATTACTTAATATGAAATTAAATGATCTAATCTCTGGCTCCTAAACACTGACACTGTGGGTGGTATGTGGGGTTAAACTGGACACAGGTTCTGTTATTTGTATCCCACTGCTCTGCTATTTTAGTCCAGGGGTTAAATGTATCATACTATGGATTCTTCAACTCGCGGGAGTTCGGCGAGGTGACAGCTAAAATTTAAAGCGGCGCTGCCTTGTAAAGGGAAACTTGCTTTTACAAGGCAGCGCCGTTTTAAATTTTAGCTGTCGTCTCGCCGAACTCCCGCGAGTTGAAGATACCTGAGTATGATACATTTACCCCCAGGTAACTGGTACTGCACATAAAGGTGTCTTTCCTTTTGCAGGGGGAAAATGTGAACTCATCCAATAACTAGGTTTATTGGATACCTGGGCAGTGATTGTGTGTGCACGCACAGAGTAGCGATCGCATCTAGCTTTCGCAAGTTATGAGCAATATGAGATTAATACTCAAAAGTACTTTGTTTATGGGTCAGTTTGAACTGGTTATTCAGCGGGAAGACACGTAGGCAACTGTTGGAGTATTTTGCCTCCCACTCCACCCTTGGAAAGGATCAAATGAATATATGACCAGCAGATATCTGGAACATTGTTAACCCTGAACCAATGAAGAACTCTCTGGGTGTTATCTGTATGTATTCGTGACATCATCACTGTTTTTGTTAACTGAAACTGCATATAAGCTTGTATCGGGTTCACATTGAGCCTATATTAGTATATATGTATTCAGGCGATGTGATATTACCATTTGGAGTATATAACTATATTTAATGTTTTTATGTCTGTAATCCAATAAATCTAGAAAAAATAAATTCTTTTGGCGCAGAATTATGGTAGTGAACGTGGGGACCAATGCACGGGGTCTGCGTCCCCGTAATCACAAAATAGAATATCAAAAAAGTTAAAATCTTGTGAAGATTCTTACAGCTGTAATAGTCTTGACATCTCCAGACACTTAAGACGGCATAAATGATTAATCACAAGAAGACATAGGAGCCAATGTTACACGTTTCGTTGCCAGCGGGCAACTTCATCAGAGATATCATATCTCAGTTTATCGGTATTGTGTTTACATTGTATGTTGAGTAGTGATATCACATTTTAAATTTACATATCTGTTTTAATAAAAAATATATATTGATTACAATATCCACATTGCATGATCAGTTTTTCTGGTGGACTGAGGATCCATTGTAACTGTTTTGATAATCCAATAAATCAGTTTTTACCATTTCATGAACTCATTCATGTTATTGGCTATTGGTTCCAGCACTGTTTCCTTCTTTGCTTATATGAAACTGCATATAAGCTCCCTGGGCCAGTGTCTTCTTCCTCTCTTCCTGACAACAGACAACATGACTATATCTGAACATGGGCCCAGGGGAAACGCTGGCTTAATGTAATGTATTCGGTTTATACTTTCCTGTTTATTGTTATACCTTTTATGTGTCATCATGGCTTACTGTAAATCCTGCTATCTTTTGCTATTAAATCTCTTTGTGCGTTGGACCCACAATAATCGCATTGGACAATGTTTATTGGTAGCGACAAAAGAAACATTACACTATGTAACACAAGGGCCAATGCTTCTGGAAAGGTAAGACCAGTTTCCGTCATAATTTTAGTCAATTTAACCTGGTTATATGTTTTAACCTTTCCACTCACTTGTGGATGGTATATGGTGTATAACTGTTGTTTTATGCCCATCAGATCACACATCAGTTGAAACACTTTACCTGTGAACTGTGTACCTTGGTCTGAGGATATCACTTGTGCTAACCTGTATCTGCACACACACATTCCTGAACTATCTTCGTTGCAGTTATGTTTGCTGTGGCTACTGGCAAATCTTCCACCAACCAGAAACTAAATCTACACAAACCAAAACATATTGCAATCTTCTTTTCAGAGTTGAATAAAGTAAATCTGGATTACCTGGTCACTCTGTAGCTGGGAGGTTTGCTGGTACTGTAGGAACAGTGCATTCAGTATTTGTCTGTAAACAGGTAAAAAGAGCTAGCACAGAATTATGTGGCTAGTGTAGAAAATCATGGGGGATACCAGTAAGCACGAATCAGTTTGGCCATTTGATAAGTGTGTTAAACCATGGCTAAGTTGTGCCAAAGCAGGGTACAAATGTGTAGGTGCAACAGCTTACCATCCTTACTGCACCACAAACCTGTGTGGTCTTTTTCACATCTTCCGTACTGGACACATTTTTTTGCATAGTAATTAACAAGCAGAACATCAAGTCCATCACCCTCCATCAGGAACTAGGACACCACACATCTGAGAGAGAACACGCCTGTATGACAGAAACTACTCGTAAGGTCCCATCTAGTATCCACACCCACTATCATCACCAGTTCTTAGCCTACTTAGAATGATTGCTGCTGAGGTTGTGATACAAGGCAATTCCTCCATTTAATGAAGCAATGACAAATATTAAAACCCACCATGTCCTGGTACACGAGGCCCAGCATACAATACATTAAGTCTACCAATGTAGGACGATTATATCAAGATCAGGCCAGCATTACTTATCCCTTTTGCTGCTTTCCCTTAGACTCACAGGAGCTGGTTCAGGATCATGGACAAGGCTGTCACTAATACTCACAATGAATATGCCGCTATACTTTAGCTTAACATCACACAATGCTGGACCAAGTGAAACGCCATAAATCAGTTCTCAAGCAGTTCTTCCAAAAGACTTATTCCCTTACCTCATGAGATCAGTAAATAGGAGGGTCAAATATTCTGGCAGAATGCTGCCCTGGTCCACAGCGCTTCCAGGTGTCATACCAAATGTCCCAAGTATGTACCTTTATGGGTTCTATATTCATTACCCTACTGGGCCTGACCAACCTCCCACCTACTCCATGAATCTGAACATTCAATTACCAGACTGGTACAGATGTTTCTGGTGCTGGCAGCCTGGGCAATCATTGCTCCAGCAACTGTGCCCAGAGTAGGGGCCCATTTCCTGAGCCTAGTGAACTAGTCACCACTATGTACCTGGAGGGAGCGGCTCAGAGTTAGGAGGGACCTTCTACATGATGAGCCAGAGGTTATGGCCTTAAACGTGGAGGTAATGGCCAGCTTCAATAAGCTGACCCATAAGAACATGCAATGCTTCAATACTTTTCTGCTAATGAACTGTGAGTAACAGGCATATACATCTGCAATGTGATTATGTGTTAGTGCAGCACAGTGGCTTAGTGGTTAGCACTTCTGCCTCACAGCACTGGGGTAATGCGTTAGATTCCCGAACATGGCCTTATCTAGGTGGAGTTTGTAAGTTCTCCCTGTGTTTGCGTGGGTTTTCTCCGGGTGCACCGATTTCCTCCCACATTCCAAAAACATACTAGTAGTTTAACTGGCTTTCAAATTGACACGTGTGTGTGTGTGTGTGTGTGTGTGTATGTTAGGGAATTATGACTGTAACCTCCAATGGGGCAGGGACTGATGTGAGTGAGTTCTCTGTACAGCGCTGTGGAATTAGTGGCACCACTAATTCCGGCAGTGATGCTCACATCCGTTGATGATGAATGTATATAGCTGGGTGAGGTTATCCAGAGTACCAAGTTTCTAACTAATGCAGACACTCGGAGAACAATTCAAACTGAAGCTTCTCTATACCATTCTTTGTCATCATAAGACAAATAGAATTTTCAAATGGTTTACTGCAACCCTAAAGCATTTGTGGCAGATGTATGTTGACTTAAGAGGGAGAATGTTAGGTTTTGTAGAGTTCAAATGGTGAATTTCAGTAGCGGAGGAAATGCACAGTGAGCAAGATGTTTCCTCCATATAGGAGAGTGGAATATCACCAGTGGACAAGAGCCAGCAGGGTAGTGATCCAAAAGACAAAGAGGTTAAGAGCCAGAGTCAAGGTGAAAGATCAAAGGAGCACAGGTTCAGAGAAGATGGCCTACAGAGACAAAACTGGCTATGTTTGGTCCTCATTAAGCAGATTATACAGTACTGAAACAAGCATAATGTTCTAGCAACTAATTACTAGCAGCACATAATTAAACCAATTCACAGATGAAAACAAAAATGTGCTGGTTGCTTACTGAGTCTGTGGCTCACTGTGTAACCAGAGCTTGTGGTTTGAGTTCTGCAGCTTCACAATCTAATACAAATTGTATTTGCAACCCTCTAATGTGCTTATTTTCAGTGCAGTGACTTATTCATGAACTCTCAGAGGGAGTGTTAACATAAGCTACAACTAAATTAACTACAAGACCAGAATGTATGCAGGGGCACTCAGGAAGACCAGAATGTATACAGGAGCACTTAGGAAGACCAGAATGTATACAGGGGCACTCAGGAAGACCAGAATGTATACAGGAGCACTTAGGAAGACCAGAATGTATACAGGAGCACTCAGGAAGACCAGGATGTATACAGGGTAACTCAGGAAGACCAGAATGTATACAGGGGCACTCAGGAAGACCAGAATGTATACAGGGGCACTTGGGAAGACCAGAATGTATACAGGGGCACTCAGGAAGACCAGAATGTATACAGGGTAACTCAGGAAGACCAGAATGTATACAGGGGCACTCAGGAAGACCAGAATGTATACAGGAGCACTTAGGAAGACCAGGATGTATACAGGAGCACTCAGGAAGACCAGGATGTATACAGGGTAACTCAGGAAGACCAGAATGTATACAGGGGCACTCAGGTCTACCAATATTTTTTTTATATATATAAAATACATTCCTTTATGATTACATTTACAATCTTACGGACCTCTCAAATACAACTACATATTCAATTAAAAAAATCATAAGAATATAAAGAGGTGATGGAAGGTAATATAAATGTGAGAAAAATATTAAAACACTAATCTCTGTTCTTCTTTTATACCCATTGGTCGATTTGGGGAACTTTACAATAAAGATAAATATCTCAAATGGTCTAATACAGTTAATACAAATACTTTTGCAGTTTGCGGCACCCTTAGAGTCTCCATAATTTTTTCAAGGCACCCCTCCAAAATAATTACTGAGAAGTCCTGTTTTAGAAGTAGTTGGGTCAAAAAAATGTAATAAGTATTTAGGTCAGGACAGAAATACTTATTTAGTTGTATGCAAAAATGCCCCTCTGCATCCAGACACTCTGCCCCCTCTGCATCCAGACACTCTGCCCCCTCTGCATCCAAACACTCTGCCCCCGCTCACGCTGCCTCCTCTGCCCTCTCTCACTCTGTCCCCTCTGCCACGCTGCCCCCTCTGCCCTCTCACGTTGCCCCTTCTCTTGCTGTCCACCTCCTCTGCCTTCTGCCACGCTGCCCCCCTCCTCTGCCACTCTGTCCCCCTCCTCTGCCTTCTGCCACGCTGTCCCCCTCCTCTGCCCTCTGCCACGCTGTCCCCCTCCTCTGCCCTGTCACGCTGCCCTCTGCCACAGGGGTGCCGCGGGCCAGCCAGAGAAAAAACAAACAAAACAAAAACTTACAAATCTGCGCGGCACCATCCTTCTCTCTCACGCAGCTTGTCAGCTTACAAATCCACGCGGCGCTGGGCGCCAGCATACTCCTCTCTCACGCAGCTTGTCAAGTTGTGTGAGAGAGGAGCATGCTGGGTCCCGGCGCTGCGCTGCTGGCCCGTGGCACTCCTGTGACAGCGCCGCGGCACCCCTGGGAGCCGCGGTGCACTCTTTGGGAACCGCTGGTCTTATATAACAGAAAATAGAAAGAGTCTATGTAATCAGTTATCTTTGCCTTAGTACATAAAAATTTATTCCACAAAAATTCTGTGTCTTTCTTACACATTGACACATGTAGTGCTGATTAGAGTATAAATTCCCACTTAAACTTTAATTGCAACAGAGAGGAAACAATCCCTTATTATCAAAATAGTTTGCACATATTTATTTAATGACAATTGTCCTAATGCCTCTCATAGAATCACACTCTCCCTGCAGTAACTTGCAATCTTACTCATGGATAATGTTAACATTAGACAGTGTCAGACATTGTTCTTAATATAGGTATACTTAATATAACGGACACTCTCCTTTTTCCCTTGGACTTTTTTTTATTATTTACTCCATTACAATACAACTTTATTTACTGCATAATGTTTTTTATTAAAAGCTGCAGTATATGAAAACAGGACAAACATACAGTGACATAAGTACAGTAATCCACTTGGACATATTTCTAATACGATTTTCAAAACTCCTTACAAGAGTAAACTTAAAGACATGCAAAACCGTAAATAAGAAAAACTATAAAACAAAAGAATACAACAATTACAACAGTACACAGTGTGTTAGCACAAACCTTCATATTTGGATAGAAAAATCGTAAGAGAGATTAATGTAGTGTCCATGTTTATTGAGATTTGAATAATACTTTCCACTTACAATTGTAGAAAATAAATTTTCACCTGTGTAATTGTGTGTGATTTAATTGATGTTTAACAAAAGTTGATTTCTTTGCAAAACATCTACCACACTCGGAACATAAAAATGGCTTTTCACCTGTGTGAACTCTCTGATGATCAACAAGATTTGATTTCTGTTTAAAACATTTTCCACAATCAGAGCATGAAAATGGCTTTTCACCCGTGTGAGTTCTCTGATGCACAATAAGGATTGATTCCTGTGTAAAACATTTGCCACATTCTGAACATGGAAATGGCTTTTCACCTGTGTGAATTCTCTGATGTTTAATATAACTTGATTTCAGTCTAAAACATTTCCCACACTCAGAACATGGAAATGGCTTTTCACCTGTGTGAAGTCTCTGATGATGAATGAGACCTGATCTCTGTTTAAAACATTTCCCACAATCAGAGCATGAAAATGGCTTTTCACCTGTGTGAATTCTCTGATGAATAACAAGGATTGATTTCTGTGTAAAACATTTCCCACATTCAGAACATGGAAATGGCTTCCCCTCAATGTGTGTTCTCTGATGTTTTTCAAGACTTGCTTTCTGCGTAAAACATTTCCCACACTCAGTACATGGAAATGGCTTCTCACCTGCATGAAGTCTCTGATGGTAAACAAGATTTGTTTCCTGTGTAAAGCATTTTCCACAATCAAAACATTTAAATGGTTTCTCACCTGTGTGAACTCTCTGATGTTTAACAAAATCAGATTTTTGTGCAAAACATTTCCCACACTCTGAACATGGAAATGGCTTCTCGCCTGTGTGAATTCTCAGATGTGTTTTAAGTTTTGATTTGTGTTTAAAACATTTCCCACACTCTGAACATGCAAAAGGTTTCTCAACTATATGTTTTTTTTGATGTTCAAGCTGTGGCTGCTGAAGAAACAATGTGGTGCATTTAGAGCATGACATCTTTTTCTCTCCTGCATGAATACTTGATTTCTGTGTAAAATGTGTTCCACATTCAGAACAGATAAATGTTTTTTCTCCTGTGTGAACTCTTTGATGTATAACAAGACCTGATCTCTGTGTAAAACATTTACCGCACTCTGAACATGAAAATGGCTTTTCACCTGTGTGAATTCTCTGGTGCTCAGCAAGAATTGATTTACGTGTAAAACATTTCCCACATTCAGAACATGAAAATGGCTTCTCACCTGTGTGAGTTCTCTGATGTCTTATAAGCGCTGCATTCTGGGTAAAACACTTGTCACATTCAAAGCATGGATATATTTTACCACCTGTGCTGACTGGACTATTTGTAACAATATCTGAATTACCTGATGAATGTTCCTCATGTATAGAGTTAAATGACAATTCTGTACTGCAAATTACTGGATGTTTATTTAGAGAAATGAGGTTTCCTCCTGCAGAATCTTCTATTTTAGAATCTGGAGATAAAATAAGACTTCTCTCTGAGGCATTCCTGCTGTCTTGTCCATCTGTTAGGAATAAATGTATGGAAATTGCATTTTTTTTATTACAATTAATTTTCTTATTGAAATATCGACTCTAGAATAGTATATATAAAACCGATGGCAATGGGTATGTACATATAATATCAATTCCTTTCTCAAGGGCTAACTTTACATCTTGTAAAATTAACAGACAAAATTATTACGTACAGGAAATGATAAAAATTGAAAGCAAAAAGAAGTACAGAAATGCAGCCAATCATAAAGAGAGTATTTGTCCAGAAGGAATCATTGGTTCAGAGGACAGAAGACTAATGAGGATAAAAATATGGGAGAGGGTAGTATAATATATATTTTTTTTACAAGGATAAGAATATGGATATGACAGACATTCCATACTGTAACTTCAAGATGCTTAAAGTTGCAATGTACTAACAGCTGGTTATCAGCACTGAAGAGCTGGGGCCTTGGGTTTTATTCCAACCCCGGCATCTGTTTATGTTCTCCCCCTGCTCGTGGAAGTGTCCTACCATGTTCTAAAGACATACCATTATGTTAATGGGGTCTTGTATGTGCATTTGTGTTCTTGCTATAGGAAATTAGATTGGTCAGGAGAGATATCCCTGAATACAGCTGATATATAGTGTCACTAAATATGTTTAGTAACACTATATATCAGCCCTGTCACAGCCTCACTGCTAAGCACCTCCTTATTTTTCCAATCAGATGCCACATAACATATAAAGTATGAACTGGTGTATACGTATGGTGGTGCTGTGTGTATTGAAGTAATAGTTTCAATTAAGGGGAGGAGTGGGGAGATGTTCAGCATTGAGATGACATCTTTTTGGAAGCCGCTGTTGGTAATGGCAGAGGAGACTTTGGGGTATATTTACTAAACTGCGGGTATGAAAAGGTGGAGATAACAACCAATCAGATTCTAGCTGTCATTTTGTAAAATGTACTAAATAAATGATAACTAGAATCTGATTGGTTGCTGCAGGAAACATCTCAACTTTTCAAACCTGCAGTTTAGTAAATATACCCCTTAGAGTACCAATCGGACCATGATGTGCCAACCACGTCTTGTCCATTTGCACAAGGAGGATCATGAGTACTGTTATGTGCGACAGTGCAAATTAATTAGTACATAGGATCTCTTTCCTTTGGTTGGTGACTGGATCACTAAGGTGAGTCAGGATCTGAGAATAAAGATCAGACTGAAGCCCCCTGTACGGAGATGTATGAGAAACACCAGAGTGCGAATGTGGGGAGGAGACTGGTCAGATCTCTTGGCTGGTAGCACAATGACATGATGTGAGGAGAGCAGGAGTCTAATAGGGGCTGATGGCTCCTGACTCCCCCACTGGGCAGATACTTTTTCCTCATTCGTTTGTATAGACAGAGGAAAGTGTAGAATAAGAGATTGTAGTGACTGAACAAGGAGAATATGTCACTCTTTTCTGTATTACATTAAAGTGTTTATTACTCACCTGAGCTGATATCTGTAGGAATTTCCTCCTCCTTAATTGTCACAAGTATCTCCTCATCCTCATCTTTTATCTCTTCTTTAATGATAATTTTAAAATCACTGTGATGTTCACCCTAAATATTAAAAACAACAACATTAACAATCGCTGTAAAACATATAGGGAGTAGATAATAGTAGAGCATTACTGTACAGATAAAGATGTACCGATCTCACTAGAATCCCTGGCTTAAGCTGGGTACACACTACAGAAAATTTTTCACAATTAAATATCTGTAAAGATTTTACCAATGGTTGAAAATCCCGATGAGCATGCAGATTGATGTGTACACAACTACACGATTTACCTTCAGATCTGTGCTCTTCATCTGTCATAACCATCTGCTGAAAAGATCATGACACTGTAAACTCCATAGAGATCTGCCTACACTACTGATCGTGAGTGTGTACACACTGTAGAATTTGCCCGACATTGCTCCATCGTTGATCGTGATTTTTAGACAGTTTATAAAATCAAACGACATGATGTGCTTTGGTACAATAAAAAATGATCATGGGAGCGTACACAGTAGTGTGATTTCGGACTTAATAGCCGTTTATCGTGTGATTGGCACGATAATTGGGTGAAAAACCTGTAGTGTGTACCCAGCTTTACACCTGTGCAAACAACATCTAAATAAAAGCAGGATATAATTATATATATTCAAGGAACATTCCGCTAAGCAGAGGTTCTCGGATAATAAGCAATGATTCTATCATGAAAAGATAAGGGAAAGATAAGAAACCCCCATTGAAGGAAGTGCTTGCAAGATATAGAATGGTTAGGGGTGAATTCTTGTATTATGGGCAAGTTCAAAGTTCTATTGATTTTACTTGAAAACAAACGCTAGGTATAGTAGACAAAGCAGATATAAATACATGACATAATAACTTTACAATAGGTAAAGTGAGAATTTCACATTTATTTGAGTTTTCAAACCAAACCGACTACTAAAGGCTTATCCTTCAGTTTAATACCCATCACCTACACAGTACTGTTAACATGGGTAACGAATGCTGACATATAGGTAAATAAGTTGAACAGGAACAAGTATTTATTTACTATATTAGTCAACAGAATAGCTATGGAACTTTTATGAATATATCACAATTACAGTGTATTTACTGTGTTACAACCTACAGGGGTAAAATAACAAAGATATGACATATTATAAGCCAACTCTCTGTGTACTGCGCATAATCCAAATTCTTTGGTTTATAGCTCTTATAGCGACAAGTCAGCTGACTGGTACAGGCAATACCCTGCTTTCGGTGGGCACACACCTATGCAAAACCAGCAGAGATTTGGGGGTCAGGATGACATCGTTGCAAACCTCCAATCCTTCTAGATGACTGTTGCTCCTGGACAGTCCATTGGGAGCCATATTTCCTAGCCGGTCCTTTCTGACATCCCTCGCTTCTACAGGCACCACTCTTTTTCCCAGGTAGTGGGTGCAGGGTGGAGGTATTCTTGTCTGCTGCCCCAGTTCATAAGTATTATGTTCCGGTGTTGGTTAAGTTGATGCCCCTTCTTAAGACCCCTATGCTAATGATGGTTCCCCAAAGTCATGAGGTAGGGGGCATGCAGAATAGACAACCTTGTAAATGAAAGGAAGCTAACCTATGAATGTCTTTTTAATTTGTTTCTGGGCCATAGTGCCTGGCCAATGTGGCATGTAGTCTTGATGCATGTAATGGCGAGGGTCAGTGGTTTACAGACTTGACGCTGACAGTCCTTATAGGGTCCAGTTGACCCAGGGTGGCTATGGTTCTTTAAGATATGTACAACATTGCAAGCTAAATTTTACAGTTATAACCAGTGGTCGAAGTGGGATATTAAGGAATTAATTGGGAAAATGAAGTGAAAGGCTAAGGACTTGGGAAGATTTAGGGATTTTGATAGTGTTAATTTTAGATGCTTTTTAACACTCCGGACACTATCTGAGACAAACTAAAATCATGTACATAAAATAATTATCTCTGTTCTAACCCCCTATAACTACCAGCTAGGTAAGAACAATAACTATTAATGACAGGTAGGTACTCTTCTCCCTATAACATTCAGACAGGTATAATGACAGGTAAAAGCTTTCCGTTTAGTCACATGATACAAGTATAATGACAGGAGAGTCTATCCCCTTAGTTTCCTACAATGCTTGTGCTCTCCTGTAGTCCTCACTGTGTGCTTCTGTGGCTCAGTCTTCTGCTTTGCCGAATCATACTACTAAAGTGAAAGCCTAGACTCAGAGGCTCAATGGAAGAGGAGAGAAGTAGTGCCGGTATTTCGTACATACTGCCCCACTTTGAGCACTGGTTATAACTTATTCATTCCCACATGGCTTTACTTAAGAAACACAGGGAAAGTACCATCCACATTCATCCCTACAAGAGGGGGTCTACAGGTGGGCCTAACCTTTATTACTTGTGCATGGTACCCCACTCTCGTCTCGTTATCAATATAACCGTAATTCCCAGCTACTCGTGTCTGAGAGTCTCCCTTGGTTTTACAGGCACTTTAGTCCAGCTCCTGTTTTCACTGTAGTGGGTTCTGTGTGACAGGCAGAGCCAGTCTTATCTGTTGCCCCCTCATCTTCCAGGCTTAGCCTCTCTAGTGTCAACATGATGGGTAACCATATGGGTGCATCTAGATCTGGTCCTGCTGTATCAATCGCCACTGTGTATTTAGTTTCACCATGTCTATAGGTGACAGTGTATGGTTCAGCCCAGGTTGCTGTCAGCTTATTCTTGTGAGCTGGGACCAGTACCAGAAACCTTTTGCCCTATGTGTAATATCCTGACCCAAGAGTGAGGGTCTTATCCCTGTTTCTGTCTATCTTTGACTCCCTAGGAATAGAAGCAGTTTACCTCCATCAAGCTTCACAATTGCTCACACAGCTTCTAAACATATACGATTACGGGTTCTTCGGTGCAACTAAAATTTCTTCCAACCTCACTCTTACTAGGTTTAGCAGTCCACTGACCCTCTGCTCATATTGCAACTCCAATGGGGAGAAACCTGTGAATTTCTGAGGTACATCTTTGTCTCCCCCTCCGAGAGGACATAAGTGCATAGTAAATGCTTGAGGGTACAAGTGAATGGCTAAAAGTGTCCATTCTGTTGGTGGTAAGGGGCGGTGCAAAGGAGTTGTACCTCAAATTTCTCTAAAAGGGTCTGCATCAGCTCCCCTTGAAACTGTAACCTTTAAGCAGAGACAACTTCTTGGGGAAATCTTATCATTAGAGCTTGTGCTACATGTTCAGCAGTGAAATGTATGTCTGGGCTACGGCATCAGGGTAAGGGTTTAAAATCTAGCAGGGTGAGGATTAATGTTTTCCATTTATGGCTAGACTTGTGCAGTAGTCCAACTATGTCCACTGCTCGTTGTTGAAATGGCTTGGATAGGCATAGTTTGAAATAGCATTTTGTACATGAGGTCCCTGGTTCTCTGGCATATATTGGAGGCATCCCAGAAGTGTCTCACATAGTGGGTTATTCCTGATGAGAAAAGACTAAGCTGGAGGCTAGTGCTAATCTTCTTGATAGTTAAGTGGCCAGCTATGTGGATGTCATGGACAAGAGCTAATAACAGGGCCAGATACTGTCTTTGGACAATCAGACGTCTTTCGGAAGGTCTGGCTGGTCTGCCACCCTGAGATTTGCTAAGCAGAATTGGTTGGTTGGGCTGCCCTAATATCTGTCCAATCCACTTCCACCAAGTCTACCTCTAAGTCAGTCACATTGCAAGGATAGCGACTCAACACTGGGGGTTCAGTATCTAGTGCTGGGACTGCAGGCTGGTGCTGTAGCTGGAGGGCTAGTGGTCTCCTGTCATATTTGGCGGTCCTATGGGTACTGCACTTTATTCATGATCCCGTTCCCACAATAGTGGGTTTCAGGGGGGGAAGCCAATCTTGTCTGCAGCTCCCAAGGATGGCCTTATATTTAAGAATTAGTTGAAGGACTCAGTCTCTGCCCCTTGATCTCAAGGACCCTTGTGGATAATGGTTTCCCAAATTCTAGAGATAAGGGAGCACACACAATGAACACCAACTTTGTAATCCAAAGGAGCATAACCCATGAATGTCTTCTTTATTTTATCAGGAGCTTGGACCTTACCTTCATTTTTGGCCCAAAGTAACCGGACGAAGTAGCATGTAATCCAGTACCACCTATTGCAGGGGGTCAATAGCGCAGGTGAGTGCCACTGATAGTTCTTAATGGGACCAGTAGACCCAGGGTGGCTATGTCTCTTTTATGACATGTATACCATGTCAAGTCTCATTCTACAGTGATAACAAATTTATTCTTACATAGCTTTAAAAAACACAGGGTAAGTACCATACTGTATACTTCCTGACAAGAGGTAGTGCCAGGGGGGCTTTTGCTTGGTACCCCACTCTCATCACATAAGGTCCATTTTACATATACAACCCGTTTTCTAACAGTTTGCTGTATACACTCACTAGTAGAGCACTTCCCTCTGCTGCAGCTTCTAAAATCTTAGAGGACTGTCTGTCCTCTGCCAGCTACCCCACCCACATCACAAACTCAAATTCGATAAAGACAACAAGATGACATAGCAGAGGGAGCCGGCATTAGACACATCCTGCAGCCTGCTTGCTGAGAAGGGCAAAACTGTAGGAAAGTTAAAGGCTTTATACAAAGTACTAGGAAGTTTAAATTGAAAATTATTATAGATAAAAGTTTGCGAAACAGACCCTTAGCCTTTAAAGGACATGTCCACTTTTGTGGGTTATTTTACTCCATTAATTACACCTATTGGCCTTTTTGTGAATACAAGTCCCTGCCTCTCTGTTTTAGATAATTAATATTCTACCCCATGTCATGTCATCATTGGTGAATAGCCTTTCACACTGGGAATTTTAAAATCATTGGGCCAAATGGATACATGCTTGTACTCTATATAGATAGTAAAGTAAATAATGCAACTACCTGATAGTCCTGTGAGATACTGTGATTTTCCTCCGTATGATCCTGTGAATAAAGAGGACTTGGATACCTCTCAGGGGTAGTTCTGTTACTGGATCCTTCTGTAAGAAACACACACAGTAACTGAATAAAAAAGGCAAAATGCTTCATTGCCACAAGGGGAGTTACATATGATAAAGAGAGCAGGTTTATATATAGCAACAAGAGAATAAAACAGGGAAATAAAACAAAGAAAAACAACTTAAAACAGGTCAAATTAGTGCAGAACATGACTAACAAGATCACCTAATAAAAGGGACACTAATGTAAACAGAATTACTCACCCCAAAAGGTTGAGAACAGATGTTCACCAAGAGTAAAGGTGAGCAAGACCAAATGGTCTCAGATACCAGCTGATAATTTGAAGTACTGAAAAAACCTGACCTTCTGGATAGAGAAACAGGGATATTGCTGCATCTAGACACATCCCGAGATTGACTGATAGAAACAAATCACCTTGTTCTTGAACCCAACACTGACGAAAAAGGGTCACATAGAGATCATGAAGACATGATCCAGACAAAGCTCTTAAAGATCATAGTCTTGCTGACCATCTTTGGGCATTGCCTACTGCTTCAGGAAAGACACAGAGAGCAAAGGGAAGACGGAAATCTCTATGCCGGAAAAATGGGATTTATCAAAAGGGGTGGAGTACGCCCAAGTACAATGTAGTTTACAAAGCCTTCTACATTGTACATGGGCGCATACTTACATTAACATACTTACAACATTAACATACTTACAAGCAGTGGATCTATCAGTCCTCTCAGCACTGATATAATTCTTAGCACCAGAGGGATGTCATTACAACCAATATTGACAGTTTAAACAGCCTAAAATGTATTGGAACACCCGAGTCTGTCGCTGTTTGAATCCCGGCCTCTGTTCCCAATACTGAGAACAGCAGAAGTGAGGAACACACTCCTCATCAAGGAGGATGTAATATGCTTATGTCTGATACTGGTCCAAACAACATTTGTTTGGACTATAATTTAACACCATATTGGGATAAATATTTTGAAGCAGGAGCACTGACAGGTTGGGTTTGGCAATGAAATGTCGGGAGCGCAATGGTGTAACCTGTTACTGGGGGAACACTACCCTAAAAGAGGCGAGAGGCTCATTACTGATCCTTATGTGTCTCTCAAGATTCCAAGAAGGTAAAGGACGGGAGGTGTAGAGACCTATTATAGCCAGAAGGTCGGTCAACTGGGCCTCTCACACAGAGAAGAAACTGACTCAAAATCTAACAGAACTGACAACGGCCGGAAGATATAACTTGGTACAAAGGAAAACTGGTAAGGAATAGTCCCACTACAAAGAAGGCCACCGTTACAAAACTAGCAGGCCAAAAATCAAGCCACCAGGTCCCACATGATTGTGCAACGAGAGTGACACATATCTGTGCAAGGTCTATGCAGGTAAGAGATCTCTAGTGGAGACAAAGCTTCCTTTAGAAATGCCCCAACTGTGGAAGCTGCAGTGGGAAGCTCAGTCCTGAGAAGGATCAAGGTGACAGTCTGCCCAGCCTAAAGGGTCCATTTCATTCATGAGATAGCCTGGTTCTGATGGTCTCCTTAAATGTCGCCGATCATACAAACAATTCAGGAGGCACTTGATGTCTACAAGACGGGCCAAAAAAGTAGGAGGACGAGTAACCAATCTTTAATTTTGCAAGATGAAGGAAGAAGGTTCCCATCTAGTCTCCCACTGGGTGACAATGTACTCTGCAAGAACATCTGGATAGAAGTTTCTCTGTGGCAGCAGGCCTCAGAGCAATACAGAGACCGTGGAAGGTACAACAGCTCCAAACCTGTGATCACATCACCTGCATGAACCGGGCACAAAAGATAAGGGGCAAAATGTGGCATCCCTGAGCACCACTGCCTACAAAGATTCATTGCTGGCATAGGTGCCACCCTATTTAGGAAACACAACTGGCTTCAGGAACACCAGTGGAACAGTAGGTTTCTCTGAGTAAATACAAATGGTGGAGGAATGGAAAGCAGGATATTGCTAAAAAGGTGAAATAAGTACAAAAGGAAGGATTCACTCTGTGCAGAGAAACAGAAGAATCAGCAGCAAACAGGAGACAAGGCTAAAGCCAACAGCTCTACACAAAGGCTACTGAGAAACCAACTGGGACGTCCGTGCTGACGGAAGAGCCTTTTATTCTTCAGAAGCGCCCAGTCTCCTGAGGGTGGCACAATTCCATGTGCTATTCTGAGACCACAGGTTTTTTTTCTCAAATTATTTTTTTTATGAGCAAGATGCACAAATATCAACAATGACTCTCTTCTCCTGGTAGTCAACGTTGGACTCACCTGTACTTGTATCTGTAGGGATTCCTTCCTCCTTACATGACTGCTCACCCATCAAATACATTTCCTCTTCTTCTATATCTTCTACTTTAATATCAATTAGGTTGTCACTCTAAATAACCCACAAAACAATAAAATATTATTGAATAATGTCTGATTTAATGACTTAACAGTAAAGAATATCAGTGTTTAGGAAACACACAGCTTATCTATAGTGTAGAGTCACATCTGTATTTTGTGAGACCCTCATTTCCATATACCTCGGAATCCTCGGTACAATCCTGTGAATAAAGAGGACGAGGACATCCCTCTGGGGTATCTCTGTTACTGGATCCATCTGTAGGACACACACAGTGACTGAATACAGTGTTATATGTGATTATCAGATGATGTGTATCTAGGTGGTCCTCATCACTGCACTCTACGTTACAATAAATTAAAACCTCCTCTTACCCAGTGATGTGAGGGGCTGGTGATTCTCCATCATCACGTCCTTGTACAGACCCTTGTGTCCTTCTAAATACTCCCACTCCTCCATGGAGAAATAGACAGTGACATCATCACACCTTATAGGAACCTGACACACACAATGATACAGTCATGATAAAATGGAATCAGTTAGTGGCAGAAAATTGGTTAAATCTTTATTGGGCATCCTATAACACAATACCCATCCGCTGGTGAACGAGGTACGCAAAAAGATTATAGTGAATGCAATCTGGCTATTGGTAGTGCACACAATCCTGAATATAATATGAAATAATTTTCTATATGAATAAAAATAATGCCCCTGAAAACATCAAAGAATCTTACACCAGTAACAATAATCAAAGCCAGTAAATAACTGTATAAGAGCATTCTGTTCCTGTCCTCCCCCACAGCTCTATACAACGTGTCATCCCTCTGCCTATTGGTGCGGGCATTCATGCCCCAGCACATGAGCAATTGGCATGTGCTCTGGTGCATGCGTATTAGTACCACCGGTGCCAGTGTGTCATGTGTGCGATGATGTCATCATACGCACATTAGCGCACAATATTCTGGGAGCGCTGAACTAGGCTGTATAATCCTGGCTCCATGGTCTCTCTCTCTGGGCGGCACGGTGGCTTAGTGGTTAGCACTTCTGCCTCACAGCACTGGGGTCATGAGTTCAATTGCCGACCATGGCCTTATCTGTGTGGAGTTTGTATGTTCTACCCGTGTTTGTGTGGGTTTCCTCCAAGTGCTCCGGTTTCCTCCCACACTCTGATAGGTTAATTTGCCGGTATTAAATTGCCCTTAGTGTCTCTCTCTCTCTTTGTGTGTGTATGTTAAGGAATTTAGATTGTAAGCTCCAATGGGGCATGGACTGATGTGAGTGAGTTCTCTGTACAGCGCTGCGGAATTAGTGGCGCTATATAAATAGAGATGATGAAGCAACAAACAAGTATATTCTGCCCCCCACACCCCCATCACCTACACCATGGAATATATATACAAGGTAGGGAAGGATGGAGGATAGCACAAGGCATGGGAAACTAAGATCACACAAGGAATGGCAACGAGAAACAGGCAAGGGACACACACAATGGACATAGGAAGTAACACAGAATACACTCCACCAACAAGCAAGTGGGAAACAATGGGTACAAGTAAGAGACACAAGGTACACAGTAACCAGAAAACACATAAAAGACATAAATAAAGACACTAAAGTAAGCATGCACACAAAGATATTACACATAGGAGAAAGAAAAACTAGTAAAAGCAGTAAAGAGAACATACATAACAAGGTTAGTAACAAATATTAGTAATTAAAGTGAATAAAGTTACTTACAGTTCAGCGCACATGTATAAACAGACACAGAGGTCAGCAGGAAGCTATGGTATTGTATTTTATTATCGATGTTGAAATGTTTCACATTATGTGTACTGTGTGTACATTTTATGTAGCTTTTGCTATTGAAGAAATATATTACAATATATATATTGTAACTGAGAAATGTGTTTTTGCTAAGCTGACGCCATCTTGTTGCCTTATAGCCATTTTGTTCTGTTATAGCTTAAAGACAGATTAGATGCACCTATTTTGTAGGAGTAATTCATTATTTGCAAGGCTATGTTTATAAACTTGGACATAGCAGACAGGAGATAAGCCAACCCCCCCTGAGGAGTATTCCTGTGTGATAATGAGAGAATGTAGTAACATCTGTGTAAAGGGAGCATGAGTGGTTAAAACCTTTTGGGGCATAGTTTTCTGTAATATGTGATTTTTGCTATATAGATAGGGACTTGTAACTAATAAAGCAGAGTTTATTGTACACTCAAACCATGCAGTGTATTTAATTCTCTCCAGCTAAAGAGCTCATAACTGATAAACTGACACTTACAGGTGAACAATCTGATTTAGATTCGACATAACATTATATTGTGGGAGTAATAGGCATATACATCTGCAATGTGATTATGGGTTGGTTATCTATAGTATGGTGTGAAGTAGTCTTGATAAAAGGACTCTAGTGGGGTTATTCTACTAGGATGTATAAACGGACTATTAGACAGACCAACGCTCACCCACGTTGACGGAACATCTATACTCAGTACAAACCCAATGGTGTCTGTGATACCCCAGTTATTTGATGCATACGCGCAGTCCCCTAAAGACAGAAGCACTGTGGGATCACTGTAACATACACTCTGATAGAGTGTATCTAACATATGGCTCTAGTTTGCACACTTAACCCCTAAAAAATGTCATAGATCCACGGGTTTAACTCTCTCCCTGGTGCGTTCTTCCATATGAGGTAGAGAGCTGGTTACGATTAATGTGAGGATTTCCTCTCAAGCCTAAGGACAACTTAAACCCAAATTTAAAGTGTATATATGAACCATGAAATTAAAACATATTGTTCTGTGTTACCCTGACATTCCGCTGTAGCCCTATATAAAAAGTAAAATGTCTACTTCCCACTCCGTTACAGACACCTAAAACTCCTCCCACATTTACACTGTGACATCACTGGTCCTGCCCCTACGTATGAATTAACCAATTGACAAAGTCCATTTCTGCGCAGCAAGACTGCTAAGCTGTCACTCAATCTCTGTCTGCTGCCGAGAAAGAGAAGGGTTGTGTCATATTTCGTTTAGGTATAAACACTCCAGTTATTTCTTGTATTTTGTGATAGGAACCTGACATCACTGCTCTGCACTGTTTGGAGAACTCTGCTCCTTACACTACCTAAATCTCAGCCTGTGGCTTCCTACTGACCTCCATTCCCCTCCTTACATCAAGACGCTGCTCCTGTCACATTCGCTCCTGCCCTCACTTACACAATTTTATAAGTAGACAGTTTTTTATCTCTCACATGACCAGCACACCATCTCCTGACACACTCCATAAATTCTGATACATTTTGTCTTATTAACCCCACTTCAATACTGATCAGATGGTGACCATTGGATTTTAAAAGTAAGCACCTTAAACTAAGCATTGCTATTAGGGTGTCTAGAACAGTCTGGGAGATGTATATGAGTCCAAAATGTATACACTACATTTCCAAAAGTATGTGGTTACCCAAACATCATATCCATATATTGCTTGTTGAACATCTCATAGCAAAACCATGGACAATAATATGGAGTTGCTGCTATAACAGCTTACACCCTTCCGGTAACGTTCTCCACTAGTTGGAACATGGCTGCGTAGGTTCGTATACATTCAGCCAAAAGAGCATTAGTGAGGTCAGGTACTGATGTTGGGCAATAAGGCCTGGCTCAGAGCGTTCCAATTCACCCCAAAGTTGTTTGATGGGGTTGAGGTCAGGGCTCTGTGCAAGCCGGTCAAATTCTTTCACACCAAACTTGAGAAACTATATTTTGTGCACAGGGGCATTGTCATGCTGAAATAGAAAAGGGCCTTCCTCGAGCTGCTGCCACAAGGATGAAACAAACAATTCTCTACAATGTCACTGTATACTGTAGCAATAAGATTTCCCTTCACTAGAACTAAGGGGTCCAGTCAAACTATGAATAACAGTCCCAGACAATTATTTCAAACTTTACAGTCGGCAGTACGCATTCGAGTAGGAATCGTTCTCCTGGTATCTGCCAAACCCAGATTCGTCCGTCAGAATGCCAGATGGAGAAGCGTGACTCATTACTCTAGAGAATGTGTCAATATTTCATGATTGTACGGCCCGAATCTCAGTTTAAGTGAAACAGAAACATTCACTTTCAACAAAAAATGCCAAAACTGCTTTAGGGTTTATTCCAGTAAACTACAAACCCTACATATACTACTGCCTCACCTGGTCTCAAAGCACCACACTCCACAAGTCATATTTACCGAATTTTAATCATATGTATTTTTTTGCATTTGAAATACTCTTCTACAATTAATATTAACTTACTAAACCCAGACAATAGATGCTAAGAATTTAATCTAACGTACAGACAACTTGGGGACAAACCTTTAAAAGCTGGAAATTATGATGAAATGACAACTATTTATGTATTAAACAGATTTTCCATCATATTTCAGCTGACACTTGTGGGAACCTCCTGATACATTAAATTGTATACCTAATGCATTGCACAGAGCAACTTCCATTAATGAACATTATTATTAGGCTAAACATATACAGGCTCCACATTGACAGCATATGCCTAGCCCCTGCCTCCACTTGTTATGTCTGCTGCATTGCTAAGATACAGCAGTGATGTTTTCCAGGACAATGTACTCTACTCCATCTGTATGATAACAAAAACACAGACAGGACACCAGAGCTTGCTCCATCTGTTTATACTGTGTGAGTAAATAAGGAGACACAGACACAAGGCACGGGATTCTGCTCCATATGTATTATGTGTATGGGGACCCAACAAGACACATATAGGACACCACATTCTGCTCCATCTGTATTATATGGTGTATGAAGAAATAACAAGACACAGACAGGACACCAGAGTCTGCTCCATCTGTATTATACTGTGTATGGGGAAATAACAAGACACAGACAGGACACCACAGTCTGCTCCATCTGTATTATACTGTATATGGGGAAATAACAAGACACATTTAGGACACCACAGTCTGCTCCATCTGTATTATACGGTGTATGGGGAAATAACAAGACACAGACAGGACACCACAGTCTGCTCCATCTGTATTATACTGTGTATGGGGAAATAACAAGTCACAGACAGGACACCACAGTATGCTCCATCTGTATTATACTGTGTATGGGGGAATAACAAGACACAGACAGGACACCAGAGTCTGCTCCATCTGTATTATACTGTGTATGAGGAAATAACAAGACACAGACAGGAAACCATGGTCTGCTCCATCTGTATTATACTGTGTATGGGGAAATAACAAGACACAGACAGGACACCACAGTCTGCTCCATCTGTATTATACTGTGTATGAGGAAATAACAAGACACAGACAGGACACCACAGTCTGCTCCATCTGTATTATACTGTGTATGGGGGAATAACAAGACACAGACAGGACACCACAGTCTGCTCCATCTGTATTACACTGTGTATGGGGAAATAACAAGACACAGACAGGACACCACAGTCTGCTCCACCTGTATTATACTGTGTATGGGGAAATAACAAGACACAGACAGGACACCACAGTCTGCTCCATCTGTATTATACTGTATATGGGGAAATAACAAGACACAGTCAGGACACCACAGTCTGCTCCATCTGTATTATACGGTGTATGGGGAAATAACAAGACACAGACAGGACACCACAGTCTGCTCCATCTGTATTATACTGTGTATGGGGAAATAACAAGTCACAGACAGGACACCACAATCTGCTCCATCTGTATTATACTGTGTATGGGGGAATAACAAGACACAGACAGGACACCAGAGTCTGCTCCATCTGTATTATACTGTGTATGAGGAAATAACAAGACACAGACAGGAAACCATGGTCTGCTCCATCTGTATTATACTGTGTATGGGGAAATAACAAGACACAGACAGGACACCACAGTCTGCTCCATCTGTATTATACTGGGTATGGGGAAATAACAAGACACAGACAGGACACCACAATCTGCTCCATCTGTATTATACTGTGTATGGGGAAATAACAAGACACAGACAGGACACCACAGTCTGCTCCATCTGTATTATACTGTGTATGGGGGAATAACAAGACACAGACAGGGCACCACAGTCTGCTCCATCTGTATTACACTGTGTATGGGGAAATAACAAGACACAGACAGGACACCACAGTCTGCTCCACCTGTAATATACTGTGTATGGGGAAATAACAAGACACAGACATGACACCAGTCTGCTCCATCTGTATTACACTGTGTATGGGGAAATAACAAGACACAGACAGGACACCACAGTCTGCTCCATCTGTATTATACTGTGTATGGGGGAATAACAAGACACAGACAGGACACCACAGTCTGCTCCATCTGTATTATACTGTGTATGGGGGAATAACAAGACACAGACAGGACACCACAGTCTGCTCCATCTGTATTATACTGTGTATGGGGAAATAACAAGACACAGACAGGACACCACAGTCTGCTCCATCTGTATTATACTGTGTATGGGGAAATAACAAGACACAGACAGGACACCACAGTCTGCTCCACCTGTATTATACTGTGTATGGGGAAATAACAAGACACAGACAGGACACCACAGTCTGCTCCATCTGTATTATACTGTGTATGGGGAAATAACAAGACACAGATAGGACACCAGAGTCTGCTCCATCTGTATTATACTGGGTATGGGGAAATAACAAGACACAGACAGGACACCACAGTCTGCTCCATCTGTATTATACTGTGTATGGGGAAATAACAAGACACAGACAGGACACCACAGTCTGCTCCATCTGTATTATACTGTGTATGGGGAAATAACAAGACACAGACAGGACACCACAGTCTGCTCCACCTGTATTATACTGTGTATGGGGAAATAACAAGACACAGACAGGACACCACAGTCTGCTCCATCTGTATTATACTGTGTATGGGGAAATAACAAGACACAGACAGGACACCACAGTCTGCTCCATCTGTATTATACAGACATATAATAACACATATAATATATAAGATACTTACAGATAATACCCGGATTCTCTTCAGCGAAAGGACCTTCTGACGTCACCCGGTCATGTGACCGCTGCAGTCACGTGGTACAGAGGGGAGGCTGCAGCTGCTGAGAGCTGACAGTACTGTGGGGATCAGAGCAGCGATGTGATGGGGGCATCGGGTACAGTGTAATATATCCACTGACTGCAGATGGAGAACTTGTCTCCCTGTCAGACATACTCAGTGTGATCTGCTGTACAGACATCAATTCATCCCAGAGAAGAGTCTTACACACAGGACACAGTATATTAGATGGTTACATGGCAGCACATTGTATATTATAACAGTGTGACTGAGTATTCCCCAAGCTGCAGTGTATGTGCTATGTGTATGTCCTATGTATGTATATGTGTATGTGCTATGTGTATGTCCTATGTATGTGCTATGTGTATGTATGTGCTATGTGCTATGTGTATGTCCTATGTATGTGCTATGTGTATGTATGTGCTATGTGTATGTCCTATGTATGTGATATGTGTATGTCCTGTGTATGTGCTATGTGTATGTCCTATGTGTATGTCCTATGTATGTATATGTGTATGTGCTATGTGTATGTCCTGTGTATGTGCTATGTGTTTTCCTATGTATGTGCTATGTGTATGTGCTATGTATGTGTATGTGTATGTCCTGTGTATGTGCTATGTGTATGTATGTGCTATGTGTATGTGCTATGTGTATGTCCTGTGTATGTGCTATGTGTTTTCCTATGTATGTGCTATGTGTATGTGCTATGTATGTGTATGTGTATGTCCTGTGTATGTGCTATGTGTATGTATGTGCTATGTGTATGTGCTATGTGTTTTCCTATGTATGTGCTATGTGTATGTCCTGTGTATGTGCTATGTGTATGTCCTCTGTGTTTATAGTGCTGACACTAAATGAGATATACTTAGTAATGGACAGTGATCATCCTACTTGTGCTGTGGGAGTGGGTCCTGTCCCAACACTGGAGGGTGGGAAATTCACTTCATGGTTTCAGATTTCATTACTTTCAAAGCAATACAATAAAAGCTGGGGTAGAAAGTGCTTTCTGAGAACATTTAGGGGGTTTTGCAAAACGGTCATATATGAGCACTGCTTGTTCTTCATGATGACCAAATAGTATACATAGGTCTTGTATAATTCTCTGTGGTAACAGAACTTTTCTATTTCTTTACTTGACAGGTAACGACCAAAACCAAAAGAATGTGTATTGTGGGAAGATAACTGCTGTGAGATAAATTCACATTCTAAAAATGTGTGAATGGAGGGTTCAGGTGTAAAGGGTGTTAGTCAGTACATACATTACATTAATGATAGGTGGTAACATTAGATATCCACAGACAGACGGTCTCACATGCTTTGGAGAAATGTAAAGTACTTTGGTAACAGTCATGGTGGTTTATAAGGAAAACTTATTAGAGAAAAGAAGTAAGAAAATCTTGTCCTGAAGGCACTTAATGAATAATGTAATATCCTCCATTGTATTACATTCCATCCAAGGGGATACAGACAGACATTACATAACACAGGTTTGTCATCCACAGCCCTAATGAGCTTTCTGTGGTGACATGTTTAAGTGCCTGCAAACATAGATGTGACCTTTCCATGAAGACTCTTGACCATCCTGGTCAAAAATAATGAGGTTCCTTTTATTCATTAAAATGAAACACACAACTTATTAGAGTTTGGGGATAGACCCTACAGTATACATAGCACTAATGTCCCTGCAGCTCCTGCCATCTTTAAGAGGACAGCCGCTATGAGTCCTTGTATGGCTGTTCCCACCACTACGTCATCTTGTCAACATAATACAGTCAAGAAAGTAATTTGTGCCACTCGGTTCAACCCTGATAACATCAAGTTGGGCAGCACAGTGGCCTAGTGGTTAGCACATCTGCCTCACAGCACTGGGGTCATGAGTTCGATTCCCGACCATGGCCTTATCTGTGTGGAGTTTGTATGTTCTCCCTGTGTTTGCGTTGGTTTCCTCCGGGTGCTCCGGTTTCCTCCCACACTCCAAAAACATACTGGTAGGTTAATTGGCTGCAATCAAAAATTGACCCTAGTCTCTGTCTGTCTCCCTCTCTGTCTGTCTTTGTGTGAGTGTGTGTATATATTAGGGAATTTAGACTGTAAGCTCCAATGGGGCAGGGACTGATGTGAATGAGTTCTCTGTACAGCGCTGCGGAATTAGTGGCGCTATATAAATAAATGATGATGATGATGAAGTTAGTGTCAAGGGGCAGAGAGACCATCATAGACAAAGTACTTACTAGGTCTGAAAATGGCAGGAGAGGAAAGTACTATATACACTTTGCTAGAGGGTCTATTTAGCACATCTAATAAAAGATAAAGCAAAACAATTTCAATTCATCCAGGATTTTGGGATCCTGGATCCACTATAGTGTGAGATATGAGAAACAAACATCTGATACGCCTGATTGGTACACATAATATCTAAATATAGGCTATTTGCCTACACTATGAGGTGCCCCGCCTTTTCTTCTTTCTACATATTTAGTGTAGTATCTATAAATAATGTGGGCATATAAAAAAAATATATTTTAAAAGCACTGTGCATATCAAAAATGTTTTCGGTTGTATTTTTTAAACCATACAAGTGGCCTAGTCGTTAGCACTTTTGCCTCATAGCACTGGGGTCAAGAGTTTGATTTCCGACCATGGCCTTATCTGTGTGGAGTTTGTATGTTCTCCCCGTGTTTGCGTGGGTTTCATCCCGGTGCTCCGGTTCCCTCCCACACCCCAAAAACATACTGGTAGGTTAATTGACTGCTATCAAAAATTGACCCTAGTCTTTCCCTCTCTGTCAGTCTGTCTCCTTCTCTGTCTGTGTGTGAGTGTGTGTCTATATTGGAGATTTAGACTGTAAGCTACAATGGGGCAGGGACTGATGTGAATGAGTTCTCTGTACAGCGCTGCGGAATCAGTGGCGCTATATAAATAAATGATGATGATGATGATATACCAAAACCATTAGATAAATACAAAAAACAACCACCTAATTGAATAGGTGAATCCAAACACCACACAAGTGGATATTGATCTTCTTCCTGATTTCCCCTTTTGTAAATGCGCTTACTTGATATATAGAAAGAGCAGGCATATATACATCAATCTCACTGAAGATGTTGATAAAACTTCCATTGATTCTTTTAATAGTCCTCAAGGATATTTCCACTGCATTTCAGCCCTGCCACAAAAGGACCAGCTGACATCAGGTCAGTGATTCTCTCTGTCAGCCCAGTTTTTAGGGATCTTGGTGTTACTAATTAGAGAAGGGCACTCATATAGTTATGAATAAATAAGCCTTGAATCACTGGTTAGTGACATCCGTTCTATTAAAAACACAGATAATCTGTATAAAATATATGCTCTGTAGCAGACATATATTCATCTAAAATATAATTAAGGTACAAGGAACTCAATAGATTCATTGTTTAATTACTGATTATACAAAGGGATTAAGTGACATTCGTCAAAATTTAACACAGTTGGGAAATCAGGACAAAACAACCTGCTCATTGCAAACTTAGGGATATGTTTACTAAACTGCTGGTTTGAAAAAGTGGAGATGTTGCCTATAGCAACCAATCAGATTATAGTTGTAATTTATTTGGTACATTCTATGAAATGACAGCTAGAATCTGATTGGTTCTCCACCTTTTCAAACCCACAGTTTAGTACATATACCCCTTAGTATCCAGAAATCATAGTAACATTAGAGCCATTAGTTAAACAATGATTAAAAGTAACATACAAATTAAGTTCTCAAAAACTCATATTAAAAGTTGAAGCACTCGTTACAACAATCATTATTGAGATATAGTTGGGGGCCTTATCTCTCTTGAGGATTATAAAATTAATACAAAATATCATTAGTTCATGTTACAGAATCCTATGTGTGAATTAACAGAGAAAATTGTTGGAAATTTATGTAAATTAATATTTGTGGATTATGGTCTTAGTATCACCATTAAAGGTTACTGATTAATTAATCCCAGGCTGAATGTGATTTATTGGGGATTACCATCTACTGTTGAATAATAAATGAAAGATTGGACTATAGGAGATGGATGGCGGATTATTACTATATATGTTCAGCAGTAGTTAAATTGTGTATTTAATTTAAACATAGGAAAACCCATATTGTTGTGCTGTTTATTACCCAGATTAGATTCATGAGGTTTTTCTAAAAACACATTAACTGCTTGTATTCCAAAAGGTTTGCTTGTTATGTAATATGACTAGTAATCAACATTCCACAATATTTCATAAATTGTGGTATTTTCTGAATAGTGTAAAAATGGCATAATACTGATTTTTTAGTTAAATATGTCTTTGATGTTGACATATATTTTCTTTATGATTAGGGATTATCCAACCAACATATTGAGTGCCTCAGGGGCATTGTAAAATATTTATCACATAAGATAATTGATAAATTCATTTTGGATAAGAGGGGTTGGGGTATATGGATAAAATTAAGTAGATTTCAGTGTGTGTCTCTTTAATTTACACACTGGATGACCTGTAATGAGAAATGTCTGTCTGCTCGAAGAATCATGTTCTGGGAACTGTGTTAATATTAACAAAACCATTCGTGCAACAACTCTATAGTGAGCAGAAAACACTTCCTGCCATGTTGAAAATGAACAGTATGTTTTAATGTTCTGTTTAATAACCTATAAATAAGGGTTATTACACTAAGAGAATTTAGCTTTAGTCTGGATTTGGATGTGCCAAGACACCATCTGATCATCAGCCCTTGAGAGCTGTGAATTAATGGCTGGAGGGTTGTTTGAAGAAACCATGACATTGTGTGAGTTTGTGCTGGACAAGGTTGGAAGAAGTGTCAGAGAGGATATCCGGATACGACACCCGAGGGGTAATGATAGTGGGGCACATGGTGGTAACTGTGAGGTTAATATGGTAAAAATGGTTGGGGTTATTTCTAAGTAGTTGTCTTCTATAAAACCTTTGCAGGATCAACGTCCTGACAAGTTTGTTAAGGTTGATGAAAAAAGTCAAACTGATCAATAGGTTTCTATGGAAAAAAGTTTAATCCATTACTTAGTAGTGAAACTTGTGGTTGGTCAAAGGATATCCAGCCAAATTAGATCCCTTCATTATATTGAAGGTAAATAAGTGGATGCCTGATCAGGTTGTGGTTCCAACGCACCAAAGGATTATTTTATAGTGTGGTCAGCTGTCCAAAGAGCACAGCTGAATTATTTATGCATAAGAGGGTGCAGGGGTGTGGATTATATAACAGGAGTTGCAGTGACAATTTCCTATAGGTCGAATGCCAGGTCAGCCCTTCAGTTCTTTGTTCCTGAGGCTTAAGTATACATTGATTCAGATTGATCTTCATACAATTTTAATATTTTTACTTAACAACTATTAGGTTGTTTCTTTTTTTGAGGATGAGCAGTTGCCTCCTAATTTTTCATGACCAAACCCACCTGGGCATGGGTGACGTGTGGGTGTGAAATGTTAATCAGAACAAAACCAAGTGGCTAAACCCTTTGTCACGGGCACTAGGAGTCTTTACCCAGGGATCACCAGATGGTAGGCTTACCAGAGCAATGTAGATGGTAATAGGGTACTCTGGTAGCTGGGTGATCACGGAACATGAAATGATGACCGATGAGATGCTCAGGAAAGTCTATGACTAGCAACACTGGTAATACTGAGGTAATGATACACAAGGAACTGTATGGACAAGGACACGTGAAGGTAGTCAGTGGTCTGCGATAGCAAGTTGTACCACTGCTATAGTGAGGAGGAATGTCCAACAGAAACAAGGAGGTGATGAGAGTCAGCGGTCTGCGGGTAGCAAGTTGTACCGCTGTCTGAGTGAAGGAATGGAATCCAAGTGGAGGTATCCAGGTAGTCAGTGGTCTGCGGTAGCAAGTTGTACCACTGCTATGTGAGAGGATGCACGGGGGAAGACTGCAACACAGGATATACACAGGCACCTTATACACGATCCACAGTAATATGCACAATATAGGTATATATATATGTAAATGACTGATCAGGTCTGCAATCTAGAAAGTCTCTTGAAGTAGTCCAGCACAATGATAACACAGTCAATGATGGCAATAGACTCAGCGGATAGCAGACTCCAGAGAGAACCAAACACAGTCCAGCAAGATATGCAACACACAGCACAGTCAATGAGAAGTATGCATACCGTGGTTCAGCAGTAGCAGTCAGATGGGATTGCAGCGGTACCTGAGCGGCTGGAGGCCGACTGGATAGGAAGTCCCTGGATAGGAGAAGCAGCGGTCTAGCAGGTGCAGCGCACAGGTGAGTAGACCGACAGGGACACGAATCCACAGGAGTCAGCAACACGTGGAACTGGACTCATAGGAAACCCAGGAGAATGGAGATGATCCAGCAGAGGGTAGTAGAAGAGATACAAATCCAATGCTGACAGGAGGGTAGAGGCCAGTGAAACACGTGAAGGCGTGGAGAGTGGATCAGCAGGAGATGGACGATAGCGCTGACCACAGCGGCAGGACTCAGCGGCACACGGAGGTAACCAGTAGCAACCACAGGAACCAACAGCGATGGAAAACAGGAGTGCAGCGCAGGGCAGGAGCTGTAGATCACGAAGTGAAGCAGATGGTAATGAAAAGCGGCAGTCTCGAGGAAGGCACAGCAAAGATGAGATGAGAGTGTAGTGCACGGAGGCAGCGGATAGTAATCAGCTGGCAGTCACGATGTTGAACACAGGCGAGTTGCAAGCAGGAGACTGTAGTGCACAGAGGCAGCGGATTGTAGTCAGCTGGCAGTCACGATGTTGAACACAGGCAAGTTGCAAGCAGGAGACAGTAGTGCACGGAGGCAGCGGATAGCAATCAGCAAACAGACTTGATGAGAAGCAGGTGAGTGAGGTAAGAGCTGGAGTGCACGGAGGCAGCGGATAGCAATGAGCAAACAGTCACATTGATATAAGATAACGTTGAAGTGGTGTAGAAGACTGTAGTGCACGGAGGCAGCGGATAGGAATCAGCAAACAGTCATGATGATACAGTTGATGGTGGAAGTGGTATGGAACCACAGTAGTAGAAGTGGTTTGGAAACCACAGGAATCAGCAGCACTGAATACACAAGTAATACAGGAACACCTTCAGAGACTCATGAGGAATGAGACTCCAAGATCAGGCAACGTGGTAGTGACCACAGGTGCTTAATATAGGGAGGTTGCCTGATCTGCCAATTAAGTTAAAGGGGTATACACTGAAGTATAGAAAAGGGCTGCGCATGCGCAGACCCTCAGGAAGGTGGACGGCCACGGTTCCTAAATGTCCGGGAAGAGGCACTCACGGTCCGGTGAGTGACAGTACCCCCCCTTTTAAAGGTGGGCACAGAACGCCTGGAACCGGGCTTGTCCGGATTTTTGGAGTAAAACTTCTTCAAAAGGGCAGGAGCATTAAGATCTTCAGCTTTGATCCAAGAGCGCTCCTCAGGACCAAAGCCCTTCCAATGAACGAGGAAGTGGAGCACTCCTCGCGAAATTTTTGCATCTAGTACCTCGGTAATCTCATCAATGAAGCCCTGAAAAACAGCGGGGGCATTACATAGCCCGAAAGGCATTACCAGATATTCGTAATGCCCGTCTCTGGTGTTAAACGCCGTCTTCCATTCGTCACCGGAACGGATTCTGATTAAATTGTAAGCACCACGAAGATCCAACTTAGTAAAAATACGGGCTCCCTTGATGCGGTCAAATAGCTCAGTGATCAACGGAATGGGATACCGGTTCTTGATAGTAATGGCATTGAGTCCACGAAAATCTATACAAGGGCGTAATGATCCATCCTTCTTTTTGACAAAGAAGAACCCAGCTCCAGCGGGCGAGGTGGAAGGTCGAATGAACCCACGCTGGAGGTTCTCCCGTATATATTCAGATGTAGCTTGAGTTTCAGGTAACGAGAGTGGATAGACCCGGCCTCTGGGAGGAGTCTTGCCAGGAAGAAGATCAATCGGACAATCCCAAGAACGATGAGGAGGAAGACGTTCAGACTGAGCTTTATCAAAAACATCGGTAAATGAAGCATATTGAGGAGGGAGTCCCGGTGAAATAGCTGAAATGGAAGCTTGCTGTACCTTGAGAGGAATGACTTGGGAAAGGCAATGATGGTGACATTCAGGCCCCCAAGACGTGACTTGAGGGGTGCGCCAGTCAATCTGGGGAGAGTGACACTGAAGCCATGGAAGGCCTAGGACAATCGGACTTGTCGTAACAGGAAGAATTAAAAACGATATCTCTTCATGATGCAGAGCACCAATCTGAAGGGTTACTGGAGACGTACTCTGGGTGATGAGACCGTTGATGAGACGTGATCCATCGATAGCCGTCACAGTAATGGGAGTTTTTAAGGTAATCATTGGTAGAGACCATTGATTAACTAACGATTTGGAAATAAAATTTCCTGCTGCTCCGGAATCAATCAATGCCTGTGACTCAAAGGTCTTGGTAGCAAAGGAAATAGTCACATCAAAAGCGCAGACTTTAGATTTCATAGACGATGGAGAGGACTCCAGGGACCCTAACTTCACCTCTCCAGAACTAGTTAGGGCCTGGCATTTCCCGATCTCTTAGGGCAGGAGCTGAGGACATGAGTGGAATCAGCACAATAGATACAGAGTCTATTCTTAACTCTTCGTTTCCTCTCCTCAGAAGATAACTTGGAACGTCCAATCTCCATGGGAATCACAGCGGGTGACACTGGACGAAATTGAGGGTTAGAGCGAAAAGGTGCTTTAGCAGAAGTCGTTTTCTCAGCCTCTCTTTCACGAAATCTCATATCAACACGATGGCATAGAGAGATCAAATCTTCAAGTGACGAAGGAAGCTCTTGGGTAGTCAGTGCATCTTTAATTTTATCGGAAAGCCCCTGCCAGAAGGCGGCAACTAGGGCTTCAGTGTTCCACTGAAGTTCAGAGGCTAAGATCCTAAATTGAATGACGTACTGGCCTACAGTATGAGATCCTTGTCGCAGACGGAGGATGCTGGAAGCAGCGGAGGTCACACGACCTGGTTCATCGAACACACTTCGGAATGTAGAAATGAATTTGGCACTATCTTGTAATATTGGATCGTTCCTCTCCCACAGAGGGGAGGCCCAAGCCAGGGCTTGTCCTGAAAACAAAGAGATAAGATAGGCCACTCTGGAACGATGGGTAGAAAAATTTTGAGGTTGGAGCTCAAAATGGACTGAACATTGGTTAAGGAAACCCCTACAAGTTTTGGGGTCTCCATCGTACTTTGACGGAGTAGGCAGGTGAAGCGTGGAAGCTATAGACACCTGGGATGGCAATGGGGAAACGGAGGAAAGCACAGGAGCTTCAGTAGTAGCTGTCACAGTCTGTCCAGATGTTCCTTGGGAGATTAATGACTGATAACACTGAAGTAACAGCTGTTGGCGGGCATCCTGTTGCTCCACACGGCTAACCAGATGTTGCAGCATCTCTTTGGCGGTAGGTTCCACATCTGGGTCTGTCATGGCCTGATCTTACTGTCACGGGCACTAGGAGTCTTTACCCAGGGATCACCAGATGGTAGGCTTACCAGAGCAATGTAGATGGTAATAGGGTACTCTGGTAGCTGGGTGATCACGGAACATGAAATGATGACCGATGAGATGCTCAGGAAAGTCTATGACTAGCAACACTGGTAATACTGAGGTAATGATACACAAGGAACTGTATGGACAAGGACACGTGAAGGTAGTCAGTGGTCTGCGATAGCAAGTTGTACCACTGCTATAGTGAGGAGGAATGTCCAACAGAAACAAGGAGGTGATGAGAGTCAGCGGTCTGCGGGTAGCAAGTTGTACCGCTGTCTGAGTGAAGGAATGGAATCCAAGTGGAGGTATCCAGGTAGTCAGTGGTCTGCGGTAGCAAGTTGTACCACTGCTATGTGAGAGGATGCACGGGGGAAGACTGCAACACAGGATATACACAGGCACCTTATACACGATCCACAGTAATATGCACAATATAGGTATATATATATGTAAATGACTGATCAGGTCTGCAATCTAGAAAGTCTCTTGAAGTAGTCCAGCACAATGATAACACAGTCAATGATGGCAATAGACTCAGCGGATAGCAGACTCCAGAGAGAACCAAACACAGTCCAGCAAGATATGCAACACACAGCACAGTCAATGAGAAGTATGCATACCGTGGTTCAGCAGTAGCAGTCAGATGGGATTGCAGCGGTACCTGAGCGGCTGGAGGCCGACTGGATAGGAAGTCCCTGGATAGGAGAAGCAGCGGTCTAGCAGGTGCAGCGCACAGGTGAGTAGACCGACAGGGACACGAATCCACAGGAGTCAGCAACACGTGGAACTGGACTCATAGGAAACCCAGGAGAATGGAGATGATCCAGCAGAGGGTAGTAGAAGAGATACAAATCCAATGCTGACAGGAGGGTAGAGGCCAGTGAAACACGTGAAGGCGTGGAGAGTGGATCAGCAGGAGATGGACGATAGCGCTGACCACAGCGGCAGGACTCAGCGGCACACGGAGGTAACCAGTAGCAACCACAGGAACCAACAGCGATGGAAAACAGGAGTGCAGCGCAGGGCAGGAGCTGTAGATCACGAAGTGAAGCAGATGGTAATGAAAAGCGGCAGTCTCGAGGAAGGCACAGCAAAGATGAGATGAGAGTGTAGTGCACGGAGGCAGCGGATAGTAATCAGCTGGCAGTCACGATGTTGAACACAGGCGAGTTGCAAGCAGGAGACTGTAGTGCACAGAGGCAGCGGATTGTAGTCAGCTGGCAGTCACGATGTTGAACACAGGCAAGTTGCAAGCAGGAGACAGTAGTGCACGGAGGCAGCGGATAGCAATCAGCAAACAGACTTGATGAGAAGCAGGTGAGTGAGGTAAGAGCTGGAGTGCACGGAGGCAGCGGATAGCAATGAGCAAACAGTCACATTGATATAAGATAACGTTGAAGTGGTGTAGAAGACTGTAGTGCACGGAGGCAGCGGATAGGAATCAGCAAACAGTCATGATGATACAGTTGATGGTGGAAGTGGTATGGAACCACAGTAGTAGAAGTGGTTTGGAAACCACAGGAATCAGCAGCACTGAATACACAAGTAATACAGGAACACCTTCAGAGACTCATGAGGAATGAGACTCCAAGATCAGGCAACGTGGTAGTGACCACAGGTGCTTAATATAGGGAGGTTGCCTGATCTGCCAATTAAGTTAAAGGGGTATACACTGAAGTATAGAAAAGGGCTGCGCATGCGCAGACCCTCAGGAAGGTGGACGGCCACGGTTCCTAAATGTCCGGGAAGAGGCACTCACGGTCCGGTGAGTGACACCCTTTCAAATTATATTTTACATTCACTATTACACACCTAGTTCTCTCACCACTAAGATTTGTTTCAAGAGCTGACACTCTTAGGAGGTATTTCGTTACTCTCTGACTTATGACAAAAAAAAAATGTCACAACCTAATGACTGTAGACTGTAAGCCCCAATGGAGCAGGGACTGATGTGAGTTCTCTGTACAGCGCTGTGGAATTAGTGGTGCTATATAAATAAATGGTGATGATGATGATGAGATACTTTAAACAAAATAATCCTCTGCCATAAATGTAGCATTTATTAAAAAGAAACAAGTCTGACATGTGAATTCCTTAAGAACACAAGAACAGAACATTATTATATGGAGTTTAATATGACCAAAAAAATTCACAATGCTTATTGAATAAAAATGGTGATAACAAACTGACATTCAGAAATATAAATGCAACACAATAAAAAAAATAATAAAAAAAAAAATCTACTGCTTGGGGGAAGGCTAGGTGAACAGTTCCTCAGTAGCAGAATTACCCCCCAAAACTGACAATTTCTAACATAACTTCATTACTGTTAAACCCCCTGCTTTCTACCCAAACCTCTATTTCCTGGTGACCTCACTGCAGATATGTGGACACCACTTCTAATTAGTGTGTTTGGCCATTTCAGCAACACTCAATGCTAACAGGTGCATAAAATGATGCATACAGCCAAGCAATCTCCATAGCAAAACATCAGAGCTCAGTGACTTTCAACAGGCACTGTCATCAGATGCCACCTTTCCAACAAGTCAGTTTGTCAAATTTATTCCCTACTAGGGCTGCTCTAGTCAACTATAAGTGTTGTTTTTATGAATTGGAAACATCTAGGTGCAGCAACAACTTAGCAGCGAAGGAGTAGACCATACAACTTCACAGAACACAAAAACACTCACTACCAACCTCCAGTCTGCCTATGGAAGCCACATCAGCACAAGAACTGTTTATACAAGATCTTCATGAATTAGTTTTCCATGGCTCAGCAGCCACACTCAAGCTTCAGACCACCATGCTCAATGCCACACATGGACTGGTGTAAAGCACACCGCCATTTTGGAGCAGTGGAGATGCATTCTCTGGAGTGACGAATCATGCTTCACCATCTATTAATCAAACAAATCTGGGTTTGGCAGATCCCAGTAGATCAAAGTTTGGTGGAGGAGGAATAATGATCTAGGGTGGTTTCTCATAGCTTGGTATGTGCCCCGTGGTTCTAGAGAATTGTCTGCTTCCAACTTTGTGGCAACAGTTTGGGGAAGGCTCTTTTTTTATTGTGAAACAGGAATGCATGATGATGCACAAAGCGAGGTCCATAAAAAAAAAATTGTTTACCGATTATGGTGTGAAAGAATTTATTTGGCCTGCACAGAGTCCTTACCTTAACCCCATTCAACACCTTTAGGATAAATTGGAAGGTTGACTGCGAGTCAGGTCCTGTCACCCAACCCCAGTGCCCAACCTCACTAATGCTCTCCTGGATGAATGGATACGAATCCCCGCAGCCAGGGCCAGATTATATGGGGGGCGCTGAGCCAGGAGGCCCCCCGGCCAGAAGCAGGCTGGATTTTTTTTAAACAAAATTTTTTTACTTTTTTTTTTGATTCAGTGGGTGATGCCCACCCGCAAATGGTGGGGGGCTGGGCTGACCGATGTCACACACTGTCCAAGGAGTTCTAAGTCTCGTGAGATATAGTAATCACGAGATTTAGTAGTTCCCTGCTGAGGCAGTACCAGCAGCACATCTTAAGTATGTATGCTGGTCTGGGGGGGGTTGTTATGATGTGTCTGAGGGGGTTGTGTGTGTGATGTGTTTTGGGTAGCAGTCTGTGATGTGTCTAGGGGGTTGTGTTGTGTCAGGGGGGGTTGTAATGGGGCTGAGGGGGTTGTGATGTGGTTGGGTTGTGATGTGTCAGGGTGTTAGTACTGTGGCTGAAGGTTTTGTGATGTATCTGGGGGGTTGTAATATGGCTCTGGGAGTTGTGATGTGACTGAGGGGGTTGCGATGTGGTTGGGGGGGTTGTAATGTGGCTTTGGGCGTTGTGATATGGCTGAGGGGGCTGTGATGTGGTTACATAGTTACATACATAGTTGATGAGGTTGAAAAAAGACACCAGTCCATCAAGTTCAACCTATTTTGGATCTCCTGCGATCCTGCACTTATATTTGTAATTAATCAAGAGTAGGCAACCGCCCATCTGTTTCAATTTTGAAAATCCCCCCAGACTCAATATTGCAATCCAATTTTTAACCTATATCCACTACTATCCTTTATTTTAAATTAACGGTCGTATCCCTGGATACACCTTTCCGCTAAAAATTTGTCTAACCCTTTCTTAAACATATCTATTGAATATGCCATCACAACCTTCCCTGGCATTGAATTCCATATCTTGACTGCCCTTACTGTAAAGAACCCCTTCCTTTGCTGGTTGTGAAACTTCCTCTCCTCTAACCTTAGGGGATGACCACGTGTCCTGTGTATGGTCCTTGGGGTAAAAAGTTCCCATGAAAGCTCTCTGTATTGACCCCTAATGTATTTGTACATAGTAATCATATCTCCCCTTAGACGCCTCTTTTCTAAAGTAAACATGCCTAAACTGGCTAACCTTTCCTCATAACTTAATGATTTCATACCCTTTATCAATTTTGTCGCCCTTCTCTGAACCCTTTCTAGTTCCAAATTATCTTTTTTATAGAGTGGTGCCCAGAACTGTACTGCATATTCAAGATGAGGTCTTACCAATGATTTATACAGTGGCAAAATTACACTGTCTTCCCTTGCATCTATGCCCCTTTTTATGCATGCCAATACTTTGTTTGCCCTTGCAGCTGCTGCTTGACATTGAGCACTATTGCTAAGTCTACTGTCTACGAGCACTCCCAAATCCTTTTCCATTATAGATTCTCCCAAATTAATTCCATTTAATTTATAGATTGCGTTCTTGTTTTTGATCCCTGAATGCATAACCTTACATTTATCTGTGTTAAACCTCATATTCCATTTAGCCGCCCAATCCTCCAGTTTATTTAAGTCTCTCTGTAGAGAAGCTACATTTTGCTCTGATTTTATTACCTTACAGAGTTTAGTGTCATCTGCAAAAATAGAAACTTTACTCTCTAAACCATCACCAAGGTCATTAATAAATATATTAAAAAGGAGTGGTCCCAGCACGGAACCTTGAGGAACTCCACTTAAGACCTTTGACCAATTAGAAAATGTTCCATTTATCACAACTCTCTGTTCCCTATTCTCTAACCAGTTTTCGATCCAAGTACAAATTTAGATTTCTAGACCCAGTTCCCTTATTTTGTAAACCAACCTCTTGTGTGGCACTGTATCAAAGGCCTTTGCAAAATCTAAGTAGACCACATCTACTATCCTGCCCTGGTCTAAGTTCCCACTAACTTCCTCGTAGAAACTAATTAGATTAGTTTGACATGACCTATCCCTCACAAATCCATGTTGATTCCCACTAATAATTTTATTGCGTACCAAGTAATCCTGAATACTGTCCCTTAAAATACCTTCCAGTAGTTTCCCCACTATTGATGTCAGGCTTACAGGTCTATAATTCTCTGGTTGTGATCTCGTCCCCTTTTTAAACAACGGCACCACATCTGCTATTCGCCAATCCCTTGGTACTGAGCCAGATGAGATTGAATCTCTGAAAATTAAGAATAGCGGTCTAGCTATTTCCGAGTTTAATTCCATAAGGACCCTTGGGTGTATGCCATCTGGACCTGGAGCTTTATTTATCTTAATATTCTTCAGTCGCCTTTGGACTTCTTCCTCTGACAACCAAGTATTAATTAATGGCATGGTTTCATTTCCATTTTTATGTATTACTCCTGCCATTTGTTCCTCTCTGGTAAATACTGAAGAAAAGAACGTGTTTAATATCTCTGCTTTTTCCTTAGTATCATTTATCAATTCACCCATCTCACTTCTTAGTGGTCCTATATTATCTTTTTTAATCCTTTTGCCATTTATATACTTAAAAAACTTTTTGGGGTTTGTCTTACTTTCTTTTGCAACGTGCCTTTCATTTTCTAATTTAGCCAATCTAATTTCCTTTTTGCATGTTTTATTACATTCCTTGTACCTATGGAAGGACTCCTCTGACCCTTCAGACTTAAACAATTTAAATGCACGCTTCTTCCTTTGCATTTCTTCCCTTACCTTTTTATTTAGCCACATTGGTTTAGACTTAATTCTTTTACATTTATTTCCTATAGGAATGAACTTATACGTGTATGTTTCCAACAACATTTTAAAGACAGCCCACATTTCTTCCGTATTTTTTCCTTCAAAGGCTTTGTCCCAGTCTATGCTCTTTATAGACTCCTTTAGCATATTAAAATTTGCCTTTTTAAAGTTTAAAGTCCTAGTTGATCCCTTATACTGTTGTTTCTGGAAACTAATTTCAAATGAGACCATATTATGATCACTGTTTCCCAAGTGCTCCTTTACTTGAATATTTGATATTACGTCTACATTGTTTGTTATTACTAGGTCCAGTATAGTCCGGTTCCTAGTTGGTTCCTCAACTAATTGGGACATGTAATGGTCTTTTAGCGTGCTCAGAAACCTATTTCCCCTAGCTGTACCGCAGGTCTCAGTACTCCAATCAATGTCCGGATAATTAAAATCCCCCATAATTAAAATTTGACCTAGTTGTGTAGCCTTTTCAATTTGCTGTAGAAGTTGGGCTTCCTCAATCGTACTAATATCTGGCGGTTTATAGCATATCCCTATCAGAAACTTCTCTGAACTTTTTCCTCCGCTGGATATTTCCACCCACAATGCCTCTATATTATCACCAATATTCTCGTATATAACTTCCTGAATACTTGGTTTTAATTCTGGCTTAATATAAAGACATACTCCTCCTCCCCTTTTATTTACCCTATCCCTCCTGAAGAGAGAATAGCCTTCCAAGTTGACTGCCCAGTCATGTGTATCATCCCACCAGGTCTCAGTAATACCTATAATATCATACTGCTCATTTATTGCTACTAGTTCTAACTCCCCCATTTTACCTGTCAGGCTTCTTGCATTTGCAAGCATACACTTAAGTCTATTGCCTCCCTTAGGTATTTCTTTTAGCTTTAAAAAGGGCCGCTCCTTATCGGCTATGCTTCCCTTTCCCCCCTCTCCACCCCCTTTACTCTTGTTAAATTCCTCCTTACTACTCTCAATGTCTATCCCATAAATACTTGCTTGCCCCTCCCCCCCGGAGCCTAGTTTAAAATCTCCTCCAACCTTCTAACCATCCTCTCCCCTAGCACTGCAGCCCCCTCCTCATTCAGGTGCAATCCATCACGACAATAAAGATGGCAACTGACCGAGAAATCAGCCCAGTGCTCTAAGAATCCAAAACCCTCCTTCCTACACCAATCTTTTAGCCACGCATTAACCTCCCTAATCTCCCGCTGCCTCCCTGGACTAGCGCGTGGCACAGGTAGTATTTCCGAAAATACTACCTTGGATGTCCTTGCCTTAAGTTTGCGACCTATGTCCCTGAAATCATTCTTTAGGACACCCCTTCTTCCTCTAACTCGGTCATTGGTGCCAACATGCACCAAAACCGCTGGGTCATTCCCAGCCCCTCCCAACAATCTGTCCACCCGATCCGCAATATGCCGAGCCCGAGCACCCGGGAGACAACACACTGTTCGGCATGCACGGTCCCGGTAACAGATTGCCCTATCTACCTTCCTAATAATTGAATCCCCTACCACCACAATCTGCCTGGGTCCCTGAGTAACTTTGGTCCCCTCTATGCTGGAGAGACCATTCCCCTGGTTGCTAGAGGAAGCAGTGTCATCCAACTCTACCAATTCTGAACTGCCTTCCACAGTATTTTCATCCAATCTGGCAAATCTGCTGGGATTGCCTAGCTCAGAACTGGCCTGCCTCTTCCTCCCTCTGCTACCCCTAGTAACTGTTACCCAGCTGCCTACCTGTGCATCCTCCTCTGTCTCTGCTCCACCCTGCTCAGATAACGCATCAACGGTGAGCTGTAAACTCTGCTCCAGGTTGGCAATGTCTCTCAATGTTGCAATGGTCTGCTTTAGATCAGTTACCTGGGCTTCCAAAGAGACCAATTGCTCACATTTCTCACAGAGGTATAAACCTTGGAACACTTGCTCCAAGTGTGCATACATATGACAAGATATGCATTGAGTGAGATCATCAAGCCTGCTACTACTCATCTTATTATGGCTAACCTAACTTCTTATAGCCTACAGTGAACTTTAGTACTAGCCTTTCCTAGCCACTTACCAGATTAAACCCCTTCCTGGATTCAACTCCTTAATGGAACCAACTCCACACTTTAAACAAAAACAGCACTTGAAATCAAAAAAGCAGTGAAATCACAAGCTCAATGAAATCGCTTGCTACCTCCTGTTAAATAGAGCTTGCACTAACCAGCTGTATCAACTATGCAATTAAACCACACCCACTAGCTCTAACAGAGAGAAGGAAAAAAAAAAAAAAACACTTAATAAACACACAGAAAAACGAATCCCGTTCAATAAACACACAGAATAATTCCCCAAACTATATCACTCTCTCAGCACAGCACAGCAATCCTTAATGGAACCAACTCCACACTTTAAACAAAAACAGCACTTGAAATCAAAAAAGCAGTGAAATCACAAGCTCAATGAAATCGCTTGCTACCTCCTGTTAAATAGAGCTTGCACTAACCAGCTGTATCAACTATGCAATTAAACCACACCCACTAGCTCTAACAGAGAGAAGGAAAAAAAAAAAAAAACACTTAATAAACACACAGAAAAACGAATCCCGTTCAATAAACACACAGAATAATTCCCCAAACTATATCACTCTCTCAGCACAGCACAGCAATCCTTAATGGAACCAACTCCACACTTTAAACAAAAACAGCACTTGAAATCAAAAAAGCAGTGAAATCACAAGCTCAATGAAATCGCTTGCTACCTCCTGTTAAATAGAGCTTGCACTAACCAGCTGTATCAACTATGCAATTAAACCACACCCACTAGCTCTAACAGAGAGAAGGAAAAAAAAAAAAAAACCACTTAATAAACACACAGAAAAACGAATCCCGTTCAATAAACACACAGAATAATTCCCCAAACTATATCACTCTCTCAGCACAGCACAGCAATCCTTAATGGAACCAACTCCACACTTTAAACAAAAACAGCACTTGAAATCAAAAAAGCAGTGAAATCACAAGCTCAATGAAATCGCTTGCTACCTCCTGTTAAATAGAGCTTGCACTAACCAGCTGTATCAACTATGCAATTAAACCACACCCACTAGCTCTAACAGAGAGAAGGAAAAAAAAAAAAAAACACTTAATAAACACACAGAAAAACGAATCCCGTTCAATAAACACACAGAATAATTCCCCAAACTATATCACTCTCTCAGCACAGCACAGCAATCCTTAATGGAACCAACTCCACACTTTAAACAAAAACAGCACTTGAAATCAAAAAAGCAGTGAAATCACAAGCTCAATGAAATCGCTTGCTACCTCCTGTTAAATAGAGCTTGCACTAACCAGCTGTATCAACTATGCAATTAAACCACACCCACTAGCTCTAACAGAGAGAAGGAAAAAAAAACACAAAAAAAAAAAACACTTAATAAACACACAGAAAAACGAATCCCGTTCAATAAACACACAGAATAATTCCCCAAACTATATCACTCTCTCAGCACAGCACAGCAATCCTTAATGGAACCAACTCCACACTTTAAACAAAAACAGCACTTGAAATAAAAAAAGCAGTGAAATCACAAGCTCAATGAAATCGCTTGAGGGGGTTGTGGTGTGTTGGGGGGTTGTAATGTGGCTTTGGGCATTGTAATATGGCTGAGGGGGCTGTGATGTGGTTGGGGGGGTTGTAATGTGGCTTTGGGTGTTGTGATATGGCTGAGGGGGCTGTGATGTGGCTGAGGGGGCTATGATGTGGTTGGGGGTTGTAATGTGGCTTTGGGCGTTGTGATGTGGCTGAGGGGGCTGTGATGTGGTTGGGGGGGTTGTAATGTGGCTTTGGGTGTTGTGATATGGCTGAGGGGGCTGTGATGTGGTTGGGGGGGTTGTAATGTGGCTTTGGGTGTTGTGATATGGCTGAGGGGGCTGTGATGTGGTTGGGGGGGTTGTAATGTGGTTTTGGGCGTTGTGATATGGCTGAGAGGGCTGTGATGTGGTTGGGGGGGTTGTAATGTGGCTTTGGGTGTTGTGATATGGCTGAGGGGGCTGTGATGTGGTTGGGGGGGTTGTAATGTGGCTTTGGGTGTTGTGATATGGCTGAGGGGGCTGTGATGTGGTTGAGCGGGTTGTGGTGTGTTGGGGGGTTGTAATGTGGCTTTGGGCATTGTGATATGGCTGAGGGGGCTGTGATGTGGTTGGGGGGGTTGTAATGTGGCTTTGGGCGTTGTGATATGGCTGAGGGGGCTGTGATGTGGTTGGGGGGGGTTGTTATGTGGCTTTGGGCGTTGTGATATGGCTGAGGGGGCTGTGATGTGGTTGAGCGGGTTGTGGTGTGTTGGGGGGTTGTAATGTGGCTTTGGGTGTTGTGATGTGGCTGAGGGGGCTGTGATATGGCTGAGGGGGCTGTGATGTGGTTGGGGGTTGTAATGTGGCTTTGGGCGTTGTGATGTGGCTGAGGGGGCTGTGATGTGGTTAGGGGGGTTGTAATGTGGCTTTGGGTGTTGTGATATGGCTGAGGGGGCTGTGATGTGGTTGGGGGGGTTGTAATGTGGCTTTGGGTGTTGTGATATGGCTGAGGGGGCTGTGATGTGGTTGGGGGGGTTGTAATGTGGCTTTGGGCATTGTAATATGGCTGAGGGGGCTGTGATGTGGTTGGGGGGGTTGTAATGTGGCTTTGGGTGTTGTGATATGGCTGAGGGGGCTGTGATGTGGTTGGGGGGGTTGTAATGTGGCTTTGGGTGTTGTGATATGGCTGAGGGGGCTGTGATTGGGGGGGTTGTAATGTGGCTTTGGGCGTTGTGATATGGCTGAGGGGGCTGTGATGTGGTTGGGGGGTTGTAATGTGGCTTTGGGTGTTGTGATATGGCTGAGGGGGCTGTGATGTGGTTGGGGGGGTTGTAATGTGGCTTTGGGTGTTGTGATATGGCTGAGGGGGCTGTGATGTGGTTGAGCGGGTTGTGGTGTGTTGGGGGGTTGTAATGTGGCTTTGGGCATTGTGATATGGCTGAGGGGGCTGTGATGTGGTTGGGGGGGTTGTAATGTGGCTTTGGGCGTTGTGATATGGCTGAGGGGGCTGTGATGTGGTTGGGGGGGTTGTTATGTGGCTTTGGGCGTTGTGATATGGCTGAGGGGGCTGTGATGTGGTTGAGCGGGTTGTGGTGTGTTGGGGGGTTGTAATGTGGCTTTGGGCATTGTGATATGGCTGAGGGGGCTGTGATGTGGTTGGGGGGGTTGTAATGTGGCTTTGGGCGTTGTGATATGGCTGAGGGGGCTGTGATGTGGTTGGGGGGGTTGTAATGTGGCTTTGGGCGTTGTGATGTGGCTGAGGGGGCTGTGATGTGGTTGAGCGGGTTGTGATGTGGTTGGGGGGTTGTAATGTGGCTTTGGACGTTGTGATGTGGCTGAGGGGGCTGTGATGTGGTTGAGCGGGTTGTGGTGTGTTGGGGGGTTGTAATGTGGCTTTGGGCGTTGTGATGTGGCTGAGGGGGCTGTGATGTGGTTGGGGGGTTGTAATGTGGCTTTGGGCGTTGTGATGTGGCTGAGGGGGCTGTGATGTGGTTGAGCGGGTTGTGGTGTGTTGGGGGGTTGTAATGTGGCTTTGGGCGTTGTGATATGGCTGAGGGGGCTGTGATGTGGTTGAGCGGGTTGTGGTGTGTTGGGGGGTTGTAATGTGGCTTTGGGCGTTGTGATGTGGCTGAGGGGGCTGTGATGTGGTTGAGCGGGTTGTGGTGTGGCTGGTGTTTGGTGTGATGTTGCTGGGGTGTAGCGTGATGTAGCATGATGTGGCTGAGCAGTGACATGATGTGGCTGGGGGTGGCGTGATAAATGTAATGTTTTATTGTAATGTATGTATTATATACTGCGTCATGTTATGTACTGTGTTCACTTATTGCTTGGTTTCAACATTTCATGTACCTATACATTTTCTAAACAGATCTCAACATTCCAGGATACATACAAGGATCCAGTACCCTGTTGTGAAAGCTGCAATAAAAGGTAGGTGAGAGTAATACCATTTTAATACATATATCATGTTTAAAGCAACACAGCCATGTCCCATGTTGACCACGCTCCCTAAACTATTCGTCCCCCTCCCTCCGTTCCCCTATGTGTGGCCTCCAAGAGACCCAGTGCACATGGGATTCGCACGTTGTGAGGATACCACCCTTAGCTGGGATGGCAGTTACTCTCTGTGGGATTCAACTCACTCGGGTAGACCAAAATATATCCAAAATAAGACTTTATTACGATAGCACAACACAAGACGTTCACAAGTTACAGGGTAAATGGTAGCATGTATCCTCCAGCAGCCTCTTGCAATCAGCACTCCAAAGTAATAATCTCAGTCTCTTTCAAAGTCTTATCCTCCAGCAATATTACAACTACCGATTAGCAAAACAGTTATGGTGTCTCCCAGCCTGGGTTACTGGCTCACACCGACCCTGTCCTGGTAGGGTTCCCTCCAGCGGCACCACGATGCTTGGCCCAGAGTCTTTTTCCCTGATGTCTTGTACACCAGGATCCTCCAAGCTAGAATAGCTCCCCTGGCATTCTCCTCTCCCTATATTCTTAGCTGTATACACAGGAAGTAGGGTCAAATGTCTCAAACCTCCCCGTTACATCTGGGGTCTCTTAGTCAACACTTTAGCTGCTAGACACACTGCCCCTGTTATCTTGATTATACAATGGAATGGCTGGACTCAATTAGCTGTTTTGACTGGATACACTACACATGGGGGTACAATATTACATCAGGGAATGACACTGCACGCTTACATGAAACAATAAGACTTTTGACACATTGTATCAACAGTGTTACGCCATCTGAATCTGATACATTTTGATACAATAACATCTATATTCATACATTTCCCAATGATATTTCAGTCAATATATTACTGAGGAGGCACATTGCATATCATTTAGAAGTTCTAACCTCATTACCTCTCAGATTACTTGTTGACCTAGCTAATTAACATGGGCTGCCAGCTAGTTAACTCCACCAAATCTAAGCTGCACCTCATAACAATGGACAAATGGTAATTACATTAGCTAACACAAGCAAAATGACTGCTGCTGTCCTGTTATTTTCACACAGTATGGCAATATTCTTTATATTTATACTACATACGCTATTGCAGGTAATAGCAAGGGTAAAATGTACCTAACAACATAAAATAATAATACACTCGTTACCTTCTTCCGACTTCCCGGCCGTCGCCATGACGACCGGGGCGTCACTTCCGGATCCTGGCCGACCGTTGCCAAGGCAACGGTCGGAAGCTCTGTGCTGTGTCCCGGCAACGGAGGAAGCCGGGCGCGCATGCGCAGTAGGTAAAAATTCCTGTGGCTTGATTTAACAAGCCTGTGCGCTGATTAATGCCTGATACATTAATCAGGCAGGGTGCTGTGTGTGATTCAGAGCTAGGCTCTGATTGGTGGCCACTAGTATTTAAGGCAGTGAGGTCTGCAGCCTCACTGCCGGTTATAGTTTCTGTTCCAGTCTTCTGACCTGCTCTGTGTCTTGTTCCTGTCTCTTGGAAATCCTATTTGACTACCCGTGTATGACCCCTTGCCTGGATTTGGACCCTGCCTGTGTTTCTCGTGACCTTGACCTCTGGCTTGTATACCGACCATCCTGTCTGCTCGTGACCCCTGACCCTGGCTTGTTTATCGGATCTGCTATCTGCTGCCGGCCCTTGACCTCTGCTTGGACTCCACTCCGCTTGCCTGGGTTCTCCCCAGCCAGTACACACTTCACGACCCTCTGTCAGTCTGCGGCCCAGTCTGTCCCCACCATCAGGGGCTCCAGTGAACACCTGATTGGCAGAGTAGATTCCGGGTTGTGTTGTGCCGGCTGGAGGGGTTCCTAACAGGGCCAAGGATTAAAAAGTACATTAAAAAGTTCTCAGTCCAGTAGCACCCAGTTTCCTCACACACGTGTTAGGTGCTGTCCCATGTGTGAATAGCAGCAAGACCACACAATGCACAGGTGGAACAAGGTGAGGGGGGGTATGTTAATGTAATGTGTGTGTGGTCTAGGTTCAAGACTTAGTTCCTTGCAAATGTACTGTATGATCCAGAGTAATGCTCCCTTGCTCAATAGCATCTGCTGCTGCTAAAATGATCCCGTCTCCCCCTAATTCCCAGATATGTAATAATCATCAGAGCATGTTCTCACCATTTTGCAGCTATCTCACTTAAATCCCATGTGTAACAATTGTGTTTCTTCTGTGATCTGCTCATTCTATGAACGTTGGACCGCTGGATATGCTGTCGGGAGAATTAAAAGAGGGTTAATTTTCATCTGGGTCAATTTTCAACTCCATGGGGTATATTTACTAAACTGCGGGTTTGACAAAGTGGAGATGTTGCCTATAGCAACCAATCAGATTCTAGCTGTCATTTTGTAAAATGCAATAAATAAATGAAAGCTACAATCTGATTGGTTGCTATAGGTAATATCTCCACTTCTTCAAACCTGCAGTTTAGTAAATATACCCCCCCAAGTCTGAGTCATCCATCCACCAGTTGTTGTCTGACCTCACCATCAAACAACACTTCTGTAATAGAAGCAGCAAAATGATGTCTTTAGTGATATTATGCTGTCAGCACTAGTGGTTTTCTGTGTACGTGCCCGTTTGAACAAGTGTAAATGAGCAGATAGCCAGATGACCTCTGGCACACTTCTTTAGGGTATTGGCTCTTGCTTACTACACGTTATAGAAATAATTTGTTGGAATTTGTTCAATAGCCGATGAATTTACTTAAATATTTACCGTATTTCCCCAAGTATAAGACACACCCATGTATAAGACGCACCTTAATTTTGGGGCCCAAAATAAAAAAAAAGATGTATTACGGTACATAAAGACTGACAGCTCCGAGACTGTGGGAGGCGCCAGAAGGACCTTAAGGTCCTTTTGCCAATCAGCGGGGACACGCTGTTCCATTCAGCCAGCGGGGACACGCTGTTCCATTCAGCCAGCGGGGACACGCTGTTCCATTCAGCCAGCGGGGACACGCTGTTCCATTCAGCCAGCGGGGACAAGCTGTTCAACACAGCCAGCGGGGACAAGCTGTTCAACACAGCCAGCGGGGACAAGCTGTTCCATTCAGCCAGCGGAGACAAGCTGTTCAACACAGCCAGCGGGGACACGCTGTTCCATTCAGCCAGCGGGGACAAGCTGTTCAACACAGCCAGCGGGGACAAGCTGTTCAACACAGCCAGCGGGGACACACTGTTCCGATTAGCGGGGACTCCTCTCTCACACCAGGTGCCGACTTCTTCATTGAGGTAAGTAGCGCTTGCAGTGTATAAGACGCACCTTTTTTTTAGACCCAAAATTTGGGGGGAAAAGGTGCGTCTTATACATGGGGAAATACGGTATATTGTGTCCAGGGAGTGCCGCTTGAAGTGTTATAAAAACGTTGTAACAAAAGACTGCCTCACCATTAGACCGTCTGCGGCAGCGCCAGTGAAAACGGTTTGTTCTGAAACAACTTTTCAGCTCTTACAATACGGGGCTCCTGGAGCAATCTGATTGGTCATCTATACTAATCCATTACCGCAAATAAGTATAATTACATTATTATTTCGCAATAGAGCTGTTAAAACAAGTAACTGTGTTTGACTTTCATTAACTATTTATATCTGTGAACCTGGTTCCACCGGGAACAACTTCTAACCTATGATGCTGGTCATTCATTTCTGTCTCTTGTTCTCTACGCTTACTAACATCTATGTATTGTGTGTATAGGCTTTCTCTATTTCTTCATGTCTATGGTTTGCTGATCTAAAACACTGCTTTAACAATTGCTAGTTGATCATTTGTTGCTTGCAATAATTTCAATTGTCTTTTTTTGTGATTTCATGTAATGCTTTGAGAGCGATCCATCCCTATGTAAGCTGCAGCTCTCTGTTCTATATATTTAACGTGACTTAAATCTAGGTGCTGCAATTATTTGTTAAAACTAAAAGTTATTTAATAAGAGTGTGTCAGGGTACGGATATGCAGCCCACTGGAGAGATTTCAAGTTACTCCTGTTTATGCTATTTTTTTATACCAAATGAGACCCAATAAGATTATGCTACTTAAGAATATAATAAGTGAACACTGCATGCAACAGAAGACGGCAGCAACACTCCGTAGTAAAGCCTATTACAATGCTTGATTACGTCAATGTTTGATTAATTCATAGACACAGGTCACCGACATAAATATTGGTCAACTCATATACTAGGCGTAATCATATTTTGACTTGAAAATACAAGGATAACATATGTGCATACATTTCTCTGGAATTTCCCAACACTAACAATGTTAAGACTGAAACAAACACAGTATGTTAGAAAGATGGAATATGTGAACATAAACACACATAAGCAGTATATAACAGACATTCTCTCTCTATATATGTCTAAAGCTATCAGTTTAGGGCATGATATGAACTCAAACTTCATTAAGCAGGGGTGCCAGTATACAGTCTAAATTGTATTTATGTTTTGAGAACTTTCAGTAATAAAGTTATTAGTATGTCTAATACTGCTACATCTCTGTCACAGGACGGATGTAAACTCTTATGTTCTAGTGTGATATTACAATGATTGACAGACAATTGTAAAAAGATAATGAAAATGTTTATTATAAAAGATACTATTAAGGGAAAGGTGTATGTAATCCTCTACTAGAACCGTTTCGCGAGATGTTCGCCTTTACCAGCCTCCTTTCCGAGGAACTAGATACATTCCAGAGTACTCAGTTGCCCCCAGGACTTAATCTGTTAGTAGTAGTTCTTGATTTACAATTGTCCGATGGAGTGAACACGGTAGGAGGTAGTGAACAACCTTGATGGTATTGTGAAGTAAACTGAGAAGCAGACTGGCACTTGCCCAGTGGAGTACACTTCACATAGTAGCAGGTACTGAGCAACCATATAGTGTAGTGTTACAATCTGACAGGCAGGGGTTAATGCAGACAAGCCAGGGGTCAGGGCAGGTAGATAGGTGCAGATCCGTTTAACAACCCAAAAGGTCAGAAGTGGAGAGGACAGCAGAATCCTTTAAATAAGCCGGGACAAATACAGAGACAAAATCAGGTCACGATACAAAGGCACACTGGATAAAATAGGAACTATCAGCAGCATTGTTATGAAGCCAGAGAGAGGTTTAAAAAGGCAGCAACACCAATCAGGATGATTAGCTGCATGTGTGTGATAGGTGATTGCACAACATTGGCTGCCAGACAGAGCTGAAGGGAGCTTGTAACTATTTACCTAGCAATCAGCTGTATCAGTGAACTGCAGGAATGATCCTACCCATGGTAGCAGCAGTAATTTGCACAGATGACAAACAGGAGAGATCCTTATTTCTTAACAGATAAATATAAAGCAATGAATACTTAGCTGTGGAATACAATTTGATTGTTGAGAAAGATCTTGATCTGAGTAGCCGTTGTTTTGATAGTGAAGTCAGGACGATTTTTTGGACACAACTTTCTCAACAATGTTCTACCTGAAGCTAATACTATTTGGATATTACCTGCCTGTTAAACTTCTAAATTCAACTGCCCTTCGCTCTTTGAGACTAGTTAAAACAAGTGCTGGACATAAAGAAATGTCTTTGTACTAACAGGTATGAATGGTAACATGTTATGAATATTATCTTACAGAACAGGAGGGCTTGCATTAGTCACACACACACACAATCCTGTTAACCCTTTAAATCACAATTTCCGATTTCTATCTATCAGCTCATGGAGATTTCCTTTCTATGTGAAGTTTTTGATGTTTTAAAAGACTTGATCTTTGTGTAAAACGTTTCCTACATTCAGAACATGAAAATGGCTTCTCACCTGTGTGAGTTTGCTGATGTTTAAAAAGATCTGATTTGTATGGAAAACATTTCCCACATTCAGAACACAAAAATGGCTCATCACCTGTGTGAACTTTAAGATGTCTAGCAAGACATGATTGCCGTGCAAACTGTTTCCCACACTCAGGACATGGAAATGGTTTCTCACCTGTGTGAGTTCTCTGATGAACATGAAGATCTGATTTCTTTCCAAAACATTTCCCACACTCAGAACATGGAAATGGCTTCTGACCTATATGAAGTAAAAGATGTCTAGCAAGATCTGATTGCTGTGCAAACTGTTTCTCACACTTGGAACATGGAAATGGCTTCTGACCTGTATGAAGTAAAAGATGTCTAGCAAGATCTGATTGCCGTGCAAATGGTTTCCCACACTCCGAACAGGGAAATGGCTTCTCACCTGTGTGAGTTCGCTGATGAACATGAAGATATGATTTCTTTCCAAAACATTTCCCACACTCAGAACATGGAAATGGCTTCTGATCTCTATGAAATAAGAGATGTCCAGCAAGTTCTGATTTCCGCACAAACCTTTTCCCACATTCAGAACATGGGAATGGCTTCTCACCTGTGTGAACTCTCTGATGATTAATAAGATCTGATTTATGGCTAAAACATTTCCCACATTCAGAACATGGAAATGGTTTCTCACCTGTGTGAGTTCGCTGATGACCAAGAAGATATGATTTCTTTCCAAACCATTTCCCACACTCAGAACATGAAAATCTTTTTTCACTTGTGTGAATTTTATGATGTCTAAATAGATCTGATTTATAAGTAAAACATTTCCCACATTCAGAACATGAAAATGGCTTCTCACCTGTGTGAACTCTCTGATGACTAATAATATCTGATTTCTGCCTAAAACATTTACCACATTCAGAACATGGAAATGGCTTCTCACCTGTGTGAACTTTCTGATGACTAATAAGATCTGATTTATGGCTAAAACATTTCCCACATTCAGAACATGGAAATGGCTTCTCACCTGTGTGTACTCTCTGATGTATAATGAGAACTGATTTGCGGGCAAAACACTTCTCACAGTCAGAACATGGAAATGGCTTCTCACCTGTGTGAACTCTCTGATGTATAATGAGAACTGATTTATGGTCAAAACACTTCCCACATTCAGAACATGAAAACCTCTTCTCACCTGTGTGAACTTTGTAATGCTGATTAAGAGCTGACTCATGCTTAAAACATTTTCCACATTCAGAACATGAAAACAGTTTACCATCTATAAGATCTGGATGATATGTAACAGTGTCTGAGATATCAGGAGAACATTTCTCATGATTAGAAGAATCAGATGAAATATTTGCAATGTAAAGTACTGGCTGTATATATGGGGTAATGGGGTTTTCACTAGAAGAATCTTGTGTGATGTCCTTATCTTCTATTTCACAATCTGGGAATGAAATGTCATGTTCCTCTTCGGTATTGCTGCTGTTGTGTCCATCTGCTAAAAAGAAATATATGGAAAAGCACATTATTTTACTATAATAAAGAGTGGATTACAGTTCCCCAACTTTCTATATATTATCAGTAAATAAAACACTTCTTCATTTAAAAATGTAAAAGGTATAATAGATTATATTAAAAATATTCTATAATGCAATATTACTTTTTGAAATAAGAATTTTCTGAGGAAACCACAGCTGTGAAAAAACACGTAAAACACTATGAGTTGTTGGAACACAGGACGTAATTTTAGGAAATTGGCCGACTATTGGATTTTGAAAAGTTTGGAAGTCTAAAGACCCGGGTCTCTCTTTGAGATAAATGCACATGCGGGGGTCCTGAAAACTAAGAGAGCTGAATTAGTGTACAACAGCATTGGTTTATACCACCAACACACGCTACACAGACCCTGAATGGAATGGGCTTAATTAAGAACAGACTGGATGGTGGTAGTTTATGTTCTATTAATATGTGCAATTAACTGTTGAATGAGAACTGTATTGTTCTAGACTTCCAAAATAGGCATCAATAGAATTGTGGTTGATAACTAATCAGTAATATTTCCCTCTCTGGAAGCTGGAAATTCTGAAAGCTAAAGTAGTTGAATTAGTGTACAACAGCAGAAGATATACACCGCCAACACACGCTACACAGACCTTGAATAGAACGGGCTTAATAAACAACATACTGGATAGTGGCATTTATTTTGTTTCATTAATACGGGCCATTGATTTTTTATTCAAATGACTGAGAGCTATATTGTTCTAGACTTCATAAAGTAGCCATTGAAACAACTGTGGAATTGAAAACTGATCAATAAAAACTCCCCCCAATGTGCACTGAAAGGGGAGAAGTTGTGGTTTAACACAAATGATCGTCCTGGTTCCTAAGAGGTATTTTTATATACTGTTTCCTTTATACTTATGTTTCTAATGTTTATTATCAGAATGAATAGCAAATATTTTTTTTATTGCAGTACCGGTTCAGCCAGAAAAATCTATGTGATGTTGAATACTTTTGTGTCAAAAAAGGCAAAAGTATTATAGGAGTGATACCTTTATTGGCTAACCAAAATAAAGTATTATACTTGCTAGCTTTCAGAGCACAGAGGCCCCTTCATCGGCAAGTTTACAAATGAATGACTGAGAAAAGGGCACAACACTTAAGAGATGTTACATCAAGCAATTTGCACGATGGGGGGTGGGGGGGGGGGGCGGATACATCATTAAGATAAGCTAAAGTACTGAAACAGAGGTTTTCATTACGGATGGAAGAGTGAAAGTCCCAGGAGTTCAGAGATCTGGGGGTAAATGTATGAATCTCCGGATTCTTCATCTCTGGCGTGTTCAGCCTCTTCAGCGCTTAAATTTAAAGCGGTGCTGCATTGTAAAGGGAAGTTTCCCTTTACAATGCAGCGCCGCTTTAAATTTAAGCGCTGAAGAGGCTGAACACGCCGGAGATGAAGAATCCGGAGATTCATACATTTACCCCCTGGAGTCACTTTGCTGTGGGGTGTGAAGTGTGTCCATGTAGTGGGTCATAAATCCAGATGTTAGGTTGAGTCCTTGAGTCAATGACTGCAATGTTCTTATCAGCTTGATTTCCCAGATTTTTCATTTAAAAAAAACAAAACTTTAAGTATTAAAGACTTTTAATCTGTTATACTGTGTCCTGGTCCAGAGAGGCGTTTACCCACGGGGGTGTCCAGAGCATTCTTTATTGTGTGTCTATATATATTAATCCGGGATTGCAGTTTCTGCTTGGTCTTCCTAATGTAGATTCCCTCAGGGCACCTTGTACATTGTATCATGTACACACCACATTGGAGGATGCACATGAGAATGTGTCAGTGATTTTATAGTCCTGTTGTGTGTTGGGTATGTGGACTGTGTTTGTTGGTAGGACATTGGTGCAGGTTTTGCATTTTTTGTTTTTGCAAGGGAAGGCGCCAGTCTCTGATAGTAATGAGAGGGCATTTATAATGAGGAGATTTCTTAAGTTCGGAGGTTGTTTGTATGAAAGGAGAGGTAAATCTGGGAATATTATCCCAAATCCCTGGACGGTGGGTGTGGGATAATAAATGATTAAACATTTTTTAAAAATTAAATACTATTTTACATTGGTGAACTACAGGTCCAAGCAAGCCCGGGCTGCCATTTACAGTCTGGTCATGCTGGTGCTTGTAGTACTACAAGCACCAGCATACCCATATCTGCCAGTGCATGCTGACACTTGGGGAACCACCACCTGGGCTCTGTACTGCACCAATGCAAAATTTAAATAAAAGACGCCCCTCATTCAAAACACAAAATTTCATTAAAAAAATAAAAACATTCATACTCTGTTCTTCTTTCTTCTGTACTATCCAGTCTTCTAAGCTTTTAATCCAAATTGCGTTATTTAGGAAAAACAAAACAAAATGACAGTGCGGATTTAACGTTGGCATTGTTACTGTTGACAATCACAATTTTGGTATTTTATCTGTCGGGGAAATTTAAATACCGGCATTTAGACTGTCGGCAGGATAAGTGTCGGTATTTCTTCCGTCTGGATTTCGTACCAAACACATTAAATCTACACCATTTGGGAAGAACCCGGCCCCAGATGGATTTACAAGTTTATATTACAAAGACACGTTGGTTCCTCGGATGATTCAGGCGTTCACACTGTTGTCATAAAAGAAGATGGAATTGATCCACCCCACTGTCCCAGCTACAGGCCAGTATCATTATTTGATGTGCACGTGAAGATATTTGCAAAACTTATTGCGAATAGACAAACTCATTTTGCCCAAAATACTCTATTCAGACCAAGTTGGCTTTGCCCTGGGTTTGAGAGGCTAGAACCAACACAACCAAGGTTATTGACCCGATCGCTTAATCTAGCTTCTCTACCAACCTATGATACTGTCTACAGGAGCCAATAAGACTCAAAATCGATTGGATATTTATGCAGTACTTGGGATTGGTTCCAACAGGACTTCACAGAATTCTGCACTATACAAACACTCTACAGCCAGAATTAAAATGAATGGCGCCTTTTCAGACCGCATGGAAATTACTAACGGTACTAGACAGTGGTGACCACTTTCGCCACTTCTCATGGAAGCACTGCCCAGGTCCATAAGGGTAAATCCAAACATCTCAGGCATTCCAGCAAGTGATGTGGATTATAAAAACTTTTCGTGGATGACCTGCTATCAATTGTCACCAACCCTGTGGAATCCATGCTGAATTTAGTTAAAGAAGAGACATTCAGAGATTTAACAATGAAAATCGGGGGTTACGGCTCCTGCTAGACTGATCATGTAACAGAACCTACAGTGAAGGACCGCGAGGACTACCACCCTTCCTCATTCCATGCAGGTCTGTGTGTTCGCCCAAAGAGGGGTGAAATTGAAGGTCTACTGCCATGCAGCGATGGCAGAGGACCCTGGCTATCACCAGATTGAGCAGGAGGAGGATACCCCAAGAGACAGGTATCATTGTGCTTTACATTTCCTTTGCGTTATGCTACAACTGTTAAAGGGTGAATTACTTAACCCTTTCATAAATATAGCTATGTTGGTAATTTGTGTGAAATTAACTTCAGCAATACTTATTCATGTATTTACCTAGGTGTGCTGATCTTTTCCATATCCAGTCATGTAAAGAGCTAACTTGGTGTGGGAAATGTATGCACTTAACTCGAGGTTCACTCTCCACCGATCTGTTTGGGTGAAAAGCCTGTGGGTGCCGTAATAGTGTCACACATCCAAAACAGAACCAACCGTTTCTTTACACTGCTCCGTGATCTGCTTAAACACCTTCAGTCTAGGTCTCCAAACAGTGCCTCCGCTGGCCTAGGAGATGATCAATCTGCATCTCTCACCCAATCAAGATGGCCCACCTCAGAATGTCTTGGTACTGGTAAGCCCTCCTCCATAGCATAATGCTGCTCACCACCTTCGTGGCTTAGATCAACGTCAACACTTTGATCTTTATTGGTATCCTGGTCTCCAGAGTCTGTACAGTATTGCAGCCACCTGGTTCAGGGCTCACATCACCCCAAAGGGATCCCTAAGGCAATTCTTGTTCAGCGCTTACAGCTGTTGGAGCTTGAGCTGAACATGGCATTCTGAAAATATGGGATCTTGGAACCACTAGTGGCCTTTGACTGCAGTTCATTTGGTTTGGCATTAGTGTCACCTCCTCTGAAGGATTATTGGCATACATAAGGGTTCTCGGCATGAAGCTTCCTCTACTGTCTCTGTAGGCTCTTCCTTAGCAAGGACAGACTTACTATTTTTTTCTTGTCAATTCTTCATGTAGAGGCTCAACAGATCAGCATGCTATAAAACTTCTTTAAGCACTCAATGTACTTACCCCTTTACCACAGTGTGCCATCCTCTTGGCATTAATCGTTTAATAATGCTTTTCTAGCCCTGAACTCATAAAGTCTAAATTTGACTGTACTCCACAAGTATAACAGCATAGTTGTAGAAACTTTCTCCTCTTAAGTTATAACGTCTATCAGAGGCCTTTACCTTGGGGCTTACTTTTGCATGGCTAAGTCAGTTCGTAGATGTGAACAGACTTGATTGCTCACATCACTGACTCTTCACTGCTTAGCTCCAAACACACTTGGATTTTCTCTCCCTCCTCCTTGCATCCAATGGCTGTTCTGCCATATGTATGATATCTAAATGCTAAGTAAGGTCAACACCCTTCATTTGAAATTTAGTTGCTTTTCTAAGTTTTTCCTAACCATTGTTTGAAAATTCTGGTACTATAGATTTTATTTTTTATTACGCATTCTTTATTTGTTGCATAATAATTAACAGTCGTCAACAAAAACAGAACCAGCAAAGCAATTCAGTAACATTCAAATTTTTTTTTCCTCTTGTACAGAAGAAACATACCAACGTACAAACACTGGAGGGTGGGGGGATGAGAGGGTAACGGACAGACAAGGGGAGGTGGGAACAAGGGAGGGGGGCAATAGGAGGGATAATTGGGTGTAAATTAAGGTGCCAAACCCCCCTTTCCCCCCCCCTCAAAAAAAAACACAGTTTGCAATAGGAAACCACTCAAGGATAACTCAGCTTAGTGCCATCTCTGTGTAAAAGTTGTTACTATGGTGCGAGAGAGGATAATGCTCTTATGTGGTAGTCGGTTGTCTCTTTAAATTCCAGCCAACTGAACCAAGTGGCTGGAAACTCAGAGTTCCGATTACTGTCCGATAGGGTCAGATCCTCCATGGACATATAAAAATCAATGCGTTTGAACCATTTAGACATAGTAGGAGCTGAGGGAGACTTCCAGCGGACCGGGATCAGAGACTTTGCTGTATTGTTTACTATAGATTTTATTATTTGTTTGTTCATATTCTTCATCTGACCATTTATTTTGTGGCAGGCTTCTGACTGACTTTGCCCTTGTCGTACCTACTTTGCGGCCACTTTTGTCTTGGCCAGGTCGGATCCTGGAAAGGGAGTATATGAGGTCTCTCTCAGAGTCTATACTCACCCCAATTTCTGGAGACACAGACTCTCACAGAATCTCAGGCTCCCCACCCCCCCATTTGTTTTGGGGAAAGCAGCCTGGCCATGCACTTAGGGCGTGGTTAAATATTACCCCCATACACAAATTCTTCTCTATCCCTCCCTCAGACTTTTAGGGTGCATGGCACAGTCACTAAACAAAGTTCCACAGCAATCTTTCTTGTTCACACCCCCTGATGTCAGGGAGACCAGAACTTGATTGCTTCCATATATTGGGACACTCTTGCTCTCAGTATTTGGGAAAAACAGCACAAACTCCCCATTCTCACTATGTGCTCTTTGTTAGATTGTTGGTGGTCCATCAGAAAGGATGTCCCCAAAAATATTTTTGGAGATCAGATACACTCAATCATCGGGATTTAATAACTCAAACAAGCACATGAACAGACCGGACTGGAATGAACTCACTTGCAAACCAGCACAAACCCATTGGAACACAAAAACTAGCTTATTAAAATATGCCACAACCTTCACCCAGGCACTGTTAATACTTACACAAAAGGGGGCATTTTATTTAGCTATGGATGCTATAGTAAGTATTAGTTCAGGGGAATCAGAATATAATCAGTACTGGATATCACATACAGTCATGGCCAAAAGTTTTGAGAATGACACAAATATTGGTTTTCACAAAGTTTGCGGCTTCAGTGTTTTTAGACCTTTTTGTCACATGTTGCTATGGTATACTGAAGTCAAATTACAAGCATTTCATACGTGACAAAGGCTTTTATTGACAATTACATCAAGGTTTTTCTCTGTCCACCCGCCTCTTGAGGATTGACCACAGGTTCTCAATAGGATTAAGGTCTGGGGAATTTCCTGGCCATGGACACAAAATGTCGATGTTTTGATCCCCGAGCCATTTAGTTATCACTTTTGCCTTATGGCAAGGTGATCCATCTTGCTGGAAAAGGCATTGTTCGTCACCAAACTGTTTCTTGGATGGTTGGGGAGAAGTTGCTCTTGGAGGATGTTTTGGTACCATTCTTTATTGATGGCTGTGTTCTTAGGCAAAATTGTGAGTGAGCCCACTCCCTTGGCTGAGAAAGAACTCTACACATGAATGGTCTCAGGATGCTTTACTGTTGGCATGACATAGGAATGATGGTAGCGCTCACCTTTCCGTCTCCGGACAAGCGTTGTTCCAGATGCACCAAACAATCTGAAAGAGCAGAGAAAATGACTTTACCTATGTCCTCAGCAGTCCAATACCTGTACGTATGGCAGAATATCAGTCTGTCCCTGATGTTTTTTCCTGGAGAGAAGACGCTTATTTGCTGGCCTTTTTAACACCAGGCCATCCTCGAAAAGTCTTCTCCTCACTGTGCGTGCAGATGCACTCACACCTGCCTGCTGCCATTCCTGAGCAAGCTCTGCATTGGTGGTGACCCGATCCCGCAGCTGAATCAACTTTAGGGGACGGTACTGGTGCTTGTTGGACGTTCTTGGGCGCCCTGAAGCCTTCTTCACAACTATTGAACTTCTCTCCTTGAAGTTCTTGATGATCCGATAAATGTTTGATTTAGGTAATCTTACTAGCAGCAATATCCTTGCCTGTGAAGCCCTTTTTGTGCAAAGCAATGATGACTGCACGTGTTTCCTTGCAGTTAACCATGGTTAACAGAGGAACAATGATTTCAAGCACCACCCTCCTTTTAAAGCCTCCCGTCTGTTATTCTAACTCAATAAGCATAACAAAGTGATCTCCAGCCTTGTCCTTGTCAACACGCTCACCTGTGTTAACAGAGAATCACTGTCCTGATGTCAGCTGGTCCTTTATTGGCAGGGTTGAAATGCAGTGGAAATGTTGTATTTTGGATAAAGTTCATTGTCATGGCAAAGAGGGACTTTGAAATTGAATGCAATTCATTTGATCACTCTTCATGACATTCTGGAATATATGCAAATTGCCATCATAAAAACTGAGGCAGCAGACTTTGTGAAAAATAATATTTGTGTCACTCTCAAAACTTTTGGCCATGACTGAACAATGGTGTTATTACCATCAGTGCTTAGGGATAATCACTGATGTCATATCTGGTACTGACAAGGAAGAATATAGATAGCTTGTTACATACAATTATATGATGTGAGGAGGAGAGCATGAAGGGGCTGATGGCTCTTGACTCCCCCACTCGGCAGATACTTTATCCTCATTAGTTTGTACAGACAGAGGAGGGTGTAGAACAAGAGATTGTTGTAGTGAATGAACATGGAGAATATGTGACTTCTGTATATAGTGTGTATTACACACCTGTGGTGATATCTGTAGAGATTTCCTCCTCCTTACACTGCTGATCACCCCTCACATACGTCTCTTCTTCTACCTTTATATCTTCTACTTTAATATCAGTCAGGTCTTCATCCTGAATAGCCAAACAATAAAATACAATGTTAATGTTATTAAACAGAAGAATATAAATGAATAAGGAAAACACATCTTATTTATTGTAGAGTAACTTTGACATTTTGGTATATTTGATATTTCCATCTACCCAATAATCCTGTGGGATACTGTAATTGTGTTCTGTATGATCCTGTGAATAAAGAGGAAGGAGACATCTCTCTGGGGTATTTCTGTTACTGGATCCATCTGTAGGAGACACACAGTGACTGAATTTTTTATATATATATATGGATAGCAGATGATGTGTATCTAGGTGCACTCCAATCTGCTTTCTCCTTTACAGTGAATGTAAGTCTCCTCTTACCCAGTGATGTGAGGGGCTGGTGATTCTCCATCATCACGTCCTGATACAGACCCTTGTGTCCTTCTAAATACTCCCACTCCTCCATGGAGAAATAGACAGTGACATCCTGACACCTTATAGGAACCTGACACACACAATGATACAGTCATCACCCAGACACATCCCCTGGTGTTACTGTATAATGTCCCATTCCCAGCAGTCACCTCTCCAGTCAGCAGCTGAATGATCTTGTTGGTGAGTTCTAGAATCCTCTGGTCATTGTTTCTCTCATGTATCAGTGAGTGAGGTGGAGGCTCCGTGATGGGGCTCTGGGTCCTGCTCAGTCCTCCTGACACACGGGGACGGCTACTGGGTGTCACATGCTCACCAGAATTCTTCTTTACTACGGTGTTATCCTGTGTATTGAAGGTAAAAAGGTCAGTATAAAGAGTAGGCACCCTTCAATGGATTACAGACCCATTACTTTAAGTTAAGTTAATATAACAATACAAACATATGCTCTCTTGAATTAATGGTCTCAGAAAGCCAGACGGAGTAATGCTTACAGCAGCACTCCCACGTAGGTGGCTGCTCCATGCCTGTCACGGTTAGCTGGGATACAGACCCCTGACCTGCCAATACTAACACTCACCAGAGGAGCGGAGTCTAACGCAGCGGCTGGCCTTCACCAAGAACCCCCGCAAGGTGGTATGGACTTTGCGGCAACCGCCACTCAGGTCGCGGTCCTCTGGGAGTGGGGCAGGATCCACGGAGTTAATGAATTAGAGATCTGTGGGTTCCAGGAATGACTGCAGGAATAGTGGAGCAGCGTGGAGTTGTGAAGCCTGGAATGATCTGCGGATTGCAAGATGACCGCAGGGATGACCGCTGGGATAGCGAGCCTTATCAAATACATCAGCGTAGGCAGCATACTGAAGAGGGAGGCCTTGTGGGAGAGGGGTTACCACTTTGACAGGAAGAATACGAGGAAGACATCTCTGATCGCATGCGGAACCCCAGCGAGAATTTGTGGCGAGCACCAATCTATTTGCGGGGAGTGAAGTTGAAGCCAGGGTAAGCCCAGAATGAGTGGACTGGTAGCAACAGGTAGGACCAAGAAGGAGATTTGTTCCCGATGTAAAATCCTACTTGAAGGCTGAGCAGGGGTGTGCGTTCAGTAATAATCCCCCTAGGTATTCGTGAACCATCAATGGCCGTAACGACAATGGCCCTCTCCAGAGGAATAATGGGTAAGGCGCACCGAGTAACCAGGGACTGAGATATGAAGTTGCCTGCTGCCCTGGAATCCCCTAATGAGGTAGTAGTGAACGAGTTCCCGGAGACCAGGATGGACACGGGAAAGGAACAGGTTTTAGAGCCAGAACAAATAGGAGAGGATTCGGAAGACTCCAGCCTGACCTCCCCGGAGCAGGTTAGGGTTTCGCATTTCCCGGCCTCTTGCGGCATAAATTCAGCAGATGGCCCGGATCAGCACAGTAGATGCAAAGCTTGTTTTTCAGTTTGCGCTCTCGTTCCTCCAGAGTTAGGCGAGAGCGTCCCAATTCCATGGGCTCCACGGTAGATAACGGGCGTTGGAACCGAGGTGAAATTCTGGAAGAGGGGCGGAAGGAAGATTCCTTCTCTGAAGATCTCTCCCGGAACCTCAGATCGACTCTGTTGCAAAGGGAAATTAGGGCGTTCAAGGTAAAAGGCAGCTCTTGAGAAGCCAGAACGTCCTTGACTTTGTCAGAAGGACCTTGCCAGAAGGCGGCCACCAGGGCATCATTATTCTACTGGAGTTCTGAGGATAAGGTCCGGAATTGGATTACATACTGTGCTACCGAATGAGTCCCCTGACGGAGCCGAAGGATACTGGAAGCCGCTGAGGAAACCCGACCGGGTTCATCGAATATTCTTCGAAAAGCCTCAATGAAGGCAGCGCTTTCGCTCATAAGTGGGTCGTCTCTCTCCCACAGGGGGAGGCCCAAGCCAAGACCTGTCCGGAGAGCAAGGATATAATATAAGCCACCTTGGAGCGATGAGTGGGAAAATTCTGAGGTTGAAGCTCGAAATGGATGGAGCATTGATTGAGGAAGCCCCGACAGGATTTCGGATCTCCCTCAAATTTAGTGGGAGTAGACAAACGGAGGGTAGACGGGGCAGATGCAGAAAGGTGCTCAGTGGGTTGAGCGGCAACAGGGGGATCCACAACGGCAAGAGGAGTGGTGACTTGCAGAGAATCCACAGGGGTGACCAAGGCTTGGAAGCACTGTAATAACTGTTGCTGTATTGCATCCTGTTGTTCTACTCGGGAGACCAGGTGCTGCAGCAGGTCCCTTGCTGAGAGTTCCGTGGAGGGATCCGTCATGGCCTGTTCTTACTGTCACGGTTAGCTGGGATAGAGACCCCTGACCTGCCAATACTAACACTCACCAGAGTCGCGGAGTCTAACGCAGCGGCTGGCCTTCACAAAGAACCCAAGCAAGGTGGTATGGACTTTGCGGTTTGCGGCAACCGCCAAGCAGGTCGCGGTCCTCTGGGAGTGGGGCAGGATCCACAGAGTTAATGAATTAGAGATCTGTGGGTTCCAGGAATGACTGCAGGAATAGTGGAGCAGCGTGGAGTTGTGAACACTGGAATGATCTGCGGATTGTAGGATGACCGCAGGGATGACCGCTGGGATAGCTGAGAGCTGTGAAGTCTAGAGAGGTCTGCGGATTGCAGGATGACCGCTGGGGTAGCGGAGCAGCTGTGAAGCCTGGAGAGGTCTGCGGATGCAGAGAAGCTCAGACTGGAGGAGACATCTACAGGAGAATCCTAACTGAACCTAAGAACAGGCTCAGAGGAGAGGAAGAGGCAGGTTTAAATAGTGGAGGGAGATCTTTCATCCAATAGGAGGCTGAGAAAGCATTTAATACAGAAATCGGGTCTGCGCCGTCCAAGATGGCGGCCGCCAGCGGAGATTTAAATTTCCCTTTACAAGGCAGCGCCGCTTTAAATTTAAGCGCTGAAGACGCCGATCTTGCCGGAGTTGAAGAATCCGGACATTGATACATTTACCCCATGGTCTGAGGGGCCTGCTCACAAGTTTAGAGACTGTAGGAAACTAACACTTTGATACATGAGACCAAGTACCACATCTGTGTGTATCAGTATTTCACAGGTAGATTACATTTTGTAATATTAAAGGTAGATAACTGGCTGTCCCAACAGGTTGTGGTATAATTATAGTGCGCAAGGGGGGATAGTACCAGCATTGAGCATTCAATCTAGAATGTCCTGCTGACAAGGGCAGAGCTGAGTTACTAATGCACAATAAGATGAAGGGGGGTTGTTTGTATAACAGGCGTTTCAGTCACAGTTACACTGGTCACTTTCCTATAGGTCAGAGCCTAGGGACAGTCCAATAACACTGTTCACTATAGGTCAGAGGCTAGGGACAGTCCATCACATATACAAATTTACGCCATGCCTTTCAAGAGGCCACCCAAAATCTCATCCCCCTCCATGCCTTGCCTGCCCTCTAGTCTGAGCACTCTATACCCGCTGGTGTGTTTATGGATGTCAAGAAGTAGAAAGAAACAACCTATGTACCATATATGAAGTGTACAAAATACAAAATCTATGTAGCATACAGCATTCACCGCAGGCCCCCACAGACACCATTGCTGTTTCTGAACTACACATATTAAGTTTCCTTGCGGATTTATTTTAACCTGGGGGTGGAGGGAGAGACACAGCTCAGCAGCCTATTAGGAACATTTTAAAAGGGAAAAAAACAAACAAACAGGTATCCCAGTGAACTAGCCCAAGGTAGCCCACAATGCGAGCAGCACATGCCTCTCCCCCCAGTTCCCAGAATCCCTCACTTCCCCAGTCAGGTTCATGTTTTATTAATAGAGATAATAATGATGTCACTGTGACATTCCCAGAATCCCTCACTTCTCCAGTCTGGTTCATGTTTTATTAATAGAGATAATAGTGATGTCAATGTGATATTCCCAGAATCCCTCACCTCTCCAGTCAGCAGGTAGATGATCTCCAGAGTGAGGTTTAATATCCTCTCAGTCATGTGATTTTTGTCCTCATCCATTGTCTGTGAGACAGGCAGATGATATATACAGGAAAGTCTGCCCTATAGATTGGTTAGAAATAGATAATACAATAGATACACACATTATTACTGACATAGAAGCAAGAGGCACACATATATATATATATATATATATATATATATATATATATATATATATATATATCTATATGGGGCATTATGTGGGCATATAATTGGGCAAGGGGGTGTATGTATATGCTGGACATTATACATTATGGAAATTTGGGACTGATGAGCACAGGATTTACCACCTTGTCATATCATACATGTTACAAAATGACATATTCACCATAACATATACCATAAAGTATATAACTTTTTACCAGGGTGCTTAAACTAAGAATTCACATTTATGCCACAATAAGTATATACTCTATCGCCATGCCATGCAAGTGAGGTACATATATAGCACAGTAATATACATGTGGACCAATTGTTTTGATCTATTTTTGTTCCTTACAAGAGATACATCACACATCTATATTATTATTAGTGCTAGTGATCCACCTGTTATCATTGTTGATGAATGATAAATAATATTATAATAATAAATGTCATTAATACCTGGCACCGATAAAGACAACACGTTGTCACTGCTTCCTCCTGCCCAATGCTGGGGACAGAGATCTGTACAGTATAATATATTTCCAGCCTGTGCGATCCGCAGCAGAGGAGCTTCAACAAAATGGCCGCCGCCATAACAGGAGACACACAGCTGCCTCAATAGCTGAAAACATTCAGTAACAGGGGCTTCTCTGTGCAAATAGAGACTGTGGATTCATGTAAAGGGTTTCTATTTTGTGAGCACCGAAATTATTAATCACATGATCAGTTCAAACCTCCAGCTTGTTTATATAGACTAATTGATTACCGGATCTCACAGAGGCGGGGCTTACACACGTGGGCGGGGTTTGATAATAAAGTACTGTTAGAGTGGAATTGTATGATTATTGATTTAATATCTATCATGTGCTAAGCTTTAGATGCTAATATGTTATGCTATGACTTTAAGAGAAATTAAGCAGATATTATTTTCAGTTTAAAAAGACAAATTATTCAAGGTTGGCCATGCAGCGCCATGTTCCCATCAACGAAAGATTCCAAGAACATGTAGCAACGTTCTTGATAAGATAAAACCCAAGGACTCAAAGATGGGGGCAGCACAAGGATATTGGCAAAAAGCCTGGAAAGAGATAACACACAAAGAAGAAAGAGTTGTTTGATCTTTGATGTAAAACTGAAATATATATATTGTTAATTGATTTTCTCTCATTATTTTACTGTCTTATAATTGGTTGTTCAGAATCTATACCCCTAGACTTACATGTATAAAAATAAGCGCTGAAGTGGTCTCAAATTGGAACAGAATAAAGCTGCTCAGCATTATATCATACAGGTGTTGAGTATTTTCTGTTCACCAGTCGACTGAAAACAAAGAAAGATCTGACTGACATTGAAGGTGCTTGATAGAAGTATCGGTGAACCCCGATACCCCAACATTTCTGGGGGCTAGATCCGGGATGCTCCAATATCTCCACAACTGACGCCAAACTCCACTGATGTCCAGAGAACTGCTGAACTAAATCCGGTGAGTAAGAAAAGTGTAGATTTCTACCTTCTTACTCAGTTCAGTATTTCTTTGTATGTCTAAGGAAAGTCAGTTGAGGTGATTAGAGGGTATTCTATGAACCCAATGTACAGTCAGAGGAAAGGATAATGAAATGATAAATGTATGGATACTGTAGATTATGATGGATGTAGACAATTTTAGTTAGAAGATAATAAGAGAGGTGTATGTAAGAATTGTACCTGCTGCATTGTTCTGAGAAAATATTCAGGTTGCAAGGGACCTAGACTAAAGGGTGTTACAACTACAAATGCATATTACGGTTTTGTAAGTAATGAAAAAGAACTATATTTTACGTTAGGGTGCATTTGAATGAAGAAATACTACATATTGGCCACAAAATCATATGTTACCAGATTATAAACCTATATGTCCATACACTGACTTGAGGGGAAGAATCGGATCAGCCATAAGTGCCAGCCTTTTAATCTACAGCCGATAAAACTCACATCTGGTGTTCCTATGGCAGACTAGGAGGTAAAGGATTAAAGATACTTATAGTCTGTACAAAGGGGAAAATTGTATTACCTTATCCCACTTATAAGACATTGTATCCCAGATACTGACAGTACTGTGACCAGTAACCCAGTAAATGGGGGCACAGAACAGTAAGATGCCTACTATAGGCAAGCCTATGGATATAATGAAAAAGAGAGAAGGTAGTAAAGCTCTTTAAAGAATTCATAAAGTACTCAAGAGAGCAGGATTTCCCCCAGAAGGGACATTAGACTTACAGAAATGGTATGGGTTTTATTTGAATAATAAAGAATGGATAAAAAGGCTTGGCTATGAAGATCAGGTCAATGTGTGGATATGCTAAATGTATGTTTGATCCTGCGCAGCTGAATGAGTGAAATGTGCCCCTCCCTTATTCTGTGTAAAAGATTTCAGTGTGTTGAGATAAGAAGCACTCTGTTTTTTGTTATCTGACAATGTATGTAATGCTGATAAAATATGTCCGGAGTGCTGAGTGATAATGACATGTTGAGGCTAACTTGTATTTAGTCTAATGCTGGGACTTGTAGTTCCACAGCAGTAGGCTGGAAGGTATCGGCTGATTATTCTTTCTCTGTATGTGAGTTTTGTCTCCTTCTTACTTCGTGTGAGGGAGATCTGTGTTTGTCTGTCTTGTCTGTTTTTTTTTTTTTTTTGGTTTTTTTTTTACAAAAGACATGTTTCAAGGTTAAAGAAGTTGTACATTTTTGTAAATAATATAATGCCTGCCTGCTTAATTCTAAGCTTTTAAAGAGATGCATAACAAGTGTTGAAATGTTTTGGTCCGTCATTACACGATTCAGTGGACGGACAAGTTGGCTGGGGTCCAACAAGCCGTTTCTGTATTTGAACAAAATAATTTTGTTTCTGAAATTTGAGAAAAATAGTTTTCTCTTTAATGAAGTTGAGAATTGTGGGAGTGAGCCTTTACATGAAGATATATATTACAAGCTGTTTTTATCTGTGTGAAAATGGCGCTGATGAATGTTCTCAGAAATAAGGAGGGTTTGTTATGCCCATAAAAAAATGTTACGAGATAAAATGTCGTCTGTGAGCGAGAATGGTGAATATATATTTGTACTTTAAACATGGAAATCACAGAATCTGGAAATATGTGTGAATATTTGGTTTACAAAGAGATGATGAGAAAGGAGTGGCTTTGAACACTCGCCCAGGTCTCGTCACTTTGACATTCCCTGTTTGTGAGATTAGGGACTGCCCCTTTGAGGAAATCAGTTTTTCATTGCATGGAACGCATAGCGTCACAGTTAAGCTACAAAGAGAAACTTTTAAACAAGTGTCATATTAGCAGCTGTACAATGTGAATTAATAACAGTTACTGTAATTCCTAGTGAATAAATGTTAATCTCTATGCAAAAGTTTTTTCTTCACAGAAGCTCTCCAGCTACAAAGCACCCTTTCAATCCAGATTGCATTGATCCAACTTGCAATGAATAGAAGTTGCAATATGTTTTGGTCAACAGCCACAACAAACATAAGTATAAACTAATTAAGGATTTATAGAACGTAGACTCTGCTGAGTAATGATTACCTTGTTTTGGAAAGAGATATTAGAGTTTATGTGCTATTCGCATAGTAAATGCATGAACCAGATGGTTTTTCTGTATGTGCAGAAAGCAAAAGGTTTTTATTTTTATCCTCATAACAATTTTGAGTCAATCAGTGTTGTAAACGCATTCACTGCCCTTATTTACTGTGCTATAATAGTAATATACTGCAAGTCCTTCTTTGTATCGTGGGTATGGTAATGCATTGATGGGAATTCAATGTTTGTAAGGAAATGAAAAAGATTTAAGACTTTATGGGCTATTATCTGTGTTTTTGCATTAGCATTTCTGGGTGATAGTAAGACATTTACACTCTCTGCTGAGCAAAACCAAATGTTTAACCAATTTTAAGCTAAAGCAACTTCAGCACCAGCACTGGCTTTGCCAGATTGTGACAGAGCTACTCAAGCACACAAAGTTGAAGGTTTTACTCGAGATAAAGCCCAACATCGCAGACTGTTTAAGACCAGATTCCTTAATGACCTTTCTGAAACATATCATCAACAATTGTTCCTTATAAGACCAGAAGCAGCAACAATGGAAATGCAATCCATGCTCCAAGTTCAGGAAGATATAGAAGACCGGGAAAAGGAGAAGCAAAGGAAAGCCAAAGACAAATCTCAAACTCAGAAAATTACCATTCATGTGGTCCAAGAGAATCAAGACTGGAAGGTTCGTACAGACACAAGAGGTGCACCAAAGCAACAAATAAAGGAAAAAGAAAACATGACTCTGGAAGAAATGAAAAAGCAAGGCGTTTGTTTCTTTTGCAAACAGAGAGGGCACATGAAAAGAGATTGTAACCAAACTCTGATAGACAACTTGACTAAAGGCCTAGTGAATATCATATTACATAATGGTCAAGAATGTGAGTGTCTAATTGATACTGGAGCAAGCCGCACTGTATTAAGAAAACAGGAGGTACCTCAACAACTATTAACAGAAATTGATTTACCTGCTACAGGCCTAGCAGGAAAAGAAGTAAAACTAACAGAAAGTAAACCAGTTACACTTTTAGTAGGTGAAGAGACAATTGAAGTACCAATACAATTTCTCACTTCCTCATCTTGTCCCTATAATCTGTTGGGAGCAGATGTACTTTCAAGATACAAGCCAGCATCAAATACACCCCAACTGGAGTAAAACTCACAAGTCAACTCCCATCTCCAGTCCAAGAAGATCTTACAGCAGCAATCTAGATGCTAGAGCAGATGAGCACATGTCACAAGGCTAAGACTGTTAATCTACCAGATTGACTGAACATAGTACCAGACAAGTTATGGTCCAAAGGAAAACACGATGTGGGCACACTTAAAGTAAATCCTGTAAAACTGACACTAAAGCCAGGAACACATCCTGTCTCAATTAAACAGTACCCACTTGCTGCAGCTCAAACCAAAGCGATATCAGAACAAATACAAGAATATCTACAAATAGGGGTGTTAAGAAAATGTCGCTCTCCTTATTCTACACCCCTATTCCCAGTAAAGAATTAAGATGTCGGACAAGGGGGTGCAATACTGGATGGTTTATGACCTAAGAGAGGTCAACAAAAGACTTCTGATCAACACTCCCATTGTGCCCAACCCCCACACTTTGCTTAATCAGATACCGCCAAATGCAAAATGGTTTTCAGTAATTGACTTGGCAAATGCTTTCTTCTCAGTCCCAATCACAGAAGATAGTCAACTCCTTCTAGCCTTCACCCATGATGGAAACCATTATTGTTGGACAAGACTCTCTCAAGGAGGAGCCACAAGCCTATCAGAATTTTCAGAAGCAATGGCACTAATTCTCCAAGGATGGAGGCCTATCAATCCAACTACTCAACTCATTCAATATGTAGATGATCTCATGGTGGCTGCGGAAGCTGAAGAAGAATGCAAAGCAGAAACACTGTCATTACTTTGTTTTCTGGCCGAACAAGACTGCAGAATATCACCAAGCAAGTTGCAACTAGTACAGGAAAAAGTAATATTCTTAGGACATTGTATCTCTGCAGGAACCAGACATCTTACAACTGAAAGAGTTAAAGTTATACGAGACATGAAGACACCAAAAACAGTCAAAGAAATCAGAGCCTTTTTGGGACTCCTCGGATATTGCAGAGAGTGGATTCCTTCAGCTTCAATTCTTATGCAACCACTGTATGAATGCTTGAGGAAACAGGGAACAGAACCGCTCAATATAGCTGAAATAGAGAATGCAGTGCAAGCCCTGAAACATGCCATCTCTACTGCACCAGCACTTGGACTACCAGACTATCTGAAGCCTTTCACATTGTTCTGCTATGAGCAGTCAGGACATGCTCTAGGAGTCCTCACACAGAAACATGGAACGAAGCAAAGGCCACTGGCCTATTATTCTGCACAACTCGATCCAGTTATAAGAGGTTCTCCATCATGTATACAAGCAGTAGCAGCAGCAATACTGAAAGAAAAGGTAGCAGATATGGTATTGGACCATGCACTTATTACTCAAGTTCCACATACAGTCACAGAAATTCTTAATCAAGCAAAAACAAGACATTTGTCTGCAGCCAGACTAACTAAATATCAGGTAGCCTTGCTCAGCGCCTCACATGTAACAATTACCAATTGCACAGTCCTCAATCCAGTAACCCTGCTCCCCATTGATGATTCAGAAGAGGGGAGTAAGGGGAGTCGCAAAGAAGATGAATCATCAGACAGGGGATATGAGGACCTGAGTGAAGCGTCTGAAGAAGAAACTGAAGAAATACACACACAAAAATTTTCACATGATTGTTTGGAACTTATGAAATTAGAAACTTGAGCTTTGCATAATGTTACTGACACACCACTTTCAGATGCAACCCTAACTCTTTATGTAGATGGATCTAGATACTATGTGGATGGAGTTCCATATACAGGTTATGCCATCACAACTGAGGAAGAGGTGCTTGACTCAGGAACACTGTCTAATGGAACATCAGCACAAGAAGCAGAATTGATAGCTCTAACTAAAGCTTGTGTATATGCAGAAGGACAAAAAGCCAATGTATATACAGATCCACATTATGCCTGGGGAGTGGCGCATGACTTCGGTCCCATTTGGAAAAGCAGAGATTTCCAAGGATCAAATGGAAAACCCATCAAACATGCAAACTTGATTAATGAACTGTTTAGAGCATTGGAACTCCCTAAACAAGTGGGAATTATAAAGGTTCAAGCTCACACTAGAGAACAAACTCCAGAAGCAAGAGGAAATAACTTTGCAGATCAAGCAGCAAAAAAAGGCAGCCCTCCAACCAAAGAATACTACATTTCTTGTAGACTCAACAGAAGGTGACACAGACAAATTTCAATTCCCAGACCTACAAAGCCTTAAAGACTTTCAGAAACAAGCAACAAAGGAAGAAAAGAATAAGTGGGAAAAAGAAGGTGCACAGCTTGATGAGCAAGGAATATGGTCAAAAGAAAATAAATGGTGCCTACCAAGAGCCTTATACCCAGTAATGACTCAGATTGCACATGGACAAGTACATCATTCCAAAGAGGCAATGACTAATAGGGTATGGAAAAATTGGATTACCCCTGGATTTAACTGTGCGGACACAAACTATGTGACAGCTTGCTGGATATGTGGAATACACAATCCAGGGCAAAGAGTAAAGACCCCAAAGGCTTTCTATCCCTTTCAGAGACTTCTGATCGACTATATACAACTTCATAAATGTGGTACCTACGAGTATGTGTTAGAAGGAAAAGCTACTGCTAAAAATACAGCGAAGAAATTAATCTCAGAAGTCATCTATAGATATGGCATACCTGAAGTTATTGAATCAGATAGAGGTACAACCTTTACAGAAGAGATAATGAAGCATGTAATGAAGAACTTGGGAGTATCACAAGCTTTTCACACTCCTTATAGGCCACCAGCAGGTGGGAGGGTAGAAAGGCTTAATGGTGACATTAAATTGAAAATACAGAAAATGATGCAAGAAACCAAAAAGACTTGGTTAGAATATTTACCAATAGTTCTGTTTAACATTTAGAACTACACTTATGAAGAGACACAGGTTTAGCACCACATGAGATACTGTTTGGCACAGCACACAGAACAGGTTGTTATTTTCCATAGCAACTACAGCATGTACGTGGTGATTTGTTGAACTATGTTGCCTTATTACAGAAACAACTAACTGAAATACATGGTCAAATGTTCTCCTTCATTCCAGACCCTAATTTTGATACAGGTACCCATAAACTGCTATCTGGTGACTGGGTGGTCATAAGAAAGCACATCAGGAGACGTCTTGAACCCAGATATAAGGGTCCTTATCAAGTCCTGTTGATGACTCCCATGGCAGTGAAAGTACAGGAAAAAGACACCTGGATTCACGCATCACACTGCAAAGTCTTCAAATCAGGGGAGTCTTGTTCTGATAAATAGAAATGACTGTCTTATGGTATTGATATGTCTTACCAGAATATTTCTGCCTGAAGTAGGGGTCAAGGCCTCCCTAACACAGTGTGAAACAGACAGATAAGTGACAAATTGCCTATGTCACTGTGAGAAACAGAAGGGGAAGGAGTGCCCAACAATTTGCACTCATAGGAGAATAAACTTTGAAAATGCCTTTGTTAATACATAACCTCATTGGCAAAGTTGTCAGCAATGATTCATTTTGAATATTGGGAATATTGCCATTAGTAGCAAAGGGTTTGGCAATCCAGCTCATTGTATATGTGGTAGAGACAATTGTTATATGGCTGATTAAGAAATTACTGACACTTGATTGTTGTTCCTGCAGGAAAAATAATGAGCTTCCAGAACCAGTAATGATCACAGAAATTTCTACAAGTTTAATGTCTGAGACAAACAGTGAACATTATCAGCAATGGTCAACAATCAAACCAAAAACCTGCACAGTCTGCAACAAGAGATTGACAGTGACCATCGAGAAACCAGAATGAAAATTGATGTCCTATTCATTAGTGGGACATATTTGTTAATGAATCTTATTCCATATAGAAAGCAATGAATATCTTGATTCATCCATTGATACTAATTCTTCTTGTACTAACTATAATGATTATATGGAACTGCTACTTAACATGTAATACAAGAAAGCTTTTGAATAGATATCAGCAAAGAATTCCTCTCTATGCACCGAGATAAAACATTAAGTAGGGAAAGAAAAGTTATGGTGATAAAGTACCAGAGATATGTGCTTAATGAATTCTTGTTCTAATCATATGGGGTCCTTATGATACCATATGTTTAAATGTAGGTACTAACTGTCTTCTGCTGAGTATCGCCATGACTGATAGGTAGAGGTTAATAGTTGATATTTAATCAAAGAGGGGAATGTTAGAGTGGAATTGTATGATTATTGATTTAATATCTATCATGTGCTAAGCTTTAGATGCTAATATGTTATGCTATGACTTTAAGAGAAATTAAGCAGATATTATTTTCAGTTTAAAAAGACAAATTATTCAAGGTTGGCCATGCAGCGCCATGTTCCCATCAACGAAAGATTCCAAGAACATGTAGCAACGTTCTTGATAAGATAAAACCCAAGGACTCAAAGATGGGGGCAGCACAAGGATATTGGCAAAAAGCCTGGAAAGAGATAACACACAAAGAAGAAAGAGTTGTTTGATCTTTGATGTAAAACTGAAATATATATATTGTTAATTGATTTTCTCTCATTATTTTACTGTCTTATAATTGGTTGTTCAGAATCTATACCCCTAGACTTACATGTATAAAAATAAGCGCTGAAGTGGTCTCAAATTGGAACAGAATAAAGCTGCTCAGCATTATATCATACAGGTGTTGAGTATTTTCTGTTCACCAGTCGACTGAAAACAAAGAAAGATCTGACTGACATTGAAGGTGCTTGATAGAAGTATCGGTGAACCCCGATACCCCAACAGTACCCTGTTTAGGGAGGGGCTTAGGGTCAGTGTGTAAGGCCTAGGGGACTTTGCAGCTGGCTACTGTTTGTACTGTGTATACTGTTCGTCTGAGCTCACACTACTGCTTCACCGCCTGTCACAACCCAGTGCCCAAATATCTCGTTCACCAGGAGCTGCCGGTGCCTATTCAATTGGGAATGTCCTGGTGAACGTGTCAGTATACATTGGGGCAGAGCTTTCTGGTGGCACCAGCAGGATCGCCCCCATATCTGTGAACGATTGGCCACGTGATGCCTATTCAATACTTACCCACTTTTAAAATCTCTCCTCCAGGAGATCTGGTATGAAATTCCGAAATACCCGGCATTGCCTAGCACAACCTGCCCCTACACCCGGGAGGATGCCTACTCTTCCGGACTCCCCGAAATCTGGGAACCTCTCTGAAATTCTGGGAGCGTGGACAAGTATGGCCTATTCCCGTCAATGTAAAGCGCTACAGAATTTGCTGGTGCTGTATAAATAGATTATGATGATTAAGATTCCTGTATAGATGCAGCACATACGCTCCAACTGACCTCATCTCTGCTCCTTTAAATAAAGCTCAGTTCCTGGGTAAATTTCTTCCACCCCTGCTTTCAATTAATTTTTTCTGTTGTTTGCAATCTCCCCCCCCCCCCCCCCCCCCGTGTCTCCCCTTTGTATTTTCCTTTCTTCTGCAATGTGTGCCTCTGTTCCCATCTTGTATGTCTGGGCATCTGTCTTCCATTTTGTATGTGCAACTCCGTCATCCCGTCTCTCTTTATCCCCCTTTTATATTAACCATAGTTGCCTACTCTCCCGAGAGAACTCTCAGGAATTTCGGGGAGTTCTCCTGGACTCCCGGAAGAGTAAGCAACCTCCCAGACATTTGTGGAGGTGGGGCTTAATGACGCAATCACACATTAAACCCCACCCCGACATTCAATGCCGCAAGTTTTTATAATAGGGGACAGGGCTATGGTGACACGACGGCGTCATCACACCTCCTACACTTATCACATGACCTATACCCAGTCTGAATCCTGGAAAAGTTCTTTTCCACAGGGCATGTCCAAAAAAAGTGACTAGCTCTGCGAGACGCCATCCACTCCCTGATTTCTTCCGAAGTGGGTTTTTTTCCGGTTCAGGAATCACAAAAAGGTTTGTGGTTTTATTCCAACCTGTTCCTTGTTCCAAAACACAACGACTCGTTCAGGCCAATTCTGAATCTGAAATCTTTAAACACCCAGATCAGGGTGTCCAGATTCAAGATGGAGTCTCTGTCATCAGTGATTCACAGTATGGAACAGGGGGGAGTTGATGGTGGCTCTAGACATCAAGGATGCCATCTGCATGCTCCCATCTGGGAGGGTCATCCGTCCCTTCTCAGGTTTGCTGTTCAGTCAGATGACTACCAATTCCAGGTACTTCCTTTTGGTCTGGGCACGGCTCTGTGGGTCTTTAACAAGATCATGGCGGTAATGGCTGCGCTGGTTCGGTCCAAGGTGATTACAATCATCCCTTACCTGGACGATCTGATTCTGATTACGGAGTTCCCAGTGGTACTCCTGTTCCATATCAAGGTAACGACCCAGACTCTGGAGTCCCACGGTTGGATCCTCAACTTCAATAAGTTCAAGCTGACTCCAACCCAATGATGTTCTTTTTGGTACTTCTGTTCAACACCCAACAATAGCGGATGTTCTTGCCCCCAGACAAAATTCAGGCTTTACAGAAAATTGTAAGATCGCTGTTGGCTGTCAAATGTCTCCTGGTCCTTTCTTCCGAGAAGAGTCTGTAGGCCCCAAGTTGCATAGGTTACGAAGCGTCCACTGGAAAGGAGGGAGCTACTTTAGAAGAATAAGAGGATTTCCTTAATGCGTCTGTTAATTTTGCTAGCTAACTTAGTAAGCTTCTCCAAGGAATCAGATGTAGGATATTGTACACTTTTATCTGTTTGGACAGCCTGAGGTGGAACTGACTTAGGAAAGCAGGGTGGTTCCATTCATAGTCCGTGGACCAGCGTATTAACTCTTCAGCCGTGCAGCGTCCATATTTCAGGGAATGCAGTGGCACTCAATGGAGGCAACGCGGCCAGGGTCATCATGAAGCAACCCTAAGACACTGAAGAAGGCATCCACCTTGAAAAGTGCGGAATTACTCAGACTCAATCCAAAGGCCCAAGTTTATGGGTCTCCTTGAAGAAGGGAGATCACAATTCCCACTCTCTGTTGTTCAGAACCAGAGGAGCGGGGCCTAAGGCAAAAATAGAGCTTGCAGCTTTCTTTAAAATTACAGAATAGTCTCCAGTCCCCAGAGAAATTATTCAGAAGGTTAAATTTTCATTGAGTGGCACCTTAGCTGCATGAGTGGACGGGAGCTTATATCTGAGTGGATAAGCGGAGAGAGAGCTCCTGAACGACCTGAGACAGTGTCTGATTCTGGCCGGCCAGCACTTGGGCTGGGCTCGGCTGTCTGGATTCCATCGGGACAGTATCCTCCAAAGCGTTTTATTATGATTGGTTGTAATGTTACGGCTTTCCAGTACTGTCATAAGCTTTCTGAACAGGCAGAATAGATCTTCACCTATAGCAGCTGCCTTTCCCCGTAAAGTTAGATGCACTCAAAAGTACTTGGATGCTCCCAGAAATTAAACTTAGTGTTGGAAAAGCTTATAAACTGTGATATAGAAAATAATGACTCCCTACAAGGTGCTATATCGCAGGTACTATGTACCTTCGCGTCTCTGTAGAATACTTCCTGACTCGTCTGACCGGTGTTGGCGGGGGTGCTCCCATGAGGGCATATTCCTTCACATATGGTGGTCGTGCCTAATATTGTCAGGTTTCTGGACTGAGATCAAAAGCTTGATTCATTCAATCCTTCAGGTGGATATTCCCCTGGAGCCTAAATTCTTTCTCCTTCCCTTGGGATCCCCTTCGGCAACCCGCCATCAGAATAAATTAATTAGGCACATTCTCTCGGCAGCTACCTGCCAAATAGCGGCAGATTGGCAACTCCAAGTCCCTCCTTCCTTACAGTCCATTTTAAACAGAATCTGGCAGACTCAGCAGATGGAATACATGACTAGCATGATCCGCAACTCCTCGAAAGCATTCACCAGGGTATGGGATCCCTGGCTATCCTTTTTTCAGGCTTGTTCATCCTATACATAACTCCGTCTCACTACCTTACATCTTAGTGCTTGTCCTTCTGTTTGCGATGGAACTAGTCACATTTCACCATTCCCTTTGCTCCGTTCTCTACTCCTTTTCTTTCTTCTTCTCCTCCTCTTTTTGTATGAAATCCTTGGGCCACTCATTTTCTATTTCTATTAATATAGTTGACTTTTTGGATAATATGTTCTACGCTGGCCGTGGATCCTGTGTGATTTTTCAGTACACTTCATTATGTGTATCCATTGTGTCAACCGTTATGTGCTGTCAATGTGACCTTGCATAAATAAAACTTAAAAAAACAAAACAAAACTAGTTTAGAGTCTCAGTGGAAGGGCAGAGTGGAGCTTTTGTGTACCATCTGAGGGACACTGTCCAATATTTAATTGTAACTACTAAGTATGTTCTGGAAGTTTTTAATAAAGCTTTATAAAAAAAAATAAAAAAATAATGCAACAGAGTCAGATGAAAAGCAAATCCTTCTTTATTGCGTGCCTACACAGACGTATAGTTCATACAGGAATAGACATACAACTAGGAGCTTACCTTCAGTTTATATAGCCCATTGGCTGGTACTTATCCAAGCTTTATTGGTTATAATCAATTTCTATTTTCAACAAAGAATGCATTGGTACAACATTGTAAACTTGTGCCCATGAACACATAAATCCTACGATAAAAAATGGTTTGACTTTTATTGCTTTTTCAGAAATACATTTCCCTGGACACAGAAGAACCGTTGACTATTCTAAACATCGTATCTAGAGCCCTATCTATTACATAAATATGACTGTGAACTTCCTATAATGTTATATAGTAGAGAATGATATAAAATATTATTCTAACCATTATCTTAGCCTCATGTATCTATCTTTTATTTCCATTCAGCTTCCATTATTAACTCTTCTCTCACATTAGAAACTGGTAGTGTGGAGACAGGAGGCGGAGAGAGACAACTCTAAGCACAGGATAACCATGGCCAGGCCACGGGTCGAGGGTCAGAGGCTAGCAAGGATAGTAGTAGAACAGGCCAAAGTGTCATGGCTGACAGCAGGCAAGAATAGTCCAGGAAAACAAGCCAGAGGTCGAGGGCAATCAGCAAACATTCGCCAGTCCAGGAAACAGGCCAAAGGTCAAAATAGGTAGACAGGTAATAGTTCACAGCACCAGGTTTAGCAGTTGCAGAGCAAGGACGCTCCAACTGGCACGGAGGCTAACCCCCTCCCCTGCCTTTTCAACCCAGGAGATTCAATCAGAGGTGCAGGAAGAACACATGCCCCAATGTCAGTACAGATGGGTGCGATCAAGTAATTACACTTGCGCGTCTGGCTCCTATTAACAGCCGGGGCGGAAGAGAGCAAGGTGTCCTGGTCACCTAGGAATCAGCCAGGACGTCTCGGCCGCTGGGCAACAGCCAGGACGCAGAGGCCATCGAGCCATTGCGGCTAGCGTGGCGGCTCATAACAGTCAGACACATTCCCCGGGGTTCTTCGTGCCTGCAGTTTTTGTAATGAACATCGTAGCGTTGTTCCCATTAGCAAATTCATAGCAGATGTTTGCTGGATACTTCTATTTATTTGATCCATCGATTGGGACATTCTGCATTGATAAGCTGAAGTCCGCTCCAGTGATTGCGACATTCTAGCATCGAGGGCTCTATTCAAGCGTAGAGTTTCTGCAACCTGCTCTTGTACTGCCGACACTCTCTCGAATAATGTTTTAGTAGCATTTTGTCTGTTCTGTACCTCACCCACCGTTGATGGCAATCGGTGCACCGGCTCACTTAATCTCTGCAACCTGTCTTCCACAATCTTCCTCTCCGATTCCTGCTTCTTCTCTATCTGTCTAGCAAGACTGGCGATGGAATCAAACAGAATCGTTTCCTGCGGCAGATCAGGAACAAGCACCATTTGTTTTGGACGACGGGTGCTTGTGATGGGTATATTGCCTTGGAAAGGACTTTTTGCGGAGATGGCAGGAACTTGTAGATCTGTGAAGGTCTTTGGCAGTAATTCAAATCTTTGTCCAGCATCTTTGTGGACAGATGTCGCAGCTGGTGAAAATGACACAGACTCTGTCTTTATGTCAATGTCAGCAGAATCTGTTATAAAACATGTGTACATTTTAGAAACCATTGTATATAATTAATAATCTGTATAATGTCATTAAAGTTTGATCAATACATTTACCAGATGCCTCAATGACTGATGGACATATTTCCATTGCCTCCTCCAAAGAATAGTTAATGAAAGGTGTATTTGAGCGTTCCGCTACATCAATGGATTCTGGAAAAAATATTAAAAGATTAATTATATTTTTTATACATGTATACTAAAACATCTATTAAAAGAAATATATTGGCTTCTGGCATATTATGGCAATAATCAACCTAATAGCGAATAATATAGAGAACTAAAGTCTCTTTGTGGTACTCTATGTATGGAAAAGGCTCAGTTAAATTTAGATTATCAGAAGAATAATTTTTTTGGTTGGGGTAATAAACCAGGGAAACTTGTAGTACATTTAATTAAGACTCATTCATTAGCTAAACTTATAGTAGCCATTAAATTAAATTCACAATTCAAGGTTCTAGATCCTCAAAGAATTTCAGACGAATTCTTAAAATATAAATGATAGACAATTATATGATTCCATAGTAGACAATTCGCAAAAAATGAGTAAAATTTTTACAAGAAGCAAATTTGAGGAAATTGACACAAATGGAAATACTAAGAACTAAAAATCAAAAAGCTTATTAGGAAACACTTGGACCAGATGGCCTAAGTGCGGAGTACTATAAAATATTATCGGTGCATATTGTTCCATATTTAATGGCCCCATTTAATTCTATATTGAGTGGAAATCAGGTGCCAAGAGATTTTAAAGGAGCTGGAATAATTGTTATTCCAAAACCAATTAAAGATATGGAATTAATACGATCGTACAGATCCATATCTTTTTATTGAATCAGGATATTCAGCTTTTTTCCAAACTTATCGCTCTTAGGGGGGTATTCAGTTGTTAGCGAGACGGGTGAAAATCCCGCGCTCGAAAAAATATTACCGTTAATATGGTCATTTGCGCGTAAATACCGTTAATACGGTAATTTACTCGCTGGATTTTAGCTCGCAGTTCAAGGAAATATTTTTCGAGCGCGGGATTTTCACCCGTCTCGCTAACAATTGATTACCCCCCTTAGATTGCAAATAATTCTGCCTACTTTACTTCATCTAGCTCAAACAGGATTTACTAAAGGTAGACATTCGGTTCATAATATAAGACATTTAATTGCGGCAATGATTAAAACACATCAGTGTAATGAAAAAAATAATATAGTAATAAGTTTGGATGCAGATAAAGCATTCAACCGTATTTATTGATCTCATCCGATCAAGATATTTAAATTTCAGCATTTTGGCTCTACTGTTTTGCATATTTTTAGAACAATATATAAACAGCCTCAGACATTTGACTATTAATAATAGAATTACAACAACTTTTTCTTTGAGTAGGGGTATTAGAAAGGGATGTCCCCTGTCACCCTTGCTCTTTAATATTGCCTTGGATCCACTTCCAAGACATTTTGATATAATGGCTAATTGGCAAGGATTTAAAATAGGCATGGCTGAGCTTCAGATATCTGCTTTTGCAGATGATGTTTTTGTTGCATCTACATAATCCGAGGGAAGCTGTACTTTTAATAATACAGAAATTAGCAGAATAGGAAGTGATTATAGGATTTTCTAGTGAATATTAATAAAACTGAGGCTTTGGCATTTTTTTCCCAGAAGCGAAGAGAGGTTGGAAAGACAATTTAATGAATAGAATATTAAGATAACTCTGTTCTTGGATACATTTACCGATATCCTCTTTAGGAAGATGTCATCTTATTCAAATGATAAGCTTTCCACGTTTATTATATCCAATTCAGATGTTGCTAATTATATTTACTAAATTCGATATTAAAAAGTTTGAATAAGGATTTTTAGAAATTTTTATGGTCTAATAAACGTCAGAAAACATCATTGCTTAAATGACAACAACCTTCTAATAAGATAAATTTACCCAATATAACAGAATATAATCTAGCAGCAAATTAGAGATGCGATAGATTGGTTAAGAGGTACAAACATATATACTAGCTATGATTTGGAACAGGCTTTTAACCCAGATATGCATTTGACAGCTTTATTACATACCAACCCTGTATGTTTTCCGTGTAATATTAAGAGAGAATCCTTTGATATATTTTGTTTTTGCGGGGCGTGGAGGCAAATACGACAAATTTTTAAACTTTCTAGTCGGTATTCTCCTTTTCTTCCATTGATTTCTAATCCAGACTTTCAAAAAGGTCATGTCTCTAATATATTAAAAAAATAGAAAACTAAAGTACTATGTTCACTATATCAACTTATAGATGTTAATACCTTTAAACCACGGGATATTAAAATATAACAATACCATTGTTTACGTTTCCACGTTGCACTGTGGCGTCGACCTCTGAGGAACTTTTCCCCATCTTATATATATACACGTGAGATATATTATTGATTTAAAAAACACAAGGGGAGTATGGCAAAACAGTTAGAGTGATCTCCACATTTGAGTCTAATATTTTTAAAGAATATATTAAGATGAAGAATTAGGGGTATATTTACAAAACTACAGGTTTAAAACAAGTGGAGATGTTGCCTATAGCAACCAGATTCTAGTTGTCATTTATTTTGTACATTCTACAAAATGACAGCTAGAATCTGATTGGTTGCTATAGACAACATCTCCACTTTTTTAAAACCCGCAGTTTAGTAAATATACCCCTTAATGTCTAGTTCATATAGAGAAACGAATTACAACATTTTACATAGAGCATATTTAACAACCAAGTTAAAATATATTATTGGTACTGCACCAAACACTCTGTTATAAATGCCAACAACTAGAAGCAGATATAATACATTGTTTATGGTCATGTGTTAAAGTTAGGGTTGTTTGGAATGCTGTTCAAGAATATATTAGAAGCTCTCCATGGATTTAATTTACAATCACTAGTGAGTGGATCTTTTGGAATATGTATACCCAAGACAATAATCAAGGTTTAACAGGGTAAAAAAATATTATTAATGATAGCAGCATCCAAAAAGGCTATATCATCTCAATGGAGATCATCAGATACTCTTAATATAAACTTGATGGCTAATCAAGTTTCCTGCCTTTTTCATATGGATTGGGTGGAAACTGTATCAAATAAAGAAAAACTCACAAAGAAGATTTTCCAGACATGGATCTCCTACATTCATACATTACCTGTAAATGTTAAAGAGATTCTCAAGTCTTTTTTTCAACTTACTTTGTGGTATAATACAGAGATATTAGAGGGAAGAATACCTTTTTAAAACGATTATGTTTAATAGGGGAGAAATAAATTAAAGTAAGGGATAGGATGTGATCAGAATGTTTTGATAGTAAGAATAAATAGATGTGTGGAATTGTATACTGATGTATTTTAATGTATGAAGAATATGTATTGACAATCTTTGTACTATAACTTTATATGAAATAAAAAAATAAAAAAAAAAAGAAATAATACATTAAAAAAAATGAAGCTCTGGCTCTCACTAAATGACTGGAAAAGGAAGTTAGGCAACGTGGCTCCCTTTGTTGAGAATTATTGTGTAAGATTTATCTCTAAACTGTGTGGATCCAGTGCCGATAGGGGGCCCAGGAGTGAGATAGGCTACTGTCAGACCCTGGCCAGGCCCCATGTCCAGTCAATTAGGTAGCCTGCAGAGTTAGTTCCCTTTTTGTATCCAGTCGCCATAGTGAGAACCAGAGGCAGGGTAAAAGCCGTGCCCAGGACCAGAAGAGACATTCAGAGATTCAACAGTGAAAATTGTTGAAGCTAGAGGTCAGGTCTGGCTGGGGCTTACGGCTCCTGCAAGGCAGATGAAGAAGCGGAAGTTACAATGACGGACTGCGAGGACCACCAGCCTTCCTTGTTCATCCTCCAGCTGTGCAGGTCTGGTGAATCTGTGTGCCTGTGAAATTGAAGCAGGTCTACTGCCATCCAGTGATGGGGGAGGACCCTCACTATCACCAGATTGAGCATGAAGAGGATACCCAAGGAGACAGGTATCATTGTGCATTGTATTCCCTATGCGTTATGTTACATCTATTATAGGGTGAATGACTAAACCCTTTCATAAATGTAGCTATGTTGGTCATTTGTGTTAAATAAACTTAAGAATTTCTTATTCATATATCTACCTAGGTGTGCTAATATTTTCCATAGCCTGTCATGTAAAGTGCTGACTTGGTGCAGGAACTCCAGGTTCACTCTTTACCTGTCTATGTTGGCGAAAAGCCTGTGGGTGCCCTGACATTGTGACAGATCCAATTGTTTCTTTACACTGCTCTGTAATCTGCTTAAACACCTTCAGCCTAGGTCTCCAAACAGTGCCTCCGCTGGCCTAAGAGATGATCAATCTGCATCTCTCACCCACCTCGGAATGTCTTGGTACGGGTAAGCCCACCTCCATAGTATAATTCTTCTCACCACCTTCTTGGCTTAGATCACTGACAACACTTTGATCTGTGCTGGTATCCTGGTATCCAGAAAGTCTCACCCTCTTTAGTGTTTTCAAGTGGAAAGCCCCAGGTGGGACAGAGTTTCCATTTAGATCATGATACCTCAGAATTGCAGCTGCCCAGTCCAGGGCTCACGTTATCCCAAAGGGAACTAAGGCAACTCTTTTTCAGAGCTGCTGACTGTTGGAGCTGGAGATGGCTAAACATGGCATCTTGAAAGGATGGACCTTTGACTGCACTTTATTTGATTTGGTATTAGTGTCACCTCCTCTGCAGGATCATTTGCTTACATAAGCAAGGGCTCTTAGCATGAAGCTTCCTCTACCATGTCTGCAGGCTCTTCCTTGGCAAGGACAGACTATTTTTTTCTTGTCAACCCTTCATGTAAAGGATCAACAAATCAGCATGCTCTATAACTTCTTTAAGCCTTCCTTGTTCTTTTCCGTGGACAACAGTGCCCTCTTCTCTTTGCTTTTCTGACAGCGGCTCCTGAAGTCCAAGTTCTAACAGCATAGTTGTAGAACCTTTTCCTCTTATAATATCTATGAGTCCTCCAAAGGCCTTTACCAGAATTTTACCCTGAACCCAACACAAGCTTACCTTTGAAACAACCGATTGTTCACAACTACAAGCCAACTTTTGAAACAGAGTTGATTGCTCACTTCTGACTCTTCACTGCTTAGCTCCACAAACACTTGGATTTTCTCTCCCTCCTGCTTACATCCGAGGGTTTTTCTGCCATATGTCTGATGTGTAAATGCTTAGGTAGGTTGACTCCCCTCATTTGAAAGTTTAGCTGCCTACGTCTTTCCTAACCATTTTTGAAATATTCTGGTACTCTTGATTTCATTATTTGTTTGTTCATATTTTTCATCTGACCATTTAGCCTGTGGCGACTCTGCCCTTTTTCTACCTGTTTTGCATCCACTTTTACACCTCTAAGATGGGAATGCTCCTTTATCTTTGAATGGCTTAGATGAGGTCTCCAATAGAATCTTTGCTCACCCCAATCTTTGGAGAATGGCACATAGACAATCTCAAGGTGAATCTCAAACTTCACTCCCCCCACGTGCAGCTGTGTCTACCAGTCCTTAGCCTGGTTCTGGACTTAGGGTGTTAAATGTGACTCACTGACAGGAGACTTTTAGTGTAAATGACACACAGTCACAAAACACAGTTCCCCAGGAATCTTTATTTGATCCCCCTGAAGTCAGAAAGACCAGAATTTGATCACTTCCACATTCTGTGTAAACCAAGACAAACTCCCCCTTCACATACTGTGCTTTTAAAAGTCTTTACTATATTTTTAGTAGATTATCTACCTCCCAATTCTTCACACGCTCTTTGTTAGATTTTTGGGACATCAGAATGGATGTTCCAAAGATATTGCCAGGGATCAGACACAGTCAAGCATCAAGGTGTACTAACTATCAAGCACATGAGCAGACTGGACTTAAAGACTAAAATTAATTTGCAAACCAGCAAGAGTCCACTAGAACACACAAATCAACTCTTAACACTTGGGTCCCGCCATCGCCCTCACCGCAGCCCTCTATGTGGCACACTCAGTACTTAAGCAAAAGGGGTATTTAGATTGTTAAGCAGGTGCAGTATTAATTCAGGGGAATTAGAATATAATCAGCACTGGATATCACATACAATGGTGTTATTACCATCAGTGCTTAGGGATAATCACTGATGTCATGCGGTGTCATATCTGGTAGTTACAGAGAAGAATATGGTAGCTAGTAGCACACAATGATAGGATGTGAGGAGGAGAGCAGGAGTCTAATAGGGGCTGATGGCTCCTGACTCCCCCACTGGGCAGATACTTTCCCCTTTTTAGTTTGTACAGACAGAGGAGGATGTAGAATAAGATTGTTGTAGTGAACGAACAAAGAGAATATCTGACTCTTTTCTGTACATAGTGTGTATTACTCACCTGTGCTGATATCTGTAGGGATTTCCTCCTCCTTACACTGCTGATCACCCCTCACATACGTCTCTTCTTCTACCTCTATCTCTTCTACTTTAATAATATTAGTCAGGTCTTCTCCCTGAATAACCCAAATAATAAAATAACATTTAATGTTACTCAAACAGAAGAATATAAATGAATAATGAACACATATCTTATTTATTGTAGAGGAGCTTTGATATTTTGGCATATTTGATATTTCCATCTACCAGATAATCCTGTGGGATACTGTAATTTTCTTCTGTATGATCCTGTGAATAAAGAGGATGGAGACATCTGTTTGAGGCAATTCTGTTACTGGGTCCATCTGTAAGAAACACACAGTGAAATACATTGTTTATATATGGATAGTAGATGATGTGTTTACCTGTGGGGCCTTCAAATCTGCTCTGTCCTTTACAATAAATTAAATTCTCCTCTTACCCAGTGTTGTGTGGGTCTGGTGATTCTCCATCATCACGTCCTTGTACAGACCCTTGTGTCCCTCTAAATACTCCCACTCCTCCATGGAGAAATAGACAGTGACATCCTGACACCTTATAGGAACCTGACACACACAATGATACAGTCATCACCCAGACACATCCCCTGGTGTTACTGTATAATGTCCCATTCCTAGCAGTCACCTCTCCAGTCAGCAGCTGAATGATCTTGTTGGCGAGTTCTAGAATCCTCTGGTCATTGTTTCTCTCATGTGTCAGTGAGTGAGGTGGAGGCTCCGTGATGGGGCTCTGGGTCCTGCTCAGTCCTCCTGACACACAGGGATGGCTCAGGGGTGTCACACACTCATCAGATGTCTTCTTCACTATCATGTAATCCTGTGTATTGAAGCTAAAAGGTCAGTATAAAGAGTAGGGCCCCTTCACTGGATGACAGATCCATCACTTTAGAGTAATATACCAATACAAACATATACTCTCATTAATTAATTGTCTCAGAAAGCCAGACAGAGTAACGCTTACAGAAGCACTCGGGGCTGCTCCATGTCGTCACTATACTTGGAGTTCTGGGTTTCATATCACGGGCCAAAAAATGGGTTTTTGGAAGAGGATGTGGCCGTGTGAACCAATAACAAGAACAATCTTTGTGTTTGGTTGTCCGGCTCACACCCTCTTCCACAGTCATTTTAAAGTGGAGAACAGAAATAACTCCCATCTGAGAGAGAAACTTTATTTACCAACACCCATACTGCACTGTGCTTTACACATGGGGACAAACTCTGTAAGAAAACAAGACACACATAGAGATGAGAGGGCCCTGCCCATAAGTTCAGAATCTGTAGGAAACTAACACGTTGATACATCAGACTAAGTGTCACATCTGTGTATATTGGTCCAGCCAGATAGCAATGGGAAAAGTGCTTAGTGGGCCTATGTGAACCAGTCAGACAGCAATATTAGTATTGGGGTCAAAGGAATGTTTAAGTATAGAAGGAGAATAAATGTTAATGTTGAGTAAACAGTTTATAGTGGTGGTAATCAGGTAGACTATGGAGACTAAGAGGATGGCTCAGGAATAGCCTAAAGAGTTAAAGTTTCCAGGAACGCATGAAGGTTCGGAGAAAGTCGTCTTGTACGAAGGACTGAATTCCACAGACAGGACGTGTAACAGGATTGATTTATTTAATAAAACAAAAGTGAACATAAACATAACAGAAACCCTAAGATTTTGCAAGATAAGGCATTCGACTAAGATTCTGCAATTCCAAGGTACTAATGAATTTAAAAAACATACAGGCAATAAAGACTGTTTACCAACCCCATGCAATGTTGAACTTAAACGGAGACAATATAAGTGAATATTTGGGCATTTTTGGGTATATTGTACTTTGTCTTGTCAGTAAATGTATATCGCTCATGATGCAAACATTAGGCGTAGTGTTATACTAAGATAGAATAATACTGTCAACTACGGAATGTGAGCTTTATTCTCATTGGAGCAAGCACCTATAAAAGCATAGCATTGTTCAGACATTATTTAGACTTCTCTAGACTGCAGATGATAGCTGTGGCTCAGAGGAGCACAGCACAGAAGACAGAGATCAAGTGATTTGTAAGGAGATAGGGTCAAGTAGACGGGTAGAAGGAGAAGAAGAGAATAGATATATTATCTTTATTTGTGGGATGAAATGAAGAGAGGGTGCCAGAGTGTGGGGAAGAAACTGAGCATGTTATTGCTCAGGAAGTAGGATAGCATTTCATGTAGAATGTTGTCAATCTTCAATTGTCCTGGAAGTAGGGAACAAGGTCTTGGGCACAATGGTGGTTGGCGATGGAGGGTAGATAAGAAATTTAAATTAATTAAAGTTGACTGGAAGTATGTCTGTTTGGCAGCTGTTTGTTAGAAGTAGTAAAGAGGAGTGTATTTGATGAAGACAGGGAGAGAATGGATATTTTAACCTATGAATACACCAATTCCCAAGACAGAGTTTAAAATTGAGCTTTGGATGAGAAAGTCCTTACAGTCTTGTAAATCATCACTATAACGCAGAGGTGGAGAAACTAGCAGGCTAGGTATGAACTGTGAAGAAATAGGCTTAATGGGTGCAAACACTGAAGGTGTACTTGAAACAGAGACATCACAGGGAGACGACAGTGAGGCCTGGAGCACATGCATGTGACTAGAAAGGCCTTGCAAGAAATGTATTATTTACTTTTGTTTGGGTCCATGGTTTGTGCAAACTATAACAAATAATCCGGAGTGTGAATCTTCTATGCTGCAAACACATGGCCCTTCCTAGATCTGAGATATGGAGTCTAATGGGAAGATCCGTTTTCCTGCAAGGTAGTGATGGGAACCGACAGGTCACAGTCCCAAGAACTAACTCTACTATGCAGCAGCTGACAATACACGAGAACGAGGCAGAAATAGTAGTTAATATGAAGGCTAATATCATGCAGACAGAAATGATTCAGAGACATATGACAACCCAGGTTCACAAGCAAACAATCGGGAGTTCAGAACAAGACGGGTTATTTTCAGAAGGTCAGATAGAGCACTGCTTAAACTCAATAAATGCTAACACTACCTGTCTCTTTGGCAACGGAGAACAGTCTGATGAATTTTAAACAGAGACCTCCTGAAGCACGCTCACAGGCAACCTAAACTGAAGCATCTATCTAAACCAGTACTGGACAAAGAGGAAGAGAATGCCTGAGACGGCAGGAATGTAAGAACAGATTTATTATAACAAGTGATGTAGGAGTTAAGATGAGCAAACCCAGTTACAGTGTCAATGGTTGTAGTGGAAAGGCAAGGGTCCAGCAACGCGTTTCACCCTCCTAGTATTTGCAGCACTATACCAGGGTGTATAAATCAACTAAGAGTGAGGTATATAGATCTGCAAACACCCCTAAATTTATATCCTAATCTCCTCGCATTCAAAATATTTAACACTTAATTTGCCAAATGAACACTCTCATTTAATACATATACAATAGAGTTTTTCCAGCCTCCTTTCGTACAATTTGAGTTACGAATGTCCTGTTCCATACACTCAACAAACACATGTACATAGTGATCAGTATTTCTCAATGGTATGGTAGAGGACTTCAATTTAAAAGAAGTAAATTCCTCATTGCAGCCATGTTTGTATCTCACACCCTCGACCCCAGTGTAACATATAATCCTATGCCCCACCTGACATTACCATTGACTAATAACACCAACCACACATCCCTGCCTCATACACAAGTTTACTCCATGCTACATGCCTTCCAAGAGGTCACCCTCCCCCTTCCATTCCTCCTGTCTGCCCCTTGTCTGAGCACTCTATACCTGCTGGGGCTTTTGTAGATGCAAAGAGGTAGAAAGTCACAACCTATCTATGTAGGCGGGGCAGCCTCTCTGCCATGTCCTCCTGGATGTCCTCTAGACAACATTGCCAAAACCGAACTCATAGTCTTCCCTCCATCTAGAACCTCTTCCCCCTCTGATCCCTCTATCACTGTTGACAGTTCCACTATCTCATCTGTTCCCCAACTCCACTGCCTGGGTGTCAACCTTGACTCCTCTCTCTGCTTTGCTCCCCACATTCAATCTGTTGCCAAATCCTGCCGCTTCCAGTTACGCAACATTGCCCGCATACGGCCCTTCCTCTCCCAGGATGCCACCAAATCTCTCATCCACTCTCTGATCATCTCTCGTTTGGACTACTGTAACCTTCTCTTTACTGGCCTCCCCGACTCTCATCTCGCTCCTCTTCGATCTATACTCAATGCAAGTGCTAGCCTTATCTTTTCTCACCACTCCACATCTGTCTCCACCATCTACCAAGCCCTACGCTGGCTCCCCTTCCCCTACAGAATCCTTTTCAAGCTCCTTACTTTCACATACAAGGCCCTCGCCAACTCTACTGCTCACTACATCTCCAACCTCATCTCTAATCACACTCCATCCCACCCACTGCGATTGGCCAACGATCGTTGCCTCTCCTTTCCTCTGGTTAACTCTTCTCACTCACGTGTTCAATACTTCTCTCGCGCTGTCCCCCTCCATTGGAATGATCTCCATCAGAACATCCACCCAATATGTGCAGCTTCAAACGGGCATTAAAAACCCACCTATTCTTAAAAGACTATCAGTCATCCACTTAACTACCCACCTTGTCAGTTACCTCTCCCTCACATCCCTTCTTCTCCCTTCTTGCTCCATGTGACCCTGTCCCCATTTCACCCCTTGTGTCTTCTGTATGTTGCCCTTCCCTTTAGATTGTAAGCTCTTTTGAGCAGGGCTCTATCCTCCTGTTTCACCACTTTTGCTCTCCAGCTAGTCTGCCCACCTCCTTCTTGGGCTTTCAGCCCACTGACTCCATTCTTGGGCACAGGTTTCCAGCTTGTGCTGAATATCCTTCACTCTTTCTTATTAGCTGTGCTCTGAGCTACCTGAGTTATGTTACTTGTTTATTGTACTGTACCGTTCTACCTTGTACTGTCCTATTGTTTGTTCCTGTACGGCGCTGCGGACATTTTGTTGCGCCCTATAAATAGAAATTATTATTATTAATAATAATAATATTATGAAATATACAAAATCTATGTAGCATATAGGAGTCACCACAGGGCCCTCACAGACCCCATCGCTGTTATTAAACTGCACATTAGTTTCCTTGAGGAACTTTTACAATCTCACAAAGTACAAAAAGTTACATTACTAGAATCTTTTCACAAAATAACACATGTTCCCTATTTACTTTCAACTTCCTCCCCAGTACTCCTGTCACCACTCAGCCCTCACTGTATTCCATCGTTACCGGCGCCTTGTCTAGTTACTTGCTCTACTGCTCACAGTTGCAGTGAAAGAGAGAGTAGTGATGTCACTGGAATCCCTCATTTCTCCAGTAAGTTTTTATTAATGGGGAGAAAGGGTGATGTCACAGAGACATTTCCAGCAGGGGCTGGGTAGCCCACTGACCCAGCACAAGGTAGCCCACTATGAGACCGGCCCGGGGGCATATGTCCCCCCCCCCCCAATTACCAGAACCCCTCACCTCTCCAGTCAGCAGGTAGATGATCTCCAGGGTGATGTTTAATATCCTCTCAGTCATGTTAATTTTGTCCTGGTTCATCCTCCGTGACACAACCAGATAATATATGCAGGAAACTCTGGCCTATTGGTTTAGAAATAAAGGAGAATAGATTAGATAAAGACATAATTACATAGAAGCAAGAAGCACATTATGTATATGTATATATATATATATACATATATATATATATATATATAGTGGGGGGGCATTGTGTGGGTATATAATTGGGCAGGGGGATGTGCGGGACATTGTACATGATGTTTCCATTTGGGACTGATGAGCACAGGAATTACAATCTTGTCATATCATACATGTTACAAGATTACATTTTCACCAGAACATACCATAAAGTATATAACTTTATTTTATCATGGTGTGTAAACTGAGAACTGACACCTTTATGCCACAATAAGTATATACTTTATAGCTTTGCCACGCAAGTCAGGTACATAGCACAGTAATATACATCATATGGACTAATGTATCCACTTTTTTTGTTCCTTACACAGACCTATATTATTATTAGTGCTAGTGATCCACCTGTTATCATTGTTGATCGATAATAAACATTATTATAATAATAAATGTCATTAATACCTGGCACCGATAAAGACAACACGTTGTCACTGCTTCCTCCTGCCCAATGCTGGGGACAGAGATCTGTACAGTATAATATATTTCCAGCCTGTGCGATCCGAAGCAGAGGAGCTTCAACAAAATGGCCGCCGCCATAACAGGAGACATACAGCTGCCTCAATAGCTGAAAACATTCAGTAACAGGGGCTTCTCTGTGTAAATGGAGACTGTGGCTTCAGGAAAAGGGTTTCTATTTTGTGAGCACCGAAATTATTAATCACATGATCAGTTCAAACCTCCAGCTTGTTTATATAGACTAATTGATTACCGGATCTCATAGGGCGGGGCTTACACAAGTGGGCGGGATATTTATAATAGAGTACCCTGTTTAGGGAGGGGCTTATGGCCAGTGTGTAAGGCCTAGGGGATGCTGCGTCTGCCCACTATTTATACCATACTTGCCGACTTTCTCCCATTGCTTTCCGGGAGATTCAGTGGAGGAGGTGGGCGTGCGGGGGGGCGGGGCTCCAAAATCGCGTCATTTTGGACCCGCCCCCCGTGACGCAATGACGCAAACGCGTCATTTTACAGTCAGGGGCGGGGCCAAATGCCGCGATTCCCGGAGAATTGCGGTATTGTGGCCCTATTTCTGTAAATGCGGGATTTTGCCATACTCCTCCGGGAGTCCGGGAGACTCCCCCAAAATGCGGGAGTCTCCCGGACATTCCGGGAGAGTTGGCAAGTATGATTTATACTGTGTATACTGTTCTGAGCTCACAGTACTGCTTCACCGCCCGCCACAGCTCAGTGCCCAAATCTCTTGTTCACCAGGAGCTGCCGGTGCGTATTTATTACAAATCAGGAATGCCTTGGCACAGACATGACGCGCCTGTCAGTGCGGACCGGGGCAGAGCTTTCTGGCATACTTGCCAACTCTCCCTGAATGTCAGGGAGACTCCCTGAAATAGGGGGGATCTCCCTCACTCCCTGAAGAGTCTGACATTCTCCCTGATGCTGAGCCAGTACAAGACGTGGTTGGTTTCGGCATCTGGGGCATGATGACACTGTTCAGAAATTGTGTCCTATGTCCATGTATTGATGCTGTAGAGGTGGCCATTTTCATGGAGACCAAGATTTAATCAAAGACTGACAGGTAAGACAACAAGACTTCAGTAATTGAGACAGAAATGTAAAAGACACTTCAGGCTCTAGAGATTCATTAGCTGCTTTTCTTTAATGCATAGTTGACTTTTCTCCAGGAATGCCCGGGAGACTCCCGCATTTCTGGGAGACTTCCTGGGAGACAGGGCAACCTCCAGGTTCTCGCCCCCGCAATAGATAAGTGGTGGGAGGGGGGCTTAATGATGCAAATATTGCATCATCTTAGCCCCGCCCCCTGCTGTAATTGGCCACAATTGTGACAATAGTTTAGGGGACGGACCAAAGTGATGTGATTCATCAAGCTCTGCCCCCGTCCGCTCACCTCCCCCAGGATCTCCCTGAAGCCAACGAGGAAAAGTTGGCAAGTTTGCTTTCTGGGGGCACCGGCAGGATCGCCCCCCATATCTGTGAACGATTGGCCGCATGATGCCTATTCCATCATCATCATCACCATTTATTTATATAGCGTCACTGATTCCGCAGCGCTGTACAGAGAGCTCATTAACATCAGTCTCTGCACCATTGGAGCTTACAGCCTAAATTCCCTAATACACACACAGAGAAAGAGAGACAGTCTATGGTCAATTTGTTAGCAGCCAATTAACCTACTATTATGTTTTTGGAATGTGGGAGGAAACCAGAGCACCAGGAGGAAACCCACACAAACACGGGGAGAACATACAAACTCCTCACAGATAAGGCCATGGTCAGGAATTGAACTCATGACCCCAGTGCTGTAAGGCAGAAGTGCTAACCACTTAGGCTCCATACTTACCCACTTTTAAAACCTCTCCCCTGGGAGATCCTAGAGAGGAGGTCAGGTGACCAGTCCAGGAGGGAGCGTGGCGAAGCCATCGTTTCATGGTCCCATCACCTGCTATGAAGTGCCAAAATTCACAGCACTGAGCGAGGGTGGGACTTGATGACGCGAATAGCATCATTAAACCTCACCTCCCCCAACACCCAGGAGGATGCCTACTCTTCTAGGCTCTCTGAAATCCGGGAACCTTTCTGGACCTCCTGGGAGCGTAGGCAAGTATGGCCTATTCCAGTCATTGTAAAGCGCTACGGAATTTGCTGGCGCTCTATAAATGATAATCGTGATGATTTCTGTATAGATGCAGCACAAGGCCACTCTGATTACATAGGAGGCACAGCATCTTGTGCACATACAATGACATACAATCCTCTCTGCTCCATTAAATTATGTGGCTGTGTATCAGAAGAGACGTGGATAAACTTGAGGATGGCAGGTAAGTGCAATCTTCTGATTTTAATCATTTTTGCTGAAACTTTTGATACATCAAACGTCCTATTCATCAAGCTGAAAACCCAATTAGTACACATTCTACAGAGATTTTAAGTTTTTAAAACACTGCTAGTCAGGGATTCCTCATTGAAGTTGCATGCACTAAAAGACAGATTTATTAAATGATAATTACCAGTGAAAATGGGGTTTTCACCACCAATAGGTCTGTTTTTGTTTCACCCTATGAAAGGTTTATCGACAGTGATAATAATGATGGCCGTAAGATTCGCCAACTTTCGCAATTTAAGGCTTCCCATGTGAATTTAATTTTACTTGCACTGCCACAATATCTGTTCTGCTATCGGCATCTCATGATGACAATAACATATTAAAATATTTATTAAAAAATGCTTTATTGTTCACAGGTGGATTGGATCTACCTTCTAGTTTAATTTACATTTTTTTTCATTCTTTCATAGGTTATTCCACTGTTAAAACTCTAAAACAAAATGTTTGTAATAACTTGTTATGTGTTTGGTAATAACTCACTGTATTCTTTATTGTTATGTCTTGAGTCATTTACCTAAATTTTTCTTTTTTTTATTATCTACTGTTTGGATCTCATGTTTCTGCAAAAATAAAGAGATTTAAAAAAAATAAATGCTTTATTTATTGAGTAAAGCACTTTATTGTATAAAGGTTTTTATATATTTTTATTTTATTTCTTTTTTAAAAATACATTTTTAATTTTATACTTTTTTTTTTCAAAAGTGAAATCCCAAATCTGGCAAGCTGGCCAACACATTCATACATCTCCAAAAACTGGACTGACGAATTGGAAAGTTAAGCCTTATCACGCCCGGCCAGTCTTGCGGTAGCAGCTGAGTAATGCTGAGCTTCCACAGGGCCTCCATGGCTCGGACTTCTTTTTCCAGGACATCCCACAGATGTGCTCAAGCGGATTGTGATCTGGAGAATTTGGAGGCCAAGTCAACACTTTAAACTGTTTGTCATGTTCTTCAAACCATTCCTGAACAATTTTGCAGTGTGGCAAGGCGCATTATCCTGCTGAAAGAGGCCATTGCCATCAGGAAATACCAGTGCTATGAAGGGGTGTACTTGTTCTGCAACAATGTTTAGGTAGGTGCTATGTGTCAAAGTAATATCCAGCAGAACATTGTCCAGAGCAGCACACTACCTCTGCCAGCTTGCCTTCTTCCCATAGTGCATCCTGCTGCCATCTCATCCGTTATGGTACTCACATGCCCATTGTATGCGCTTTCGGTGGTGGACAGGGGTCAGAACGGGCACTATGTCCGTTCTGCGGCTACACAGCTTCATACGCAGCAAGCTACAATGCACTGTGCATTCTGACACCTTTCTAACATAGCTCGGATTAACTTTTTCAGCTATTTGTGCTACAGTAACTCTTCTGTTTGATTGGACCAGACGGGCTAGCCTTCGCTCCCCACGAGCATCAATGAGCCTTGGGCACCCATGACCCTGTCGCTGGTTCATCAGTTGTCCTATATTGGACCATTTTTGGTAGGTTCTAACCACTGCATACTGGGAACAACCCATAAGACCTGCCATTTGGGGAGGCTCTGACCCAGTCGTCAAAATCACTCAGATCCTTATGATTGGCCATTTTTGCTTCTTCCAGCACACATCAACCTCAAGAACCTACTTCACATGCTGCCTAATATATCCCACCCTTTGACAGGTGCCCTTGTAACAAGATAAACAATGTTATTCACTTTACTGTCGGTGGTTCTAATCTTGTGACTGATCGGTCTATATGTGTTTAAAATCTGCAATATATGTCGGGCTGTGCAAAGTTGGACAGTAGAAACTAATCTACGTAATAAAAGGGCCATTAAATACAAAACTGTATGTAGTATCCTTGCCACTTGCATGGATTCATTTTTGGGACATGAGACAATCATACATGCATGTGTATATGTCTGTATATCTATCCATCCATCTATTTATATATTACATTACTGAGTGATTGGAGAAGTATGTTTAATATTGACCATTAGATGAGACAACCCTTGTATACATGAATGTAAATATATTTGCATATATGTAACATAGAATATGTATACAGGACCACCATCAGGTGTTTATGGGAGATACCAGTGTATATGCCCGGGAAGACCAGGGGGCACGCCATCTGAGGCCAGTGTTTATTGTTTTTATTTTCAATAATCTTTTGAAACGTTTACTCGTTCTGAGTGGGGCTCCAGGTTTGTAGATGTAGTAGGGGCTGTGTGGGTCCCGGGAGCCCTGGCCTGAGCCATCCAGCATTATCAGAGCCAGCCCTGTCCTAAAGAGGGCAGACTCCGCTATTACTGTACTCTGCCGTGGCTGTCCCATCCCCCGGGATCAACCACCTGTGAGTTGCCTTCCTTTCTAGTCATGTCCCTCCTGTCTCCCATCTTCCACTTTTCATCTCCATCCCTATCATCCCCTCTCTTCCTAACTCCCCTCCTCTCCACATGTGGCTGCCTCTATCAGCTTTGGAATACATGGGTTGATTAACGTTATTGGGTGGGTTTATAATATGCAGGGTGGGTATTATTAATAATATGTGGGGCAGGTATCAATGATATGTGAGGTCTGGTGGGGCTATTTTTAAAATGCCCACTGTATCAGACACTCGCAGGGATTACCGTGATGCGTCTCCTGTACAAAGGCAGTTTCTGGGCTGGTGTTAATACTTCTAAAACTTTTCATCATCATGTGCGAGTTTCCTGATGTTGAATAAGATTTGAGCTCTGGTAAAAACATTTCCCACATTCAGAACATGGAAACAGTGAATAGGGCTTTCATTTGGAGAATCTTGTGTGATGACGTTATTATCTATTTTACAATCAAGAGCGAATATGATATGTCTTCCTGAGCTATTCCTGCTGTTGTGTCCATCTGCTGGGAATAAAATAAATATATAGAAATACATATTTCTGCTCAGCAGATATATTTTTATTACAATAAGGAGTGGGTTGCAATACAGCAAAGTTTCCATAAAATTAATCAACTCAATTTTTTTTTTTAAACGTTTTATTTATGCATGGTCACATGAGAAATAGTTTACAACTGACAGTGTGAGTACACAAATTGTATATAGCAAGATAAACAGAGTCTACGACCAGTGTAGAGATAGAGCTCAACATGTCACTCATATAGTTATAGATGTAAAGAAATAATAACAAAGCGTTTTCCATACAGAGGGGAGAAAAGAAGAAAAAGGGAAAAAAAATAATAAGATATAGAGGGAGGGAAGAAAAAAAACAGTGGAAGAGAAGTGGCTAGATCCAATGTGAGAGGCGAAAAGACCTAGGACGGGGAGAGAGATAATAATACTTAGTTATGTGAAAGGTGAGCAAGTCTGGAAAAGGAAAGCCAAGGGTCCCAAACCTTGGTGAAGGCTCTCGAGGAGTTACGGATGATACTGGTGTGACTGTCTCACTTATAAATAACTTATGGTATAAATTTATTTAAAGAAATAGTGCAGGACCCTTATTTATATTATTGCAATTGTACTTATATTTGCTACTGTGTATATTTTGGTAAAGAAATTATCTTTATTTCTGAGACCAGAGGAGGAAATTCTTTTTTTGCTTTAACTTTGCTAGAGGAAGTCTCCTATTAGGCATATGTGGGGAGGGAGTCTGATAGCAGGAAATGTTAACTAAGTCTTTTGATACAAAGTGTCAAATGAATGCTCTGGCTGAAGGCACAACAGGAGGTTGTTAGTGTTGGTTCCTGAGAGTCTTTTGTCTAGAGTGTTAGAACCTGTCTGAACATTGTAAACAGTAGGATATCAGAAATAAGTGTAAATATTGTTAGCTTTGCATTGCATGTAAATCCCTGTTTGGGTAAACATATATTGCATTCTGATACTAAAAATAGCTCAGACCTCAGGAGGCTGGCTTACCCTGTGTTAGGCTGCTAGTGGTCAGATAACAAACCTGCAGAACAGGCTGGCGGAGGTCTTCGCCTATAGCAGCCGCCTTTCCCGTAGAGCTAGACGCGCTCACAGGTACTCGCATGCCCCCAGGACTTAACTCCAAGTAGTGTAGGTTCGTTATACTAAGCCGCAGACCAGGAGACAGTAGAGATGGTAAGGGATGGTCAGACAATAGCCAAGGTCAAGGGTCACTTGCAAGAAGAGTAGGCAGGACACACGCCAAAAGTCAAGGTCACAAGGAGAACAGCAGAATCCAAGATTCAGGCCAAAGGGTCAGGGTCACAGGCAAGCAAGCAGGGTCCAAGAAAGAGGCAAGGGTCACAACGAGTAATCAGTAATAAAAGTATCCAGAGCAGGTCAGCACAGTAGGCAACTGGAACGCTATAACCGGCAGGGAGGCTAAGCCCTCCCTGCCTTATATACTGATATTGGCCAATCAGGGCTTAGCCCTGTAATGATTACCAGGCCTATTATAATTAATGATGCCCCTAATAATTAATTAGCCCACAGGCTACAGGATTAGCGCATGCGCCCGGCTGCAGTACTTGCCAGGGCGCACCGCTCAGTATACTCGGCGTCCGGACGTTGCCTTGGCAACGATCGGCCCCGAGTAACAGGAAATGACGTCCCAGTCGTCATGGAGACGGCCGGGATGCTCATAGTGGGAGGAAGTGAGTCGCGGTGGTACCCGTGGCGGCTCCTGACACCCTGTGAGGCTGTGTCCAAATCTGTATCAAAAGCACTGTCTTGTATTGAAAATTTTTCTTCTTGTTTCATCTGACCTGCTCCCTGATACCTTCAACCAGTGTGAACAAATAAACATCACTTGCTTCGAAGACCTGCTTGGAAACTTCTCTATCCTGTGACCTACAGATTAGACCCAAAATCTAATCCGTTCCTGGCTGTTTTTGAGGTTTGGACCCAGCTTTCCGGTACCACCGCTCTGCCTGCTACTCAGCAGCTCTGGCCAGTGTGATAGGCCAGGGAGGATCCATCCACAGCAACCCTGATCCATAGTAAGAGGTCAGGAGTACCAGCCCAGGTACACTAGCAACGGGGTACATTAGCAGCGTCAGTTATCCCGAAGAAACCCGGTACTGGATGCCGGTAAGGAGTTCAGTGGTGGCAGCATTTTTAAGTCCCTCCTACTGCGGTTAGAGGGCGCTTTTGGGATAACGAAAGTGATCGGTGGCAAAGTAAGCCCACCCGGTTTCCGGCAACAACAGACAGGGTGGCATTGGCAGTCCATCCTGTCACAACTGGTCATGTACTCCATCCGCTGGGTCTGCCAAACTCTATTAACTATGGTCTGCAAGGATGGGGGGAGCTTGCTGCCGCCAGTCTGCTGGTATTTGGCAAGTAGTCAAGTAGAGAGAATGTGCCTCAACTCAATATTTTCAATTTGCAACTGATGGATTAAGAGATTATATTAATTAGTTTCAATTTTAAACTAGAAAACCTGTTCTTTGCTTACGTGTTTTGTAATGTAAGGACATTCAGGGCCTCATTTATGGTTAAATGTACAAATATGCTATGAGCAAAGATGCGTCTGCAAATTTGCATTTGCACATCTATATTTCAAGTTGCATGCAGGTTGAGATCTGATCAATGTTGGGGGTATGGTCTAGCTATGGAGCTGTATAGTTGCACCCTTCATCTGATCCTGCTACATCAGAGATTTAATTAAATTACGTCACGGTGCTGGGTACTCCCAGGAGAGAACCACTTAGATAGGGTAACTATCAGAGACAGCACGACTGGCCAAGCCACTTAGTCCTGAGAGTAGGGACAAAGAAGCATCTAGCGCAGGTAAACTTTGTCCTGGAAGTAACCCCTGCACTCCCGGACACTTAAACTAAACTGAAGAGAGGTGTGCAGCGGGGGAGGAGCTACAGTCAACTTTAGAGATTTAAAGTGCCCCCATGCTTGGATCCTACACTATACCCCAAGACACCTGGATGCTTGAGAAGTTTACATTGATCCACAGCTTTAGGTGTGTAAAAATTATGACGACAACATAAAAACTAGTGTACACCTCCAGAGCATGTAGCCATTGAATCTCAGGGTTAAAGATCAAAATGTAGACATATTCCTAAAAACCCTCTGCCAGCTCATTTAAGTCAGATTTATGGTATAAAAAAAGTGACTGTACTTGTGATTTTGAACACAGTAAGTGGTTATTAAGACATGTACCCTCCTCTGATGAGGAAAGTTATTTGGTCTAGAAAGGGCTATCTGCTCAAGTAACTACTGCTAGCCTATGTGCCTATCCAGCACACAGAAATTGAAGGTCCACCAATCTGGTAGCCAGAAGAGTTGGCTACGTCCCTTTATAGGGAAGCCACGACAGCAGGAACCAGAGGAACGATTAACCCCTTGAGTGCCAAGGACAAGTGGGACTCATCCTCTGCACTTAAGGGCTTCCCACAATGATCTGTGTGTTTTCTGCTTCCATTAGAAACGTTCATGCATATACACAGTCCGTTAATGTCTATGGAAAATGCCAGGGATAGAGGGAGGCTCTTTCAGAACCTCTATCTCCCTATCCCTGGCACTTAGAAAGCTAAAGGTACCTTTGTTTGAAGAGGAACATTTCAAGATACCCTTTTATTTATTGCCTGCTGATTATTTTTGTTCAGCAGGCATTAAATATGTGATGAGCCCAAAAGTGCTCAGCGGTAATGAGGTTAAGAGCTGTGTCTGGAGACCAGAGGGAAGTTTAAAAAATCTGAAGCACTGGAGACTGTGAAGACAAGACTGAGTAGGAGTTACAGCTCCTGCTGGGCTGCTAAGGTTCAGAAACCAAAACAGACTGCAATACCCAGCCATTCTATTCTTTCTTAACCCATCTTAGCAGGACTTGTAATAGTGTGTGCCAGAAATATGAGTGAGGGAATTCTGTTCCCAAGCAGGGTAGCCCAGGGACTGGCTTCAGAGACTGGTAATTGTTTTCCCCTTTATGTTGTATTGCAGCGTGATTGCTTAGATGTTCTTTGAAAGTGCTATCGCAGTGTTGGTGAACATTTATGTTAGTAATATTCTTTATTTAGATATTTTACCGGCAGCGAAATTACTTTCCTACGTCCATGATAATTGCTGACTTGTGGGAGTTGTCATGATCAACTCCAGGATCACTCTCTGCTGCTTGGTGTGGGTACACATAGAATGCAGTCATTGCAATAATTCAGTAAAATACAAAAAAAATACAATACATAGTACACATTTTTAAAGCTATAAATACCAACAAAATGTTGACATTTTAATAATAAATCTAATTACGGGGAACAGCATTTTTTTTTAAAAAAAAGGGTTGCATCACAATGAAACAAGGAAACAGGAAGTGGGGAACAAAAACATTTTTTGAGAACGAGTAAAAAGACAGTCATTGCGAATAAATACTGGAGTGTGGTGTTAAAAAGAGCTCAAAGAAATCAATCTGCTTAAATATAAAACAGGAATCCAGGGAGCTTGTAAAAAGTCCAATGAAAACCAGCGATTTCTTTCTAAGCACTTCAGATTCCAGAACGTCACAGATAATCCCTACAAATGTCAGCTAAATTGTATCCAGCAATAAAAGTCTTTCAGACGCCCACAAAACAGGTTTATCAGAGGTTAAGTAGATTCAGTATCTCCAATACAGTGTCCACCAGATTTCACAGTGGTGGTTGTCCAAAAGTATCGTAGGGTCAGGAGAGGGAAACTCTTTAGCAGCATACAGTTGAAGAGGTGAAGGGTCACCACAACAACAAATCATTCTCTTTCCATACATTTCCATTGTGTCTGTGCCTCTCATGCATTTATAGGTATGTGTGCGTGATTACTACTGTCTATGCCAAACTACATACATCTCATGACATACAAGTGTGCTCTCTGGTGCACGGCTGCACGTGTCAGTCTTTGGCTTTTTCTGGCAATTAGTTCTGTGACTCAGTGATCTGAGTAACAGATTTCCTGACTGCTAACTACCTATTGCTCTGTTGTTGTAACTTTACTGTCGATCTGTTGCCAACCAGGATTGTCTTTGACTGTATAGTAACAGAGGTTTCATATCTCATTATATGACCCATCTCACACCTTCAATTAATGTCCAAATTCCCATATTATAACCCCAGCAATTTGCTGAAATTATAGATCAGTTAGCAATCCTATACCATGACAATATGGTCGTTATTATCGTGCATAGTTAGGCTAATATCTATCAACTGAACTCCACACGTGACAAATCTATTGCATCTTTATGTTGATAACATACATTGCAGCTGTACACCGATAAGCCACATTAAAACCACTGACAAATAAAGTGAATAAAATTGATTATCTAATGGCACCTGTAAAGAGGTAGGATATATTAGGCAGCAAGTGAAGTCCATTGTTGAAGTTGATATGTTGGAACCAGGAAAAATGGGCAAGTGTAAGGATCTTTGCGACTTTGACATGGGCTAAATCGCAATGGCTAGACGACTGTGTCAGAGGATCTCCAAAACGACAGGTGTTGTGGGGTGTTCCCTGTATGCAATGGTACCTACCAGAAGTGGTCCAAGGAAGGACAACCGGTGACAGGGTCATGGGCACCCAAGGCTCATTGATATGTGTGGAGAGCAAAGGCTGGCCCGTCTGGTCCAATCCGACAGAAGAGCTACTGTAGCACAAATTGCTAAAAAAGTAAATTCTGGCTATGATAGAAAAGTGTCAGACCGGTAAAAATAATTATGCTGACTCCTGTCCACTGCAGAAAGCACCCACAATGGGCATGTGCCAGAACTGGACCATGAAGCAATTGAAGGTGGCCTGTCTGATGAATCACCTATTCTTTTACATCATGTGGAAGGCCGGATGCGTGTGTGTTGTTTACCTGGAGAAAAAAAGGCACCAGTATGCACTACGGTAAAAAAGCAAGTTAGCAGAGGCAGTGCGATGCTCAGGCAACTTCTGATGGGAAACCTTGGGTCCTTGCATTTCGTGTGGATGTTACTTTGACATGTACCACATCCCTAAACAGTGGCAGTGGTGTTTCCTGATGGTAGTAGCCTCTTTCTGTAGGATAATGTGCCCTGCCACACTGCAAAAATTGTTCAGGAATGGTTTGAGGAACATGACAAAGAGGTGAAGCTGTTGACGTGGCCACCAAATCCCCCAGATCTCAATCCAATCAAGCATCTGTGGGATATGCTGGAAAAGAAAGTCCGTTCCACTTTGCAACTTACAGGACTTACTGTAAGTTGCTGTTATTGTTACTAATTCCTTGGTGCCAGATACTACAGGACAACTTTAGAGGTCTTGTGGAGTCAATGCCTCAACGGTCAGAGCTGTTTTGGCAGCACAAGGACCTACACACTATTAGGCCGGTGGTTTTAATGCTGTGGCTGATCGGTGTGTTCATGGTAACTAAATTGTGATTTATTAATATACAGTGTTACTGTGAATATTTAAAGTAAACTAAATTACTATTATAACAGTTTATATAGCACCATCATATTACACAGCGTTGATCAGAGAATATTTTACTAATTCGAAGCAGCACCTGAGCAGACAGTGTAAATATATTGTTTTTTAAATTTCATGAATAAAATTAGTTTAGAAAGTACTAATGCAATTTTGTTTCATATGATTCTATCAGTTAATGGAAAAAAAAATATTCTCCCGTATGAACTCTATAATGTCTAGCTAGTTGTGATTGCTGTGTAAAACATTTCCCACACTCAGAACAGGGAAATGGCTTCTAACCTGTGTGAATTCGCTGATGTTCAATAAGATGTGGTTTGAAACTAAAACATTTCCCACATTCAGAACATGCAAATGGCTTCGCCCCTGTGTGAATTTTCCGATGTTTTCTAAGGTTCAATGTGCTTATAAAACATTTTCCACACTCAGAACATGGGAAAAGCTCACCTGTGTGAATTCTCTGATGTCTATTAAGATCTGATTTCCTTGCAAAATATTTCCCACATTCAGAACATAGAAATGGCTTCTCTCCTGTGTGAACTCTCTGATGCCTAATAATACTTACTTTTCGTTTAAAACAAGCCCCACAGTCAGAACATGAAAATGGTTTCTCACCTGTGTGAACTATCTGATGTTTAATGAGATATCTTTTGCATGCAAAAAATTTCCCACATTCAGAACATGAAAATTGCTTGTCTCCTTTGTGAACTATCTGATGTTTAATGAGATATCTTTTGCATGTAAAACATTTCCCACATTCAGCACATTTAAATACTTTACCACGAGTACGAACTGCATTGTGTATAACAATTTCGGAGTTATCAGGAGAACATTCATCATGATTAGATGGATCAGCTGATATATCTGCACTGTGAAGTCGTGGAAGTATATTTGGGGTAATGAGGTTTTTGCCTGGAGAATCTTGTGTGAGGCTGTTCTCTTCTATTTTACAATCTGCAGATAATATGAGATGTTCCTCTGAGGTATTCTTGCTGTTGTGTCCATCTACTGGGAATAAAATAAATAAATATAAATACACACTTCTACACAATAGACTGTTTTATTAATATAAGTGTATTGCAATATCCTACAGCTAATTTAATTCAATATTTTCAAATTGTAATTAAGAATTAAAAGATTCTAATATAATAGCTTAAATTTTATGCTACATGCTAAAATGTAACAGTGCCATCTACATTAACAAAAGTACATTTTATGCTGTTGTGGTCAAACTATACAAAAATGTGTTTTTTGCTTAAGCGAACTGGCCAGGGAGCACTCCCAAATAAGAACAGGACACCTCTTATCAGTTAAGTCTTTATGACGAGAGAGAAGCTGACATCAGTTAAGACCTTTGAGTGAGACAAGGAGACCTAAGAGTGATGTAAATATTCCCCCAATTTTAGATCTCACTTTAGAGATAATGTTGTTGCTGGGACAATGATTGTAGTGACAGCCCTCTACTAGAACCTATTACTGTTTGGAACTAAAGCCGTGTCTGGATGCTCTTATTCTACCAACATCTTCAAATAATTCAACACTGAACACGTCACTACAATTCTATATGTCCATGTATGATCATGAATGTCACATAGTAAAGGTAGCTTAATTTTAAATGTAAACCAGCATTGCGGCTCGCTTGTTGAATGAGTACATATTTGTTTGAAAATATAATACAACCAGGCACATTGTGTAGACACAGACATTCAGATTGCAGAGCTACATCGCACAGAACCAGCTGTATAGTCCTAAATAAACTGCAAAGCCTAGCCTTACTGCTATGCATATCACATAGCCACAACGAACACAGACTCAACATCCAACAAAATTGCACCAGCACATTGCACAGCCCCCAGTCACAATACACAAACACTCTGAACATATCCAACACATTACATAGTCCCAAGCACCAGTCACATCACACATACAGTACACACTTCCTCAAGCACAGCCCTATGGCGCAGACCCAACGAGAATAAGCATCATTGCATAGCATAATTTGTATTTCACTGACCCAACCACACGACACACTATGTCCTGGCAACATTGCAAAAAGTATACTTGTTGTCCAGCCAGCACCATCGGACAAGCAGTCTGACTGGCCAGTGACATTTTTCAGCCTCAATGTTCTGACACAGACATTAGGGCCACAAAACGAAAAACTCAAGCCTGAAAGCAGAGGACAGATCAGTAAATAAGCTTAAGCCATCAGCTAAATTAGCATAGATATGGATGTGAGACCACTCGGCTCTAGATTCACCGGTCAAATAGGCAGCTTACGGAATCAGTGAAAGAGCCTCTGTGTCTCTGTCTGGTCCACCGCAAATAAGGTAACAGTACGGCCCAGGGTTGAGCAGTTAATTTGGATTGGGTATGAAATCTCTCCATTCAAAATATTGACATAAATGTTGACAAGCAATATGTCGACATGTACAAAATGTCTACATTGACAAAATGTTGAGGTACAAAATGCCTACAACTTAGTGTTGACTCTGTAAATAGAGTTATGATATGTGAACTACTATAACATCCACATGTATAGGAGGTGTATAGGAGGTATCTACTTAAAAAAGGTCACTCTATACCATTATATGAGCTTATTTATTTTATATGTTCCTGTTATGTTCATTAGATATAATCTGTATTATAAATTATAGCCTCTTTACTATATTTTAATAAAACATAGATTTGTACACCAAGAACCCAAACTTTATTTTATTTTTGTAACTAATTATTGAAGAAATGTACATACATAACAGTAAACATTACAACAAACAGCAGTTCATAATCTATTCCAGCAATAATTTATTTTAAGTGCATAGTTACAGAACATGGAGTAGCTACCAAACATTGGGATAGAATGAGTTAGATTACGCACAATGAAGACTCTTGTCCCATACTGCTACAAGTTTCCACAAATAGGCATTTGCTAGGGAAAGGGTAGGGAGATGTCGAGCAAAGGCACCAACAACGACCAGGGCAGCTTTCTCCAAAATTCCAGGGGGCCCATATGGCATCCAAATTAGCTTTTTTTATCATGGAGGTAGTAGCTGATACTTTCCATGCCTGCAATGTGCCCGATGGATTTTTTGAGAGCAGAGATAGAGGGAGTCCTTGTTGCTTCCAATTCTTAGCTATTTGTGTTTTTTGAAGCTGTGAGACTATGGGATAACAATTTTTTGTTTGGTTGTCTGCGTCTTGAAGGGGACAAGAAATCTTTGGATATTGGTTCTCCTGAAAGCGAATGATAGAATATACTTTGGCTCAGAATGATATAGAGCAAGTCCACTAGATGTGGAAGAAAGTGCCCCTGTGGCCACAATTCCGCTAGAAATTTGAGTCAGAGGTTGGGAACATTTTAGATAGTTTTCGGGGGTATAATACTACTTATAATAGAGCTTATATGAATAGTGAGTGAATATCGAACTGGTGGCTATACCCTTTCTAACCTCTTCCCATCAAAATTGGTCAGTGGGTGGTCCTAGATCCCTCATGTTGGCTCAGAGAGTCAAGGATATCTTCTAGAAGTAGATTGTATATCCGAGATCAAACATTTGCTTGTGGGGTATTTTGGGCAAATTGATTCAAATGGAGGGAATTCATAGGGGAAAGGGAAGTGTCTTACTTAAAAAAAACCCTCAAAGAACAGGGGTCTAAGAGGAAACATTTTGCGAAAGATATCATCTAGAGAGGCCCATGTATTTTGTATGTGAAGGCCATAAGCAAATCTAATACCAGCCTGTCTCCAGTGTTTAAAATGAGGAGCAGAGAGTCCAGGGAGGAACTCCGTAATGTTCCAAATGGGGGGAGATGGTTATAGATAATTTAAAATGAAATGTACTCGAATCCCATAGAGACTAGTAAAATTTAAGGGAGGAAATATTATTTAATTTGGTAAGTCTAAGATATTTAGGTAATCCCCAGATAGAGGCAAGATACTGTGAGTGAATGAGGTTCATTTCAAGATCTACCCATGCAATGGTATCAGGTGGAGAATATGTTGTGACTACTTGACTGATGAGAGGTCAGATAGTAAAGCTAAATATCTGGGGAGCCTCTGCCTCCCCTGTTCCTGGACTTCTTCAGTATAGACATACTGAGGTATATACCAAATAAATTTAAGAAAGGCAAATTATCAGTCTTTAAAAATCGCGCTAGGGTCTTTGACAGGCAGGGTCTAAAAAGATACAGCAGTTTTGGGATCAAGTTACATTTTTATTGAGATTATCCTCCCCAGCCATGAAATAGCATATTTCTGCCATGTAGACAGGTTTGCTTTCATTTTAGCAATAAGCTGGGGACATTCTCCTGGTATAGATGTTGGTAGGAAGTAGTAATATATACTCCTAAGTTTTATTTTAAACGTTTGCCATTTCATTTTGATATTGCCTTGAATCTTGTCCTTAATAAGCTGTGATGTGTGCAACAGCATGGCTTTCGCTTTAGAAAAGTCAATTTTATATCCAGAGAGACTGCTAAACGTATCTTAGTTCATATAATTCAGGAATGGAAGTCTGGGGGTGAGCGAGAGGCAAAAAGAACGTCATCTGCGAAGATTTTATATTGCTCGTCACCCACCTCCACTCCACGCATAGATTTGGAGTTCCGAATCGGCGCTGCAAGGGGCTCCATCACCGGTGCAAAGACCAAGGGCAACAAGGGGCAAGCCTGCCTAATCCCATTTGAAATTAGGATAGTATCCGATAGAGAGCCATTGACAATTACCCCAGCTGTGGGGGAACAATAGAGAGCAGCAACTCCAGTGAGAAATTCACCTGTTAATCCAAAGGTCTTTAGTGCTTGAAACGTAAACCTCCAGGATATTCTGTCAAAAGCTTTCTCCGCGTCTAGGGATAAAATGGTGGCCGGCGAATTCCTGTCGTTCGTAATCTGTATGTGATAAATTGTTCTTTTCGTATTATCCCTGGCTGGAGTAATCTCTTCTAGAGAGATTTCTCCATTAACTTGTTGTATGGTGGAATGAGAATGTAGCGAGTCCCGCTTTATGAAAGAAATTGGTAATTGCATCTTCTGGTCCCTCTGTCTCATTTAGGACGCCTGATTTCTTTAGAGAGACGACTTCTGGACACTAGTCAATTCTGGTCCCAGTTTGAGGCTCTTTGTTTAAGTCATTCTTATACAGATATCTGAACGATGGCTCCCTTGACCGTGACCATATAAGGTAATAATATAAATGTACATACATGCTTCGCTTAGCACAGCATAGTTACATCATTCAAGTAGGAACAATAAATTATAGTATACATTGAAGGGATTAAGCCACATAAACAGCACATTTCTGTTTAACCTTGCCAGTGTCCTGTGAAACTTCTAAACTTTATTATTTTTTTCTATAATAATTATTCGCTTGTATACCTTTGAACATCAATTAGGATTATAGAATTCACTTATCTCCTTTTCTTTATTAATTTTGTACAGTAATCTTGTATTTTTGTGTTCTGTAACCTTATAGCATTATAAAAAATCTTTTCATATTATATTGATTGTTGTGAAATGTTATTTATATTACAATGGACTAAAGCTATTTTTTATTATCAATAACAATAAAATAGGCTTTGTTTTACAACAATTACCTTATGCACAGGTGTATTGATCACTGATAAGACACTTTTCTCTGTCCTACCACTGGGGGACACTGCGAGACATTGGGGTATAGTAGGTGGGACTGGAGTTTAGGCACTTATAAAACTTGTTTGTTCCCCTGACTCCTCCCCCACTATGCCCCTCCTCTGTAGCTGAGACTTCAGTTGTTGTAAGTGCCTTAAAGAGATAGGTAACTTCTATATAGGCTCCTGCCTATACTTGGATTAGTATTAGGTTTCATGAGGTGGTTTGCATTCACCCAGCAGTCATAGCTTGTATTCATAAAGCCATCCAGCTATGATAACATCAGTTAGCCACATGCTCACAGCACTACGTTTCAATAACGGAACTCTCAGTTTGCACTATTACAAACAAATATCCAAAGGCTTCTGGCGGTACGTGTGCTTCCTTTTTTATGTCAGCGACACCAGGCCATGCCGTTTACGTGTTCAATCCATTCATCCTCTCTGTTGATCTGAGGTCTGGGTGCCACATTCCGAGTCAGGTCTAGCCTTACAAGGGTGCTTATAGTTCATGTACAGTGGCAGTCAGGTAAACACCCATAGGCCTGGGGACATCCCCCGAAGGTGGAAGTTCTTTTTTCCAAGCGCTGCTTAGCTTACAGCTAGACGTTTTCTGCCAGCAAATTATACTTGCAGCCTCTCAGCAAGCAGCAGAGCTGCATTATTGAGTTCGCAGGTGGTCACTTTGGACCTACCCAGGTCTTCGCTCATTCTACCACACCAGAAGCGTTGGCTTATGCCTCATCTTCTAGACTGGAACACTCAGTATCTTCCTACCGAAGAACACGCTCATCTCTCTTCTACACAGTTCCAGAATGCTCCTAGCGGAATTTCCTTTCAGTAACATGAGTTTCTTTTTTGCAAAAATATGATACCAAGGTTCTAGTTGTATCATTAGCACTCCTCACTCGGGACATCTCCTGTGTCTCCACAGGGAGATTCTCATCAAGGGGAGCTCTCTTCCTTGTTTTGGACGTGCATAGCATCCCTCTGCCCTGATCCACTGGTTTACCTTTCGGGTGGTGCTTGGCCACAATGATTCTTGAGTGGGTCAGTTGTCCTTGTCAGGGGGTCAGAAGAGCTGTAGACATTCGGTCTCATAATGCAGGGCTGTTGCATATCTGTAGCACTTATAGATTACCCGTACCCTAATTGCAGGGTAGGGGTCGACCTGTGTATGGTCGAAGGGGTGTACCTTGTGCCATACTATGGGCCAAGTTACGCCGACGTATTATTATTGAAGGCCGAATGCCTTAGCAAGCAGCCAGTTACCAGGGAAAGTGGGTCACTCCAGGGTAATTCCTTTGTGCCCTCCTGGTTAGGTCATAGGGCACTCCGAGAGGGAGCCCAGGTTCCTTTCACATCTTAACCTGTTTTCTGCCTCGGCTCTCAATTTAATGTTTTTTTACATAGCCAAGTCGGGTCTCTCTAGAACTTGGGGGGTGTACATGCTAATTACAGGTCCCATTTCCTGGTGGGTGCTAAAGAGTTTCTAGGAGGGGGCGCATCCCAGCTAGTCTGGTGGCTCGCCGTGCGTCTCGCAAGGCAGGGTTCTCCTAGTTTAGGGGACTAGCGCTGACGTCCCTCCTTTCCTGCTTTCCAGAGCGGCCTCATCTCGTAGTTCGGTCTTCATCGTCTAGCTTGACGCTGTGGCGTCGGACGCCCAACCCTTACAGCCAGAGTCTTTGCAGGGAAATGGTTGCTACCTTCAATACAGCCGTAGAGCTTCTTCCTCAGCTGTTCTCTTTGGGCTAGAAAAGATATTCAGTTGGTGTAAGTTCCTAGAATTTCACGTCCCACTCAGGAATCTTTAAAGGGTTTTCTTTATGAGCTGGCTCCGATAGAAGTGTCCGCCCTACTCCCTTCAGCGGCAGCTCCCGTGGCTTTCCATCTAGCTCAGCGGAAAGTTGTCTTGTTTAAGGGGTTTCTTCAGGCTCAGCCCACCTTTGGTTGGTCGTGTATATCCAGGGAGTCTAGTTCTCGTCATCAGGGGGCTTGCTTTGGCCTCCAGTGACTCTTTGAATTATTTAAGCTGTTAGCTCATAGTACGAGTGCTCCCTTGTATATATATATGACGGGCTTAAGCTGTTAGCTCTCTATATGAGTGCTCCCTCAGATATCGCCGAGTAAGTTAAGCTGTTAGCTCAGTGTATATGGTGCTCCCTTAGATATCACCGAGTGGATTGAATTGTTAGCTCAGTGTATTGTTGCTCCCTTGGATATCACATCTCGCAGGGGATCCGGGGCGAGAGTGTGTATGGCACTCCCTCATTTTCTTTCCCAGAAAATTAGTGGTGCGTTGCACAAGGCATTATTGGTTTTGACGGTTGATGACTGCATCCCACTTACACAAAAAGAAGAGGCACAAGAATGATATACAGCAATCCCTGTGTAACGTTTCTCCGGCGGGAGGTAGTTTGTGCTCTTGTTTTCACAGTTACTGTTCAGGAATTTAATGCCCCTTTAGCCTCTCTAGCGCTTAAGAGCCGGGGGCAGGATCCAGGTGGTCTCTTGCCACTGCATCACGACCACCATTCTGTCTGTACCCCTCTGCAGGTTCCAGTGACTTTTAGAGTGCGCTCTCTGGGGGGGTTGCAGCTTCTTGGACCGCACAACAGCGTCATTCAATGGCGCAGTTGTACAGCGTGGCAGCGTCTATTTCTGCTGCATGTTGTTTTCTTTGTCGCACGGCCGTTCCAGAGCATTCCCGCCCTTAGAGACAGCTTTAGTAGCTCCCCAATGTCTCGCTGTGTCCCCCAGTGGTAGGACAGAGAAAAGAGGATTTTTACTCACAGTAAAATCAATTTCTCTTACTACACTGGGGTAAACTGCGCACCCTCCCCTTGCTCTGAAAGTAGTGCTGTCCTTGGTGTTACTTTCTGAATTGTTTTTCCTTTCTTCCTGGCTTGGTTATACAAAACAAGTCTTAGCTACAGAGGAGGGGCATAGTGGGGGAGGAGTCAGGGGAACAAACAAGTTTTATAAGTGCCTTAACTCCAGTCCCACCTACTATAACCCAATGTATTGCAGTGTCCCCCAGTGTAGTAAGAGAAATTGATTTTACGGTGAGTAAAAGTCCTCTTTTTTAAACTTCAACATGTGTTGGTAAATATTTCAATTTAGATAATGATTATCTCTTGAAAACATGCATTGTAAATTTTGAAGACTAACGAGTTTCGTGTCATAAACACTAAACCAATAAACTTGTCAGGCGCCGTCTCCGCCCCCCACATAGGGGGCGGAGACGGTCATCTTGTGGTGTTCGCTCTCGTCCCGTTGCCTATCAACGGGACGTTAGTTATTGACTAGAGCAGTGGTTTCCAAACTTTCTCAGTTCGAGGCACCATTGGGGTCTCAATAATTTTTTAAAGGCACCCCAAAGTCCAAGTATTTACAGTGTAGTCCCGGTTTTTAAGTAGTTGTCAAAATAACGTAATAAGTATTTAGGTCAGGACAGAAATACTTATTAAGTTGTTTGCAGAAATAATACACATAAATCCAAGGAAAATTGTTAAAAAAACAATTATATTTATTTCAAAAGAACAATTTACAGCACTCATTAACAGCAATACGATCAAAGAAAATAAAAACAATGGTTATTAAAGAATGTTATAAAAATACCAAACATTATTATTTAATAGAATGTGTGTGCCTGTTGTGCACTGCATAACTTTTCAAACCTTGGAATCAGCTTGGACACTGCCACCCTCATTTCCTGTTCCACATTAATTTTTGAACAGTACTTGCTTTTTATTACAGCAACAGCCGAAAACCCAGCTTCACACATATCTGTTGTTGCAAATGGAACGAGCATCCGCTGTGCTTTAGTACTTAGCATCGGATATTCATCTTTAATGGATATCCAAAACTCTTCAAGTCCCATGCGGATAAATTTTAGTTTTAAAGACTTGTCACAGGAGAGCTCAATGAGTTTTTCTTCTTCTATAGAAGTAAATTCAGATGGGGCCTTAGTACTAAACGGGTCTTGAATCCATACAAATGTCTCCATATTCTCTGGGAAATATTTCTCAAACCAGTCGCTGAGCTTTGTTAGGTGCTGCTCAAAAACTGATTTAAGTTCATGTGTCAAGTAAACATCGTTGGATGTAACAAACTGATGCAACAGGGGGAAACAGTCATTGTAACGATCTTCATTTAATTTTCTTTTCCATAAAAGCAGTTTTTTCCTAAAAGCCGATACCTTGTCAGAAAGTTTAAGAATGTGTGTGTTGCTTCCCTGTAGTGAGAGATTTAATGCATTCAGTTTGTCAAAGAGATCACACAGGTATGCTAATTTGGACAAAAAGTCAGTATCCAAGTAATTATTGGCACACTCATGAACTTCTTCTTCCAGATAGGAGTAAAGTTCCTGCCGTAATTCAAAGATATGGGCAAGTACATTGCCACGGGAGAGCCATCGCGAGCTACAGTAATACAACAAAGACGTGTGCTCAGAGCCCATAGCCTCACACATTTTTTTTAAAAACCTTGCCTTCTGTGGCCGTGTTTTAATAAAGTTCACCACTTTCAACACGCTTTCCATGACTGCGTTCAGTGGAGGACTCAGTTGCTCTGATGCAAGGGCTTCCCTGTGGATAATGCAGTGGGTCCACAGTGCATCAGGAGCTTTGCTTCTTATGAGTGCCTGCAATCTTCCATAACAGCCTGACATAGAGCGACCACCATCAGTACAGACACCAACGCATTCTGTCCAGTCTAAGTTGTTTTCACTCATAAAAGTGTCAATGATCTGAAACATGTCTTGTGCCTTTGCACCTGCGGTGATACTTTTACAAAAGAGAAGGTCTTCCACAATATTGTCACCATCAACAAAGCGTGTGTAGCAAATCAAATGAGCATCCTTGTTACTGTCTGTTGCCTCATCTAGTTGTAGCGCGAATTCCTTCCCTTTCATTTTTTCAATTAACTGGACATTTAGATCTTCAGCCATATGTTGTATTCTGTGACTCATGGTATTGTTGGATAAAGGTACCTTTGAAAGCAGCTTTCCCGCTGATTCCCCAACCATAATGGTGACCATATCCACTGCAGCCGGTAAAATCAGATCTTCTGCGATGGTGTGAGGCTTTATACACCTCGCAACTCTATACGCCACCTTGTAAGCTGCTAGCACAGCATTTGTTGATATTGATGCTTGTTTAAAAAATGCACCTTTTTGGTCTTTTAATTCTTTTAACTTTCTGGCGAAGTAATCACGTGGTTTATTAGCCACGTCAGGGTGATTGGTATCTAAATGGCGTCTTAGTTTGCTTGGAATCATGCTTTCTGCCGACAATATTTTCATGCATAACACACACTTTGGACGCACTTCCTGGTTGACATCGACGGAGGTAAATCCGAAGTCTAGGTAAGTATCGTTGTATCTGCGATGTTTCCTTTTCTTCACGACTTTGCCACTGGTGTGTGGTTCGTAATCCTTTTCTTCACTAGCACGCTTCTTTCCAATGTTCAAAAATGTTTCCATTTTTTGTGCAAGAAAATGATTCTGTCCTGAAGCAATCACAAAAAATAATGATTATTATTGCAAGTCAAATCCTGTGTAGCTCCTATAGGAGAAGTAAAATTGCACTTCTAAGAAGCAACACCACACAAATAGCAGGAACAGTGCAGAGCGACACCCCAGAATAGTGTCGCCACAGTATTGCTGTATATGTACAAAGTATATCCCCTACTGATGGCTCTCCTCCGTCTGCAACAGTTACTGGTCAACTAAATTAACGAGCGCCTGGCGATATTTACATTAACCAGCGCCTATGGTTACCTACATTAACCGGCGCCTATCGATACCTACATTAACCAGCGCTTATCTGGCTCAATACATGAAGACAGTGGCCTTATGTGTTACAATGCATCTCATTTCCAAGCACCTCACTTAGAGTGACAAGTTGTTCATAAAGCCCATAAAAAGATATAGGAGTGTTCAGGGAATGAGAATTATTTTATTTTTTTATTCAATGATATATTTAAAAAGCTATAAAACATGTCATAAAAAACATGCACATACAGTCATGTCGTGATGTACATCCATTAGTATAAGATAAAGGTAGTAATAGTTATTGGTAAAGGAAGAAAAATTACATGTACAAAGAGGCTGTTTAAATAAGTGAGTATGTACGAGAGTATGAATAACACACTGTGCCCCTTCACAAAATCACACTGAGCCCCTTCATAACAACACTGTGCCCCTTCATAAGAACACTGTGCCCCTTCATAACAACACTGTGCCCCTTCATAACAACACTGTGCCCCTTCATAACAACACTGTGCCCCTTCACAATATCACACTGAGCCCCTTCATAATACTCTTAAAGGCTTCAAGCGTGCCCTTAAGACTCATTACTTAATTCAAGTCTATCAGTCCTCCTCCTAACTTCCTTGTCCTGGCTTTCTCCCCCAGTTAGTACCACCCTATATGTGTCTCCCCCTTCCCTTTAGGATGTAAGCTCTCATGAACAGGGCCCTCTTTCCTTGTGTGCTCCTTCTACTGTTCCTTCACCCTCTGTACCTCTTGGTCTGCTTCCCTAGCCCTGTTTTCCCTGTCTTCTTAAGCTTTGGCCTTCTTCTCGCTGATTTCTACCATCCCTTTCACTATCTGTACCACATATAATCTGATTTGCTTTACCCTGTCACCTGTGTTTGTATACATTTTTGTATCATGTTGTGTCTTGGTTCTGTTTTCTGTATATGTAATGTACGGTGCTGCGGACCCTTTGTGTGGCGCCTTATAAGTCAAAGATAATAATAATAATAATAATAATTCTAACACTGTGCCGCTTCACAATATCACACTGTGCCGCTTCACAATATCACACTGAGCCCCTTCACATTATCACACTGAGCCCCTTCACATTATCACACTGAGCCCCTTCACATTATCACACTGAGCACCTTCACATTATCACACTGAGCCCCTTCACATTATCACACTGAGCCCCTTCACATTATCACACTGAGCCCCTTCACATTATCACACTGAGCCCCTTCACATTATCACACTGTGCCGCTTCACATTATCACACCGAGCCCCTTCACATTATCACACCGAGCCCCTTCACATTATCACACCGAGCCCCTTCACATTATCACATGTGCCCTTTATAATTTCACCATTACATGAGCCCCTTTATACATTCACCATGTGCCCCTTCATCCTTTTATACATTCACCATCTGCCACTACAAAAAAGTATCAGTTTTCCTTGTTTTGCACTGCCTGTTTTATCCTCCGTTCATTTTCTTACCTTTTACTTGCCCTTCTTTCTTCTGTTCTGTTTTCTTCTGTCTTCTACTGTCCTGTTTTCTTCTGTTCTGTGTTCTTGCTCCTCGCTTCAACACTTTTCATTAAAAATGTAAGGCGTGATGACGTCACGGCCGACATGCAGTGCAAAGGAGCAGGGAGGAGTTTGCCGAGTTTTCTTTATTTTGGCTGGCCGGTGTACAAGCGGGGGGTGTCAGGCAGAGGGGAGCACTTGGCGTCCCCCGCCTTGCCTACCTCCGGCGCATAGTTTGGGAACCGCTGGACTAGAGAATGCACACGATATTCTATTCCATCTGCTCCTGCACCACAGGATATCTCCACCTGGAAGGGGGAAGGATGTCCAACTGATGACAATGGATTCTGGCACAGCAATCAAGAGAAACCAGTGGCAATGATGACCCTTTTCCTTGCATTGGCTGAGATAACACATGGTCTCACCCGTACATCTAAAACTGCCATGACCAACTTGGTCCATGCCTACTGGTATGCCCTGGGATTCTTTACCATTGCCTACAGGTGTTGTGAAAATTGCTTGGCCTGTTTGCAGGGTAATGCTGATGGGCCGGTTGCAACAGAGTCCTTACATCTCCCAGCTACAGAGAGTGCAGATTGATTTTATCTAGCTCTCGAAGTAAAAATGTTACATGATATGACAGTCATGGAGCACTTTGCTCAATCAGAGATACATTATAAACACACAAAGTAGCTTCAATACAGGCAGACCTACCCCTTGTTTATCGCCTCCTTGTGCCCGGAGACTGCATAATGATAATGGGGTTTTTGTATTTACTTTAAATCCTTTTCTCTGAGTCCATAGGGAAACACTTGATACAATAGGGTAGGGAGAGCAGTGCTGGAGCTTGGGCACTTTTAAATTTGCCTGCAAAAATTCAAGCTCTTCCCCTTCTATACACCAGAAGTCTGGGAGAAACTTCAATACAGAACAAAAGGGAGAGAAAATTTCTCCAACAAATAACTGGAACAAGAACAAAAAGAGTAAAGGGTGGGCATATCGTGTCCCCTATTGACCTCATGCTGAAATGTCCGTGTACTATGGTGATCACAGCCAGTCCAGTAGCATTGGTAACCTTCAAGGGTATCCACGGAAGCAATGTTACTGGTGAAAACAGCAAAATCAGACAGAAGTTCCATGGTACAGACATGGCGTCTACAAGCAATGCCTGTGAATCTCCTGCCCAAGAGCAGTCTTGCTTCACCGTGTGGCTGATCCTGGATGCTAGCATCCCAAGGATTCTAAATCTGCAGCCCAGCTAGGGTGAACACCTTCATGGTGGCTGGACCGTTCTGCTCATTGCAAAAACTTGCAGGATCCTTTCATGGCCAGGGCTCTTGATGCCTCCCTGAAGAATGAGGTATGGCACCACTCTGGCATAGTCTGATTACATCTTATTGAACCTTCCCCACCAGAACAGCCTGCTCTGACTAGGGCACTGAAACACTAGACAATGGTGTCCATAAACCAAAGAGAAAGGGTGCCCCAAAATGAGGTAGTCACCCCTTAGACGTCGTATGAGTGACTGGAAACAGACTGGGCAGATTATGTGAAATTCATTCCTTAAGCTCGATCTGGAACTCTCTTAACTGCAGTCGTGCCAAGGGCATCACCACAAAGGTAGAGAACATCTGTGCATAGGACTTTCATACAGCAGTCTGATCTAATGGAATCCTCATGAGATTGGAACATACAAGTTCACATCCCTGATGTTCCCAGAGACTATGGACTCACTTTGCGTCCTGTTGAAGACAAGTCCTTAAGGACTCGATAATGATCTTATCCACTCGAAGACGGATTTTCAGGGAAAACAGGTTTAGAATGGGACCAAAGGACCTGTTTGGATTCTGAATCAAGAAAAAATTAGAGGAACAAAGTCCAGTCCTTATGCTCATCTGAGACTGCGACCCCGATTCCCAAATAAAAAGCTGATGGCCACCACCACAGGAGAAACAGAGTGAGTACCCTGCCGCCAAGCTATGTCAGCATGCTAGGCAACTGGACGCCTGGCTGTCCAGGCCTGTCTATCACCAATACCCTCCACGACGAGTGGAAGTTTTTCTCTGTAGGTCTGACTTCTCACCCTCACTGAGGAATAAAAAGCTTGAAGCCTAGTGGCCCTAGGTTTTAAAGCAAGAACAAGGAGAAAGGAACTTGCTCCCCGTGTCCAGGGAAATAATCCTGTCCAGTTCAGGACCGAACAAAAACCCTTCCAGAGAATGGCAAAGACTCCTTTATGGACCCCACGATCATCTCTCAAGCCCATGCCAGATGGCATGCATGCAAAGACTAGAGTACAGACCTTCTGCCAATAACTACAACCTCTTCTCCTCTGGAAAATAGACCCAAGTCAAATCTAAGAAGGGTCTAAAGGAGGCTCCTTCTGTTGCGTAAACTAACTTAAGAGGGGACCCTATATGTCCATGCTATCCCTTAAGGTAGCAATGCTGAATGGAGGTGGTCTTAAGAAGGCAACTTCTCCTGACAAAAAAAAAACACAACAAAAAAAACTGCCACCTGTTGGAGACCTGAACCACACCTAGCCTATTAGGTGTTCTTACTGATGGAAAGAGTGGAAGGAAACCGTCTGTTACCGTTATCTTCTAAATCGTGCATAGATGAGAAAATTATTGAATACTTAGTGCCTGCTAGACTGATTGCACAATGTAGTTTTACTTCCTGCTACCTGTTGGGAGTCTTCATCAGGGCACAAGGAAACCTCAGGGTAAGGTAAGCCTTAAACCTTCTAACCATATAGCAGCAAGAGCTAGACTCTTTCAGGAATTTGTATCTGTGATGAGAGGGGATTACCCAGAACTGGCCAATGAGGAGTAAACCACTGGGAATATCCTCTCATCAGATTTACTTCTGCTGTTGAAATTCTTACATTTCACTATGTGGCCTATGTAATAAAACGCCTGGACACCAACAGTGGTCACTCAAAACCTGGAACGCAGGACTGGAAGTATGGGAAGTTCTGAACCTGATCTGGGACAGACAATCCACTAAGGCAGGGGTCGGCAACCTTTTTCAATCAGTGCGCCGGCAAAAATCTCTTCAAGCCCAGGTGTGCCAGTTGTGTGTGTATAATATATATATATGTCGAAGTGAAACGGTGGTAAGCCATACTGCCAATTCTTCTACTGCTTTGATTGTAAAACTATAAAATTTCATCCACTTACATTTTCCATACCGCCACTAAATTTCCACTTCGACGTGTTTATTTTATAACGCTAATATCATAATATTAAAAGTAATGGGACCAACAAATAAATGTTCATGTTATGCCATACAATAGTGCCCCCAGTTCATATTATGCCACAGTAATAGTCCCAATTAATTTTATGCCACACATAAGTGACCCCAATCCTTATGACCCACATAAGTGACCCCAATCCTTATTATGCCCCACATAAGTGACCCCAATCCTTATTATGCCACACATAAGTGACCCCAATTCAAAGCATGCCACATAGCTGTGCCCCCAATTCAAAGCATACTGCACAATTGCGCCCCCAAATCATAATGTGCCTCATACTTACCTTTGTAGTCAGCGCTTCCACGAACGTCTTCATCACTAAAATGTGTGAGCTGCTTGGCTGAAGCAGCTGAAGATGGGTGAAACGGAGCTGCTGCTCTCACAGGCAGGACCCTCTCTCCTGAGCACCTACCCTCTGTTTTCATGTCACCATTTATTTTGTCTGCCCTGTACATCCCTGTATTGTGTATGTCCTGCTTAACCTACTGTCCGCTCTGCAGAACCCTGTCTTGCCACTGATCAATGACTATCACTATGGTAAGTCAGGGATCTAGGAATAAGGACTCACCCTGAACTTTGATGTATAAGAAACACCAGAGAGTGTGTGAGAAGAGACTGGTCAGACCTCTTGGCTGATGGCTCACAATTACATTACAATTAAATAATGCTTCTGTAGCTGCGCACTTATACCTCACCATAAGCTATAATTGTTATTCCACCTTATTAATAGTTTCCCACACCTTTTATACTGTAAGCTCATGTGGGCAGAGCCATCTTTATCTTCTGTTTCATGTCATTGTATGTTGTTTATTTGTATCACAATCCCTTCAATCTATAGCACTATAGTAGGAGGAGAGCAGGGGTCTAATACAGGCTGTTGGCTCCTGACTCCCCCACTGGGCAGCTTATATTCCTCATTAGTTGGTACTGACAGAGGAGGGTGTAGAACAAGAGATAAATGTAGTGACTGAACAAGGCGAAAATAGGAGATTTAGTGCTTATCACTCACCTGTGCTGATATCTGTAGGGATTTCCTCCTCCTTACACTGCTGATCACCCCTCACATACGTCTCTTCTTCTTCTTCCTTTATATCTTCTACTTTAATAACAGTCAGCTCTTCACCCTAAATAACCCACAAAGCAATAAAAGTTTAATAATGTCAGATTTAATGAGTTGAGATGAACCCTTTTATGCAGTTTTGTTATGTGTCAGTGATATGCAACTTCATTTTGTAATGACTTTGTTTATCCTAGTGAAATGGGCTTTCCTATGGTGCAATATATATCTATCTATATACAAAACTTTAGAAGGCTTTATCATACCTATTACGTTTTAACTGATAAATATAAGCATTCAGTAATTTTGCATGCACCCATCTATACATCCATAGCCGGCATAACTAATGAGTTAACTTCCTACTAAGTTGAGCTTAGAGTGAGTGGAGATTGTATCCTTTATTTTCATTTTTTGAAATTCCTCCCTAGTTATTGTTATTTGCATGTGCACCAAATATACACAGTTGTTTGAGTTATAAAATGAATGAATTCATCACATGTAAGTGTCACCTGTCGTGGATGACAATCTCATAGATTTTATTATATTTACAGGATTTACACATAACTAGTCCCCCTAATATAGATTTGGATAGACTACTTTTTACTAAATGGTTTCTTAGACTGGATGTAGATTTCTACATACGAAATTTGGTACAAGTGATGTTATGTAGAGTTAATAACAACCAATGTCAGCGGATGATTCTCTCCATTCCCTTGGGAATTGTATTGAGTAATAAATGGAATATCATCTATGCCTGTTTAAGACTTCTACTTAGTAAGTGCATGAACAAAGGGCGCAGAGTGTGTACCGCACATTCTAAGTGTTCTGAGGAATACAACACGGAGATTCTCATAAGCAAATACTATTGGAGTTTGACACAGTGATCATATACTACACTATGATTTTTTCTATTTTTTAGATGTCATGCGAGAGTAAACACTGAAGATAAAAAGACAAACAAGAATTTGGATCAAGTTGGAAACGGAAAGACTTTCATATCCAACCTAATGAACTGTAAAGAATTGACTTTCTAATTTCATACAAATTCCTGAATAATAAATGAATAATTGTTTGTATCCATCACAAGCTCCAAGACCTTCTTCCAACTGTGTTGTATTCTATATTAAGAGTGTGAACGCTTTTTCTCTCACACCTGCTTATGTAGGTTTTCCACATTCAGTGGTAATTTTTAGAGGAGGCCGGTTTCCTGGCCTTGATCATGGGCTGATTGATCTACTCAGATAGCCACTTCGTTCAAAAAACCATGGCCTCAACAGCCATGCCGTTAAAGCCAAGAGAGCCAAGTCTTCATGGCAAATTGGGCACCCACTTCTCTTACAGGCAGCCTCCATGGTGGTTCTGCTGCCATGCTTAGAATGTCGGCATACCATGATCTTCTCTGCCCGTCTGGTGCTACCAGAAGAACTGGGGCATCCTCTCTCCTTCTTTAGTACCAGAGGACACATGTGGACTGGTTAGTACTTCAATAGGACCATTATGGCATCCACTAGGATCCTTTGGATCCATGTTTCTTTGCACAGCACAGAGCTACATTGTGATTTAGCCAAGAGGGCATTATATAAAACTACAGAGGACCTCTCCTCTTCACGATCAGGTTGACAAGCTCCGGATGGAGGGACCATTCCTCAGGATGAATAGCATGCTGGCTCAAGAAGTCGTCTCCCTATTATCCACCCATGGGATAAACACAAAAGAGATCACTGGGAAATAATAATCCATCCAACTAAATATCTTGGAGGTTTCCTTCACCGATAGAGGACGCCTGGTCACCCTCTGGTGGTTTTATATGCAACAGACGTGGTGATGTCCGACTAAATTTGGATGGCATCAGTGGTCACTATTCTCCAGTCCCAGATGGAGAAAGGACGGCCCTTGATGAGATTTTATCTCTACAGCCACCACAGAAAAGACTGGAGAAAGTCTGAAAATTGGTCTTGCCAAATGAGGGTTGGACGTTGACCACCTTGCTAGAATCTTATTCTGTAAAGTCCGAGACTGGAAGTGAGCCAATTGCACTGCAAGATACCATTCTCCCATAGCTTAATGTAATGGAGGATTGAGACCTGTCAGAGATGACGGAGCTTTCTGCTAAACAATTATGTATCGCACTGGGTAAACCCAATATCCCATTGATATATCATGTTATAGATAATTCCATAAATTCTGATATATAATCTCTGAAATACACGATATCAAGAGGAAGGTGCCCTCACATGTAACAATTTGTAGCTTTCAACTGTTTCTGAATCTTCTCCTCCGGGAAAAAAATTCTTTGACAACTGGTGTTAAAGAGAAGACCCAGAAAAATAACACTGGATCTTTTGATAAACTATCACCTGTGCTTTTTGAGCACAAATGGGTCAGGAGAAGAAGGGCCTTTATCAAAAATGATAGCATCAGCAATGAGGGTATGATATGACTGTAGCCCCTTTTGACATTAAAAGAGCCGCTATGTCTACCATAACCTTTGTCAATACACTTGGTGCTATGGCCAGACCAAAGAGCAGAAGCTCTGAACTGGTAATGGGATTTCTCAACCGCAAACCTGAGAAGGCTGTGATGTCCTTCCCAAATTGGGATATGGAGATATTCATCTTTTATGTCCATGGAGGCGAGAAAGTGGTCTCGCTCCATGGCATTGATGACCAATCGAACAGACTCCATCCATCCTCAATTTCTCCACCCAAATGTGCAAGTTTCTGTACTTCAGGTTTAAGATCGTCGGGAAAGACAAGTCCAGTTTCTGTATGAGAAATTAATAACCCAATCCTTCCTGCTCTTTCAAGACTGGGACAATCACTCCTGATGACAATAGGGACTCTGTCTCTTGGGAGGGGTATGGAGAAATACCGCTCGGTGGAGGCCTTAAGAAAGGAATCCTCCGACCCACGAGTCAGAAAATGAACTGATCCACTGGTCCTGAAAAAGAAAAAGAGGGGCCCCCACCATGGATCTTCTAGGTGGGGAGAGATCTCGTCATGCAGACATTTTTCAGTAGGCATGGAACCAAGACACCTGTCCGGCGAAGCATGCTTACCCCTTTGGAAACCCCTACATAGGGAAAAGGACTAAACCATAGCAGAAGTTGCTCTTGTTTTCCCTTAGAAACCAAAACGGACGTAATCTCTGGCCTTTTGGCTTTGAAGCATTAACCGGGAGAAAAAGAGCTCTTTCCGTCTGTGGCCAAAGAGATGATCTTGTCCAATTCAGGACCAAAATAAACAGTCCCTTAAAAGGTAATGCTTCCAGAGTAATTTTTAACTCCATAACTGTATCCCAAGACCTAAGCCAGAGAGTTTGTCTGGCTACTAACGCGAAGGCAGAGCTTCAGGAGAGACTTTGACCACCGGCAATGATTGCATCTCCTAAATACTCGGATGCTTTCTCTATATGGTCTGCTAAGGGCAAGGAAATCTGATGTGGACATCCCTGATTGTATGTCCTGATCTGCTCAGCCCACTTATCTACCATTTTGATTACCTAAGTGTCTGCAAGGAAGGATCTCAGCAACGTAACTGCAACAAAGATGGATTTCAAAATCCCTTCACATTTCATGTCCGTGTTGTCTTTTAAAGAAGCGGCATTTAGAAAAGGAATAGTCATGGATTTTTCAAGACGGGTAATGGGGACACCCAGTCTCCCAATTTACCGAACTTACTTCAAAGAGATAGGTGAACCAGAATCTGCACCGAACCTGAAATCTCATATCAGACTTCTTCCAAGCCTCACCCAAAAATCTGTTAAACTGTGGGGAGAAAGTGAAACGGTTTCTTTTTTTAAATAAGGAAACTTCCAGAACCTCCGCATCCTGAACACCAGTTCCTCAAACCCTTGTATGCTGGAGGAAACATCCCATCAGGTCCTCATAGTCTGTGTTCCCTGGAATCTCTCATTCTACCTGAGAGGAGAGTTCAGATTTGGAATCTCCTAGGAAATTAAATTGGTGTGTCCATGACACTTACGAGACTCATTGGCTGACAACCTCTCCAGTGAGGAATACACACGTGCCAAACTCTGCATAGACTTTTCAAGGTTTTGAAACCAGGGAGGATCCTGGACTGGGGCCCACTGAGGCAAGGGTTCCTGAGAAGGGGAAGAGGTGTTCATCGCTGGAGGTCCTACAGTTTTTTACAATTTTGGAGAGATGTGTTCACTTACCTCCACAAGACGTCTTCTCAGCTCCAAAACATTAGCCCAGGCCACATCCACCCCTGACATGTATGAACCTTAGTACTCAAGTCCCACAAGTCGCACATCGGGCATCTGATTCAGAATGTCCATGGGGCAATTTTGCTTGCCACATGTGAAGAATATAACAGATTTGCTCCCAGCAGCCTTGGAACATACCTTTCTATGACATGATAAATTGAGAGCAGAGAGAGACAACAGCAGAATCTAGAAGAGAGTGAACTAGAACCGATTTGGAGCTGAACCCCATACCCCTCAACTCTGACAGTAGTCTAGCTAATTTAACAAATGGTCCAATGTTAAACAATTCCCAAGTTCAGAGTTGGTGGCAAGGTATAAGCACATGAGATAGATATTTGCCCCACAGAAGTGATCGTCAGACTCATATCTGGTGGGATTTTCTCAGCAAAAGTCTGTCAAAGAGGAAGCGTTACACTGACAAAAAGCACTTCCCCCCTTTTGGCCCATACAAGACATGGTGCTGTCCAAAAGACAGTTCCCATTCCCATGTCTGTCCCAGGTGGCCCCAACTGACCTCTTTACCCAGCCAATGGAGGTTCTGCTTTTCCTTTCCAATGCTGGACCTGGCTGCCAGGGTGGACCACAGCCAGCCTGACATTTGAAGTGACAGGGGCTACCTTGCAGCTCCCTAGACCAGCCACTGTCTGGCGTAGGTCTCATGCATAAAAGAAAAAGACAGGTTTAAATATTTTACACTCCACCCAAAGCCCGAGCTTGATGGACAGACGACACGACCACCTTGCCTTTAAAAGTAGTTCCCTGCAGGTGCTCTGTTTTGATTAGCCTCAGTGCAGACCCACCCCATCAGCCTGCTGCTAGCTGTGGAAAGAGATGCTTTTAAACCACTTCAACATAGGTAAGTTAAATCAGATTTTTATTTTGTCACACATAAGTCCACCACCTGTAACTCTTTAACCTTGGTGCACTACTGTATAAATGTATAACTCTGTTTGCATCCTTGCTCAGCAGATTGCCAGAGAAATACCTATCTCCTCTCTTAGGAGCCTATAGCAAACACCTCCCTTTGTCACAACAGATAATATAGTTCAGTGTCCTTTTGCATACGGTGAGACCCTCAGTTATTTTACCTGACACTCCTGTGGGATACTGCGAATTTCCTCTTTACAGTCCTGAGAATAAAGAAGACGGGGACACATCTCTGGGGTATCTCTGTTACTGGATCCATCTGTAGGAAACACACAGAGATTGAACACACTGTTTATATGTGATTGTCAGATGATGTGTATATAGGTGACTATCATAACTGCTCTCTCCTTTAAAATAAATGAAAACCTCCTCTTACCCAGTGATGTGAGGGGCTGGTGATTCTCCATCATCACGTCCTTGTACAGATCCTTCTGTCCTTCTAAATACTCCCACTCCTCCATGGAGAAATAGACAGTGATATCCTCACACCTTATAGGAACCTGACACACACAATGATACAGTCATCACCCAGACACATCCCCTATTGTTACTGTATAATGTCCCATTCCCAGCAGTCACCTCTCTAGTCAGCAGCTGAATGATCTTGTTGGTGAGTTCTAGTATCTTCTGGTCATTGTTTCTCTCATGTATCAGTGAGTGAGGTGGAGGCTCCGTGATGGGGCTCTGGGTCCTGCTCAATCCTCCTGACACACGGAGATGGCTACTGGGTGTGACACACTCACCAGATTTCTTCTTCACTATGATATAATCCTGGGTATTAAAGAGAGAAAAACTCAGCATAAAGAGTGGACACCCTTCATTGGTTTACAGACCCTCCAATTTATGGCCAATATACAGGATGTAACCACACAAGAATTAATACTCTCAGAAAGCCAGATATTAATGTTGGAGAACAACAAACACAACCTTTTGTTCAAATACCAGAGAATAGACTGAGCGAGTTTAAAAAGAGAAAAGCCTGACATCATGGGCAAGTGTCTGAACTCATGCTCAAATGCCACAGGGAGCATCTAAGTAGGAGCTTCAATACAAGAAGTGACTATAGGAAAGGTGCTATCAGATGAGTGCACTCGTGAAAGAAGACAGTTGTTAGGCACACAGCGACAGGTTCGTTATAATACCTACGTCTTACTGGTGCCCTCTTTGTTTGGTTTGAGAGGGTGTAATAAATTACATATTTTGACCAGAAGAGTGCAACGCTGAAATTTAGACCCAAGAGTTTTCTTTGGAACGAAGCACTTCTAATCTACTACATAAATTGCCCTGGGAGATTTTGTTGTGGAATATCCACAGGTAATGTTTTGGAGGTTGGTTGCAAAAAGTAAAACTATGATAACGAAACCCAGCGTTGTTGCACTGAGATAATATCAGTCCTACCGACAACTGAGAAAGAATCTACCTCTAAAAAGGGTTAAGAAAGATCCGGGTGCTGTAGCACAAGTGCAGTAACAAAGTCCTTTTTAAGATGAAGAAAGCAGAGGTGGCCTCTGATGGTCACTGGTTGGAGTTAGCTCCATTCTTCCTGAGAATGGTAATGAGAGTAATACAGAAGAGTTATGAATGAATTGGTGATAATATTTGTCAAAGACAAAAAATCTCTGAATGGTTCTTAGAGCTAAAGGCTGAGGCTAATTAAGAAAAAGAACCCTTTTCAGGATCCATCTGATGTTGCAGACTAACAGCAATTTGTTGTAATTTAGCATCAATGTGCTGTGATACAATCTCCACAGCAGAGACTATGGGAGTTCATGTCCTTCTGTAGCTTTGGAATCCATCACAATCTCTATTACATTAAACTGCACATAATGAGGTCCTTTATCATTCTGTACAATCTCACAAATACAAAGTTACATTACTAGTCTCTTCTCATCACAGAAACTCCCTGTTTCATTTTACCTTCCATGTCCCCCAGTTCTCCTCTCACCACTAATCATCACAAGTCCTCACTGTATTCCACTGTTACTGGGCCCTGGTCTAGTTACTTCCTCTGCTGCTCACAGATGTAGTGATGTCACCGTGATATCCCAGAATCCCTCACTTCTCTAGTCAGGTTCATGTTTTATCAATAGAGATAATAGTGATATAATAGTGACATTCCCGCAATCCCTCACCTCTCCAGTCAGCAGGTAGATGATTTCTAGGGTGATGTTTAAAATACTCTCAGTCATGCTATGTTTGTTCGTGTCGATCCTCCTTGTGACAGACAGGTAGATGGATTAGAGATAAATAAAAAATTAGGTAAGGACATTGAAATAGAAATAAGAGGCTCACTTATATGCAGTTATATTCAGTTATACCAGTCATTATACGGACGCGTTATGCGGTTTTAATGTTATGTATGAGTCTGCGCTGAATGTTCTGTACAACGTATATAATGGACTGATATGAACAGGATTTTCTTTCATGTCATACAACAGATATTACAGCATTACCACCTGTACTGTAATAATAACACAGCACCAGAGTCTGCTCCACCTGTATAATAATAACACGGCACAAGAGTCTGCTCCACCTGTATAATAATAACACGGCACCAGTCTGCTCCACCTGTATAATAATAACACGGCACCAGAGTCTGCTCCACCTGTATAATAACACAGCACCATAGTCTGCTCCACCTGTATAATAATAACACGACACCAGAGTCTGCTCCACCTGTATAATAATAACACGGCACCAGAGTCTGCTCCACCTGTATAATAATAACACGACACCAGAGTCTGCTCCACCTGTATAATAATAACACGACACCAGAGTCTGCTCCACCTGTATAATAATAACACGGCACCAGAGTCTGCTCCACCTGTATAATAATAATAACACGGCACCAGTCTGCTCCACCTGTATAATAATAACACGGCACCAGTCTGCTCCACCTGTATAATAATAACACGGCACCAGAGTCTGCTCCACCTGTATAATAATAACACGGCACCAGTCTGCTCCACCTGTATAATAATAACACGGCACCAGAGTCTGCTCCACCTGTATAATAATAACACGGCACCAGAGTCTGCTCCACCTGTATAATAATAACACAGCACCAGAGTCTGCTCCACCTGTATAATAATAACACGGCACCAGAGTCTGCTCCACCTGTATAATAATAACACGGCACCAGAGTCTGCTCCACCTGTATAATAATAACACGGCACCAGAGTCTGCTCCACCTGTATAATAATAACACGGTACCAGAGTCTGCTCCACCTGTATAATAATAACACGGCACCAGAGTCTGCTCCACTAGTATAATAATAACAGGGCACCAGAGTCTGCTCCACCTGTATAATAATAATAACACGGCACCAGAGTCTGCTCCACCTGTATAATAATAACATGGCACCAGAGTCTGCTCCACCTGTATAATAATAACACGGCACCAGTGTCTGCTCCACCTGTATAATAATAACACGGCACCAGAGTCTGCTCCACCTGTACTGTAATAATAAATATCATTACCTGCTGCCAGACACATAAACGCGAGGTCTCCGCTTTATCTCACTCACTTCTCACCCGGAAGTACTTCCGGTCTGTGCCTTGTCCCTGTCGTGTTATGAGCTCCAGAGGCTTCGACAAAATGGCCGCCGCTGTGTGTAACCGGAGACAGAGAGGCCTCGTAGTCTGATGAAGTCAGCTGTTCAAAGGGGGCGTGTCTATGCTAGCCAGTGGGCGTGGTTTCACGGATTGGTTTGTTTTATTCTTAAAATATGTTTTCTAATATAATATAATATATAATATAATATATAGCCTCACAGATGTGGTGCAGGGAGTACTGACATCATATTATACTGCACAGCTTTATACTGACATTACCAGCATATTTCTACAGCCCAAATACCTTATACTAATAATATATATTACCTATACTGTTATATCCCACATTACTGTAATACTTATACAGCCCAGATACCTTATACTAATAATATATATTACCTATACTGTTATATCCCACATTACTGTAATACTTATACAGCCTAGATACCTTATACTAATAATATATATTACCTATACTGTTATATCCCACATTACTGTAATACTTATACAGCCCAAATACCTTATACTAATAATATGTATTACCTATATTGTTATATCCTACATTACTGTAATTCTTATACAGCCCAGATACCTTATACTAATAATATATATTACCTATACTGTTATATCCTACATTACTGTAATACTTACTTATACAGTTCAGATACCTTATACTAATAATATATATTACCTATACTGTTATATCCCACATTACTGTAATGCTTATGCAGCCCAGATACCTTATACTAATAATATATATTATCTATACTGTTATATCCCACATTACTGTAATAATTATACAGCCCAGATACCTTATACTAATAATATATATTACCTATACTGTTATATCCCACATTACTGTAATACTTATACAGCCCAAATACCTTATACTAATAATATGTATTACCTATATTGTTATATCCTACATTACTGTAATTCTTATACAGCCCAGATACCTTATACTAATAATATATATTACCTATACTGTTATCATCATCATCATCATCATCATCATCATTTATTTATATAGCGCCAACATATTCCGTAGCGCTTTACAATTGGGGACAAACGTAATAAACTAATAAACAAACTGGGTAAAACAGACAAAGAGGTGAGAAGGCCCTGCTCGCAAGCTTACAATCTATGGGACAATGGGAGATTGACACATGAGGTTAAGTATACATTTTGCATCTTGGCCCAGCCAGACTGCAAAGGTAGGGTGACTCATAAGCTAAATGATCCTGTCACACAACAATGTTGGTCCGGGGGTAGTTGTCTTGTGTGAAATTGTGTAACAGGCTAAAGGTAGTGAGGTTAAGATGGTGGTTGAGGAATATTATAAGCTTGTCTGAATAGGTAGGTTTTCAGAGAACGCTTGAAAGTTTGTAGAACAGAGGAGAGTCTTATTGTGCGAGGGAGAGAGTTCCATAGAGTGGGTGCAGCCCGAAAAAAGTCCTGTAACCGGGAATGGGAGGATGTAATGAGGGTGGATGAGAGACGCAGATCTTTTGCAGAACGGAGTTGCCGAGTTGGGAGATATTTTGAGACAAGAGAGGAGATGTATGTTGGTGCAGCTTTGTTGATGGCCTGTTATATCCTACATTACTGTAATACTTACTTATACAGTTCAGATACCTTATACTAATAATATATATTACCTATACTGTTATATCCCACATTACTGTAATGCTTATGCAGCCCATATACCTTATACTAATAATATATATTACCTATACTGTTATATCCCACATTACTGTAATGCTTATACAGCATATATACCTTATACTAATAATTTATATTACCTATACTGTTATATCCTACATTACTGTAATACTTACTTATACAGTTCAGATACCTTATACTAATAATATATATTACCTATACTGTTATATCCCACATTACTGTAATGCTTATACAGCCCAGATACCTTATACTACTAATATATATTACCTATACTGTTATATCCCACATTACTGTAATACTTATACAGTCCAGATACCTTATACTAATAATATATATTACCTATACTGTTATATCCCACATTACTGTAATACTTATACAGCCCAGATACCTTATACTAATAATATATAATATCTATACAGTTCTATCCTGGATTACCGCCATGCTTATACAGCCAGGCTACTCCTCTGTAACACAGTGTAGACTTTCGCTCTCATGGACAACCCCCTTTGAGAATATGGGGCACAGATTTCAGCTTCAGACAGGGGCGGATCTAGGGCTAGATTTACTAAGCTGCGGGTTTGAAAAAGTGGGGATGTTGCCTATGGCAACCAATCAGATTCTAGCTGTCATTTTGTAGACGGTACTAAATAAATGAAAGCTAGAATCTGATTGGTTGCTATAGGCAACATCCCCACTTTTTCAAACCCGCAGCTTAGTAAATCTTGCCCCTAGACTTTTCTTTTAGGGGGGGCGGTTTATAGATTAATCCTGTATCCTCTCCCTCTCCAGTCGAAACTCTTCCCCCACTCCGGTCCAGACTACTCCCCCTTTCTAGACCCTACTGCTAAAAGCCCTGTGCCCTGCAACACTATTTGTTTAATAAATTAATGTATTTTAGGATTCAAGTCGATGCGGTTTGTTTTTTACTTTATTTAAAGTAAACCACTCTATAGCTGTAAAATCGCAACAATAAGAGTAACAAATAACAGATACATATGCCTCATCGTCACACTGCTTTCCCCTTAATCACACTGTTGCTCCCTTCATCACACCGCTGCTCCCTTCATCACACTGCTGCCCCCTTCATCACACTGCTGCCCCCTTCATCACACTGCTGCTCCCTTCATCACACTGCTTTCCCCTTCATCACACTGCTGCTCCCTTCATCACACTGCTGCCCCCTTCATCACACTGCTGCTCCCTTCATCACACTGCTGCTCCCTTCATCACACTGCTGTTCCCTTCATCACACTGCTGCCCCCATTTTCATCACACTGCTGCTCCCTTCATCACACTGCTGTTCCCTTCATCACACTGCTGCTCCCTTCATCACACTGCTGTTCCCTTCATCACACTGCTGCCTTCTTCATCACACTGCTGCCTTCTTCATCACACTGCTGCCCCCTTCATCACACTGCTGCCCCCATTTTCATCACACTGCTGCTCCCTTCATCACACTGCTGCCCCCATTTTCATCACACTGCTGCTCCATTCATCACACTGTTGCTCCCTTCATCACACTGCTGCCCCCTTCATCACACTGCTGCCCCCTTCATCACACTGCTGCTCCCATTTTCATCACACTGCTGTTCCCTTCATCACACCGCTGTTCCCTTCATCACACCGCTGCTCCCTTCATCACACTGCTGTTCCCTTCATCACACTGCTGCCCCCTTCATCACACTGCTGTTACCTTAGTCACAATGCTGCTCCCTTCATCACACTGCTTTCCCCTTCATCACACTGCTGCCCCCTTCATCACACTGCTTTCCCCTTCATCACACTGCTGTCCCCTTCATCACACTGCTGTTCCCTTCATCACACTGCTGCTCCCTTCATCACACTGCTGCCCCCTTCATCACACTGCTGCCCCCTTCATCACACTGCTTTCCCCTTCATCACACTGCTGCCCCCTTCATCACACTGCTGTTCCCTTCATCACACTGCTGCTCCCTTCATCACACTGCTGCCTCCTTCATCACACTGCTGCCCCCTTCATCACACTGCTGCTCCCTTCATCACACTGCTGCCCCCTTCATCACACTGCTGCCCCCTTCATCACACCGCTGCTCCCTTCATCACACTGCTGTTCCCTTCATCACACTGCTGCTCCCTTCATCACACTGCTGCCCCCTTCATCACACTGCTTTCCCCTTCATCACACTGCTGCTCCCTTCATCACACTGCTGTTCCCTTCATCACACTGCTGCTCCCTTCATCACACTGCTACCCCCATCTTCATCACACTGCTGCCCCCTTCATCACACTGCTGCCCCCTTCATCACACTGCTTTCTGCTTCATCACACTGCTGTTACTTTAGTCACAATGCTGCTCCCTTCATCACACTGCTTTCCCCTTCATCACACTGCTGCCCCCTTCATCACACTGCTTTCCCCTTCATCACACTGCTGTCCCCTTCATCACACTGCTGTTCCCTTCATCACACTGCTGCTCCCTTCATCACACTGCTGCCCCCTTCATCACACTGCTGTTCCCTTCATCACACTGCTGCCCCCTTCATCACACTGCTGTTCCCTTCATCACACTGCTGCTCCCTTCATCACACTGCTGTTCCCTTCATCACACTGCTGCTCCCTTCATCACACTGCTGTTCCCTTCATCACACTGCTTTCCCCTTCATCACACTGCTTTCCCCTTCATCACACTGCTGTTCCCTTCATCACACTGCTGTTCCCTTCATCACACTGCTGTACCCTTCATCACACTGCTTTCCGCTTCATCACACTGCTGTTCCCTTCATCACACTGCTGCCCCCATCTTCATCACACTGCTGCCCACTTCATCACACTGCTGCTCCCTTCATCACACTGCTGCCCCCATCTTCATCACACTGCTGTCCCCTTCATCACACTGCTGTTCCCTTCATCACACTGCTGTCCCCTTCATCACACTGCTGCCCCCTTCATCACACTGCTGCCCCCATCTTCATCACACTGCTGTTCCCTTCATCACACTGCTGTCCCCTTCATCACACTGCTGTCCCCTTCATCACACTGCTGTCCCCTTCATCACACTGCTGTTCCCTTCATCACACTGCTGCCCCCTTCATCACACTGCTGCCCCCATCTTCATCACACTGCTGTTCCCTTCATCACACTGCTGTCCCCTTCATCACACTGCTGCCCCCTTCATCACACTGCTGCCCCCATCTTCATCACACTGCTGTTCCCTTCATCACACTGCTGTCCCCTTCATCACACTGCTGTCCCCTTCATCACACTGCTGTTCCCTTCATCACACTGCTGCCCCCTTCATCACACTGCTGCCCCCATCTTCATCACACTGCTGTCCCCTTCATCACACTGCTGCCCCCTTCATCACACTGCTGCCCCCATCTTCACACTGCTGTCCCCTTCATCACACTGCTGTCCCCTTCATCACACCGCTGTTCCCTTCATCACACTGCTGCCCCCCACATTCATCACACTGCTGTCCCCTTCATCACACTGCTGTTCCCTTCATCACACTGCTGTCCCCTTCATCACACTGCTGCCCCCTTCATCACACTGCTCCCCCCTTCATCACACTGCTCCCACCAGCACCAGGGATATTTTTCCTGAATGTAAAGGTTAACATACAGCAAGGGTTAGCCTACGAGAAGAGGGGTTGCTCTAGGTCCCAAGCAGCACCCATAATCATTTCCTTGATTGTGCGCGAATTTATTCTAAGATGCACTGTGATTGGCCTGATTTTCCAATATTCCAGGGCACTAAATATTTAAGTAAAACTGCCACAATTCAGCAATCAATTTTGCAAATCACTGAAATTCAAACCAATTCATTCATTTCTGTTTCTCTGCACAGAGTGAACCCTTCTTTTTGTATTCATTTCACCATTTTTACACAAATAGAGGAGTCCCATTCGTCTGCAATTTGTATTATTCCAGAAAATCTACCATTCCGGTGGTGTTCTTGGAGTCTGTTTTGTTTCCAAAACCATAAGGTTTTCAGTGATGATCAGGATATTATATGATGCAAGCTTCTTATTCTGTAGCCGTGTTCATTCACTTCTCCCATCCTTCTTCTAGGACCATGTTTTATTTGTATGTTTATCAGCGGAAGATTTAACTTATCACAGATTGCTGTTTATTCATTAGGTTTCATATATGTTACAAACTTCTCTCACCCCTGAGGACCATGTGTGAGATGGGTGTTACATTTTATTCCTTCATAATGTGATATAGGGCTATGTTCATTCTGAGATGATAGACCTCTAACTTTATGGTCTATAGTTTTCTCCCACTTTGTGATCCCTAAGATATCTTCTTCAAGATGAGATTCAGTAGGGTTAATGTTGGAATGATTTTTGATTACACTCTGGGGGAATCTCCTAACCTCTGTTGTAAACACTGTAATATCTGACCACATTGTTATATGGTAAGGGTGGTCATGATGGTTGTTTTTTCTTCTACCCCAACGGCTATAGCTGTTTTTACGAAGCAGTATGAAGTCAGAGTCATATGCCAAAAGGTCCAAATGTGTGCGCCTTTATTCATGCAATCATGGGTGTAGCACTCTAACAAGAGTTAGAACAACAAACATTTAAACAGTTTTCTATACCTTTCTTGTTACTGGACAGATTTTAGAAACACACCCTGTTTTAGGGCTCCCCCTAGATAAAATTTGACTTTCCAGGGTCCCACAACATATCTGTTTTTATCTGGTTTCTCATAGTTTGGTACAGTCAGAGACAAAGAAAGTCTTACCTCCCGCTTTGTTAGAAATAGTTGAACAGACTATCGTTCATATATATATATATATATATATATATATATATATATATATATATATATATATATATATATATATAACTTTAATTCATCCAAATTCCATTAAATTTATAGCAGTCCTCATTCTGAGAATCTCATCCTCAAACAAATCAGGACCCAGTCATAGAAGATGAGATAGGTGAATCAGGCCCCAGGGTTCCTACAACTAAGGAGAGTGGGGAAAACAAATAACAGAGAAGGGTGTGTGGAAAGGTTGGGGAAATAACCAGTATTGAATGTACCAGACAAAGGCGTCCCTATAGGCCCACCAGAGTATAGGCATAGTCTCTGTTGAGACTGCTATTTGTCCACTAATACCATGACTGGAACACCTTTAATAACCCTGGAATACTTTGAAGGATCGTAGGCTAACCCTTGCTGTATTTTAACCTTTACATTCTTTGAACATAAACATTTGAAAAGCACAGGTATAAACTTTACACATACACACACACATACATACATACATACATACATACATAATTAGCATTTTGACTAGTCCCATCATTATATATTGAAAAATTCCTGAAAATAAGTTGGACAATCCTTTACCAAGGAAAGCAAAGGATCCCATCATCATAATCATCACCATTTATTTATATATAGCGCCGCTAATTCCTTTACTGTGTCTCATTTATTTATGCAGCTTGTCTTTTTCGTCTACATAGCCCTTTATATCACTTTCATGGGTCACTATATAGGGACAACACTCCTGTCCTATAAGAGCACAGATTTCCCTCTCTAATGCCAGTACATGGTTCAAAGCCAATCTATTTTGTAAGGCTACTTTTTGGGTTTGGGTAAGTTCATCATTAACATCTTTAAGGGCTCCTTTAATCTCATTTATAATTGAATGTAACACATTTCCTAGCTTATCCAAATTATCTGACACAAATTTTATACCTACTTGAGGAAGGAAAACTGTACCGAGACCATACTTTCCTCTGGTGTTAACATCATCGAATGATCTCTTCCTTTCCTAAGTATGATACAGGCTTTTCCTGCCATGGGGATATTTCTGGGTCTCCCTTCAAGGTATTTGGTGATGCTCACCATGAGAACTACTTTACCTATTCTGCAATTACCTGAACCTCCCTCTGAAACCAGGCATAGGCGCCAGTACTACAATACCAGTATAATCCTCTAGGAAGAGGTTGCCCCCTGGTAGAGGCAATACCTATACATATTGCCCCAAAACATTTTGGTGTTATTTCCTTCCTCTGTGTACTGACATTAATTAGGAACTTTTATTATAGATACCGTACTCCGTTCTGTTTAATCTTTCATGGAAGTCTGAAAAGAAAACAGAAATCTGTCTGATTCTGACTGTATCAAATGGGTATACTGTAAAGAGAAATGCTGATGTACTGTTTAAATATCCCAAATTCTGCCCAGTCTCTAGCTCTTTTGAGTTACCATCCTCTTTCATATTCATGTGGCCAAAACTTTTCCATATGTCTTACAAAACTTGTTTGATTATACCTCATAGTAGACTGGTGGGTCTTTAGCGACTACTAGTGGGACTCTTAATGAGGGTGAATAGATCATTGATCTGTTAGCCATGTAGGCATGAGGAACATTACTCCAATCAATTTTCATAATTTCTCCCCAAGATAACTTGATTTCCACCAGGAGAATACCATCCCTAGCATTTAAAGCAAGGTGTGTACAGACCCATCACTCTGTTTGATTCATAGTCTCAGCAACTTTTGCATGTATCTGTAATACAGAGTTCTCTCCAAAGGAGTCACCATAATACTGTCACACATCGGTCTCCTAGTACCTCGAGGATCAGTGCGCCTGTCCTTGTCCTGACTTCCCATCATGTATGCCGTCCTGTCAGCATCAGTCTGCGTCTGTGCAAAAGTGCCTCACTTGTTTTACCTGGTCTGTCATTTCATTGGTCAGTACTCCTTTATAAGGCTCCTACCTTCACCTTTCAATGTTGGTTCTTCGAGTCTTCACCTGGCCTGGAAGCAACTCCCTTCTCCTCGTTGTGATCAACTCTCGCTGACCTCCGCTGATCCGTTCCACTTAAACAAGGATTCTCCTCAATTATAGCTCCATTAACTACGCTAACCAAGAATGGTGCAGACCCAAATAACTGGCCTCTGGAAGCTACAAAGGCTTTTATCAAATTAAAAGAAGCATTCTGTACTGCTCCAATCCTCATCCATCCAGATTTAAAAGATTCTTTCTTTGTTAAAACCTTTCTTAAGTTGATGCATCAGATAGTGGGACTGGTGCAATCCTTTCTTAGTAAAATTCTATAGACAAGAAGCACCCTTGTGCTTTCTTTTCCCAAAAGTTTTTTCGGTGGCGGTCTCATTACGATGTTGGGAATCGAGAGCTGCTGGCAATTAAATTACCTCTTTTTTTACTCGCTGTGTAATCATGGGCTGCGGCTCTACCATCGCCATGATGACCGGGACGTCACTTCCACTGTGACCTGGTCATCACCTAGGCAATGGCCGGGATGCTCTGCTAGTAGTGCCGCATCCCGGCATTCACAGGCAGGTGTGTAGTCTATTAATTGTTTATTAACAGCCTCCTGGGCTGATTTGGCCTGATTTTTCTGATAGGGGGGGGTTTTAAAAATTTAGTCTCCCTGCCGGTTATAGCGTTCTGTGCTGTGGATTGCTGACCCGCTTCTGTAAAGTCCTCTGACTTCCGTTTATGACCCTTGCCTTGTTTTGGACTCTGATTGTATGCCAGTTGCCCTGACCTCTGGTTTGTTATTTGGACATTCCTGCTCGCTGCCAGCCCTGACCTACAGCCTGTCTCTGACCATGCTATCTGCTACGGATCCCTGACCTCGGCTTACTTCCTAATACCCGCTATCATCCTGCCTCCTATTACCAGCTGTGATACGGCTGCCAAGGATAATATTTTACTACGCTAGAGCTAGGGGCATCTAAGTACCTGCGAGTACTTAAAGCTTTACAGGAAAGGCGGCTGCTAAAAGAGGAGATCTCTATACCATCTGTTCTAAAAGTTTATCCTGGTAACCGTTAGCTCTGACAGCTTTAGAGAAATGGTGCCATTGGTTGGAAGGATCCAAGCATGTGATCATGATTTTTACAGATCAGAACACTCTTGTCTATATAGAATACACTATGAGGCTCAGCTCCAGCCAGGCTTATTGGTTATTGATTTTCTCCAGATTTTAATTTATTGTTACATACTGGCCCGGAACCAAAAATGTGAAGGCAATTACCCTGTCTGGAATTTTTATGCCCTATCAAACTGATCCATTACCTCTGGCTCCTATTTGTAGCCAGGATTATTGGACTCTTGACTAGAGATTTATTCACTCGTTTACAACAAGCACAAAACGGACTCCACTACCAATCACTAAAATCTCTTGGATGCATATCACCATGGACTTCATAGTCGATCTCCCATTGTTTTAATACCGTCGGGGTTGTGGTAGATAGGTTCAGTAAAATGGCCCATTTTATTCCTGTAGAAGGACTTCCTTCAGCCAAAAAATTGTCTGAATTATTCATCTTTCATATCTTCAGACTTGGCTCTGCTCAATATAGAGTCGGATAGGTCTGTAAAGCCTTAGGAACCAAGCTTTCATTCTCGTCAGCATACCATCCACAGTTTAATGGCCAGACTGAACGGATCAATCAGGTATTGGAACAGTACATGCTTTGCTATATCTCCCGATTTCACAACATCACGTGGACTACATCACGTGGGCAAAACTCACTTACAATAATTCCCCCCATTCAGCATCCAAGATATCTTCCTCCTTTTGCCCTACTGGCCTTCATCCTCGAGTCTTCTCATTTTGTCCTCTCAACATCTGAGGAAGCCGACTTAGGGAAACCTGTCACCAGGTTGAAGACAGAGATAAAGTTCAAGACGCTTTATCTAGAGCCCAGACCAAGGCAAAGACAACAGCAGTTCGTCATCGCACAGAATTCCAATATAATGTGGGAGATAGAGTTTGGCTAGTAACTAAAAGTATTTGACAGCCATCCAGAAAGTTCGGTCTTAGATACATTGGCCCTTATACCATAGTCAAGATGAATAATCCAGTGGCATACAGTTTGGAGTTACCTCTGTCCATGAGAATTCTTTCATATCTCATTGCTGAAACCTGAATTCTGACCCAGAACCTTTTATAGGAAAACTACTCCTAAGCTTTCGTCTGTTAGTATTGATGGGCACAATAAATTCCAGGTAGAAAATATTCTAGATTCATGCAGACAAAAAACAGCTTTAATATCTTATCCCCTGAAAGGATTACAGCCCAGAAGAAAGGTCCTGGGTGCCATTAAAGGATCTTCATGCAGAGAAGTTAAAGGAAGCTGCTCTACACGAATAATCCACTTAAGCCATCCTATCAGTGACCCCTCCTCAAGAAGGGGGGGGGGGGTAATGTTATGTTTTGGCAGCTCTCTGCTTTGTTTTCTGCTCTGTCTCAGAAATCCATTACAGATTCTGCAGAATATCAGAGTTGTATGTTGCTGAGCAACCATACTCACACTGCTTCGTGAGCTGCTAATGAGGATTCCACATAGCAACTGATTACCAGCTCCTGCTAGATTCACTGCTCGTTACTTAACAGCTGGTCAGTCGCACTTGCTGCTCACATGATTTCTACCCAGCAGCTGAATGGCCAGGACCCAGATAAATACGCATATTGTTAGTTGCCAATTGTGTATATATTATATTTCATTTACCATTTCACGGCCTGGTATACAAATCTTTCTAAATCTTTTTCTTGTACCAAGATAGTATCTTGCTCTGTGCTAACCCTACACAGCTCAGCATCATCCGCTAATATACAAAAATACCAAGAGAGAATATATAAAAGTCTATTTTAATGCTGAACATAAAAATTACCTGTTGGCATATGAACTTAGACAAACAACACATGCACACTGTCACACGCCGGGCGATCAGGCTGTGCACCCGATCCCCGATATTCTTACCTGCCTCTGCTGGCCGTCCGCTCTGTCCAGACGCCACCATCTTTGATTCGGGTCTGCGCATATTAATTTCCTTTGCCCTTCTCCCATTGGTTGTTTATTTTGGCTCCAAACTTGAAAAGGCACCTCCCCTGGATGTTTGGTGCCTGTCCTTTTAGTTACCTCCTTGGTACTAAACGTGGCTCCCTTGCTCTCCTAGCCTGCAGAGCTGGCACTCTATTTCGGTGCTACACTTTCGTTTCAGTGAAACTTGCTGACTTCAGTATCGACACTTCCTAAAGTGCTCCTGCGACCATTCCAGTGGTAACCTGTCGTCTGCAGAGTTGACACCTCTCAGTCCACCTCCGCCATTCCAGTGGCGCCTGCCAATCTTTTCTACTCCCCTCTACGTGTTGTCTGCCATTGCTGACCATCTTTGCATGTTCCACTAAAAGGTTTCACCTGGTACTCCTAGTAAGGGCCACGACCTGCGAGATAGACGCAGCAAAGGCAAAACTGCCTTGCGGCTGGTCCCTGGTGAATACCATCTCCTTGTTAGACTTCGCGCCTTACTTGAGTAGTGCAAATCTAGGCAAACTGTAGGATCCGGCCTCCTGCACCGTGACACACACTTGCGTGTCCACAGCTGTATTCTGAGTTGTATTGAAGCGTCCGGAGCAAAGATGTGTCAATCATCTTCAAATCCAAAACTTGCATCTGGTTTATGAAGGTGCAAAATGTTCATCTTGTACCTAATGAATATCAAGATCTACATAACAACTCAAAGGGCGAGCTTCATCTGTGGTTCCACATCCTTACTGTACTGCACTTCCATGTTAATGCACCTAAACCGCCTCTTCAAGTGCTAGGGGCCGTAAGTGTAAGACATGAGCAACTTTAAATATGGAATCAAGTTATGCACAGTGCATCCAGTTTGAACCAAGACGCATCTTTACAATGCACAAATGCACTTACTTTCACTCTAAATCAGTCTCTATATGCCCCCTACTTCACATTTTATAACGTCAGATTCACATGTTTTTGTGTCCCCTATGCTATCCAAAGAAAGAACTTTGCAAGAAGTTTTGCACAACCAAACATATACAGCATATATCTTATAGAATGATACTGCGAGTTGCTTTACTCACAAGGGCAGCACAGTGGCTAAGTGGTTAGCACTTCTGCCTCACAGCGCTGGGGTCACGAGTTCAATTCCTGACCATAGCTCTATCTATGTGGAGTTTGTATGTTCTCCCCGTGTTTGCATAGGTTTCAACCGGGGTGCTCCGGTTTCCTCCCACACTCCAAAAACATATTAGTAGGTTAATTGGCTGCTATCAAAATTGACCCTAGTCTCTCTCTCTCTGTCTCTCTGTGTATGTTAGGGAATTTAGACTGTAAGCTCCAAAGGGGCAGGGACAGATGTGAATGAGTTCTCTGTACAGCGCTGCAGAATTAGTGGCGCTATATAAATAAATGGTGATGATGATGAAGAAAATGAGATCAGGAATAACAGCTGAATCAACTTACATGTAAAGTTTTATTCAATGTATCAATAAAACCTTCAACATTAAGCTATATCTCTATAATAACAAACACGTTTTCTATCTGTGGATTTTGTCATGTGTACATAGTTTGTGTTTGTTCACAGAACATTTCTCATTATAAATATGGATCTCTACCTGTGGAATGTCTGATCCCCACAAACAGCTCCACATTCTGCACAAGTATATAACAACTGGGTTTAACACCTGCATGAATTATGATGCATAAGTAAATTACATATGTGTTTATTCATATTCTCTTCATCATTGATCAGGATTTACATGCAGATTAAAACTCATATAGAGCAGATTAATACAGGTATTTAAGTACTTGTTAAGGACTCACAAGGTTATTTTGCTGACAGATGAGAGAGATCAGCACAAAACAGTTAAGAGGGCATTTATTTTTGGGTAAGTTCACATCAATGGGCAAGTTCACATCAATGGCCAAAATAGGAAGCACAATCAAAACACAGAGTTTTGACACTGAAGGGATGCAGCTGAATGGTCTAGCTGACAGGTTGGTCAAATATTACTATATAGAGCAGTATTAAAATGGGATTTTTAGTAAAGAGAAGAGAAGTAAACAGGCCAAATTGAAAAAAAAAAAAAAAAAAAAAGATAGGAAACCTATTCCATTCGCACCAGGAGGTATATGTCTTCCACAACATGAGATAATTCCTGGTCAAGACTTACTTCCTAGCCTAGAGCAGGATATGAACCACGCTTAAGCCCTAGGCTTTAAGCCAGGGTTTCCCAAACCCAGTCCTCAGGGCTCCCCAACAGTGCAGGTTTTCTGGATTACGTGACATAATTAGGACCACCTGTGGATCTGTTACAATGTGTCAGTTAGTAATGAATACACCTGTGCTCCAGCAAGGAGATATGGAAAACCTGCACTGTTGGGGAGCCCTGAGGACTGGGTTTGGGAAACCCTGCTTTTATGCATCAAGAGCCACACCATGAAAGGCAGCCAAGAAACTCTGGAGCAGAAACAAACCTGACCTAGCAGGTCCGGTCTTACAGGCAGATGACACAATAGGCCATCAGCCATGCTGAAATTGTCCAAGAGAATAACTGCATCCCAATATTTTACCCCTAAAATGAATACCTCCCTGAAGGCCATTAAGAATATTCCACTCTTTTCAAGATGCTGCCAGTTTCTCATGGCTTATCTGAATACCCTGGAGTCCCAGATGAGCGCACCCTTAGACACAGTCAGATGACTTGCCAAGCTGATGATGGTGAAATTCTTTCAATAAGCTCGATTTGAAACTCCCTTGAGTGCAACCATGCAAAGTGCTTCACCTTATTATTTATTTATAAGGCGCCACAGATTCGTAGCGCCGGATACAGAAGCCAGTAACAAATAGATGAGCTAACATATGTCAGTATGAGTGCGAGTAATGCTATGGGGGACTCACACAGATTGCAGCAAAAGAAGTGACAGAACATACAAGGGACAGGAGACAGATGTGGGTAGAGAGGATCCTGCCCGCGAGGGCTTACATTCTAAAAGGAGGGGTGCTGAGAAACAGTAGCACCAAACGGGAGAAAAATTCAGATGGCAGATGAGGAAGAGGAGGTGATGGATAGAATGGTTAGGAGCTTGAAAAGATGAGTTTTGAGTGAGTGTTTGAAGGAGTGAAGGTTGGGGGAGAATCGAGTGAGATGGGGTAGGGAGTTCCAAAGATTAGGGGCAGTACAGCAGAAGTCTTGGAGGTGAGCATGGGAGGAGGTAATTAGAGGTGAATTGAGGTGGAGGTCAGAGGCGGCGCAGAGTGGCCGGGTAAGTATGGGATTTACGCAGAGAAGCATAAGAGCTGCAGCATTGTATGGATTGAAGGTCAGAAGTGCGAGAGCGGGGAAGAACAGTGAGGAGGTTGCGATAATCAAGACGAGAAATGATGAGTGAATGGACCAGGATTTTGGTTGCTTCCTGAGAGGAAGGGATGGATTTTCGTAATCTTACGGAGGCAGTAGTGGCAGGATTTGTTGAGGAACTAGATATGAGGGGTAAAGCTGAGGGCAGAGTCAAGGTTGCTCCAAGGCAGCTGCCTTGGGTGACAGGAGATAGACTGATGTTGTCAACCAAGAGGGAGATATTGGGAGGGATAGCAACATTGGCAGGAGGAAACATGATGAGCTCGGATTTGGAGATGTTGAGTTTTAGGAAGCACTGTGACATCCAAGAGAGGTGGTGTATAGAAAGAAGAGCAGAGGGCCAAGGACAGAGCCTTATGGGACTCCAATAGAAAGGGGAAAAGGAGGGAAGAAAGAGCCAGAAGCAGACACACTAAAAAAGCGGCCAGAGAGGTAGGAGGCAAGCCAGAAGAGAGCTGTTTCCCGAAGACCTAGGGACTACAGGGTGGTGAGAAGAAGAGGATCGATGGTGTCAAAAGCAGCAGAGAGTTCGAGGAGTATGAGAAGGGAGAAGTGGCCATTGGACTTAGCTGAGAGTAAGTCATTTGTTACTTTAGTGAGTGCAGTTTCAGTTCAGTGAAGGGGACGGAGGCCAGACTGGAGAGGATCAAAAAGAGAATGGGAATAGAGAAAGTTGGTCAGACGATTAAAGACAAGTTGTTCGAGAATTTTAGAAGCAAAGGGATATGGGGCGATAGTTCGAGAGAGAGGATGGGTCAAGGGAAGATTTCTTGAGAATAGGAGAGATGAGAGAATGCTTGAAGGCTGAGGGGAAGTACCATTGGAGAGAGAGGTTAAAGAGGTGAACAAGGTGACAACAGAAATTGGAAGAGAGGGAGTGGAGGAATTTCAAGGGGACAGGATCAAGAGGCCAGGTTCTAGAAGAAGAGGAGGAGAGAAGAGTGAGGATCTCAGGGACAGTAACAGGTGTATAGGAGCCAAGAGTGGCAGAGTGAGTGTTAGAGAGGACAGGTGGGGGGAGACAAGTCTGAGGAGAACAGATATCATTGTGTATAGAGTAAATTTTGTCTTTGAAGTAGGTGGCAAAGTCAAGAGCGGAGGAGGTGAAGGATACAGTAGAGATTTCATGGTAGCAAATAGGCATCAGGGTATATTGGACAGGGAGGAGATGAGGGATGTGAAATAGGTTTGTTTGGCAAGAGAGAGGGCAGAATAGTAGAAGAAAAAGATGAATTTATAGTGGGTGAAGTCAGCAATCTATCGGGATTTCCTCCATTGGCGTTCAGAAGAGCGGAAGCACTATTGGAGGAGACGAGTAAGAGGGGAGTGCCAGGGTTGGAGTTTAGATTGGTGGGGACGAAAGGAGATGGCAGGGGCTGCACTATCAAGGGCAACAGAGAGTGTGTTGTTGTAAAGAAAGACAGCAGCACTGGGACATGATCGGGAAGAAACAGGAGCAAGTAAGGGTTCACGAGCACGAGAGAATGCAAAGATGATGAGGTCAATGCGGTTAATGGTACATAGCGTGCGAGCAACTATGAGTGGAAGAGGTGGGTCAAGGAGGGTCGTCTCCTGAGTAAAGAGTGGGTACAGGAAAGAAGACTGGTCAGAGAGGGGAAGACAGAATTGGAGAAGTTGGTGATCTCACAGAGATAGGAGAACACTAGGTCCAGGGAGTGATCATCACGGTGGGTGACGGAAGTTGTCCATTGGGAGAGGCCATGGGAGGAAGTGAGAGTGAGGAATTTAGGGGCAACAGTAGTAATGACAGATTCGCTAGGGATGTTAAAATCCCCAATGATAGTAGTGGGAAGATCAGAAGAGAGGAAATAGGAAAGCCAGACCGCAAAGTTATCAAGAAATTGAGAGGATGGGCCAGGGGGACGATAGATGACTGCAACACGAAGGTGGAGAGGGAAGAGGTGGATGAAGTGAACTTCAAAGGAGGAGAAGGAGGGTGCAGGGGGAATAATGCTGAGGGTGTAGCCAGGAGACAGGGCACCTACACCACCTCCTTGGCAGTCCCAGGACATGGAGTGTAGGGGGAGAGAACCCCGTGGGAGAGTGCAGTGGGGGAAGCAGTATCAGAGAGGGAGATCCACATTTCTGTAAGGGCCAAGAGACCAAAGGAATGGGAGAGGAAGAGGTCATAAATGGGAGCGAGTTTGCTGCACACAGATCTTGCATTTCAGAGTGCACAACACAGGGGAAGGCGAGTAAGAAGAATGATGTGAATAAGGTTGGTGGGATTGGATGTTCGGGGTTGGGGTATAGCAGGTGATATGTGGTGGAGAGGGGAGCAACAGGGGATAGACTTAGGTCTGTAGTATGGAGTAGTGATGTAGGGAGTCATGAGGGGGAATGGGTGGAAGTGCTGGATGGAGAGTAAAAAGGTGCAGGAGATTTAGTAATTGATACCTAGCAGAGTAATGAAATAGGAGAAAAAATTGAATGGAAAAGGCAAATGAGAGTATGGCAGAAGGTAAGGACTGTGACAGGTTACAAGTGAGGTGAGGAAAAGAGAACATAACAGGTGAGTAAAGTGAGAGACTGTAGAAGTAGTAGGAGAGTGAAGAGGAAGATATGTAAAAGGATCAGCAAGGGAATGGGAAGTAGTTAGGACAGTAGAGATAAGGGATGAATGAGTAACGCTGGGTACACACTACAGGTTTTTTTTTATCCAATAATCGCCTCAACCAGCTGACATATGACCGCTTGTTCAAAAGTCAGGTCAATGTGTGTAGTGACACAATGGTTGAAAGTCTTCCGAAATGGTCGATCATCGTGTCATTTGGTTGGTCGTACTGATTAATTTTTGACGTTTCAATCAGCTTCTGATCCAGCAGTGTGTATGCATTCTCATGATTGTCAGCCAGAAAGGTGAGGAGAGGACCCTTCAGCCTGGGCTGTGACAGTACTAAATGTGTCCAGCCTGTTGCTGCACCCGACTTTATGACAGATGAAGAGCACAGATTTGAAGGTTAGCAGGTATAGTGTGTACACATGAATCGGCATGTTGGTCGGGACTTTTTTTTTTTCCCCGTCGTTTGTAAAAATATTGTATCGTTAGAATTTTGTTGTAGTGTGTACCTAGCTTAAAAAACAGTTAGACAAGACAGTGACATAGGGCAGGAGTGGAGAGAGATTAAAAAACATTAGCCACAGTGGAAGGTGCATTGAGGTGGCTGTGTATGAACAGTGTGCAAGGGGGAGCAGGGGCACCACTTAAAGAATCTGGGTAAGTGGAGCAACAAATGTGTTTTGAAGGTGGGAATACAAGCAACAGCATCAGTGAAACCAACAAGTCATAATAAAACAGCAGATGCAAGAAATAAGGTTGATAAACAGATTAACAGGGTGTGCGCAGGCAGTGCACAAGGTGGAGGATTTCAGAGCTCACAGATGATTGCTGAATGAGGTCTTTATGTAGCTGTGTTTTCAGATAGAATATTCTCCCTTTTGTTCAACTCTTGTGTAACTCTTACTATGCCATCTAAATTTTTAATACACTTGTAAAAAAATCCTCACTTACAAGAAATCTTCACTAGCGAACACAGCTTAACCTTAAAGGTGGAGCCCCTTTACGGAGAGGAATTTGTTCATCTGTCAAAAACACCATCTGCTGATTCGATTCTTGAAGTTCTGGGTCGTCTCCTGAACATGATCCTGCCACAAGGAAGGGGACTGCCTCACCTTGAGCTGTAGATCTTCTCGGTAGACATGAAAGGTTTCACCCTGGATATATGAAGGGCAGTCATTTCTTCCCTGAACCTGGTAAAACCTATGACATGGAAGAAAAAACAAAACAAAACACATTGCCCACACTAAAAACGGTGGGACCGCACAGCAAATCTGGGGAGAGGTGTTCTTTCAACCAAGATATACAAGTACAAGTCCCTGATGTCCAAGGGCACCATGGACTCACCTTGCTCCTTGCTGTAGATTACAGTCCTCAAGGACAACATCCTGAACGTATCCCTAGTTAGCCAACTTTGGATGGACAACAGGTCTAAATTGATAAGAGATTAGACGAAAAATCCAATATCTCTTACTTTTATGGGACTGGCACCATTACTCTTGTTCCTTACAACCAGGCATCTTTGGAACAAACCAGGAAGTAAAGCAAACAGCCTCCATCACTGTAGATCTCAAATGGGTAATCTGTTTGTCATGCTGTCAGCAGGCTTGGGAATTGGACGCTTAGCTGCCTAAGCCCATATATCTCTGATGACCTTCACAAGGAGCAGAGGTTATTCTCTGGATGTTTGACTCATCGCTCTAGGCTTAATGCAAGAACAGTGAGAAAGTTACTCTCTCCACCTGTAGCCATGGAAATAATTTTGCCAGGTCAGGACCAAACAAATATCTCTCCAGGGAAGGGGAAATACTCCACAATCCCTTATGGACTCTACATCTGCCTCCCAAGCAAGATGACATGACATGCAAAGACTGTTGGGGCCCTATCCAAACCCCAAAGAGCCCAGATATTCAGAAGACTCCCTCATATGCTCCAAATGAGCAAATCCACTTGGGGTATGACAGATGTCAGACCTTCCGCCAATAGCACCAACCACCTCTCCACTGGCTAACTAACTCAATCTAAAAAGGTTCTAAGGGAGGTCCTTTCTGCCATGTAAATGACTAAAGGGTAGCCTCTAGTTTTCTATCCATGCTATTCAATAAAGGTAGCAAATCAAAATCAAGGTGATCTTGGGGAAGAAGCTATGGGTGCAAATATCTAAGTCGGAGCTTACCATCCCTTTGTAAGGGAGAGAATAAAAAGGGTATTGAACCCTGGGGGAGATCTGAACTTACAATCAAACCAAACCACGCCTCAAATAAAATGTCTTTCGAGGTGATGAGGGAAGGAAAGTATGTTTCTATGATCTCCCAACAGCACAGACAGGAATCCTTGATTCCCTACTGTCTAATATATCTAGTGTCTGCCTGGTGGCTTACACCAAGTTTTTCTATACCCAGCTTCCTTTTGGAATCCTCATCAGCACATGAAAAAACTCCAGGGTACGAACCTTCAGACACTTCACTTTCCTCTTGGGACAACTCCTTAGTCTTAAACCTCCGAAGACTGAAGAGAAGAGGAGGCTTGGTACGTGACATAAAAGGTATACTCCTGACTGGCTACTAAACGATCCTTTAAAGCATTTTTCTCATTTAAACCATTTCCCACATTTAGAACAAAAGTATGGTTTCCCTCCAGTGTGACTTCTCTGATACATTAGAAAGTGCTTTACTAGTAAACCATTTCCCACATTTTGATGCACAACAAAGCCTGAATTCCTTCGTAAACATTTCCCCAACTCAGAACATAAATAAAGGTATACTCGTGTGAGTTTATTAATGTGGAACAAAGTTTAATTTCTTGTTAAAATTTTCCCCGCACTCAGAGCAAATGTATGACCTCTCCTTTGTGACTTATCTGATGTTTAAGTAAGGATTCTTTATTTGTAAAACCTTTCCCACATTTAGAGCAAGAATAAGGTTTCTCTCGTGTGTGAACTCTCTGATGCACATAAAGGTTATGTTTCTGACACGGCTCTGAGGTTTTTTGCAGATCCCCTGCCTCACTATCGAGGATGGTGGAGGCAGAATACAATGATATTCACAGGATACGTTCACGGCTTACAAGCATCAATAATAACACGGGAGAAAGTAGTAGTTCTGCAACCTAGTGTATTGTATGTTGGTACAACAGGAATAGATAGAGATATATATATATATATATATATATATATATATATATATATATATATATATATATATATATAGCCAGAAATGAATACACGGCAATTCGTAGTAATGCAGACACAATTCACATATGCTACTTCATAGTCGGTAACCCTTGGCAACAGCATGAGATGAGATGATATACAGTTCAACGCAGTGATGATAAACAAGAACACTAGGATCCAATAGAGAACCACACAGCAGATGAATGTGAGTCACTGGTACAGCTCACAGTCCAAACAGAGTAGTATATAGAACTTAGCTGATCCGAGAGTAGAGATGACTCAACATAGCAGGTGGTACTGGAATCGCTGATTCTTATTAAGTAGAGCAGTAAGCGTTAAACATCACCCAAGGACTTGGATGAACACTGACACATGCAGTAGAATGTTGCCTAGAAGTAGCAGAGACGTGAGTAGTATCTGAATCATGCGTGGAACTACAGGTAGCAGGATTCGTTGTAACTGCAATGGTAAGTTCGCTGTAGTATGGAGCAACTGAACAGAGACGCGCAACTTGAGCCCAAGTACTAGCCACCGGCACAACAAGTAGTTCACAATAACAGTTCAGTAACCAGGTAACAGCAGAGTAAGGATAACCCGTGTCAGACGTGGAACTACAGGTGACAGGTAACTTGATAGTAGCTCTAACAGTGAGATGCAGCGATCTTAGCCAGCCAGCAGTAAAGTTGAACCAATAGATAAAGCACAGGTTTAGCAACAACTCACGATACTCGTTCAGCGTGCAGATGAATAGCGGAGAGAAGTTCCAACTTGCAGGTGAACAGCGGTGAGGAGTTTGCAGCTTGTAGATCAACAGCGGTAAGAAGTTACAACTTGCAGGTGAACAGCAGTGAGGAGTTTGCAGCTTGCAGGTGAACAGCAGTGAGGAGTTTGCAGCTTGCAGGTGAACAGCAGTGAGGAGTTTGCAGCTTGCAGGTGAACAGCAGTGAGAAGTTTGCAGCTTGCAGGTGAACAGCAGTGAGAAGTTTGCAGCTTGCAGGTGAACAGCAGTGAGAAGGTTACAGCTTGCAGGTGAACAGCAGTGAGGAGTTTGCAGCTTGCAGGTGAACAGCAGTGAGAAGTTTGCAGCTTGCAGGTGAACAGCAGTGAGAAGTTTGCAGCTTGTAAGTGAACAGCAGTGAGGAGTTTGCAGCTTGCAGGTGAACAGCAGTGAGAAGGTTACAGCTTGCAGGTGAACAGCAGTGAGAAGTTTGCAGCTTGCAGGTGAACAGCAGTGAGAAGTTTGCAGCTTGCAGGTGAACACACGGAAGGAGAGGTATACAGCCAGATCCAAATGCAATCAGAGTAACACGAAGAACAGGCAATGAGCCCATAACTTTGGGAGGTTAATATAGTGCTTCAGGACCAATGAGGTTCAGGGGTAGGTCCAGATCACAGTAGCTAGGAACACCTGTGAAAGTAATGTCTCTGAAGCAGAAGCAAGCAGAATCATGGTTCTTAAAGGGAAAGTCACAGCGCCGGCACCTGACTATGGGACCGGCGTGTGACCGTTTCTTGAGAAAAACTTTCCCACATTCAGAGCAAGAATAAGGTTTCTCTCCTTTATGAATTCTCTGATGCATATAAAGTTGTTGTTTCTAGCTAAAAGCTTTCCCACATTCAGAGCAAGAATATGACCTCTCTCCTGTATGAATTCTCTGATGTTTAATAAGCTGTAATTTACTGTTAAAACATTTCCCACATTCAGATCAAGAATATGTTTTTTCTCCTGTATGAATTTTCTGATGTACAAGAAGATCTGATTTAGAGGAAAAACATTTACCACATTCAGAGCAAGAATATGGTCCTTCTCCTGTGTGAATTTTCTGATGTTTATTACAATTTGATTTCCTATTAAATGACTTCCCACATTCAGAGCAAGAATATGGTTTTTCTCCCTTGTGAATTTTCTGATGTTGCATAAGAACTGATTTGGTGGAAAAACATTTACCACACTCAGAGCAAAAATAAGGTTTCTCTCCTGTATGAAATCTCTGATGTACAACAAGATCTGATTTAGAGGAAAAACATTTACCACATTCAGAGCAAGAATATGGTCCTTCTCCTGTGTGAATTTTCTGATGTTTATTACAATTTGATTTCCTATTAAATGACTTCCCACATTCAGTGCAAGAATATGGTTTTTCTCCCTTGTGAATTTTCTGATGTTGCATAAGAACCGATTTGGTGGAAAAACATTTACCACACTCAGAGCAAGAGTTCGGCTTACTTGCTGTGTGATCTCTCTGATGGCTAAGAAGCTTCCAATTAGTTGTAAAGCATTTTTCACATACAGAACAAGAATATGGTCTTTCTCCTGTGTGAAGTCTCTGATGTACATAAAGGTTTCGTTTCTGCAAGAAACTTTTCCCACACTCAGAACAAGAAAATGGTTTCTCGCCTGTGTGAATTTTCTGATGTTTAACAAGGTATGATTTCTGAGGAAAACATTTACCACAATCAGAGCAAGAATATTGTTTATCTCCTGTGTGAATTTTCTGATGTACAAGAAAGTTTCTTTTCGTAGTAAAACACTTCCCACATTCAGAACAAGACAAAGATTTGTCTTCAGTGTGATCATTCACATTTTTGCTCTGGTAACTAACATGGCTGAAGCTATTATTACATGTTTTTTCTTCACTGAAAGAAGATTCTGATTCCACTTCAGTAAGGGTAGATGTATATTGTACATGATCTGTGGGTGTATAAATGTTGGTGTCTGTCATGTTTCCTCCCTCACATGATACAGACTCCTCCTTAATATGATTAGCTGTATATTGTGTATGCTCTGTTGGTGCATGAACATCAGCGTTGGTGAGATTTCCTCCTTCACACGAGACCGAATCCTCCTTTATAAGAGCAGATGGATCTTTATGTAGTTCTGTTGGGAAAAATGAACGGTGGTTAGCTTTATGAAGTGTTATTTTACCCTCACTATTAATTATGAGAAACAAGAGTATAAATCCCACTGTCTATTTCTGATGTATGATCAGGGATTGTGGTTTTCAGCCATGGCCCCCACACCACAGCATCCAGGGACCTTCCAAACTCTACAGAATTACTCATTAGCAAGGTCCCCCATCATCACCTCGTCCTCCCCTCTACCGCTCTTACACAGAAACCATTATAGCACATCCACATAGTGTTTCATCATTATCAACACTACTCATGATAGTATCAAGAGGGATCTCAGAGACTTCAGACAATAGGAGAGGGCCACCCTTAGGCTCTGATGCCGCTGCAATTAGCAGTGATGATGAAAGACTAAGCAGATGTGCTGCTGCTATAAATGGTGTAAGTGTAGCATAACAGGGGGTTTGGAACAGTGAGGAAAGAGTGTGAGTCCCTGGCCAGTAATGTTGGCCACCAGACACCAAGCTTATTAATACAAATGTTCCACTGTCTCAAACAATGGTGGCATGATGAAAATAACATTTCATTGATAACAAAACAAAAATAAACCCATGGTGATGTAAGAAAAAATATAAAAATAAATGCAACCATTGTATTTCCCCAACTTATGTCTATATTCCCTTTACAACCACCAGCGACTCTCAGAGCACATTCTGTGGTTAACAATACTATAAAGCCGCACACAAATGCAATGCACTTTTATGCTTTCACCATATTGTCATTATTACATACTCTGCTATACAATCTAGTCACTCACTTTTGTTACAAAAATACCCCCCACACATATTTCTGCATTTCATTACAATCCATTTGTCAACATCCTTTATCATCACTGCATCACATATGATCTATCCTATTTCTCCCTTTTATTTTTGCATTCGTTCACCACAACTATCTCCCCAAGACTTATTGTAGGAACAGTTTCTGCCATGGTGCTCTGGACATTTAATGACATCCAGAGAGGAGGAATAGAAACAAAGCCCTTAACCTACCACACAAAGCCTTCACCAGGCACTACACCACTATATACACTCCGATGACGTTAGGATTTCTACAGAATTTCACGAAAAAGTAATGAACAATGAGCTATGTTGTGTAAAGATTTGTATTGAAAATATTGTCCAATGGGAATTAGGAAAGGATAAAAATTTAAGCCTAAATAACACACTGTAAGCCAATTAAAAGTAACCATGTATAGAATTCTTTATCCTTCGGGCTCCTCCCCTTGTCTAAATAACATATATTGTACTGCCCATCACATTTCATTGGCAACTCAAAACCAGTGATACTAAACGTGAAATTAATAAAAAATCCAATAAGGTAGAATTTACCAGTTGCATACATTTATTGTGTCGATTTATGCAAGAACAGGGTTAGAATGATTATAATTGTCAAATAAAATGCCATGACAAGACATGATCTTTAAGAAAATACATATGTCTGACAATGAGCAGATATGACAGTATGGGCATGTGCTGTAATGAATTGTAGTTTTGAAAAAATCTTGTACATTTTCCTAAAAGTTAATAAACTCTGACTAGGGCTTTGAAACCCTAAACAACAATGTCTAGCTACCAAGGAGAAAGGGTGCCCCCAAATGAGGTAGTCACCCCTCAAACACCATATGAGTGACTGGTGCACCGCTGGAAACAGACTGGGCAGATTATGTAAAATTATTTTCATAAACTCAATCTGGAACTCCATTAACTGGAACCCCGCCAAGGGCATCAATTCGAAAAGGAAGAGAACATCTGTGCATAGGACTTTCATACAGCAGTCTAAGATCTGATGGGATCCTCGTGAACCTCTGAAAGGAGAGCAAAATGTCCTCTTTTGGAGGATAAACTCTAAAAATGGTGGGGTCATATAGTGAATATGGAGAGTCCCAGATTGGAAAAAGCAAGTATACAGCTCTGATATTCCTGGAGACCATGGACTCAACTTGCACCCTGCTGAATAGGAGTGCTCTAATACAGACTGATGGCTCCTGACTCCCCCACTGGGCAGTTTGTATTCCTCATTAGTTTGTACTGACAGAGGAGGGTGTAGAACAAGAGATTGTTGTAGTGACTGAACATGGAAGATATAGGAGATTTCTGTATTTAGGGCTCATTACTCACCCGTGCTGATATCTGTAGGGATTTCCTCCTCCTTACACTGCTGATCACCCCTCACATACGTCTCTTCTTCCTTTATATCTTCTACTTTAATATCTGTCAGCTCTTTACCCTAAATAACCCAAAAAACATTGAAATAACAGGTTAATAATGTCAGATTTAATGAGCTGAGATTAACCCCTTTATGCAGCTTTGCTATATGTCAGATATATGAAAGTTCATTCTGTAATGACTTTGGTTATCCTAGTGAAGGAGACTTATTTCTATCATAGAATTTTTTTAAAAATAAATTATATATATATATATATATATATATATATATATATATATATATATATATATATAGAGAGAGAAAAACTTTACCACACCCATTACGTTTTAACGGACGGATATTAGATATAAGCATTCAGTAATTATGCCTGCACCATCTATACATATGATGAAAAATGGGGTTGGGATGAAAGGGATTTGGCTCCTGGAAAGAGACATTTACTGGATTTAGGCAGTAAAGTCCATGGTGCCCAATGGCAACATAGGCAAAATATAATTTTTTGGGCTCACTTAGTCATCATGGAATTATAAATTGGACTCCTTACCAGGCATAACTAATGGGTTAACTACCTACTCTGAGCATAGAGTGAGTGGGGATTGTATCCTGTTTAAGAGATTTTATGTGTTCACCCCACCTTTCTGTTCATTATCTGGAGGTCCTCTCTATATATTGTTATTTGCATGTGCACCAAATATACACAGTTCTCTGAGTTACATGTGATGAATTCATTCATTTTATAAGTGTTACTTGTCGTGGATGATCTAATCTCATAGATATTATATTTACAGGTTTTACACATAACTAGTTCCCCTAATGTACATTTCAATAGACTTCTCTTACAAAATGTTTTTATAGTTGCTTTTCTACATACAAATGTTGGTACAAGCAATGTTATGCAGAGTTAATAACCAATGATGATTCTGTCTATTCCGTCCTGAATTGGGAATTGTATTGAGTAATAAATTGAATACTGTCCATGCCTGTTTAATTAATAATTAGTGCAGTCTCCACCAAAATGGTGGTTCTGTAATATCATCTGCAATTGGAGCCTTAGAGACTGTGGCTTTAATCCATCTCACCACTGTTTGTTTTGCTCCCGGGCCATTCTCTCTTCTGCGCATCATAAAGAACAAGAGGGCTACCTGTTCTATGCAAGAATGACGATCTGTCTATATAAATCTTCAATATTCTAACCACATCCAGCAAGTGGAGAGAGTATTATTATTATTAGCCTTTATTTATAGGGTGTCACAAAATTTCAAACAGGATTTCAATCACTCCAAACATAGCATGCACAGTGACGTTGGAGCAGGAGAACAGGTAGAGAGACAGGAGGGAAGAGGGCCCTGATCGTAAGAGCTTACATCCTAAAAGGGAGAGCAAACAGACAGGAGGCACAAAGGGAGTCAGACGCCAGATTTTTCAGAGGCAGCCTACTCTGTATCACCGGCTTCACTAAGAGGCATATCGCTGACAACCTAAGGAATGTCATTGCAACATGGCTTATCCCGCTTGGACTCTTCTCGGGATATGCAATTTCTGATAATGCCACCAATATTGTGATATTCACATTCACATTCCCTATTTTGCTCACACAATAAACTTGGTGATACAGAGCTTTTTGAAAAATGACAGCAGAGCATCTGTGGCCCGAAAAATTTTGGGACATTTTCGGCATTCTGCAACAGCATGTAGGAGATTGCAGCAGCTGCAAGAACAATTTATTTTGCCCTGCCACAAACTGAAGCAAGAGGTGGTGACAAGGAGGAATTCCACCCTTTACATTCTTCTGAGGAACAGCGAAAAGCTATCCACGCTTACTCAACAAGCCATGACATTGGGAAAAGGTGGGGGAATGTATTTTAGTTCAGCGCAGTGGTAAATACTTTCCGTGTTGTGCAAGGTGCTAAAACTTTTCGAAGTCGTCACCTGTGAAATTAGTTCAGACACCGCTAGCTTCAGCCAAGTGATTCCCTTAATTAAACTTTTGGAAAAGCAGCTTGAGTAATTGAAGGAGGAGATGAAACAAAGCAATTATGACAAGTATGTCAGACTTGTAGATCAAGTACTTTATTCGCTTTGCCAGGATCCAAGAGTTATTGAAATCGGATCACTACATTTTGGCGACTGTGCTTGATCCTAGGTTTAAGAGCTATGTCTTTTCTTTCTTTCCAACTGACTCTGATCTCAAGAGATGCAATGAGCTCATGGTGAGCAAGTTGACAGCTCAAGTGGTACATGACACAACAACATCTCCTCCTTTAGTTTCTCAGGCAACTGCTGCTAGGAAAAAAACTTAGCTTTTCCAAGAGACACGGGGATGATGTAGATGAGTCAGCACAACATTTTGACATCTGGTCTGGTCTAAAAGAATTGACCAAAAATCGTGACACCTCTGCCGTAACTCTACCTGATCCTATTAACAACATCCAAAGAATGGTGGAGGATTATTTTAATGACAGCATACAAATAGACACGTCAGACAGTCCCTTTACATACTAGGAGGAAAAAAAAAGAGACCCATCTACAAACTCGCTTGCAATACCTAAGCTTCACCCTTATCAGCGATAGGCATAGGAGGATACTTCCTGCAAATGTGGAAAAGATGATGTGCATCAAAATTGACTACCAGTTCCACGAGTAAGTCCTTTACCGCCATTACATCAAAGCAAAGAGACTTCTGTAATGGTGGATTCCAGCCGGGATGAATTAATATTATGTGAGGATGATGTACACGCTGATGAGGGTAAGGATGAGGCTGAGGATAATGATAACAATATCTCGCCACTGTAGAGTTCATTGACAGCACTGTTAGCTTGCCTGCCTTAAACCCATCGGTAGCTTGTTTTTTGGGGGCCCAAACAAACCAAGCACTTCAGACACAAAAGTGGCAGTCCTTGCTGCTGAAGTGTTTGGTTTGTTAAACTGTACATGTCCTTTTTAACATATCTCCAAGGACAATTCCATCTTGCACTGATTAATATTTAAGCCATGGTCTATCAGCTTGTGTAAGTCAACAATTCAAATGTCAACAGTATTATTAGGTCACCAATTCACATGTGGACAAGTCTCACCTAAGTTTGTTAAACTGCGGAATGGAAGGGAAACGGTCTGCTTCTTTTTCCTTTTAAATAAGAAAACTTCCAGAACCTTTGTGTCCTTAACATTGAGGGTTTGTCAGAGCACTAACACCAGTTCCTCAATCCCTCGTCTAATGGAGACATCATCCCTCTTATCCTGTCAGGTCCTCATATTGTGAGTGTACCGGTCTTTCTCCTGAGAGGAGAGTTCAGATTCGGAATCTCCTAGGAAATAAACTGAGCGTGTCCCTGACGCTTACGAGATTTGTTGGCTGTTGACAAAGTCTCCAACAACCTCTCCAGTGAGGAAGACACAGGTGCCAAACCCTGCACAGACTTGTCAAGGTTATGGAACCAGAGAGACTTCTGGACTGGTACCCACTGAGGCATGGCTTCCTGAGAAAGGGGGTTCACTGCTGGAGATCCCAAGGGAAAATCTGGAGAGCTGTCGCCACATGCCTTCTCAGTTTCATTATAAATTTAGCTAGCAACTTAGTCTAGGCCACATCCACCCCTGACAAGTGCTGACCTTGGTACACAGTCTTACAAATCACACATGGCCATCTGATCCATGATGTCCACGTGGCAGGTAGAACATATGAAGTATATAACCAATTTGCCCCCAGCAGCCTTGAATCTGGAAGTCATACCTTTTCTGATGTGAGACAGAGAAAGATTTGGAGCTGGACCCCCCCACTGTGTAACTAAACAGGAGGAAGAGAGGGCACAGCGACAGGACAGACTGGAGATACACACATATATATATATATATATATATATATATATATATATATATATTATATCAGAAAAGAGAGTGCACACATAGCTCACCCTATCTCTAACAAAAGGCTGCCTAATATAGCAAATACTCCACTGTTAAACAATTCCCAAGTTCAGAGTTGGTAGCTAGGTGTAAGTAGGGGAGGTAGATATCTTTCACAGTAGAAGTGATCAGCAGACTGATTACTGGCGGGCTTTCCTCAGCAAAAGACCACCAAAGGAGGAATTGTTACACTGGTGAAAAGCACCTTCCCCTATAGGACAGTTCCTACTTCCATGTATGTTCCAGGTGTAGGGCATACCCGATGGTGGGCCCCAACTGACCTCTATACCCAGCCACCGGAGGTCCTGCTCTTCCTTTCCAATACAGGACCAGACAGCCAGGGTGGACCACAGCCAGTCTGACATCTGAAGGGACAGGGGATATCCTGTAGGTGCCACCACTCCAGCAGTGTAGTCCCTTTAGCCAGCAATATGCTCGTTGCCATGCTCACTACACTCTCTGGTGACCAATTCAATCCCCAGGGGAGCCATAAGAATAAGAGGTGGGAACGGCAGAGAAGCGCTGAACTAGCGGTTATGCCCACCTCTCAAGCAGTGAGCTCATAGACAACACTATAGTCTCTGCCCAAGCAGCCTGCTTAGGAATAAAGTAAATAAAAAAAAACATGGTGAAGCAGTGTACTAAAAATAGGATGAATGAGAAAATATATTATTTAGTGTTACCGACATTCCATTATAGCCCTGTACCGTATCACCCACTCCATTACAGACACTTGCTGCTGCTCCCTCATCTACTCCACTGCCCTCTCCTGTGTGTAGGAATCAACCAATTCACACAATGTATTTCTGCACAGAAAGTCTGTGAAGCTGTCAATCAAACTCTTCCTCCTTAGATAGAGAAGCACCTCCCCCCTAACATGTTATCCTGCTGCAGAGGAGTGAGAGCGAGCAGGGTGGACATATATAGTTTATGTATCCAGTTATTACACGTACATTCAGCTGAGTAATACACAGCCTGTCATGTTTATTAATGTCACATACTGGTTTTACATGCTCATTATCTTCCTCTATAACGTCAACTTTAATTTCAGTCACATATACACCCTATATAACCCTCTAAACATTAAACATATTTAATAATGTCTAATTTAAGGAACTTAGATTAAATAAAAGAATATCAGTGTATAAGATCCACACAGCTTATATACAGATAATATAGATCAATGTTATTTTGAATTTAGCAAGACTCAATTATTTTACCCGATACTCCTGTGGGATACTGGGATTCTCCTCTATATGATCCTGAGAATAAAGAAGACGGGGACATCTCTCTCGGGTATTTCTGTTACTGGATCCATCTGTAGGAAACTCACAGTTACTGAATACATTGTTTATATGTGATGGTCAGATGATGTGTATCTAGGTGACCCTCATAACTGCTCTCTCCTTTACAATAAATGAGTCGCAATGATACATTACACAAACGGTTGTTCATCTAACTCTGAATCAGGCCCTGTGTGTATATGATTATTCTGATGGTTCTAAAAAAGGAGAATGTAACTCTTGTCCGTCTTTAGAGTTTATTACTCACTTATGCTGATATCTGTAGGGGTTTCCTCCTCCTTACACTGCTGATCACCCCTCACATACGTCTCTTCTTCTCCGATTGTATCTTCTACTTTCACATCAATCAGGTCACAACCCTAAATTAGCCACAAAACAATACAAATAACAAGAATCAATAATCAAAGTTTAATGAATTGAGAGTAAGCAGATTATTAGTGTACGAGATCCACAAAGCTATTCTACAAATCAGAGAGGGAAAAGTCACTTTGATATTTTAGTATTTGGCGAGACCCTCAATTCCATCTACCTGATCCTGTAGGATATTGTGAGTTTCCGCTGTGTGATCCTGTGAATATAGAGGATGCGGACATCTCTCTGGGGTATCTCTGTTACTGGATCCATCTGTAGGAAACACACAGTGACTGAACACATTGTTTATATGTGATTGTCAGATGATGTGTATATAGGTGACCATCACAACTGCTCTCTCCTTTACAATAAATATGTCTCCTCTTACCCAGTGATGCGAGGGTACGGTGATTCTCCATCATCACATCCTTGTACAGACCTTTGTGTCCTTCTATATACTCCCACTCCTCCATGGAGAAATAGACAGTGACATCCTGACACCTTATAGGAACCTGACACACACAATGATACAGTCATCACCCAGACACATCCCCTGGTGTTACTGTATAATGTCCCATTCCCAGCAGTCACCTCTCCAGTCAGCAGCTGAATGATCTTGTTGGTGAGTTCTAGAATCCTCTGGTCATTGTTTCTCTCATGTATCAGTGAGTGAGGTGGAGGCACCGTGATGGGGCTCTGGGTCCTGCCCAGTCCTCCTGACACACAGAGACGGCTGCTGGGTGTCTCACATTCACCAGATGTCTTCTTCACTACTGTGTAATCCTGTGTATTTAAGAGAGAACATTTCAGCATAAAGAGTAGATCCCCTTCATTTGTTCACAGACCCTCCAATTATTGTCAATATACAGATGTAAACACATATTCTCATGAATTAATGCTCTCAGAAAATCATATACTAATGTTGGAGAACAACAAACACTAACACAACCTTTTGTTCAAGCACCAGATAAGACCCGCTGTAAAAAAATAAAAATAAAGTTCTTTTTAAGATGAAGAAAGCAGAGGTGGCCTCTGATGGTCACTGGTTGGAGTTAGCTCCATTCTTTATGAGAATGGTAATGGGAATAAAACAGAACAATGATCAATGAATTGGTGATATTTGTCAAAGCTGAAACATCTCTGAATGGTTTTCAGAGCTAAAAAGATTCATCATTCTGTTGCAGACTAACAGCAATATGTTGTAATTTAGCATCAATGTGCTGTGATACAATCTCCACAGCAGAGACTATGGGAGTTCATGTCCTTCTGTAGCTTTGGAATTAATCACAATCTCTGTTATTACATTAAACTGCACATAATGAGGTCCTTTATCATTCTGTACAATCTCACAAATACAAAGTTACATTACTAGACTCTTCTCATCACTAAAACGCCCTATTTCATTTTACCTTCCATGTCCCCCTGTTCTCCTCTCACCACTAATCATCACAAGTCCTCACTGTATTCTACTGTTACTGGGCCCTGTTCTAGTTACTTCCTCTGCTGCTCACAGATGTAGTGATGTCACCGTGATATCCCAGAATCCCTCACTTCTCAAGCTAGGTTCATGTTTTATTAATAGAGATATGAGTGATATAATTTTGAAATTCCCGCAATCCCTCACCTCTCCAGTCAGCAGGTAGATGATTTCCAGGGTGATGTTTAATATATTCTCAGTCATGTTATGTTTGACCATGTCCATCCTCCTTGTGACAGTCAGATGATATAGACTCTGCCTTGTAGATTGATTAGAAAAAAGTACGTAAGGACATTGTTACAGAAATAGAAGAGGCTCACTTATATGAAGCTATATGCAGTTATACCAGTCATTATAGGGGCGCATTATGATGTCTTATTGTTAGGCATGTGTATGTGCTGAATATGCTGTATATTGTATATGATAGACTGATATGAACAGGATCATACCACACATATTACAGCAATACAGCAGGACAGTGACATGCAAGGAATATATAATAAACTATAACATATAATACCCTACATGAGTACAAATAATGTAGGAGATGTCTGGAGACCACCATTCATCACTAATATCCCTAAAGGGGCTAACATAGAGGACACATCACATAGTGACGCTTCCCCAGGTCACCAGAGTCTGCTCCACCTGTATAATAATAACACGGCACTAGAGTCTGCTCCACCTGTATAATAACACAGCACCAGAGTCTGCTCCACCTGTATAATAATACGGCACCAGAGTCTGCTCCAACTGTATAATAATAACACAGCACCAGAGTCTGCTCCACCTGTATAATAATAACCCGGCACCAGAGTCTGCTCCACCTGTATTGTAATAATAATACGGCACCAGAGTCTGCTCCACCTGTACTGTAATAATAACACGGCACCAGAGTCTGCTCCACCTGTATAATAATAACACGGCACCAGAGTCTGCTCCACCTGTATAATAATAACACGGTACCAGAGTCTGCTCCACCTGTATAATAATAACACGGCACTAGAGCCTGCTCCACCTGTATAATAATAACACGGCACCAGAGTCTGCTCCCCCTGTATAATAATAACACGGCACCAGAGTCTGCTCCCCCTGTATAATAATAACACGGCACCAGTCTGCTCCACCTGTATAATAATAACACGGCACCAGAGTCTGCTCCACCTGTACTGTAATAATAACACAGCACCAGAGTCTGCTCCACCTGTACTGTAATAATAACACAGCACCAGAGTCTGCTCCACCTGTACTGTAATAATAACACAGCACCAGAGTCTGCTCCACCTGTATAATAATAACACAGCACCAGGGTCTGCTCCCCCTGTATAATAATAACACGGCACCAGAGTCTGCTCCACCTGTACTGTAATAATAACACAGCACCAGGGTCTGCTCCACCTGTATAATAACAACACGGCACCAGAGTCTGCTCCACCTGTATAATAATAACACGGCACCAGAGGCTGCTCCACCTGTATAATAATAACACGGCACCAGAGTCTGCTCCACCTGTATAATAATAACACAGCACCAGAGTCTGCTCCATCTGTATAATAATAACACAGCACCGGAGTCTACTCCACCTGTATAATAATAACACAGCACCAGAGTCTGCTCCACCTGTATAATAATAACACAGCACCAGAGTCTGCTCCACCTGTATAATAATAACACGGCACCAGAGTCTGCTCCACCTGTATAATAATAACACGGCATCAGAGTCTGCTCCACCTGTATAATAACACGGCACCGGAGTCTGCTCCACCTGTATAATAATAACACAGCACCAGAGTCTGCTCCACCTGTATAATAATAACACGGCACCAGAGTCTTCTCCACCTGTATAATAATAACACGGCATCAGAGTCTGCTCCACCTGTATAATAATAACACGGCACCAGAGTCTGCTCTACCTGTATAATAATAACACGGCACCAGAGTCTGCTCTACCTGTATAATAATAACACGGCACCAGAGTCTGCTCCACCTGTATAATAATAACACGGCACCAGAGTCTGCTCCACCTGTATAATAATAACACGGCACCAGAGTCTGCTCCACCTGTATAATAATAACACGGCTCCAGAGTCTGCTCCACCTGTACTGTAATAATAAATATCATTACCTGCTGCCAGACACATAAACGCGAGGTCTCCGCTTTATCTCACTCACTTCTCACCCGGAAGTACTTCCGGTCTGTGCCTTGTCCCTGTCGTGTTATGAGCTCCAGAGGCTTCGACAAAATGGCCGCCGATGTGTGTAACCGGAGACCGCATCGTCTGAGCAAGTCAGCTGTTCAAACGGGGCGTGTCTATGCTAGCCAGTGGGCGTGGTTTCACGGAGTGGTTTGTTTTATTGCTAAAATATGTTTTATAATATAATATACAGCCTCACAGATGTGGTGCAGGGAGTACTGACATCATAATATACTGCACAGCTTTATACTGACATTACCAGCATATTTCTACAGCCCAAATACCTTATACTAATAATATATATTATCTATACTGTTATATCCCACATTACTGTAATACTTATACAGCCCAGATACCTTATACCAAGAATATATATTACCTATACTGTTATATCCTACATTACTGTAATACTTATACAGCCCAGATACCTTATACTAATAATATATATTACATATACTGTTATATCCCACATTACTGTAATACTTATACAGCCCAGATACCTTATACTAATAATATATATTACCTATACTGTTATATCCCACATTACTGTAATACTTATACAGCCCAAATACCTTATACTAATAATATATATTACATATACTGTTATATCCCACATTACTGTAATACTTATACAGCCCAGATACCTTATACTAATAATATATATTATCTATACTGTTATATCCCACAAGTGCTCAACTGGTGGGATGGGGTAGGAGAAGTCTGAACATAGGGCAGGGAGGCAGTGGGAGTGTCTGGGCATATTCTGGGAGACATCATGCAAATAAAGCTTTTCTGGAGACAGAGGGGACTTGTCCAGTTACTCTAGACCAGGCCTGGCCAACCTGTGGCTCTCTAAGTGTTGTGAAACAACAAGCCCCAGCATGCTTTGCCAACCCATAGTCCACTGATAGCTGGCAGGGCATGCTGGGACTTGTAGTTTCACAACACCTGGAGAGCCTGGTTTAAGTTTAAAATAGCCTAAACAGTCATCCAGTCCATGTGTGGAGGGTAATGTTTGGCATTCTTGATTATCAAGGATGCCTAACTTAATATTCCAATCAGGGAGGGAAAGCAACAGTATCATCATCATCAGCAGCTATTATTATAGCATACTTGCCAACTCTCCCGGAGACTCCCGAATTTTGGGCCAGTCTCACGGACTCCCGGGAGAGCTGGCAAATCTCCCGCACCCCAAAATGATGCGATTCGCGGGGAATCGCGTCATTTTGGCCTCGCCCCCGTGACAAACCGGCATTTCCGTCGTTGGGGTGGGTCCAATATGACGCTATTGCTGCGCCCCTCTCCCGGAAAAAGGAAGTAGAAAGTAGGTAAGTATGTATTATAGAGCTACTAATTCCACAGCGCTGTACAGTGAACTCTCAGTGAACTCTCAGTGAACATCAGTCTCTGCTCCATTGAAGCTTACAGTCTATATTTCTCATTAGACACAAACACACGGGACAATTTTGATAGCCTCCAATTAACCTACCAGTATGTTTTTGGAGTGTGGGAGGAAACCAGAGCACCCAGAGGGAACCCACGCAAACACAGGGAGAACATACAAACTCCACACAGATAAGGCCATGGTCGGGAATTGAACTCTTGAACCCAGCACTGTGAGACAGAAGTACTAACCACTAGGCCACTGTGCTGCCCAGATTATCCCTCACCTTGATGACTTGGTAAAGGTACAAACTCTGGAGAAAGCAGACCCCCATCCAGTGAAAAAAAAAGTGGGGAGAGAGGCACAGAGTGATACAGAAGGGGAGAGAGAGGAACAGATTGAAAATAAAGTGGGTAAAGAGGCACAGTGAAAAAGAAGAGGGGAGAGAGGCACAGAGTGAAAAAGAAGTGGGGAAAGAGGCACAGTGAAAAGAAAAATGGAGAGAGAGGCACATTGTGATAAAGAAGGGGGGGGGGCACAGTGTGATATAGAAGGGGGAAGCAGCATGGAGGGCGTAGTGTGATCATAAGGGGGCACAGCGTGGTTGTGATGAAGTGGCACAGTAATGTGTATGTGATGGCACAGGGGGCTTGTTGCAATGTAATGTGTGTGAGGTAGGTGGTGGCTAATAAATGGGTGCTATTTTTGTAGGTGATGGTGAGGCAATTTAATAGTGGGGACTATTAATTTAAGATGGGGTGGTTTGGTGGCTATTGAATGTGGGGGTGAGTTTGGGGAGAATGAGGTCTCTTTATTAAATGTGCCTATGAATTTATTTCACGGCAGTTATGGTTGCGAGAAATAGGTATATTTCTGAAATGTAAATACTATTAATTTATTGCTGTGGCTGTTTGTAGGTAGGGAAATAGGTTTATTTATTAAATGGGAATACTATTATTTTAATGTTGGGGCTGGAGGAAGGCCTAATTATTACTCGTGGGTGCTATTGCTTTAACATCGGGGCTAGTTGTCATTTTCTAAATGTACCCATTTTTTTTCAAATAGGGCCCCCAAAATCCCAGGATCCAGAGAAGCCACAACTAAGGAAAGCAGCAGCCACAGGTGATCAAAGTGAGAAGAACAGGTAGGACAGTCTGTGAAATGTTGTGATTCTAGTGGGACAATCCAGATATTTGGTGAGTGTTCTGCCCAACACAAGCGGCAGGCTAAGACTGTTAACTGTTTATGCGCACACTGTATTCTTTCTATACTACACTATGGTGCTAGATGTCCTGAAAGTCAGGAGTGCTGGGACATATGTCATGCTCCGGCAAGCGGGCACTGCACCCTTGTGTCAGTGTACACAACAATGCAGTTTTTTTTGTGTATGAAGGTGGCCTAGCAATTTTCACCTGCTAGCCACAGGCATAGCCACACCCCACTAGTATGACCACACCCATAATAAACCTTCTGCCATCGCAATTTTTTTTAACCTGCTCAAATATAAGGGGGCCCTATGAAATTGTTGTACCGGGGCCCTGAATTCCTCTTGGCAGCCCTGCTTATACAGTATTTATTTATTTACTATATTTCATCTGCCATTAGACGGCCTGGTATGCAATTTTGTCTAAATCTTTTTTTTTTGTACCAAGACACTATCTTGCTCTGTGCTAATAACCCTACACAGCTCAGCATCAGCTAATACAGACAAATTCCAAGAGAGAATCCATATCAGTCTGTTTTAATGCTGAACATAAAAATGACCTATTGGCATATGAACTTAGACACACAACACATACATGCACACTTACGTGTCCACAGCTGTATTTTGGATTGTATTGAAGCGTCTGGAGCAAAGAGGGGTCAACCATCTTCAGAACTTGCATCTAGTTTATGTAGGTGCAAAATGTACATCTTGTACCTAATGAATGTCAAGATCTACATAACTCAAAGGGTGTGCTCCATTTGTGACTCCACATCCTTACTGTACTGCACTTGCACGTTAATGCACCTAAACCGCCTCTTCAAGTGCTAGGGGCCGTAAGTGTATGATACGAACAACTCAAAATACAGACTAAAGTTATGCACAGTGCATCAATTTTGCACCATCTTTACAATGCACAAATGCACTTACTTTCAACTCCAAATCAGTCCCTATATGTCACCTACTTCATATTTTATACCGCCAGATTCATAGGAGACAGAGACAGAGAAGAACTTTGCAAGAAGTTTTTTACAACCAACCGTATACAGCATATATAATATATACAATGATATGCTGTGAGTTGCTTTTCTCACAAGTAAATGAGATCAGGAATAGCAGATGAATCAATTTACATGAAAAGTTTTATTCAATGTATCAATATTTAACAGAGAAAACCTTTGACATTAAGCTATATCTCTATAATAACAAACATTTCCTACCTGTGGATTATCTCATGTGTACATAGTTTGGGATTGTTCACAGAACATTTCTCATTAGGAGCATAAATATGTGCAATCTCTGATATCTAACAATTGATGAACTACAGGTAAAACATTCCCCACATTCTGCACATGTATATAAGAACAGCATTTATCACCTGGATGAATTATGATGTTTAAGTAGATTACAAATGTGTTTATTCATAGTCTTTTCATCATTGATCAGGTTTTCTATGCAGATTAAATGTCATATAGAGCAGGTATAATACAGGTAATTGTTAAGGATTCACAAGCCTGTTTTGCTGCCAGATATGAGCACAAAACAGTTGAGTGGACATTTACTGAGATGCTTTCCCTGTATTAAACATACAATAACTAGCAGGTGTCATGGAGGACTGTTTTCTTGGTTAAATTCATATTCATGGACGAAATGGGAGGCACAACCAAAGCATAGGGTTTTGACACTGAAGGGAAGCAGGTGAATGGTCGAGGTGACAGGTTAGTCTAATGTTACTATATGGAGCAGTATTAAGTTTGTACTAACATTTAATCCTTAAATGGGACACACTGGATATGCTTGGGGTATAAAGTGTGGTAACAGGAGCCTGGGCACTTTTATAAAGCCAAATAATACTCTCCTCCTCCTCTTCTATACCCCAGTGGCCATTTCATATTGTTTCTACCAAAGCTCTGAGAACAGAACCAGAACTACAGAACAAAAAGGGAGAGCAAAGAATAACAAACAACGGGAACAAGAACCTTAACAAGGAGACCAAGAAATTATAAAAAGATGGGCGTCCAGTGTTCTCTATTGGACTCAGAATCCAATATGCTGCAAGCCTGTCAGCACCAGGATAAGATCCAAAGCGTGACTGGGACGATGTATGGAGACTTCATATAAAGGCTGTAGTTTCATTAAAAATAGCAGTTTTCACAAAGTAAACCCAATAAGGCAGACACCTGGACGTTCAAGGAACTAAATCTTAAAGCTCCTTCCAGAAAGAAGAGACGTACACAGGTCAAACTGAAAAGAAAAGAGATAGGAAACCCCTTCCGTTCCCTCCAGGAAGTATACGTCTTCCACACCTTGAGAAAATTCCTGGTCAAAATTTGCCTCCTAGCCAGAGCATGATCTGAACCACACTGTCAGGGAAGCCCTAGGCCTTAAGGACTATGGCATCAAGAGACGCACCGTGAAAGCCAGCCAAGACACTCTGGACCAGAAAAACACCTGACCTAGCAGGTCTGGTCTTAGAGGCAGAAAATGCACAAGAAAAAATGCATCCCAGTATATCATCCCTAGAGGGAATACTGCCAAGATGGCTGGGGGTTCCTTATGACCAGGACACTCTTGATTCCTACCTCATGAATGAGGTATGCCACTGCAATGTCATAATCTGATTGCATTTCAACAGCCCTTCCTCACCAAAGTGGCGTGCGCTGACTAGGGCATTGAAAACTGATCGGAATACACTGGAATCTCAAAACCCTGCAGCTGCACTGAAGAGTGGAATACTCCACTTGTCTTGTATCTCTAGACAAGTGTCCATATCCCAAAGAGAAAAGTCACCGCGGGAGTCACCGTTCAACCACCAGAGGAGAGCACAGATGACTTGCCCAGCTGATGGTGAAATTCCATAAGCTCGATCTGAAACTCCCTTGAGTGGAACCATGCAAAGTGCATTGCTTTAAAAGGAGATCATTTGTGTAGAAGACTTTTAAACAAAAGTAAACAGTCACCAATCTGTGATCTAACAGGGTCTTCATGAGCCTTTTTAAGGAGAGGGAATTTGTTCACCTGTCAAGAAGACCCTCTGTAGTTTTGAGATTCAAAGGTCTGGGTCGTGTCCTGAACACGATCCTGCTGCAAGCGAGCTGAATGTCTCCCCTTCATCTGCAGATCTTCTATAGGTAAGGATGTCAGACAACCCCCTGGATCCCTGAAGGACACGTCATATCTTTCCTGATCCTGGTAACACCCTTGTGTTAAGGATTCCCAGTATGAATACTACAGCTGTGCTAGTGAAAATAGAATGTCTTTATTACTGAACATGAATCACACACGTATAACTTGATGCAGTCAATAACTAAACAGCTAGCATAAGTCCATAGAAACAGAGATAGCAAATGCAGAGTTCAATAGGATTGATAACACAGATAACAGGAAATCAGGATTAGCTTGGAAACTGCAGATGCTGGATACCCAACCCAATGACGCAAATCCAAGTGTCAGGATAACCAGGTTAGCTGGGAAGCTGGAGCAGGAAAGACTGGTGTCCAGTTATAAAAGATGAAGTGCAGAAACAAGAAGACTGGATTACCAGGTTAGCCAGAAGGCATGAGGCACTGGACAAGCCATCAGATAATTAGGCAAAAGGAGAGTAAGTTAAGTCACGGGTCAGAAGTCGTGAGGTCCACAATATACCAGGGAGTAAGCAGTAGCAAGGTTAAACAAAGCTGGGCATCTGAGTCACAAAAGGAGGTGCAAAACGTAAGAACAAAGCAGAAGTCAAATGCCAGAGAGATGTCAGGATCCAAACAGGAGTTTCAGAGAGACCAGCAGCAGAAACAAAACAAACTGGCAGCAGTCTGTGGGAAAATGCAATCTTAAAAAAGCCAGCCACAGGTGATCATGATCCAGATGAGATGATGAGAGTTTATCCCCTTGCAGACAAGGAAATCTGTCCAGGTATAACAGCAGCACCTCTGGCAGTAGAGATATACTACAGGCCTAAGACCTTGGCACTGAAGATAAGCCGAAACGCATAGTCCACACTAAAAACGGTGGAACCATACAGTGAATCTGGTGAGACACTGGTGTTTATTCCAAGATTGGAATATGCAAGAATACACGGTCCTGATTTCCAAGGACACCTTGCTCCCTGCTGAAGATTACGGTCCTCATGAACTTCATCCTGAACTTGTCCACCCAACGTTGGATATCCAAGGAGATAGAGGGGACAGCAGCAGGTCAAAATGGCAAGCTGAAAGTGGACTACAAATCAGATGCAGAATATAGAGCAAAGCTGCAGTGCACAGACAGGCTAACTGTGGCTGCTAAACATAAAAAAGGTTCAGAATAAAAGTGACTGAAACAGCCCAGACCGTTTAGAAGAAAGAGCTGTTGTGTATTTCTGGCAGCCCTGCCTCTATGAGAAGCCCTGCCATGGAGATGCTGTACAGAGATAGCACTCTCCCTCATCACTAAGATGGCCGCCATCCAAAGAGACGGCCCCTATACACCATCCTATGCATAGCGTGGAGCTGCCTGAATAATTTTTCCTGCATGTCCGTTCCACTCCAGCCATGGCTGTGTACTTACCTTCCATAAAATATTCCTTCATATATCCCGGTACCCATTGTACCTTCACTACAGTGAGGGCATTTTAATAAAACCCCTCCCAACTCCTCTAAATATCTTATGTTTAATGTACCATCAGTCTCTACTACTGTTTTACTGCATCATTTTATTCAACTCATCGATATATGACAAAGATATGTTCTGCCCTTGAAGGATAACTAAACCCAAAATATGGCATTTACAAATACATTTCTAAAAGTTTCAGCAGCTTCCCAAAATGGAGGATATTTTACAAAAAGTGGTGACTATGAGGGGAGTAACTTTCCAACACTCAGAACACCAGTCAGCCACAAAATGGTTGATGAACAAGAGGAATACCTTATACTAACTAAGCTGCAGAGCAAATATAATGGTAATGTTAAACATCTCAAGATCTGCCAGGGTACAGGACCGTGTACATATCTCTGCAAATTTGGCAGCCTAATCTTAAAGCAACTGGAATTGTAGGTTTAGGATTTCTGAAAAGCCACATTATAAATAGAACTATAGCTGTCAGGACAGATTTAACTCACAAAACATTTCTGTATCAGATAAAGACTATCATTTCTCTCTGGTGTGATGCAAAGGAAAGTGCTTTACTAGTAAAACATTTCCCACATTTTGGTGCACAACAATTTTCTGCATAAACATTTCCCCAAGTCAGAACACAAATATTGGTATACTCATGTGTGGATTTTCTGATGTAGAAAAAAAAGTTTAATTTCCAGTTAAAATTTTTCCCACACTCTAAGCAAATGTATGTCCTCTCACTTGTGACTTTTCTGATGTTTAATTGGGGATACTTTATGTGTAAAACCTTCAGAGCAGTAATATGGTTTCTTTCCTGTATGAATTCTCTGATGTACAACAAGATTTGATTTAGAAGAAAAACATTTCCCACATTCAGAGCAAGAATATGGTTTTTCTCCTGTGTGAATTCTCTGATGTTTTTTGCTCTCTGATTTATGACTAAATGATTTCCCACATTCAGAGCAAGAATATGGTTTCTCTCCTGTATGAATTCTCTGATGTACAACAAGATTTGATTTAGAAGAAAAACATATACCACACTCTGAGCAAGAATATGGTTTTTCTCCTGTGTGAATTCTCTGATGTTGTTTGCACTCTGATTTACGAATAAATGATTTCCCACATTCAGAGCAAGAATATGGTTTCTCCCCTGTATGAATTCTCTGATGTTCAACAAGATTTGATTTAGAAGAAAAACATATACTACACTCTGAGCAAGAATATGGTTTCTCTCCTGTGTGAATTCTCTGGTGTTGTTTGCACTCTGATTTACGAATAAATGATTTCCCACATTCAGAGCAAGAATATGGTTTATCTCTTGTGTGAACTTTCTGATGTTTATTGCAATCTGATTTACCATTAAATGATTTCCCACATTCAGAGCAAGAATAAGGTTTCTCTCCTGTATGAATTCTCTGATGCTCAACAAGATATGATTTAGAGGAAAAACATTTACCACATTCAGAGCAAGAATGTGGTAAAGGTTTTTTACTTACTGTGTGACATCTCTGATGGTGAAGAAGTTTCCAATTCTTTGTAAAGCATTTTCCACATTCAGAGCAAGAATATGATTTTACTCCTGAGTGAGTCCTCTGATGTATAAGAAAGTTTCTTTTTGTAGTAAAACACTTCCCACATTCAGAACAAGACCAAGATTTGTCTACATTGCCATCATTCACATTTTTCCTCTGGCAACTAACATAGCTGAAGTTATTACAACTTTTATCTCCAGTGACAGAAGATTCCATTTCCACCACAATACGAGTAGATGTATATTGTCTATGATCTGTGGGTGTACAAATGTCAGTGAGATTTCCTTCTTCACACGATTCCTCCTTAATAAGAGCAGTTGGATCTTTATGTAGTTCTGTTAGGAAAAATGAATGGTGGTTAGCTTTATGAAATGTTAATTTACCATCAATAATAATTTTGTGAAAAAGATGACATTCTTCTGACGATGACCAGCCCCCTCACTTTCCTCCCTTACAAACAGTCTGAACACAAAACATATGCCAGTGTCTACTTTTAAAATTAATAAATCCAAATTTCTCCCTCTCAACTTACCCCCCCATCTGTCTAACAGTCTGAAACGACATTCAGACTTCCGATGGCAGCCCGACAAGCTTAAGTACCTAGGGACCTATTTCACCAGCCACTATAATCAGCTGTACGCTGCTAAATTTCCCCAATTATTCAAATCGCTTAAACATGACCTTGAGACCTGAGACAAAATGTATATCTCTTGGCTTGGGCGAATAACAGCAGTAAAAACTAATTAATTCCCAAGCGTTCTTTATGTGTTCCAGACCCTTCCGGTTTGAGTACCTTCCTTGGCATTTCAAACCCTGCAGAAATAGATTGCCCATTGTGTTTGGGCGTGTAGATGAACCAGAGTCTGAGCCACTACGTTATACCGCCAGGCTCGAATGGGGGTCTGGGCATTCCGAACATCTTCTAATCTCACTCAGTTAGTTTTATTCCACTCACCATCTACAACAAGACTGCGGGTCGAAATCGAGGCCAATCTTCTACATTTGCTTTCCCCTACACTCTTCTATGGATATCTATTAAACACTGCCTCTCCCCCTCCCTACTCCCACCCACTACCTGCTTCTCTCTTCAGATATGGGACAATAGCACCCGTGCATTCCATCTACTGAAGAATCCTTATATTATGTTTCCCCATTGGGATAACCAAGCTTTTCCCGCTGGGCTGCAGCACTCCACCTTTAAACATTGGTCCCAACTGTGTCCTTGATTTGTTTCGGACATGGCACCCATACATATTTTCCCTGCAGACCTTCAGCAACGTTATGGCATTCCCCATGACCGTTTCTACCAATATCTCCAACTGCGACAACTCTACTGCACTTAAGCTGCTCTATCAACTCACGCCTATAGAGTCCTTCTGTATGAGCAAGTCCCTTCCTAATGGCGTAATCTCCACCTTTTACCGTTTATTGGTGGTATTCCGTCAACCTGCCAACGTTCGCTACAAGCTGAAGTGGGAGGAGGTCTGGGGCGAGGAACTCGACATAGACAAATGGTCCAAGATCAGGGCATGAGTTGCTAAGAGCTCTATTTGTGTGGGTACCAAAGAGAATTCTTATAAATTACTTTACAGATGGTACTTAGTCCCCACCCGCCTACAAGCTATATATCTCGATCCTCTGAGCTCTGCTGGAGGCTTTGTGGATGTGATGGCTCATTTCATCACATTAGGTGGTCATGCCCCAAGATCGTGAGGCTCTGGCAAAGTCTTCACCATTGGATACGCAACGTTACCTCCATGTTACTACCTCCCTGTCCCTCTTACTCCCTCCTACATAGACCGGTGGCCGATGTTGATAAATATATAAGTTACCTCTCTCAAAAGGGACACATATTCATCAGTGGGATCATTAGTTATAGATAAATAAGAGGATGTGTCTCCTAACAGACGTTCAGCCTCCTTCCCATAGTCACACCTATTTAGAAGAACAAGGCCCCCACTTTTATCAGCCTGTTTGATAATTAATTACTTGTTATTCTCTAGAGCCTTCAGTGCTTCTGTTTCTCTTCTCTTTATTTTGTTTTTTGGTGATATGATTATTTGTTATTGTTATGAACATATATAATTTACATATTTGTCAGCACTTATTGACCTCTGTTTTATTTAGACTGCTAAGCAATTACAGCTAATGCTGGCTTTATGACATAATGTCTATGACATAATCTGACTGGGTTAGCCAACCCATATCAGTGCTTGTTTCATTTTATGAACTGTTTATATATGTAATATTTTGATATGTACCTGCTTCACTTCATATTTCTTAACCGCTCTTACATATACTAAATACCACCCTTTTACATAAGACTTGCAGCCGCTAATATATACATAAACCACGGAAGAGGTATATACAATTAGTGTTAAGATCAGCGGGGATTCCCTCCATACCACGCAGGCGCAAAACGGCGTCCGTTAATATGGAAACACATGCGCAAAATGGCGCCTGACATTGCAAGTGCGCAGGTGCAAAAGGGCGCCGCGCATTGTTTCTAAGTTCTACAAAAACTGACATTATATTCATTTTTTATTCAGCTGATGAAGTCTGTAATATCAGACGAAACGCGTTGAGACCATATTTACATATGAAGGGCCTGATTCATTAAGGATCTTAACTTAAGAAACTTCTTATTTAAGTCTCCTGGACAAAACCAGGTTACAATGCAACTTTAAATTTCAGTGTACAAATAAGCTATCAAGTATTTGTGTGCCAATGAAAAAACAGTCAGTATTTAACTTATGTGCAAAACAGAATACTAATTTGCACCCCTTGCATTGTAACATGGTTTTGTCCAGAAGACTTAAATAAGAAGTTTCTTAAGTTAAGATCCTTAATGAATCAGGCCCAAAGTTTGAGCATGTGATGCCATTCATGTATGTCCACCTGTGCAAGCAATCACGAGCGAGATCCAGCAAGGAGGGTCCAGCTTCTGATGCATATTGGGCTTGGGAAACACCAGTAACCCTACAGATAAACCTATATGTATTTTTAAATTGTGAGTGCATTTATTGTATGTCTGATTTTGATTAAAAAAATCTTTTGAAAATACTACACCATATGGTTCCTATATCTGCTTCCACCTGAGGTATACAGATCCGCTAAAGAAGTACAGCAGTATCCAGCATATATACAGATAAGCACAAATCCTATTTTCACCTGGTACACTTACACACTGTTGGTGGGGAGTGGTGTCCACGTTCATATTGTAATAACGATAATACACTATTTTGGGTTGTTTCCTATCCTGTTTTCTCCAACATATTCCATGGACTTCTTCTCGCCTGATACAGGGAATCCTGACACTAAACTAGATGTGCATAAACTATCCTTCAATCTGGTACACATATAACATCATTACCTATTTTCTTGGGACTACATCCTTAAAATACTACACTATCTGGGTGCCGTGTATATATATATATATATATATATATATATATATATATATATATATTATAGTGAAAAGCGTGAAAACAGATGGCTCCTCACACAGGTTTTTAAGAAGCACTTTGACGTTTATTTAGGGTAGATAAATGTCTTTGCAGTGTCTTCAGCAAACGAAATGAAACTTTCACTGCAATAAACATAATCCAATAGCCCTCAAGGCTGGCTATAACAGTTAGGCTTCTAACTAGTCACCGGCCACTTGTTGGTACTAGTCTCTCACACACAGATCAAACCCAACTGTCAGGCCTTGCTCTGGCTGACTCCTTAAACACACACGCACCAGGTCTAATCATTTGTGTGTAGATTTAACCCTCTCTGCACCTTTAGGCTTCGGTTTCAAAGGGAAACCACCACTCTTTCCTCTATTAGACAGTGGCAAAGTGTCCCAATTGCCTATATATATATATATATATATATATATATATATATATATATATATATTATAAAAGCCTAGCGGCGTGTTAGTCTGTGTGTCAAAAAAAACAAACAAGCTGCAGCGCCACCTGCTGGGCGGAGTTATACACTGACCTACTAAATTCTTAGCATTATCTAATATATAAAAGTAAAAGCCTAGCGGCATGTGTTAGTGCGTGTGTGTGTGTAAAAAACTATTTTCTCAGAAAGGGCTCATCCAATTGACCTGAAATTTGGTATACTGACATTATTTGACAAAAAAATTATAATAGTGAAGTTAGTTAACTTCCATCATCCCCCCTTTCCCCCCGTGGGAGGGGTAGTAAAGGCTAAATTTACGAGTTGAGGGCTCAAACTCATTTTTGTGAGGTAATTTTACCTCATGAACACACATGCTGTGTTAGTGTGTGTGTGTGTGTGTGGAAAAAACTACCGGGTAACAGAGTGCTCAAGCTGCAGCGCCACCTGCTGGGCGGAGTTATATACTACACTGACCTACTAAATTCTTAGCATTATCTAATATATAAAAGCCTAGCGGCGTGTGTGTGTGGCGATGAAGATGACAAGAACCTTTTTAACACCTTAAGTAGCTTGATTTGACTAGAATGCATAAGTATCATGCACGGGTTAACTTGTATATATATATATATATATATATACACACACACACCCCCACATACATACATGCACAGATGTATTACTTAATATAATTTCTGTAAATCAAACTGAACGCATTTTTGTTATTAATTTGACCTGTGATACAATGCTGGGATTCCAACTAGAATAATGTGTGAATGATTAATATTTTGTGAGACGGTGTTTAATTATGTTGATTTTATAATATAAAAATTACTAGGCTGCTTAGTTACCATTTGTATGCCTTGCCTTTAAAACTCGCTAACTCTGTTGCATTATCCTGCAAATGTGATGGGGGATGATATTGTAGAAGATCTGTCCTGAAAGCTATAAGGAAAAAAGTTACAGGATTGCTAACTTCTATCTCGTCAAAAGAAGTTTTACTATACATTTTTCAAGCACAGTGGTGTCTACTGACCACACCCTGGCCACACCCACTGTGGGGTACCTCTGATTAAGTCTGCTACATCTATAGAGATGACAACACTGGAGACAAACATGTCAGCTCTTGTAAAACACACCCACATGATACTAAGGAAGGAAAGAAAGGGGGAAAAAGATGCAAACTTCTGTGCACGCTTCACAGTGCTTCATTAATTTATCAGAAATTAAGACCTGTACTTCTGTCAATGTTGTTTTTTCCGTATAGGTAGGTAGCACATATTACATACATACATTATATATATATATATATATATATATATATATAAATAAACTATGACCTTATTGTTTTCAGTCCGTGAAAGACCGTGCACACTGAGCTCTAGGGCCACAGTGCACACTGAGCTCTAGGGCCACAGTGGGACGCAGATCAACCTCCCAGAGATATAATCATCCGATTCCACTACTTTAAAATAATGGCTTCAGGGACATGTTTCCGCTGTTCCCTATGTAGGTTCCCATCTCCAAATCTATCAAAACCTCTCATCGACAATGCTCAAGAAATAACGGGACTTGATAAATTTAACAAAAGCTGTCCGCAACCTCTCCATTAAATATATATGGGGCTTTCCCTTTCAACTTAACTGAATGGTTACAACAATCTTTGGAGATAACTCCCCAAATCAGGGATTTAACCTGTTAAATATTTTGGCAACATTCACGACATTCCAGTTATGACATCCTCTGCCTCTCATCCCAGCTGAGACCTCAGGCTCCAGCTCCAGAATGGCGAAAGGCATGAGCCACCGTTCTTATTCTCCTCCGGGACCTACTCCAGATCAGTAACTATGCAACTGTATTCTGACAATTCCAAGTCAGTCACTATGACATTTGTTTCTATGTTTTACTTAATGGTTTGCCCTCCACGGGCTATTAAAGAGGTTTACCTTATTGGACTTCTACTAACTATCTAGTGTCCCTTGATTAGAATTGCGTACATTATTTTGATTTCAATTACTGAGGGCGGTAAGGTTTGGATGATATTTTCTTTCACTGTTAAATGTTTGCACTGGTTATTTCCACTGTGAAATGTTTGTTGATTCAGATTTTTGCTGCAGCATGATATACACCAGTATTTCATCCCCCCAAGGAGAGTGCATGACCTGCACCATTCTCTTTGTTTATGGGACCTATCGCTGGCATTGTGCATAGGTTCACCTTCGTTTCTTTCCCTGTGACTTCTATTCTTCCATGCTCCTACCTCACCTTCCCTCTCCCCTTCCCCCAGAGACTCCCTCAGTGTGTTCAATTTTTCCTATTTGCCTACTCAGATTTTTAATAACTCAAAGTCCACCAACCAAGCGCCCTATGGTGATTCAATACTTTAGACGCGTCAATTCCACATAATTATGCTGAAAGAGACCCACTTTAAATCTCCCCATCCTACACTAGCTAGCAAAATATACCGCCATACCTTCCCCTTAACAGTTGGGGCTAAGCGCAGAGGCAGTGCGATCCTTCACCACCAGAGTCCCACTAACAGTAGGAAAAACTATTCTCAACGAACATGGTAGATATATTATACTGGTGGGCTCGTTGAACCAGGCTCCCATCATAGTCGCTTCGATATATGCCCCCAATGTGCAGCAAGGTACCTTTTTCACTGATTTTTTTTTTATCACTTAGATCAAGTCTCGAGGGGTATGACAATGGTGGTGACTTTATCACTATTATAGATCCCAGCTCTAGATCACACTTCCACCACACACACATGTATCCTGGACACGCTAAAGAAGCCTGTAGATTGGTAATGCAAATAAAGCTGCATAATCTTTATGATGCTTGGCGAGTGTCTTATCCGACAACTGAAGCAGACACCCACTATTCGGTCCCACACTACCTCCACTCACACACTATTTTTGGGTGGATCACTCCACCGCACAGAATCTCAGAGGGGGGCCAGGTATTTCCTGTGTCCTGGACTGACCATGCAGCCGTGAAGCCGAATTTGGACTTTCCCGAGCCCTTTTGTGTTTGCTCTCGCTGGCGTCTGAATGAGACATTTTTGCTTAAACAAGAACATCTATCTGAAATTGCTCAGACGATCAACGACTATAAATCCAATAATACTTCCCAAGAAATATCACAAGCTATTTTGTGGGAAGCTCATAAAGCAAATCTCTGAGGAGTTTTTATTTATCTGTCGCCAAAACACGGGCCAAGAGAGATCGCATCAAGGATTTGGAGGCTCAAATATCAACCCTCAATTCTCAGCATCAGAGATCTCCCAAAAACCGCACCTATATTAAAATATTGTCTCTCAAAGGCCAAGTAAAGGTCAAGTAACCTCACTCATCCACCCAGATCAATTTGACTTCATTACCAATAGGCAGGCCTCAGACAACACCAGGAGTATCATCCATCATCATCATTTCTTTATATAGCGCCAGCAAATTCTGTAGCACTTTACAATTGGGAACAAACAGTATTAAAACAATACTGGGTAATACATACAGACACAGAGGTAAGAGGGCCCTGCTCGCAAGCTTACAACCTTTTGGTCAATTGGAGTTTAATACACAAAGATAAGTGCTGCATGTCACTCACCGGACCGTGAGTGCCTCTGCGCTGGTGCTTGGCTCTCTAGCCTTCCTGCCGGCACCTATCCTGAACCGCGGCCGTCCGCCATCCTGATGGTCTGCACATGCGCAGCTCCCAAGAACTCTTGTGACTGTTGCTTTTAATCCAAATTGGTTGATCAGGCAACTCCCTATTTAAGGCACCTGTGTGCATTACCTCATTGCCTGATCATGGAGTCTCATTCCCTGTGAGTTTCTGAAGGTGTCTCCTGTGTTCTACTAGTGTCTTCAGTTTCCTGCTGATTCCGGATCTACTCATCGCTGGTTTCCATACCCGCTACTATCTCCTGTGTACTACTAGTGTCTTCAGTTCCTGTGGATTCCCTGTGCTACTCATCGCTGGTTTCCATACCTGCTACAGTCTCCTGTTTCCTGCCTGTGTCCTCAGCTGGACTCTGATTACCGGATCTACTCACCTGTGGTTCCTACACTCGTCTCTGCCATCCAGCGTCTCTGCAGTTCCTGCATCTCCCTGTGGACAGACTGTTCTACTGAATAGCGGTATCCTATCTGTTATTGACTTTCTACGTTTACTCTGCATATCCGCTAGGACAAGTTTCCACGCTCAGCAGCGGTATCCATACCCGCTATAGACTGTTATTGTTACGCTGCATACCTGTTTGCAATTTACCGTACTACTCAGTCGTTATATGCATAATTGTGATTGACTATCCATTATTGGCCTGCATATCTGTGCTGAGCAAGTCTCTACCAAGCAGCGCCACACATACCGTTATATAGACTTTGTTGGATACGCTGCATACCTATTGGGATCAAGTTCCTCTGTGCTCTCAGTGTCTGCATCCTATTATCTTAGTATGCTTCCACTCATCAACACCTGTACACATCCTCACCTATTAAGCAGTGGTACAACTTGCTATACGCAGACCACTGACTTCCCCGCTATCTACCTGCACCTGGACAAGTCTCTTCACCATAAGCAGTGGTACAACTTGCTGTACGCACACCACTGACTTCCCTACTACCTCCCTGCATCTACTCACGTCCATCCTGATCTCCCTGTTCAAATCTGCCTTTCCACTATATCAGCTATTCGCTGATTCATTGACCAAAGATTGCTGCAAGTCACTGACTTTCCTATTATTTATTGGCATTCTCTCTCCATCTGCTGTGATATATGTTCCGCTAGTCACCCTGCTACCAGAGGACCGTTGTGTGAACTTCACTATTCTGGTAAGCCCAGTCATCTGGTGAATTCCTGGGCAAGACTCCTAGTGCCCGTGACACTGCATCATATTGCATATTTCTCAGCTAGAATGCAAAGGTAAAAAGTATTACGTGGGTTGCTTGATCAGTTACACAGCAATGATGTTCAGAGGGTGGTAATAGGGTAACCTAGGAAGATTAAGATGGTGGTTGAGGAATATCACAAGCTTGTCTGAAGAGGTGGGCTTTCATAGAACGCTTAAAGGTTTGAAGACTAGAGGAAAGTCTTACGAGGGAGGGAATTCCACAAAGTGGGTGCAGCCCGAAAAAAGTCCTGTAACCGGGACTGGGAGGATGTGATAAGAGTGGAAGAGAGACACATATATTGTGCAGAACAGAGTTCTTGAGATGGGAGATATTTTAATACAAATGAGGAGATGTATGTCGGTGCAATTTTGTTGATGGCCTTGTATGTTTGTAGAAGAATTGTATATTGGTGTCACTAAGTTAGGGTCAGAGGACTGCCCCTACAGTCAATGTACGTGATATTACCTCCCGAGAGGCGCAGAGTCTAACGGTGAGGGAGGTGTTCGCCAGGAGCTCCCGTAAGGGAGTTTGCTGCTCCCAGACCGCAGGTCACGGCCCTCCTAGGGAGTGATGAGTGAGGCTGTATTGAGAACCCAGATAATAACTGAAGATGCCACGGATGAGAAGTAGCTCAATAACTGAGAGACTAAAAGGCAGTTTCCCAGGGCTACAGTAGAGCCAATTTAATGAGAGCAAGGAACAGCAGGAGAGTATGCAGGTTATACTGGAGACTGGTAACGGTGATCTGCGGGTAGATGTGCTGGAGACTCAGAGAAAAAGTAACAATAATCTGCAGAGCATTACCACATGGTAGTGGAGTAGACACAGAGGCTGTGATGATCTGCGGATAGATGTGCTGGAGACTTCAGAAAACAGGCAGCAAACAGGAGCCAGGGAACAGGACATCTGAACAGAAGAGTAGACCTGAAGATCTGGTAACTTGGTAGAGAAGCAGGTGTCTTGAATAGACAGAGCTGACAGGCAATTAGCCAATCAAGAGAATGCAGGAAGTATTGAGCAGACCAGGTGTGTGCATGCTCAGTTCAGACCAGTAAGTGAATTCAGAAAGAGGGAACCAGGTGAGAACAGTGATCATAATGCAGGTTTAGCTGGTGCAACGTGTGACAATTGGATTCATTGAAAAACAGGCAACCAAGGAAAATCGATCTAGCCGCAGCATGCAAAATAGATTGTAGGGGTTTGAGTCTGATTTTGGGAAGACCAGTAAGGAGGGAATTGCAATAGTCAATGCGGGAAATGAAGAGTGCCTGAATTAAAGTTTTTGCATTGTCTTGTGTGAGATATGTGCGTATTCTAGAAATAATTTTTAGATGTATGTAACATAATTTAGATATAGAGTCAATGTAGGGAACAAAAGATAGTGGTGAGTCAAGGATTACACCTAAGCAGCGAGCTTGCAGGGTGGGATTTGTAGTAATGTTATCAACAGAAATAGAAATATCAGGTAGGAAGTTTCTGTTTTTGGGTGGGAATGTTAGTAATTTTGGTTTTGAGAGATTGAGTTTGAGTTGGAGAGAGGACATCCAAGATGAAATGGCAGAAAAACAGTCAGTAACGCGAGACAACACAGATGGTGAGAGATCAGGAGAGGATAGATAAATTTGTGCATCATTCACGTAGAGAAGATACTGAAATCCAAAGGAGCTTATTAGTTTTCCAAGAGAAGTGGTGTAGATGGAGAATAGCAGAGGACCTAGGACTGAGCCTCGTGGTCTCCTACTGATAAAGGAAGCGGAGCAGAGGTGGATCCAGAGAAATTAAAACTGAAAAAGCGAATAGAAAGGTAGGATGAGAACCAGGATAGGACAGTGCCTTCAAGACCTAGGGATTGTAGCGTCTGTATGAGGATAGAGTGGTCAACAGTGTCAAATGCAGCAGAGAGATCCAGGTGAATGAGAAGAGATTAATGGCCTTCAGTGTTTGCTGTGATCAAGGTGGCTAACTGTAGGGTTATCTCAGCTCTGCTTGAGACAGAAAAGGCCTTTGATAGAGTGGCGCGGCCTTTTATGCAGCAGACCTTGGTGAGCATGGGAATCCAGGGCGCTTTATGTACAGGAATATCCGCACTACACCGTAATCCATCTGCTAGTGTTCTGACAAATAGCTTTTCCTCAACTCCTTTTAGCATCCAAAATGGTACATGACATAGATGCCCTCTGTCCCCTTTAACATTTGCACTGGTTATGGAACCACTCGTTGTGCGCGTCCACAACAATGCTGATATATCAGGTATCACAGTAGGCTCCCATGAAGACAAGATTGCATTATACACTGATGATGTGCTTCTGACCTTAACATCACACTTCCTAACCTTCGAATATATTATCTAATGACAAACTTAATGTGGATAAGTCTGAGATATTAGACTTAAATATATCCCCAGATTGTTCTTCATAGCTGAATTATAATTTTTATAAACTCAAATATCTGAGGGTTTATTTGACCAAATCATACACTCAGCTATATACAGGCAACTTCCCCAGACTTATAGATTCCATCAAACCTGACATGGCACTATGTACTAAACTCCTTTTCTGGTGCGGCTGCATCAGGCAATTAAGATGAATATCCTCCCCAGACTGCTGTAATTACGGCAAACTCTTCCCATCCATCCTAAGTCATATTCTTAAAAATCTTCAACAATCTTTCTAAATTGATATTGGCTGGTAGAAAACCTGGGGTTCGCATGCAAAAATCAAGGTCACGGGGACATGGGAGTTCCTAACCTTCTTACATACTATAAAGCTACACAACTGGTCCAGTGATCCTCTGTCACTCCCCTCTGTGCCAGGGAGAATGGACATCCATAGAGGCCGATCTACGCAAAGTATATTCCCCATACTCCTTGTTGTGCATCGTACCTCAACTGAACTAAAGACGTAACTTTACTCCCTACTGTGAAAGTTTCATTATCTGTTTGGGATCATAGTAACCGCTTCTACCAAATGGGTTCTCAGTATCCTCACAGCCGCTGCGGCTCGCTCTCAGCGCCTTCTAGCCATTTCCAGATCCAGCCAAGGCAACGGTCGGACGCAAATTACTGTAGCAGCGCGTCCCGACAACAGAGGACAGCCGGGCGCGTGTGCAAATATATTACTAGCCTGTAGGCTACTAAGTCCATTAAAATGTATTAGGCACAGGTTGGGGGTGTATTACAGAGCTAGGCTCTGATTGGCCACAGTTAGTATTTAAGGTAGGGAGGGCTTAGCCTCCCTGACGGTTATAGCTTTGCTGTTCCAGTTTTGCTGACTTGCTCCTGTTCCTTGTCTCTGTCCCTTGCATACTTTGTTTGAATCTCCCGTGTATGACCCCCTGCTTGGATTATGATTCTGCCCGTTTTCTCGTGACCCAGACCCTTCTGGCCTGTACCTTGGACCCTGCTACCTTCCCCGTGACACGACCTATGACGTGTTAACTGACTACCCTGCTTGCCTGTGACCCTTGACCTTGGCTATCGTTTTGACTACCGGCTGCTTTCTACCAGTCTCCTGGCCCGCCGCTGTGGTCTTGCATTACCAACCCACACTACATCTGGAGCTAAGTCCTGGGGGCATCTGAGTACCGGTGAGCGCATCAAGCGCTAAGGGAAAGCCGGCTGCTAAAGGTGAAGACCTCCGTCATCTAGTTCTGTGGGTTGGTGATCAGGGCCAGCATATGCTGTACGTATTAATGCAATAGACACCTGCTATTGTTTTACCGATAGAAGCACCTAATTACCAAATGAAGAGCAGACACCGCACCACGTGGGACTGGTACAGACATCATATATTAAGATATACGCCCCCAGAGGAGTCACAGCTGGAGGAGATATCGGCAGTTGCTCGTGGATCGATCGGAAACTTATACACTCTACATGATCGTTAGGTGATTGGTCGGAAAATATTAAACAGTACGACCAACCAAATGAGCCGACAATCGACACTTTGGAACGACATTCTACCATCGTGTCACTATACACACTAAACAGACTTCTGACCGAACGGTCGTATGTCGCCTGATTTGCCCAATTATTGGACAAAAACGCTCCAGTGTGTACCTAACATAAGGGATGATGACTCAATGGTGGACAAGAGGGGGTAGGAGAGAATATAAGAAGAAGGAGAGCATCTAAGTTCTCACAAGCAGGGCCCTCTCTCATGAGCCCTGTGTTTTCATGTCACCACTTATTTTGTCTACTCTGTATATATCTGTATTTCTTGTATGTCCTGCCTACTGTCTGGTTCTGCAGAACACTGTGTTGCCACTGATCAATAACTATCACTATGGTGAGTCAGGAATCTGTGAATAAAGACTCAAACACCCTGAACGTTGATGTATAAGAAACACCAAAAAGTGTGTGGGAGGAGACTGGTCAGACCTCTTGGCTGATGGCTCACAATTAAATTACAATTGAAGAATGCTTCTGCCTTACAGTAGCCCCACACTCATATTCCTGACCATGAGCTACAATTCTTATTCCAACTTATTAATAGTTTCCCGCACCTTTTAGAATGTAAGGTTATTAAGGCAGAGCCATCTTTATCTTCTGTTTCATGTCATTGTATATTATTTATTTGTATCACAATCCCTTCAATCTACAGCACTAAGTAGTAGGAGAGCAGGGGTCTAAGGCTGGGTACACTACAGAGTTTCCTGACCAATGTGTTATCTACAACGATTGTACCAACGACTGAAAAAAAAAAAAAAAAAAAAAGTCACGATCAGCAGCCGATTCATGAGTACACACTATATATGTTTTAAAAGATTTACCCTCAGATCTGTGCTGTTCAACTGTCAATCGCCGGCTGGAAAGATCATGACTCTGTAACCTCTATGGAGATCCTGATCGTGAGGGCAAACACACTGCAGGATTGGAAGGACGTCGTTCTGTAGCTGAACGAGATTTATAGTTCTGCTGAACAATCCAACCAAACGATCATCTGTGCTTTGGAATGATCCCCGTTCATCGCTGAAGCATACACACTAATGCAATATTGGCCCAAACGATCGTTCATTGTTTGATTGACCCAATACTCAGCTAAAAACACTGTAGTGTGTACCCAACCTAATGGCTGCTGACTCCCCCACTGGGCAGATTGTATTTCTCATTAGGTTGTACTGACAGAGGAGGGTATAGAACAAGAGATTGTTGTAGGGACTGAACATGGAGAATATAGGAGATTTCTGTATTTAGTGCTTATTACTCACCTGTGCTGATATCTGTAGGGATTTCCTCCTCCTTACACTGCTGATCACCCCTCACATAAGTCTCTTCTTCTCCCTTTATATCTCCTACTTTACCATCAGTCAGCTCTTCACCCTAAATAACCCACAAAACAATAAAACAACAGGTTAATAATGTCAGATTTAATGAGTGGAGATTAACCCCTTTATGCAGCTTTGCTATATGTTAGATATATGAAAGTTCATTTTGTAACTATATTGTTCATCTTAGTGAAGGATATGAATTGTCCTGGCTGCACTTTTAAAATGATTTTATTCATTTGAAAACATTTCATTAGTTTAAAGAACCTTATTTACACTCATTTCTAGTTTGTTTTTTTGGGAATTAGGACACAGTGATAACATACTACACTAGAATAAAAATTGTATTGTTTACATGTCATGCGAGAGTAACTTCTGAAGATAAGAAGGGAAATAAGAATGTCTTAGTTAAGGCAGAGATACACAAGAAGCCAATCGGTTAGACAATATTATTATCCTTTACTTATAAGGCGCCACAAGATTTCAGCAGCACCGTACACAATACAAATAATAGACTGTATGAGGGTGAAACAGTACAGAACAATAAACGAGTATTACCAACAGTAGAGAATCTCCAGGCATGGTGATTGTAGTGAAGTTGGAGCAGAAGAATAGGTATAGAGACAGGAGGGAAGAGGACCCTGCTCGTAAGAGCTTACATCCTAAGGGAGGGTAAACAGACATCAGGCACAGAGGGGAGTCAGTTAAGGGGAAATAGGTCCGAGAGGAGAGAGGAGATGAGAACGAGCACAGGACATCGAGAAAGGGTTAGGTGGACGGCTGGTAGGCTTTGAGGAACAGGTGAGTTTTAAGTTCCCTTTTGAAGGAGCACAAGTTAGGGGACAGACGGATGGAGCGAGGGAGGTAGTTCCAGTGAAAGGGCGCAGCATGAGAGGAATCTTGGAATCTGGAGTGGGATAAGGTGATCAGAGTGGAGGAAAGGTGACTCCCTACATTCTTCATTGGAAGAATGTAGGGAGCGGGAGAGAGTGTGAATGGAGAGGAGGTTAGAGATATAGGGGGCAGTTGAGTGGGAGAGAACCTTGTAGGTGATGGTGAGGAGTTTGACAAGGATTTTGTAGGGGAAGGGGAGCCAGTGTAAGGCGAGGCAGAGAGGAGAAGCAGAGGAGGAGCAGCGTGAAAGGAAGATAAATCCTGCAACCGCGATGACTACAGAACAAGGGGTCGAGGTGGGAGCGGTGCAGGCTGGTAAGTAGAAGGTAATCAGTAATCAAGATGTCAGATGATCAGTGCATGGATCATAGAGATATAATAGAGTGGTCTCCCGATAGAGGAAGGGTGCGGATGCGGGCGATGTTACGCAGTTGGACGAAACAGGATTGGGCAAGGGATTGAATATGGGGGGAAAAAAGAGAGAGAGGAGTCAAGGATGACGCCCATGCAGCAGAGTTGGGGCAAAGAGGAGATGGCGGGGTTGTTAACAGATATAGAGTGGTCAAGGTGGTATGAGAGTCTAGAAGAAGCGTAGACAATGAATTCAGTTTTAGCAATATTAATTTTGAGAAAGCGTGAGGACATCCAAGAGGAGATGGCGGAGAGGCAGTCAGATACACGAGAGAAGAGGCTGGAGGAAACATCAGGAGAAGAGATGTACAGTTGAATGTCATTAGCATAAAAGTGATACTGAAGACCGAAGGAAGAGATGAGAGCACCCAGGGAGGTAGCAAAGAGCGAAAAGAGTAGAGGGCCAAGAACCGAGACCTGGGGAACTCCTACAGGAAGGGGGGAGGTGTGGGAGGAAGAAGGAACTGTTAGCGAGGTATGAGGTGAACAAGGCGAGGACAGAGCCAGAGAGGCTGAGAGAGAGAAGCCTTTGCAATAGGAGGGGGTGGTCCAGTGTCAAAGCCTGCGGTGAGATCCAGGAGGATGAGTAGGAAGAAGTAACCCCTGGATTTAGCTGATAGAAGATCATTAGTACCTTTCCCAGTTTCAGTGGAGTGGAGGGGGCGGAAATCGGATTGGAGGGGTCGAGGAGGGAATTGTCCGAGAGGTGTCTAGTGAGGCGGTTGCTCAAGTAATTTAGAGGCATACGGGAGAAGTGAAATGGGGCATTAATTAGCAAGTGAGGTGGGATCGAGATTGGTTTTTTTTGAGGATGGGAGAGATAAGGGCATATTTAAATTTGGAGGGTATGATGACGGCGGAGAGTGACAGGTTGAAGAGGCTAGGTAGGAGCAGGCAGTGGAGGAGAGAGCGAAGGAGGTGAGAGGGGATGGGATCAAAGTAATAGGTAGACGGGGAGAGGAAAGAATAAGGGAGTGAACTTCTTCAGCCGAAGTAGGGCAGAAGGAGCACCAGAATTGGTTGTAGGAGGTAGGTGGAGCAATGAAGGTGGCAGGAGAGGGATGGGAGGAGGAGATTTTGAGCCTGATGGCCTCAGTTTTGGAGGAGAAAAAGGAGAAAAGGTGGCGAAGTCAGTAGCTGAGAGGGAAAGCTGGACAGGAGGGGCGGGATTGAACGTGACAATGAAGGCGAGGATTAAAGAACTGAGAAGAAATGAGGGACTTAAGGAAATATTGTTTAGGGAGGGAGAGGGCAGAGGAGTAGCAAGAGAGGATAAATTTAAAATGAAGAAAGTCAGTCAGGAAGCGAGATTTCCTTCAGAAGCATTCAGCGGCGAGAGTGCACTTCTGAAGAAAGCGGGTGATTTTGGAGTGTCAGGGTTGGGGAATTAAGATGTAGGGGCGACAGCATCCAGGGCAGTGGTGAGGAAGTGGCCATAGTGAGTGGAAGCCTGATCAGGGCAAATCAGAGTGGGAAGAGGGAATAGGAGAGTTTTGAGAGAGAAGAGTGGGAAGAGGGAATAGGAGAGTTTTGAGAGAGAAGGAGAAAGAAGTAAGGACAATAGCATCAAGACTGCTCCTAGTGATTGTAATTTTAGGTAGGGGAGAAGCAGGGCAAGAGAACGGAGTGAAGGAGAGGAGATAGTGGTCAGAGAGTAGGAAGGGAGAGGTAGACAAGTTGGAGGGAGCACAGAGATGGGAAAAGAAGAGAGGAGGTCAAAGGAGTGACCAAGACAATGTGTGGGGGATGAGGTCCACTGAGTGAGGCCAAGGGAGGAAGAAAGGGAGAGAAATTTGATGGAGGCACGGTCAGAGGAGTTATCAATAGGTTAAAATCACCAAGTATGATGGAGGGGAGGCGGGGCCAGGGAGGCTGTAAATGGCAGAGACACAGAGGTGGATGGGGGAGAAGAGACGGATAGAGTGGACGTCGAAGGAGGACAGAGAGAAGGAAGGCACAAAATGTACGGTTAGGGGATAGGAGGAGGCCCACTCCACCTCCTGGACGTCATCCGGTCTGGTGGAGTAGGTGAAGGAGAGGCTACCATAGGAGAGAGTGGCGGGAGAAGCAGTGTCAGTAGAAGAGAGCAGAGAGGTTAAGAGGTCATGGATAGAGGGCAGTTTGTTACAGATGGACCTGGAGATCCAGAGTGTACAGGAGAAAGGGAGAGAGAGAAGTGTGGAGATATGGATGAGATTGGCAGGGTTTCAGGAAAAGGGGGAGGGTTAAAGTTGGGATGGAGCTAGAATGGGTATAGGACAGAAACAAGAAGGCATGGTGACAGTCCGGGAGATGAGGGAAGGAAGGGGAGAGGGGGGTCAGAGAGTAAGAGAGTTGAGGAGTAGCAAAAGGCAAACCGCAGTGAAACAAATCAAATATTAAGACTAAATAAAAAGAGTAAAACTGTGAGGCAAAAACAATATAATAAATATAAAAATTAAATAAAAATAAAAATGCAAGGCAATAACAATTATGTAGTGCTACAGTGAGACAATACCAGGCAGGGAGGAAACAGTACATGAAAACATATGGTGAGTAACTACAGCAACTAGTGAATCCGGACTGATCAACATGTTTAATTTAAGGAACCGTGATTAAATAAAAGAACATCAATGTATAAGATCCACACAACTTTTATACAGATAATATAGTTCAGTGTCATTTTGTATTTGGTGAGAACCTCAACCTGATGCCAATTACCTGATACTCCTTTGGGATACTGAGATTCTCCTCTATACAGTCCTGAGAATAAAGACGGGGACATCTCTCTGGGGTATTTCTGTAGCTGGATCCATCTGTAGGAAACACACAGTGACTGAACACATTGTTTATATCTGATTATCACATGATGTGTATCTAGGTGACCCTCATAACTGCTCTTTCTTTTACAATAAATGACAGTCACAATGATAAATTACACAAACGGGCGTTCGTCTAACTTTGAATCAGGCTCTGTGTGTATATGATTATTCTGATGGGTCTAACAAAGGAGAATATATCTGTTTTCTGTCTTTAGTGTTTATTACTCACCTGTGCTGATATCTGTGGGGGTTTCCTCCTCCTTACACTGCTGATCACCCCTCACATACGTCTCTTCTTCTCCGATTGTATCTTCTACTTTCATACCCATCAGGTCACAACTCTAAATTAGCCACAAAACAATAAAAAGAACAAGAATCAATAATATCTAATTTAATGAATTAAGAGTAAATAGAAAATTATTAGTGTAGGGAAAAGTCAGTTTGATGCTTTAGTGATGTTCAGGTGAGACCCTCAATTCCATCTACCTGATAGTCCTGTAGGATATTATGGGTTTCCGCTGTGTGATCCTGTGAATATAGAGGATGCGGACATCTCTCTGGGGTATCTCTGTTACTGGATCCATCTGTAGGAAACACACAGTGACTGAATACATTGTTTATATGTGTTTATCAGATGATGTGTAACAAGGTGGCCAACAAAACTGCTTTCTCCTTTACAATAAACAAAGGTCTTCTCTTACCCAGTGATGTGAGGGGCTGGTGATTCTCCATCATCACGTCCTTGTGCAGATCCTTGTGTCCTTCTAAATACTCCCACTCCTCCATGGAGAAATAGACAGTGACATCCTGACACCTTATAGGAACCTGACACACACAATGATACAGTCATCACCCAGACACATCCCCTGGTGTTACTGTATAATGTCCCATTCCCAGCAGTCACCTCTCCAGTCAGCAGCTGAATGATCTTGTTGGTGAGTTCTAGAATCCTCTGGTCATTGTTTCTCTCATGTATCAGTGAGTGAGGTGGAGGCACCGTGATGGGGCTCTGGGACCTGCCCAGTCCTTCCGTTACACAGGGACGGATGCTGGGTGTCACACACTGATCAGAATTCTTCTTCACTACGGTGTAATCCTGTGTATTGAAGAGAGAAAAACTCAGCATAAAGAGCAGACCCCCTTCCTTGGCTAACAGACCCTCCAATTATGGCCAATATAAAGATGTCATCACTCATGAAATAATGCCAGGAGAAAGTCAGATATTAATGTTGGAGAACAACAAACACTAACACAACCCTTTGTTCAAGTACCAGAGAACAGATTGAGTGGGTTTAAATAGAGAAGCGCCTGACATCATCACCAAGTGTCTGAACTCATGCTCAAATGCCACAGAGCATCCAAGTAGGATCTTCAATACAAGAAGCGACTTAAGGAGAGGTGCTATCAGCTGGGTGCACTCGTGAAAGAAGACAGTTGTCAGACACACAGAGACAGGTTCGTTATGATACCGTCTTTTGGATGGTCACTGTGCGCTCTCTGATTGGTTTGAGAGGGTGTGTTACATTACTTATTATTATATTATGACCAGAAGAGCATAACGTTGAATGCTTTGACCAGAGTGTTCATTGGAACGTAGCACTTCTAATCTACTAAATAATTCACCCTGGGATATTTTGCTTGTGGATTATCCACAGATAAAATTTTGGGAGGTTTGTTGCAAAAAGTAAAACTGACAACGCAGCCCATCTCTGTTGCATTGAGATAATATCCGTCCTACCCACAACGGACAAATAATCCACCTCTAAAAAGGGTTAAGAAAGATCCGGGTGCTGTAGCACAAGAGCAGTAAAAAAAAACCCTTTTTAAGATGAAGAAAGCAGAGGTGGCCTCTGATGGTCACTGGTTGGAATTAGCTCCATTATTCATGAGAATGGTAATGGGAGTAATACAGAATTGTTCCCTTTTCAGGATCCATCTGATGTTGCAGACTAACAGCAATATGTTGTAATTTAGCATCAATATCCTATGAGACAATCTCCACAGCAGAGACTATGGGAGTTCCTCTTCTCCACCTGTATAATAACATGGCACCAGTGTCTGCTCCACCTGTATAATAATAACATGGCACCAGAGTCTGCTCCACTAGTATAATAATAACACGGCACCATAGTCTGCTCCCCCTGTATAATAATAGCACGGCACCAGAGTCTGCTCCACCTGTATAATAATAACACGGCACCAGAGTCTGCTCCACCTGTATAATAATAACACTGCCCCAGTGTGCTCCACCTGTATAATAATAACACGGCACCATAGTCTACTCCCCCTGTATAATAATAACACGGCACCATAGTCTGCTCCCCCTGTATAATAATAGCACGGCACCAGAGTCTGCTCCACCTGTATAACAATAACACAGCACCAGAGTCTGCTCCACCTGTATAATAATAACCCAGCACCAGAGTCTGCTCCCCCTCTATAATAACAACACGGCACCAGAGTCTGCTCCCCCTGTATAATAACAACACGGCACCAGAGTCTGCTCCACCTGTATAATAATAACACGGCACCAGAGTCTGCTCCCCCTGTATAATAATAACACGGCACCAGAGTCTGCTCCCCCTGTATAATAACAACACGGCACCAGAGTCTGCTCCACCTGTATAATAACAACACGGCACCAGAGTCTGCTCCACCTGTATAATAAAAACACGGCACCAGAGTCTGCTCCACCTGTACTGTAATAATATCACGGCACTAGAGTCTGCTCCACCTGTACAATAATAACACGGCACCAGAGTCTGCTCCACCTGTAAAATAATAACACAGCACCAGGGTCTGCTCCACCTGTATAATAATAACACGGCACCAGAGTCTGCTCCCCCTGTAAAATAACAACACGGCACCAGAGTCTGCTCCACCTGTATAATAATAACACGGCACCATAGTCTGCTCCACCTGTATAATAATAACACGGCACCAGAGTCTGCTCCACCTGTATAATTAATAACAAGGCACCAGAGTCTGCTCCACTAGTATAATAATAACACGGCACCATAGTCTGCTCCCCCTGTATAATAATAGCACGGCACCAGAGTCTGCTCCACCTGTATAATAATAACACGGCACCAGAGTTTGCTCCACCTGTATAATAATAACACTGCCCCAGTCTGCTCCACCTGTATAATAATAACACAGCACCAGTCTGCTCCCCCTGTATAATAATTAACACGGCACCATAGTCTACTCCCCCTGTATAATAACACAGCACCAGAGTCTGCTCCACCTCTATAACAATAACACAGCACCAGAGTCTGCTCCACCTGTATAATAATAACCCAGCACCAAAGTCTGCTCCCCCTCTATAATAACAACACGGCACCAGAGTCTGCTCCCCCTGTATAATAACAACACGGCACCAGAGTCTGCTCCACCTGTATAATAATAACACGGCACCAGAGTCTGCTCCCCCTGTATAATAATAACACGGCACCAGAGTCTGCTCCCCCTGTATAATAACAACACGGCACCAGAGTCTGCTCCACCTGTATAATAACAACACGGCACCAGAGTCTGCTCCACCTGTATAATAACAACACGGCACCAGAGTCTGCTCCACCTGTATAATAACAACACGGCACCAGAGTCTGCTCCACCTGTACTGTAATAATATCACGGCACTAGAGTCTGCTCCACCTGTACAATAATAACACGGCACCAGAGTCTGCTCCACCTGTAAAATAATAACACAGCACCAGGGTCTGCTCCACCTGTATAATAATAACACGGCACCAGAGTCTGCTCCCCCTGTAAAATAACAACACGGCACCAGAGTCTGCTCCACCTGTATAATAATAACACGGCACCAGAGTCTGCTCCACCTGTACTGTGATAATATCACGGCACTAGAGTCTGCTCCACCTGTACAATAATAACACGGCACCAGAGTCTGCTCCACCTGTAAAATAACACGGCACCAGGGTCTGCTCCACCTGTACAATAATAACACGGCACCAGGGTCTGTTCCACCTGTACAATAATAACACGGCACCAGAGTCTGCTCCACCTGTATAATAATAACACGGCACCAGAGTCTGCTCCACCTGTAAAATAATAACACGGCACCAGGGTCTGCTCCACCTGTACAATAATAACACGGCACCAGAGTCTGCTCCACCTGTATAATAATAACACAGCACCAGAGTCTGCTCCACCTGTATAATAATAACACGGCACCAGGGTCTGCTCCACCTGTATAATAATAACACGGCACCAGAGTCTGCTCCACATGTATAATAATAACACAGCACCAGAGTCTGCTCCACCTGTATAATAATAACACGGCACCAGAGTCTGCTCCACCTGTATAATAATAACACTGCACCAGTCTGCTCCACCTGTATAATAATAACACGGCACCAGAGTCTGCTCCACCTGTATAATAATAACAACACGGCACCAGAGTCTGCTCCACCTGTATAATAATAACACGGCACCAGGGTCTGCTCCACCTGTATAATAATAACACGGCACCAGAGTCTGCTCCACATGTATAATAATAACACGGCACCAGAGTCTGCTCCACCTGTATAATAATAACACTGCACCAGTCTGCTCCACCTGTATAATAATAACACGGCACCAGAGTCTGCTCCACCTGTATAATAATAACAACACGGCACCAGAGTCTGCTCCACCTGTACTGTAATAATAAATATCATTACCTGCTGCCAGACACATAAACGCGAGGTCTCCGCTTTAACTCACTCACTTCTCACCCGGAAGTACTTCCGGTCTGTGTCTTGCCGTGTGTGCTCTGCAAGGCTTCGACAAAATGGCCGCCGTTGTGTATAACCAGAAACAATGCGTCCTCATGCCCGAGGAAGTCAGCTGTTTGAAACGGGCGTGTCTATGCTAGTCAGTGGGCGTGGTTTCATGGAATGGTTTGTTTTCTTGTTAAAATATGTTTTATAATATATAATATAATATATAATATAATATATAGCCTCATATATATTATACTGCACAGCTTTACCAGCATATTTCTACAGCCCAAATACCTTATACTAATAATATATATTACCTATACTGTTATATCCCACATTACTGTAATACTTATACAGCCCAGATACCTTATACTAATAATATATATTATCTATACTGTTATATCCCACATTACTGTAATACTTATACAGCCCAGATACCTTATACTAATAATATATATTACCTATTCTGTTATATCCCACATTACTGTAATACTTATACAGCCCAGATACCTTATACTAATAATATATAATATCTATACGGTTCTATCCTGGATTACCGCCATGCTTATACAGCCAGGCTACTCCTCTGTAACACAGTGGAGACTTCCGCTCTCTTAGGGGTGAGTGTGTTCTCCATCCCGCAGTACAGAGGTGACAAGTGGTGCCCGCAGCCATCCATGGACAGCCCCCTCTGGGAATATGGGGCACAGATTTCTCCAGCTCAGCTCCAGAGAACGATCTTCTCGCTCAGTACAGGGAGGATGCGGCAGCTCCTGTAAAGGGGATTCACACCTGGAGACCTTCTACACCGCTACCCTCTTACTTTAGAGGCTCCTGCTCCATGGTTTCCCTCCCTGGTCGCTGTCCCTTTGCTGGCAGTGCTGCTTGGGCTGTCCTGATATACACACAGGTGCTACCAGGCATGCCATGTGTGTTACGGCTCCTTGTGGAGCAAATCTAACCGCGTACTAAGTGGCTTTTATTTTCTTTACGAGGATTATTTAAATACTAAAGAGAAGATGATGCATGTGGACTAATGAGAAGAAAATGGCTATGGAATAAAAAATAAGAAGATGAAGATCCCTTAGGCTGAAGAGAAGAAGATCCCTATGAAATGGATAGAAGAAGTTCCCTATGGGTTTAGATATGTAATAAAAATGTCAATCAGGGTATTGGTGGATATTTATTAAACTATTTTTGTCACAATACAGGGCCACTGACAGGCTATTTGCCTACACTGATTGACGGTGTTAACCAGCAATGGCTTCCGCACCAAGTCAACGTTTACTGGGCTATCTTCCAGACTCTCACCCACCCCAATATCGTGGATATGAGGGGCAGCACAGTGGCTAAGTGGTTAGCACTTCTGCCTCACAGCACTGGGGTCATGAGTTCGATTCCCCACCATGGGGGGTTTGTATGTTCTCCCTGTGTTTGCGTGGGTTTCCTCCAGTTTCCTCCCACACTCCAAAAACATACTGGTAGGTTAATTGGCTGCTATCAAAATTGACCCTAGTCTCTCCCTCTCTGTCTGTCTGTATCTGTGTGTGAGTGTGTGTCCATATTAGGGAATTTAGATTGTAAGCTCCAATGGGGCAGGGACTGATGTGAATGAGTTCTCTGTACAGCGCTGCGGAATTAGTGGAGCTATATAAATAAATGATGATGATGATGATATGGGAAAATATTTTCACACCCAAGTAAATATTTAAATACAAAGTATAAGTTTATTTAACATAATACACCAACAGAGTTGTAGCACTTTTATGAAAGGATTAAAAAAATCCAACTGTAACACTATAATATAACTTAAAAGGAGAAAAATACTTTACACTGAGTGATATAAAGCCAGTCTCTGGGGTATCTCTTAAATGCTCATATCCATCTGTTAACAGGTGTATTTGGAGATGCAGCCTACTCAGAAAAAGCCACTTCTCCAGGGGTTGTGCCACACTGCTATGTGCATATCCTTACTCTACTTCAGTTGTACTTGCACATCTCTTATCTGCCACTTCAGGCATAAGGGCAAGTGCAACTTACTTGTTTTACTGTGCATGCAAAAACTTACAAAATCCAGTGGACTCCAATAGTTTGTGAGTCACAATAGGGATAACTAAGTAAGCTGTAAAATAAAGAGAAGAGAAGTGATGATGAAGATTAGAATATACAGAGGTCACTAATAACAGATCACATTAGAAGAAAATGGCAAGATGTTTTCTTTTAGAACAATTCAGGAGGGATGAGTGCCAGAGGGGCTGGGATCTTCTTTAATTATGTCAGTTTGTTCCCCCAGCCTTCTCATAGGACCGTGTTGTTTTTTATAATTTAAGCTTTTTATTATATCTTCTTCCATGTATGTTTATCAGGGGTATATTTCTCTGATCACAGATTGCTGTTTATTCATTAGGAGTCATATATGTTACAAGCTTCTCTCACCCCTGAGGACCATGTGTGAGGTGGGTGCTACATAGTATTCTGTCATATTGTGGTATAGGGCTATGTCCATTCTGAGATGATAGACCTCTAACTTTATGGTTTATAGTTTTATCCCACTTTGTGATCCCTAAGATATCTTCTTCCAGATCATATTCAGTAGGGTTAATGTTGGAATGAATTTCGATGACACTCTGGGGGAATCTCCTAACCTCTGTTGTAAACACTGTAATGTCTGACCCGGGAGATCTGCCATTTCACATAAACCTCGCCAGGCATTTTCGGATGGAGGCCAGTTCAGGGAGAGGGACTCTGTTTGGGAGAGTTTAGAAGTAATAAAGGAGTTTGGGAAGGATATTCTTCTTTACAACAATGATCCTAATAGAAAGCGACCCTCTGGGTCAGAGTAGGTGGAGGAGTGTTGAAAGGGGACCTTGTTATGTATAATTATTGCTACCCCCGGTTTCTTACAGTTTGCTGAGGCAAAAAAGGTCTGGGAGAACTGTTTACCCTGAAGTTGTGTGTGGGTTCCTGTAGGATGGGTCCCCTGGAGGAAGACTATGTCCGCTTTCTCCCTTCTGCAGGCTCCCAGGACTATTGTGCATTTGCGAGGGGAGTTGAGTTCATTAACGTTGATTGAGAGGAATTTCAAAGACATGGAGGTTGAGGAGAGATGACCCCCTGGCCTATCACACTGGCCAGTGCTGCTGGGTAGCGGGCAGAACGGTGGTGCTGGGAAGCTGGGTCCAAACCACAGACAGCCAGAAACGGATCACATTTCGAGTCTAATCTGTAGGTCACAGGATTTTCAGCATGGAAAACATTTTCAAGCAGGTCTTTGAAGCAAGTGATGTTTATTTGCAGTCACACTGATTGAAGGTACCAGTGATCAAGTCAGATGGAACAAGAATGATGATACATTTCAGTGTACAAGGTCTCTCTTATTATATTGTTTAGACACAGCCTCACAGGGTAAGCCAGCCCCCTGAGATCTGAGTTATTTTTAGTATCAGGATGAAATATGGTTATCCAAACATGGATTTACAGGCAATGCAAAGCTAACAATATTTACACTACTTTGTTAAGTGCTAAAACTTGATGCTTGCATTATCTGAGATGCAGCCATGCCAGACAGCAGCCCCCTGCTGGGTATATTATTATTATTATTAATTTTTATTTATAAGGCGCCACAAGGCGTCCGCAGCGCCCTACAGAGACAAACAAATTACAATACAATGGGAGACAGCACAGTACAGTAAGCACAGCAACTCAGTAAGCTCAATGCACAGCTAGAGAGGGCAGGAAGGTGGAGGGAGGATCCGCAAACGACGGGGCCCAAGAAGGAGGGCGCGGAAGACAGGGAGGCCCCCAGGGGGGAGAAGGGAGCGAGAGTGGACGTGGGGTGAAGGACCCTTGAGGAGAAGGGCTAAGTAGCTGGAGAGCAGAGTTAGAAGTGGTGGAAACAGGAGGAGAGATGGCCCTGCTCAGAGGAACGTACAATCTAAGGGTATACAGGCTAAACAGTTGTTTGTCACCTCACATAAAGACTTACTTAACATTTTCTGCTATCAGTAAGCAGACAACCTCTAGCAAATTTACAAATCCAAACAATGCCACTTCCATACAAAACGTATCTCAATGTAACACGATAAGTGCATTTTAAATTATACATTGGTGCCTACATCTCTGATTGAAAAACATTCTTACAATTATTTTTACATGATTCAGCCACAAATAAGTTATTTATAATTGATTCAGTCAAACCAGGGTTTTGAGGGTTTTGAGATAATGGGTAAAGTTTGCGGCAAAAAAATTTAAATTGTAAAAGGGAAGCCCCATCGATAGCAGATGCTGTATTGGCGGAGAATCCTGGTGACAGGCTGGAGAGCTCTATGTTTTTTTACATTAGAGGGGGCCAGATCTTGGAATAGTTTTATATCCATGTCCTTGTAGGAAATTGACGAGGAATTCTTTGTAGCTGTCAGTTACCGTTCTTTTGTGTTGTAATAGTAAAAACGGACAATTATGTCTCATGGAGGTTGGTCTGGCTCTGAGGGCCCTGTGGGCGCGATCCATGAGACAGTCCGATTCTGAGAGATCTGTAATCATGTAATGCATGAAGAGGCCTTTAAGAAAAGATGAGATCTCAGATGGAGAGTTATCTTCCAACATGTTGCGAGCTCGGATGTTGTTGCGCCAGGAACGATTTTCGTCATCTTCCTGCTTTTCCTTAAGTGACTCTACTTCGGCAAAGGTCATCTGTTTTGGTTTCAAGAGCATCGGTACAGAAACCCAAAGAAGAAATAAAACAAAGGAGGAGATTGAAAAAAAATAGGTGTGAGGGGAGGGCTGCACAATGAGGAATGAAAATTTTATGCAGGGCTCACCAGAACTCAGGCAGTGAGTGAGGGTTAATGTTGTCTTAGACCCTGAGTTCTTATGGTATGTATGGTCAGCAAGGTGGTGTGGTGAGAAGCTGGCTAGATGATAACAACCTCTGCTAGGGCGGAGCCAGTAGGTTATAAAAGGTATAAACTGGTGGACTTGCAGGTTATTAATGAAGCTCCCTCTAGTGGTGGATTATAAAACAGGTACCTGTGCTTACAGTTGTAGAAGAGTACAGCATCACAAAAGGAGATGTTCAATCGTGGAGCATGTCCATCGTAGACAGAAGTGAGGGCACCAGTCGAGTCCACCCATTCAGGACTTGATGGAATGGTGCTACTGACTGAAATGGTGCATTGCCGGGTTGGGAGGTAGCTGGAAGGCACTGCACCCACCTGATGATAAGCGGAACCCCTGCAAGGGATATCTTGTTCTGTCCAATATTGGGGAGGTGGAGCGACAGTGTGAGCCCCTAATATGAGAGGTGAGAATATTCCCCATGCCTTGTAAATGCTGGTCCGGCTGCTGAGGGGGAGATAGCAAGTCTTCTGTTGCCCAGCCCTTTAAGAAGGGTGAGGTGCTCCTTGAGAAATGTGAGACACTGTGAGGACAGCCGAGCAACGGGGGATGCGAGGCTTTGTATGCCGCTGGCACTCACCAGATGTGATGCCTTTCCGTGCGGCCGATCAGACACGCCCTCCGGAAGTAATGCGGGCTTGACGCGGCTGGAACCAGAGATCGCGGCTTCAGTGCCGGAAATAGGTCCCCGGCAAACACAAAGTTGTATAGCGAGTTAGGTTCCAGGGAGTGACAGCAGGTGCACTCACGGGGCTGACATCCCGGACCAACAGGGTAAGTCCACAGACGGGTTTTCAAGCGGTGCACATCAGATTACTCACAAGTCACTCAAGCGCAGCCGACTGAAGATGGGGCCAAACGTTTATTATTATTGTTGAGGGGCCGGCTGGGGGTAGTTGGCTGCCGGGCAGATGCCCGTGGAATGCAGTATATGAGACCAGTCGCTAAGCGACGTAGTGGCATCGTGACTTGTAGGCCCGCAAGCAGGAGAAGGATGTCCGTAGGTCCCCATCATGTTTAGTTCGGCCCCTTGGCCTCCTGGGTTCAATGTCAACTAAATAAAACTGTACAGGCAGGTGAGGAGCTCTCCTTTTTGGCTGTTTTTAGTCCCGGTAAACGGAGCTCCGAGAAATACCAGCCAGCTGGAATGGCGTCCTAGTGCCCCATGTTCCTATATTCTTATACTTGCACTTTAAGAAATTATTTACTTATCCTAGCAAGGTCTGCGTGACCTAGCCTAATAGAAACAAAACAATAAATAATGTGGCCAATGTCATAAAATGAATAGCAGGATAAGGACCGAAGTTCAGTAAAGTAGGAGATACGGAATAAGGAGATCGGAATATCAGCATAAGTCTAATAATGCCAGATAAAGACACGGCATGACACCTGGTCAATATCTAAATAAGACGTGGAATTTTACTGAATACTGTACTGAAAAAATCACCATACGTAATTCGAGAAGGACCTGGATTGGTTTAAAGCGATCATTATGTTATTAGGGGTATAAAATATGTATACTAAAAATAGACTCTTTACCTTATAAAATCTCAGCTGATTCTGACATCTTTATGACATTTATGCTGTAATCTGTACTCAATATTGCAATGAAGACTGTTCATCACCTTTAATCAATATTGTTTGAATACAACACTAGTAAACCATTTCTCACATTTTGATGGACAATAAAGCTAGACTTTCTGCATAAACATTTCCCCCAAACCGAGAAAATTCACACGAGTAAACCCATATTTGTGTTCTGATCAAGATCAGATTTTGATTTCTGGTTAAAACTTTTCCGACACTCAGAGCAAATGTGTGGCCACACCCATGTGAATTCTCTGATGATTAAGTAAAGATGGTTTATTTAAAAAACCTTTCCCACAAACAAGGCAAGGATATGGTTTCTCGCCTGTGTGAATTTTCTGATGTGTAACAAGATATGATTTAAAGGAAAAACATTTCCCACACTCAGAGCAAGAATATGGTTTCTCACCTGTGTGAAGTTTCTGATGTGTTTTGCAATGTGATTTACGATTAAAAGACTTCCCACATTCAGAGCAAGAATATGGTTTCTCTCCTGTGTGAATTCTCTGATGTTTACTGCAATCTGATTGACTACTAAATGATTTCCCACATTCAGAGCACAAATATGGTTTCTCTCCTGTGTGAATTCTCTGATGTATATTGCAATGTGATTTATTCTTAAATGATTTTCCACATTCAGAGCAGGAATATGGTTTTTCTCCTGTGTGAATTCTCTCATGGACAATACAATGTGATTTACTATTAAATGATTTCCCACACTCAGTGCAAGAATATGGTTTCTCACCTGTGTGAATTTTCTGATGCGTTTTGCAATGTGATTTATTATTAAAAGATTTCCCACACTCAGCACAAGTATATGGTTTTTCTCCTGTATGAATTCTCTGATGTATAATAAGATCTGATTTGCAGGAATAACATTTACCACACTCAGAGCAACAATAAGGTTTCTCTCCTGTGTGAGTTCTCTGATGTATAATAAGATATGATTTAAAGGCAAAACATTTACCACACTCAGAGCAAGAATATGGTTTATCACCTGTGTGAATTTTCTGATGTACAAGAAAGGTAGTTTTCGTTGTAAAACACTTCCCACATGCAGAACAAGGCCAAGATTTGTCTTCAGTGTAATCATTCGCATTTTTGCTTTGGTATTTAACATATGTATTTAACACAGCTTTGCCCTCAATAAGAGTAGATGAATATTGTGTATGATCTGTGGGTGTATAAATATTACTGAGATTTCCTCCTTCACATGAGACCGATTCTTCTTTAATAAGAACAGTTGGATCTTTATGTAGTTCTGTTGGGAAAATGAATGGTGGTTAGCTTCATGAAATATTAATTTATCTTCACTATTAATTCTGTAAAACAAGGAGTATAAATCCCACTGTCGATTCCTTATGTGTTATTATCAGGGATTGTGGTTTTCCGCTTTAACCAAAAAATGCCATGGCCCTACCACAGCATTCAGGGACCTTCCAAATTCTACACAATTACTCGCTAACATGTCCTCCACCACCAACAATTACTCGCTAACATGTCCTCCACCACCAGCACCTCCTCCCCTTTAAAGTTCTTACACAGCAATCATTACAGAAACAGCAAATCCACTTAGTGTTTCATCATTACCACTACTCATAATAGTATCAAAAGGAATCCCAGGGACTTCAGACAATAGGAGAGGGTCACCCTTAGGCTCTGATGCCGCTGCAATTAGCAGCGATGATGAAAGACTAAGCAGATGTGCTGCTGCTATAAACTGTGTAAGTGTAGCGTAACTAGGGGGATTCGAACTGTGGGGAAAGAATGTGGGACTCTGACTGGTAATGTTAGCTACCAGACAACAAGCTTATTAATATAAATGTTCCACTGTTTCAAACAATAAGGAAGTGATGAAAATAACATTTAATTGATAACCAAACAAAAACAATGGGGTTGTAAGAAAAACTATATAAATAAATGCAACCACTGTTTTTGCCCACCTTTTGTCTTCACATCCAATAGTGACCCACAGAGCACATTCTGTTAACCAATGTTAAAAAGACGCACACAAAATATGCAAAACACTTGATTCATTCATTCACCATATTGTCATTATTAATACATATTCTCCTATACAATCTAGTCATTTACTTTTATTACAAAAATACTTCCCACTCATTTCTGCATTTCATTAGAGTCCATCATCATCTATCTTTCAACATCCTTTATAATCACTACATTACATATGATCCATCCTGTTTCTCCCCTTTATTCTTGTATTCGTTCACCACAATTATCTCCCCAAAACCTTTTGTAGGATGATTTTACCAGTCATGGTGCTCTGTACATTAAAGGACACCCAGAGAGAAGGAATAGAAACAAAGCCCTTAACCTACCACACAAATCCCTCACCAGCACTACGCCACTATAACCACTGTTTAGTAGAGAAAAATGTGATAATACACATAATTACTTACCAAGCAAAGCACATAGGCAAAATCAACTACAACCTATAAACAATTTACACTGTTCACATTATATATATATATATATATAATACATTCCTCTCCCCCGTCTACCTGCCACCTGGATCCCATCCCCTCTCACTTTCTTTGCTCCCTCTCCCCCACTGTTTGTGCTTATTTAGCTCACCTTTTCAACCTCTCTCTCCCCAGTGGCATTGTCCCCCCCTCCTTCAAAAATGCCGTTATCTCTCCAAGTCTAAAAAAAAACTAATCTTGAGCCCACTTCACTCACTATCGCCCTATTTCACTTCTCCCCTAGGACTCTAAACTTCTCGAGCGAATTGCCTGCAAACAATTCCCTCCTTGACCCTGTCCAATCTGGCTTCCGTCCCCTCCACTCCACTGAAATCGCCCTGACTAATGTAACTAATGATCTCCCCTATGCTAAGTCCAGGGGTCACTTCTCCCTGCTCATCCTCCTGGACCTAGCCACAGCCTTTGACACTGCGGACCACCCCCTCCTTTTGCAGACCCTTCACTCTCTTGGTCTCTCTGGTTCTGTCCTCACATGGTTCACCTCATACCTCGCCAACCGCTCTCTGTATTCATGTCCGGTTCATCCCCCCCCCCTCCTTTCTGCCTTTCCTGTAGGAGTCCCTCAGGGCTGTTCTTGGCCCTCTACTCTTTATGCTACCTCATTAGGTGCTCTCATCACTTCATTCGCTTCAGTATCACCTATAAGCCGATGATATTCAACTTTACATCTCTTCTCTTGATCCCCCCCCCTCTCTCGTGTATCTGACTGCCTCTCTGCCATCTCCTCTTGGATGTCCTCACGCTTTCTCAAAATTAACATTTCAAAAACCGAACTCGTTGTTTTCCCTCCGTCTAAGTCCTCTTCCCATCTGGATCTCTCCATCACTGTTAACAATTCCACCATCTCTTCTGTCCCCCAACTCCGCTGCCTGGGCGTCACCCTCGACTCCTCCCTCTATTTTGCCCCCACATTCAATCCCTTGCCCAATCCTGTCGCTTCCAACTACGCAGCATCGCCCGCATCCGGCCCTTCCTATCTCAGGAAGCAACCAAATCTATTATCCATGCGCTTATCATTTCCCGGCTTGTCTACTGTAACCTTCTCCTCACCGGCCTCTCCGTTCTCACCTCGCCTCCCTTCTTTCCATACTCAATGTAGCGGGTGAGGCTTATCTTCCTTTCTCACCGTTCCTTTTGCCTTGCCCTACACTGGCTCCCCTTCCCCTACAGAATCCTATTTAAACCTCTTACCCTCACCTACAAGGCTCTCTCACACTCTACTGACCTTTATATCGCCAATCTCCTCTCCATCCACACTCCCGCCCGGTCCTTGCGATCGGCCAATGACAGTCGCCTACTCTGATTCAAGACTTCTCCCGAACTGCCCCCTGCACTGGAATGACCTCCCACGCTCCATCCGTTTGTCCCCTAACTTGTGCTCCTTCAAACGGGCACTTAAAACTCATCTCTTCCTCAAAGCCTACCAGCCTTCCACTTAACCCTCTCTCCCTGCTCGCTCTCATCACCTCGCTCCTCCTTAGAAGAGGGGAGCGCTTGCTCCCCTCTTCTGACTCCCTTTGTGCCAGCCGTCTGTTTGCCCTACCTTTAGGATGTAAGCTCTTATGAGCAGAGCCCTCCCTCCCTCCTGTCTCTCTACCTTCTCTTCTGTTCCAACTTCAATATATTTGCTTTGCCTGGAGCCTCTGAAGTCATGGTATTACTCGTTTATTGTTCTGTACTGTTCATTGTTTGTACTGTGTATGGCGCTGCGGAAACCTTGTGGCGCCTTATAAATAAATGCTAATAATAATAATAATAAAAAATATACACACACACCCCTATTTCCACATGAGGGAACCAAATTTAGTAGCGAGGACCTTGCTGGAAACTGAAAGAGGCCTAAAGGCCAACCAGGTGGAGCCATCATGGGTAGACTACTTGCACAATGGTGGGAGCCAGGGACTCCTGTGGTTTCAGCCCATTTACACCAGCCGGTATAGACCTCACTTGAGAGTAGCCCACTGTAAGAAGTGGCGTACCAGTCCTGGGAGTACTGCCTCACCAGAGGACCTCAATCAGATAGTCTCATGGCCATTAACCATCTTTAGACAGAGAATAAAATGAGGTTTGCGTTTTGTGTCTCTTCAAAACCGTATCCCCAAAAATCAGACGATGGTAAGTCATAGGGAGCAGTAGCTGGTAACTGCCCTGAACACTGGCCTGGCCGAGTCTGCAATGCCCTAATAACCCTGCAATGAGTCAGGACCAGGATGTGGTTATGTGGGCCTTAGACAGGCCTGCCGTGAGCCCTGGATTCCAGCAGTACAAAACTTCAACACGGCAGGAGATAAGGGTCATAGTGTTATGAGCATTTTACTGTTTGCACTATTTAAATTTCAAGGACGGGCCTAAGTGAACCCCTGAAACCTACGTTTTCATAGTGTCTGTGTGGGTGAGACCAAAAACCAGATCAACCATCTAAGGCTTGCCGTAATCATTGTCATGTACTTAGGAAACTGGAGGAGTTGCTTACTGATTTTACCGCTACTCAGCAAAGAGGTACGGAGTCCAACCTGTCCGAGGTCTTCGCCAGGGACCCCCGCAAGGGAGTTTGGGCTTATTTGCGGGAGACACGCAGGTCGCGGTCCTCAGATAGAGGAATCAGTGAAGCGTAGAAGGCAGAGGTTTTCAGGCAATCCGGGTCAAACCACATGGGCAGTAATGGTACCAAGGGAGAATACGAAACCGTAGTCAACAATCTGGGTCAAACACTGGAATTAGGTTCAGCCAAAAGGAGGAGGCACAGATGGGGTCAGGTACAATAGCCGGGTCAAAACACTAGAGTCAATCAGAATGCAGGTAAAATACACAGGCAGCGCAGGAGCAGGGGGACCCAAGACTCTGGCACTAGTCTGGTGCCAGAGGCCAGATTATATAGGGCAGGAAGGGCCTGATTACCGGCGGCGGTGACGTGGAACACCGCCGCCGGGACCTAGAGTAGCGGCCCGTTGCTAAGCGTGCATGCGTAGCACAGGTCGGCAGGACAGAGGAGGAAGTGCGTCTGGTTGCCGAACCAGATGCGGAGAGAGAGCCAGAAGCAGTGCCCGTCCCTGTGTAGGAGAGAAGACACAGGGACGGCGCCTGACAATCATGGAGCGATCAGGTTGTCCTGGTAGAACCCCTGCTCTATGTGACCAAACAGGCCAAAGCCATCCATTCATCAATTTTTGGCTCCAGTATCTGTTCCCTCTGGTAAGGTAGTACAGTAATAGAAAAAAGAAATCGGGCACGGGTTTATATCTCCACCTGGCTGGCGAGACACGTGTAGCTACCGACTGTGTCCACTCAGTTTCTCATACCGATTACATACTTCTGGGGTGGAACGATACCATAGCCGTACTCCCCACGGGGTGGACCTCCAGTCTGCACAACCGGCTCTAGTCTAAATAGGGAGACTAATATTTACATGATAAGAATGCAAATCCTTTTACCCGGACGCTTCTTCTGCAGCCATTGTTCCCAATACCAGGTAGCTGCGGCACTGACCAATTCCTTGTCTTTTAAATACCTTAGGCGACAACACAGTTATAACAGGTGCACCTGCCCACTTCCTAGTGAAGTGTGCAGAATTAGGGCCAAAATGCTGCGATTCTCCGGGAATCGCAACATTTGGCGGGGGGGGAGTGTGGTTTGCAGGTACAAAATGATGCTATTTCGGAGCCCCGCCTCCCCACCTCCCCCAGGGAGGCTCCCGGACACCAACTCCAAAATGTTGGTAAGTACGTAGTATGTCACTAAATAAACAGATCCTCCGATATCCTAATACACATATACATGAAATAGGTGCAGATTAGACTAACAGTGACTGCATTGAAGGGGGAGGTAAATTTGAAATGTGGGGACAGATTTTTAGTTGGGATAGGGCATGTCTTATATCAACTTTAAATTTCAATGTAAAAATAAAGCTAGCAAGTATTTGTGTGCTACATGAAAAAACAGCCAGTATTTAACTAATTTGCACCCCTTGCATTGTAACATGGTTTGTCCAGGAGCAAATTTACTCCTTTTTTTTTGCCTTCCTCTCTGTAATGACTCACTTATATTTTATGTATCCCCCGAAATCTTCCCATCCACTGTGAGTGTGAATGTAATGTATTGTCTCCCTTCAAGTGAATTTTCTTACATTGCGTCTACTGTTAAATTGTTGATAACTTGTAGCCATTGAGCGATTTATGCTTTAATATATAAACCCGCTACTTATTTTGAGAGATATCTACTTAAGTGGTAATGGATCCTTAATACAATATTAGAGCGGAGTTATTAAGGACCCAATTCATCTTCCCTTCAGTGTCTCCGTGATACCTACAAAAGGGTTGTAAGGGATCCCTAGGTCCTGCTATTGTCACAATAGCAAAGGAAGGATCAGTTCTTCAGTTCCCGCCAAGGGCCAAATGTGTTTAGATACCTGCCTGGGGAAAGCAGATAGCTATTTTAACTCTGTAATGCACCAGGCAAAATACCTCACCCAGTCCAGTTCCACCCCTACTGTGGAACTGCCCTGTTTGTGAATACATCTCAATCACACATGCTGAGCCAAGGTGTCAGCATCTGACTGGCCACTAGACCAACTAAAATGATGTCAGGAAAGTTATAAAATGATGTCCTCCTCCTGGACATGGCCCTGTACACACTATTTTGATAAAACTTAATAAGAAAGATAAGGAGGTAGAGAGGAGAGTTACAGTGTACAATAACCAGACGAAAGTGGACTGCAAACCAGAGGCAACATACCGAGAAAGCTGCCATTCACAATAACAAGCTGACTATAGATAGTAAGACAGACAGAAAACCTCAGAGCAAAAGTGCATTGCTCAAACAATAGGCTGACTGTGTCTGTAAAACAGACACAATGTTCAGAGCAAGCTACAGAGTAAAATAGACAGGCAGTCATTGCCTGTAAAACAGACACACAGGTCAGTCACCAACAGCCCCCATGAATTTGTGTCACCTGTGACAGCAGTGGCCGGGACCCCCAGATGCGATCGATGATTGGGACAGGTAGCAGGAGAGGTACCATCTGCTGAGGCTAAGCGGGTGCCGGAGAGAGCATCTCTCCTGGCACACAATGACGAAAAATAAAAGTAAAATAAATTAAATACAAAATATAAATAAAAAGAATGCAGGGGGCCACTCTGCACCATTGGGCACTTCGAAAGTGTCAATTAAATAATGCTTCTGCCTTACAGTAGCCACACACGTATACCCCACCATGAGCTACAATAGTTATTCCACCTTATTAATAGTTTCCCGCACCTTTCATTGCGTTGTATATTGCAAGTTTCGCCTTGAAAGAGATTGCCATTTTAAATTTCCTCTGCAAAGTTGCCGAATATTGATGACTTGCAGAATCAGCTATTTAATACATTTACCCGCAGGAGTCTAATACAGACTAATGTCTCTTGACTCCACCACTGGGCAGATTGTATTTCTCATTAGTTTGTACAGACAGAGGAGGGTGTAGAACAAGAGACTGTTGTAGTGACTGAACAAGGAGACATATAGGAGATTTCTTTATTTAGTGTGTATTGCTCACCTGTGCTGATATCTGTAGGGATTTCCTCCTCCTTACACTGCTGATCACCCCTCACATACGTCTCTTCCTCTATATCTTCTACTTTACCATCAGTCAGCTCTTCACCCTAAATAACCCACAAAACAATAAAATAACAGGTTAATAATGTCAGATGTGTCAGTAACATGAAAGTTCATTTTGAAACGACTTTGTTTATAGTGAATAAGGCATTCCTATGGTGGCGCACATAGATAGAAAGATATCTATCTTTATCTATATATAAAACGTTGGAAGGCTATACCATATCCATTATGTTTTAACTGATAGATATTAGATATAAGCTTTCAGTTACTATAGCTGCACCTAACTATATATATGATGAAAAATATGGGGAGGGGATGAGAGAGATTTTTTTTGAAAAGAGAAACTTACTGGATTTAGGATTGAAATTACATGTTGCCCAAAGACCTCAGTGAGGATAGACAGTTTCATTTTCGGGCTCACATCAGTCATCATGGAATTATAAATTGTTTTTACTCTTTGGACTCCCTAACAGACGTAACTAATGGTATGACTCTATCCCCTTTTGACCTTACGAGAGCTGGTGTGACTACCATAACCTTTGTGACTACCCTTAGTGCTATGGCCAGACCAAAGGGTAGAAGCTGTAATCTGGTAATGGGATTTCTCAACCGTAACCCTCAGAAGGCAGTGATGTCCTTCACAGGTTGGGGAATGGAGATAGCATCTTTTAGGTCCATGGAGGAGAAAAATTTGTCTCTCTCCATGGTGTTTATGACCAATCGAACAGGATACATCCTCAATTTGTCCACCCGAATGTGCAAGTTTCGGAATTTTAGGTTCAGGATCGAGCGGAAAGTCAAGTCCAGTTTCTGTATGAGAAATGAATAACCCAAGCCTTCCTGCTTTTTCAAGACTGGGACAATCACCCCTAATGATGATAGGGACACTGTCTCTCGGGAGAGTTGTGGAGAATTACCACTGGGTGGAGGCCCTAAAAGATCCAAGATGTAAACACTTTTTATGTTGTCTTCAACCCACGAGGCAGAAGATGACCTGATCCCGAAAGAGAAAGAGGGACACCCAACATGCATCTTCCTGGGTGGGGAAGGATCCCGTTAAGCGGACAGTTTTTCAGCAGACATGGAACTAGGACACCTGTCTGGCGAAGCCTGCTTACCGCATTGGGGAAGCCCCACATGGAGCAAAGGACTGAACTCTTGCGGAAGTTACTCTTGTTTTACCTTACAAACCAAAGGAGAGTAATCTCTGGCCTTTTGGCTGAGAGAAAAAGAGCTCTTTCCTCCTGTGACCAAAGAGGTTATCTTGTCCGATTAATGACCACAAAGGACAAGTCCCCTCAAAAGGTAATGCTTTGAACTCCATATCTGAATCCCAAGACCTAAACCAGAGACTATGTCTGGCTGCTACCGCGAAGGCAGATGTTCCAGAGAGACTTTAGAGAGTATTTAGGAAATACAATCATGGATGGCGGTTTGACACTTCCTTTACATGATCTGCTAGTGGCAGCAAATCTGATCTGGACATCCCTAGTTGTATGCCCAGATCTGCTCAGCCCACTTTTCTACCACTTTGATTACCTAAGCATCTGCAAGGAAGGGTCTGAGTAACGTAACTGCTGCAACAAAGATGGATTTCAAAATCCCTTCACATTTCCTGTCCACGTTATCCTTTAAAGGAAGTAGTATTTGGAGCAGGAATAGTGGTGGATATTTCAAGATGTTCATTGGGGGCATCCATTCTAGGTGGACTCTCCCAATTTACCGAACCGGTTTCCAAGAAGAGATAAGTGAATCTGCACAGAACCTGAAACCTCCTATGACTTCTGCCAAGCCTCACCCAAAAGTTTGTTAAACTACAGGGAGGTAGGGAAACAAACAGTCTATTTCTTTTGCATTTTAAATAAGAAAACTTTCAGAAGCTCCGCATTGAGGTTTTGTCGGACCACTAACACCATGTCCTCATTCCCTCGTCTGCTAGAGAAAATATCCCTCCATCCTGTCAGGTCCTCATATTCCCAGAATCTCGCCTTCCTCCTTAGAGGAGAGATCAGATCTGGAAACTGCTAGGAAATGGATCTGGGCATGTCCCTGACGCTTTCGAAACTTGATGGCTGATGAAGTCTCCAACAACCTCTCCAGTGAATAAGACACACGTGCCAAACTCTGCACAGACTTTTCAAGGTTTCTGAACCAGGGAGGCTCCAGGACTGATACCCACTAAGGCAAAGCTCCCTGAGAAGGAGGGTTCACTGCTGGAGATCCTAAGGGAAAATTTGGAAAGATGTGCTCACTTACCTGCACAAGACACGCCACGTCTCCTCAGTTCCACGATATATATTGAGCCAGCACCTTAGCCCTGGCTACGTCAACCCCTGACATATGCGAACCATGGTACACAGTCTCACAAGAAGCACATTGGGCATCTGATTCAGAATGTCCATGTGGAAATTCTGAATGGCACTTGAAACATGTGAAGTACATAACCAATTTGCCAAGAGCAGACTTGGATCTGGAAGTTATATCTTTTCTGACATGATCAAAAGAGAGCAGAGAGAGACAACAGTAGAAACACAATCTAGAAGAGTGTGAACTAGAAGAGAAAGCTACATCTGTATATGTATGTACACAACAGCTGATTCATGGTGGATCCTCCACAGTGTGTCTAGACAGGAGGAGGAGAGAGGAGAGAGCACAGTGACAGGACAGAGTGGCAATATGTATCAGAAAGTAGCACACACACACACAGCTCACATTGTATCTAACAAAAGCTTACCTAATATATCAAATACTCCAATGTCAAACAATTCCCAAGTTCAGAGTTGGTAGCTAGGTGTAGGCAGATGAGATAGATATCTTGCACCGTAGAATTGATAAGCAGACGGATCTCTGACGGGCTTTCCTCAGCAATAGCCCACCAAAGAACGAGGTGTATCACTGAGTAAAAGAACCTTCCCCTATTGGCCCAGTCAAGACATGGTGCTGTCCATACGACAGTTCGCCCTTTCATGGCTGCTCCAGGTGTGGGGCTTACCTGGTGGTGGACTCCAACTGACCTCTCAACCCAGCCACCGGATGTCCTGCTCTTCCTTTCCAATTCAGGACCTGAAAGCCAGGGTGGACCACAGCCAGCCTGACATTTGAAGAGACAGGGGCTGTCTTGTAGACGCCACCGCTCCTGGAGTGCAGTCTCTGTAGCCAGCGCTATGCTTTTTGCCACATTCGCTATCCTCTCTGATGACCAGATGAACCCCCAGGGGAGCCATGAGAATGAGAGGTGGGAACGGCAGAGAAACACTGAACTAGCAGTTATGCCGCTTCTCAAACAGTGAGCTCATAGACAACACTTTAGTCTCTGCCGAAGCAGCCTGCTTAGGAAAAAATAAAGTAAATTAAAAAACATGGTTAAGCAGTGTCCTAAAAATAGGATGAATGAGAAAATACATTATTTAGTGTTACCCGGACATTCTACTATATACTATATACGCTGTACCGTATCACCCACTCCATTACAGACACTTGCTGCTCCTCCCTCATCTACGTCACAGACCTCTCCTGTGTGTAGGAATCAACCAATTCACACAATGTATTTCTGTACAGAAAGTCTGCCAAGCTGTCAATCAAACTCTTCCTCCTTAGATTGAGAAGCACCTTCCCCCTAACATGTTATCCTGCTGCAGAGGAGTGAGAGCGAGCAGGGTGGACATATTTAGTTTATGTATCCAGTTATTACACGTACATTCAGCTGAGTAATACACAGCCTGTCATGTTTATTAATGTCACATACTGCTTTTACATGCTCATTATCTTCCTCTATAACTTCAACTTTAATTTCAGTCACATATACACTTTATATAACCCTCAAATAATAAACATATTTAATAATATCTAATTTAATAAACTGAGATTAAATAAGAGAATATCAGTGTATAAGATCCACACAGCTTATATACAGATAATATACACTATATGGACAAAAGTATTTGACCACACCTGTTAAATATTGAATTGAGGTGTTTCAAATCACACCCATTGCCAGAGGTGTATAAAATCAAGCACCTAGCCATGCAGTCTCCATTATGCAAACATTTGTGATACAAAATGGGTCGTTCTGAAGAGCTGAGTGACATCAAGTGTGGTAGTGTGATAGGATGCCACCTTTACAATAAGACGGTTCACGAAATTTAATCCCTGCTGGATATTCCACGGGCAACTGTAAGTGATATTATTAGAAAGCGGAAGACCACGTAAAAATCACAGAGTGGGGTCAATGATTGCTAAGGCGTAAAAGTCTCCAACGCTCTGCTGATTCTATAGCTGAAGAGTTCCAACTGTGAAGTTTTGTGGAGGGTTTGGCCTAGGCCCCTTATCTCCAGTGAAGGGCTATCTTAATGCTTCAGCATACCAAGACATGTTGGACAATGCTATGCTTCCAACTTTGTGGCAACAGTTTGGAGAAAGCCCTTTTCTATTCCAACATGACTGTGCCCCAGGGCACCAGGGCACAAAGCAAGGACTACAAAGACATGGTTTGAATAGTTCGGTGTAGAAGAACTTGACTGACCTGCACAGAGCCCTGACCTCAACCCCATTGAACACCTTTGGGATGAACTGGAATGGAGATTGCGAGCCAGGTCTTCTTGTCCAACATCAGTGCCTGACCTCATAAATGCTCTACAGAATGAATGGGCACAAATTCCCACAGAAACACTCCAACATCTTGTGGAAAGCCTTCCAGGTATTGTGGAAGCTGTTATCACTGCAAAAGGGGGACCAACTCCATATTAAAGTATATGTATTTGAATACAATGTCATTACAGTCCCTGTTGAACTACACTTTTGTCCATATAGTGTAGTTCAGTGTCATTTTGCATTTGGCGAGACCCTCAATAATTTTACCTGATACCCAATTACCTGATTCTCCTGTGAGATACTGTGATTTTCCTCTATACAGTGCGGAGAATAAAGAAAATGGGGACATCTCTCTGGGGTATTTCTGTTACTGGATCCATCTGTAGGAAACACACAGTGACTGAATACATTGTGTATATCTGATTATCAGATACTGTGTATCTAGGTGACCCTCATAACTGCTCTCTCTTTTACAGTAAATGACAGTATCAATGATACACTACACAAACGGGCGTTCGTCTAACTGATTCAGGCCCTGTGTGTATATGATTATTCTGATGGGTCTTACAAAGGAGAATGTAACTCTTTTCTGTCGTTAGTGTTTATTACTCACCTGTGCTGATATCTGTAGGGGTTTCCTCCTCCTTACACTGCTGATCACCCCTCACATACGTCTCTTCTTCTCCGATTGTATCTTCTACTTTCATATCCATCAGGTCACAACCCTAAATTAGCCACAAAACAATAAAAATAACAAGAATCAATAATGTCTGATTTACTTTTTATTTGAGAGTAAGCAGAAGATTATTAGTGTCTAAGATCCACAAAGCTATTCTACAAATCAGATAGGGAAAAGTCACTTTGATATTTTAGTATTTGATGAGACCCTCAATTCCATCTACCTGACACTGTAGGATATTGTGAGTTTCCACTGTATGATCCTGTGAATATAGAGGATGCGGACATCTCTCTGGGGTATCTCTGTTACTGGATCCATCTGTAGGAAACGCACAGTGACTGAATACATTGTTTATATGTGATTGTCAGATGATGTGTATATAGGTGGTCATCATAACTGCTTTCTCCTTTACAATAAATATGTCTCCTCTTACCCAGTGATGTGAGGGGCCGGTGATTCTCCATCATCACGTCCTTGTACAGACCCTTGTGTCCTTCTAAATACTCCCACTCCTCCATGGAGAAATAGACAGTGACATCCTCACACCTTATAGGAACCTGACACACACAATGATGCAGTCATCACCCAGACACATCCCCTGGTGTTACTGTACAATGTCCCATTCCCAGCAGTCACCTCTCCAGTCAGCAGCTGAATGATCTTGTTGGTGAGTTCTAGAATCTTCTGGTCATTGTTTCTCTCATGTATCAGTGAGTGAGGTGGAGGCTCCGTGATGGGGCTCTGGGTCCTGCTCAATACTCCTGACACACAGTGATGGCTACTGGGTGTCACACACTGATCAGATTTCTTCTTCACTACGGTGTAATCCTGTGTGTTAAAGAGAGAACAATTCAGCATAAAGAGTAGACCCCCTTCACTGGTTCACAGACCCTCGAATTATGGCCAATAAGTTCATGTACTTCTGTAGCTTTGGAATCCATCACAATCTCTATTATATTAAATTGCACATAATGAGGTCCTTTACCATTCTGTACAATCTCACAAATACAAAGTTACATTACTAGACTCTTCTCATCACAAAAACTCGATAATTCATTTTACCTTCCAGGTCCCCCAGTTCTCCTCTCACCACTAATCATCACAAGTCCTCACTGTATTCCACTGTTACTCATACTTGCCAACTCTCCCGGAATGTCCGGGAGACTCCCGCATTTTGCGAGAGTCTCACGGACTCCTGGGAGAGTGTGGCAATATCCCGGATCTGCCCACTTCACTAGGAAGTGCCCACTTCCTAGTGAAGTGGGCAGAATTAGCTCCCAAACGCCACGATTCCTGGTGAATCGCGGCGTTTGGCCCCGCCCCCCACTGTCAAATGACACGTTTGCATCATTACGTCACGGGGGGCGGACCCACCCCCATCACGCCCACCTCTCCCGGAAACCAATTTTTTCAAGTTGGTAAGTATGCTATTACTGGGCCCTGGTCTACTTACTTCCTCTGCTGCTCACAGATGTAGTGATGTCACCGTGACATTACCCAGAATCCCTCACTTCTCCAGTTAGGTTCATGTTTTATTAATAGAGATAATAGTGATATAATTGTGACATTCCCACAATCCCTCACCTCTCCAGTCAGCAGGTAGATGATCTCCAGGGTGATGTTTAAAATACTCTCAGTCATGTGACTCCTGTCCATGTCCATCCTCCTTGTGACAGTCAGGTGATCTAGACTCTGCCTTGTAGATATATTAGAAGTAAAGAAAAAAGTAGGTAAGGACATTGTTACAGAAATAGAAGTAATAGGCTCACTTATATGAAGCTATATGCAGTTATATCAGTCATTATATGGATGCATTATGTGGTCTTATTGTTAGGCATGGGTATGTGCTGAATGTTCTGTATAATGTATATGATGGACTGATATGAACATGATTTATTTTCTTATCATACCACACATATTACAGCAATACAGCAGGACATTGACATGGAAGGAATATATAATATACTATAACATTTAATACCCTGCAAGAGTACAAATAATGTAGATGTCTGGAGACCACCATTCATCACTAATATCCCTAAAGAGACTTACATAGAGGACACATCACATAGTGACCCTTCCCCAGGTCACCAGAGTCTGCTCCACCTGTATAATGATAACACAGCACCGGAGTCTGCTCCACCTGTATAATAATAACACGGCACCCGATTCTGCTCCACCTGTATAATAATAACACGGCACCCGAGTCCGCTCCACCTGTATAATAATAATAACACGGCAGTAGAGTCCGCTCCACCTGTATAATAACACGGCACCAGAGTCAGCTCCACCTGTATAATAATAACACGGCACCAGAGTCCGCTCCACCTGTATAATAATAACACGGCACCAGAGTCTGCTCCACCTGTATAATAATAACACGGCACCAGAGTCCGCTCCACCTGTATAATAATAACACGGCACCAGAGTCTGCCCCACCTGTATAATAATAACACGGCACCAGAGTCTGCTCCACCTGTATAATAATAACACGGCACCAGAGTCTGCTCCACCTGTATAATAATAACACGGCACCAGCGTCTGCTCCACTTGTATAATAATAATACGGCACCAGAGTCTGCTCCCCCTGTATAATAATAACACGGCACCAGAGTCTGCTCCACCTGTATAATAATAACACGGCACCAGCGTCTGCCCCACCAGTATAATAATAACACGGCACCAGAGTCTGCTCCACCTGTATAATAATAACACGGCACCAGAGTCTGCTCCCCTTGTATAATAATAACACGGCACTAGTCTGCTCCCCCTGTATAATAATAACACGGCACCAGAGTCTGCTCCACCTGTATAATAATAACACGGCACCAGAGTCTGCTCCACCTGTATAATAATAACACGGCACCAGAGTCTGCTCCACCTGTATAATAATAACACGGCACCAGAGTCCGCTCCACCTGTATAATAACAACACGGCACCAGAGTCCGCTCCACCTGTATAATAATAACACGGCACCAGAGTCTGCCCCACCTGTATAATAATAACACGGCACCAGAGTCTGCTCCACCTGTACTGTAATAATAAATATCATTACCTGCTGCCAGACACATAAATGCGAGGTCTCCGCTTTATCTCACTCACTTCTCACCCGGAAGTACCTCCGGTCTGTACCTTGTCCCTGTCGTGTTATGAGCTCCAAAGGCTTCGACATAATGGCCGCCGCTGTGTGTAACCGGAGACAGAGAGGCCTCACCGTCTGAGGAAGTCAGCTGTTCAAAGGGGGCGTGTCTATCCTAACCAGCGGGCGTGGTTTCACGGAGTGGTTTGTTTTATTCTTAAAATATATTTTCTAATATATAATATAATATATAGCCTCACAGATGTGGTGCAGGGAGTACTGACATCATATTATACTGCACAGCTTTATACTGACATTACCAGCATATTTCTACAGCCCAAATACCTTATACTAATAATATATATTACCTATACTGTTATATCCCACATTACTGTAATACTTATACAGCCCAGATACCTTATACTAATAATATATATTACCTATACTGTTATATCCCACATTACTGTAATACTTATACAGCCCAGATACCTTATACTAATAATATATATTACCTATTCTGTTATACCCCACATTACTGTAATACTTATACAGCCCAAATACCTTATACTAATAATATATATTATCTATACTGTTATATCCCACATTACTGTAATACTTATACAGCCCAGATACCTTTTACTAATAATATATATTACCTATACTGTTATATCCCACATTACTGTAATACTTATACAGCCCAGATACCTTATACTAATAATATATATTACCTATACTGTTATATCCTACATTACTGTAATACTTATACAGCCCAGATACCTTATACTAATAATATATATTACCTATTCTGTTATACCCCACATTACTGTAATACTTATACAGCCCAAATACCTTATACTAATAATATATATATTATCTATACTGTTATATCCCACATTACTGTAATACTTATACAGCCCAGATACCTTATACTAATAATATATATTACCTATACTGTTATATACCACATTACTGTAATACTTATACAGCCCAGATACCTTATACTAATAATATATATTACCTATACTGTTATATCCCTCATTACTGTAATACTTATACAGCCCATATACCTTATACTAATAATATATATTACCTATACTGTTATATCCCTTATTATTGTAATACTTATACAGCCCATCCATATACCTTATACTAATAATATATATTACCTATACTGTTATATCCCACATTACTGTAATACTTATACAGCCCATATACCTTATACTAATAATATATATTACCTGTACTGTTATATCCTACATTACTATAATACTTATACAGCCCAGATACCTTATACTAATAATATATATTACCTATACTGTTATATCCCACATTACTGTAATACTTATACAGCTAAGATACCTTATACTAATAATATATATTACCTATACTGTTATATCCCACATTACTGTAATACTTATACAGCCCACATACCTTATACTAATAATATATATTACCTATACTGTTATATCCCACATTACTGTAATAGTTATACAGCTAAGATACCTTATACTAATAATATATATTACCTATACTGTTCTATCCTGGATTACCGCCATGCTTATACAGCCCAGATACCTTATACTAATAATATATATTACCTATACTGTTATATTCCACATTACTGTAATACTTATACAGCTAAGATACCTTATACTAATAATATTTATTACCTATACTGTTCTATCCTGGATTACCGCCATGCTTATACAGCCCAGATACCTTATACTAATAATATATAATATCTATACTGTTATATCCTGGATTACCGCCATGCTTATACAGCCCACATACCTTATACTAATAATATATATTACCTATACTGTTATATCCCACATTACTGTAATACTTATACAGCTAAGATACCTTATACTAATAATATTTATTACCTATACTGTTCTATCCTGGATTACCGCCATGCTTATACAGCCCAGATACCTTATACTAATAATATATATTACCTATACTGTTATATTCCACATTACTGTAATACTTATACAGCCCAGATACCTTATACTAATAATATATAATATCTATACGGTTCTATCCTGGATTACCGCCATGCTTATACAGCCCAGATACCTTATACTAATAATATATATTACCTATACTGTTATATCCCACATTACTGTAATACTTATACAGCCCAGATACCTTATACTAATAATATATAATATCTATACAGTTATATCCTGGATTACCGCCATGCTTATACAGCCAGGCTACTCCTCTGTAACACAGTGGAGACTTCCGCTCTCTTAGGGGTGAGTGTGTTCTCCATCCCGCAGTACAGAGGTGACAAGTGGTGCCCGCAGCCATCCATGGACAGGCCCCTCTGGGAATATGGGGCACAGATTTCTCCAGCTCAGCTCCAGAGGACGATCTTCTCGCTCAGTGCAGGGAGGATGCGGCAGCTCCTGTAAAGGGGATTCACACCTGGAGACCCTTCTACACCGCTACCCTCTTACTTTAGAGGCTCCTGCTCCATGGTTTCCCTCCCTGGTCGCTGTCCCTTTGCTGGCAGTGCTGCTTGGGCTGTCCTGATATACACACAGGTGCTACCAGGCATGCCATGTGTGTTACGGCTCCTTGTGGAGCAAGTCTATATACGTACTAAGTGGCTTTTATTTTATTTCCAAGGATTATTTGAAGACTAAAGAGAAGAGTAAGAAGGTGATGCATGTGGACTAATAAAAAGATAATGGCTCTGGAATAAAAATAATACCAACGTCCTATGGCTGAAGAGAAGAAGGTCGCCACAAATTTAGACATGGAATAAATATGTCGCTGAGGATATGGGTGGATAGTTATTAAAATATTATTGTCACGATACAGAGGCACCTACAAGCTATTTGCCCACAGGGATTGATGTAGTATTTACCCGTTGTTATTCAGCAATCCTCCCACACCAAGTCAGTGTTTACTGGGCTATCTTCCAGACGATCACCCAGCCCAATATCTATAAATAACATAAAAATAAAAAAATGACATTATACTGATTGATATAAAGTAGAGATGCCCACTGACCCCCCGTGAAGTGGTTTTGGTTTTGGATTTGGATTAGCTTCGTGTTTTGGTTTTGCCAAAACCGCCCTCGTGTGTTTTGATTTTGGTTTTAGGTTTAAAAATCACATAATTTTGCTCTTTTTTTTGTTCCTACATTATTGTTAACCTCAATAACACTAATTTCAAGTCATTTGCAGTCAATTTTGACCACCTCACAGATCACAATATTATTTTCTTACAATTTCAGAAAAATACTGCAGCGACCTGGCTGTATGGGAAGCGACAGAGCAATGACACGAACACACGGCAGTTCCTAGCACATCTAGGACACATTGGTACACAGCAGTGGCAGAAAAGAAAAATGGTGCAAAATGGAAATGTCCTTGGGATTATGCCACCCACCGTTATGTTGGATCTTAAAAAGGAATCCAAAAATCCTAGATCCGACGACGTAACAATGATGTTTTGCCTTGTTTTCGGCTCGGCTCGGTACTCAGATCCCCTAAGTTCGGGTGTGTTCGGTTGTCGAGGAACCAAGCCTGAGCATCTCTAATATAAAGCCAGTCTCGATGCAACCTGATGTCTTTAGGCTTTGCTATTACTGCCAGCAAGGCAGCCATCTGGTTCAAATGTCACCATGTTTTTGGTGGGCACACATCAACTCCAGGACATCAGGGGTCGAGTACCCGCTGTTAACAGGTGTATTTGGGGTTTCAGCCTACTCAGAATAGGGTTGTGCCACACTGCTATGTGCATATCTTTACTATACTTCAGTTGTACTTACACACCTCTTATCTGCCTCTCCAGGAATAGGGGCCGCAAGTGCAACTTACTTGTTTTACTGTACATGCAAGAAACGTATACACATCTAGTGGACTCCAATAGTTTGGAAGTCACTATAGGGAGAACTAAGTAAGCTGTAACATAAACAGATGACTGGCAATGATGAAGATTAGAATATTCGGAGGCCACTAATAACAGATTACAAGGAAATAGCAACATTCACAGACGTTTTCCTCTAGAACAATTCAGGAGGGATGAGTGTCAGAGGGGTCGGGATCTCCATTAATAATACTATAGGCATGTAACATCTGGTAGTTCCTTGCTGATTGGCTTATTTTCATGGACTGTAATTGGTTTGATTTTTCGATATTCCGGAGCACTAACATTTTAAGTAAATCTACAACAATTGCTCAATCAAATTTGCAAGTCACTGAAATTCAGACTAGTTCACCCATCTCTGTTTCTCTGCACAAACTGAACCCTGCATTTTGTATTCCTCTCACCATTTTTACACAAATAGAGGCGTCCCATTCATAATTTGTATTTTTCTGAAAATCTACCACTCAGGTGCTGTTCTTGGGAGTCTGCATTGTTTCCTAAACCATAAGGTACCTGTTCCCACAATGGCTTAATTTTTGGGAGCAATTTCTATAGATGTTGCTGCTTAAACTTTTCTAATGGTTTCTATATTTCTCTGACTGGCTCCTGAGTTCTATTTTGCCACCCCTGGTTGGACACATACTTACAGACAGTGCACAACAGTGCTATTGCCACATCTCCAACCTCTGCATATAGGGTAAAAAATACGTTGTATAGTGCGTTGATATGATCACTGTGGATGTCTGTGTACTAGAGTAGGATGAGGTTGTTAGGGTGTCTATGTATTAGAGCAGGATTGGAGATGGGGTGTCTGTGTATTAGAGCAGGGAGGGGAACATGTGGTGTCTGTGTGATGGAACAGGGCGGGAAGCTTCATGTCCCGCTCCATTAGTACCTGGCCCCGCCGCTGACCCACAAATGGCTTAGTAGAGATGGATATAAAATAAGTGCTTCCAGGGCAGAAGCCAAAATGGAATATCAACATTTAGCCTAACTAAAGTGACATGTAGGACTTTACAATTAATGAAAGCAATTAAACTAGCAAATACAGATATCAGAGTGCTGAAGTAAAGGGGTTCTTTAAAGTATAGCAAATTCCATATCGCTCTCTCTGTCCCCATTATAAGCACATCCCTTCGCAACCAGCCAGCCCCTGATGACCGCCCGGGGCAGTATCACGGCTTCTTATTAGTCAAAGTGCAGGAAACATCCCAGATTGTTGGTTGCGCTACAACATAGCGACCCGGGTGGCTGAGTAATAATGAGGGGAGAGGCGGATAATATTGTATCCTGTAGGACTCAGTCATCTTTGAAAACTGGGTCCCTTACCTGGAATATAGGGCAAAATACGCATTTTAGTGTGTTGATATGATCACTGTCTGGCTTTTAGGTCATAGGGGTTGTATGTTCCAGATGTGTGAATGGCTGCACAGACTACTTTACGTACGCTGGCTTTATGCGTATTGTGATTTTATGCAAGATACGCTACTCACACTGGCATCCTACTCTGCATGAGGCACTGGCTCCGCCATGTCACTGTAAGAGCCCTTAATGACAAAGGTCTCTAGTGTTAAAAAATAAGCTGCAAGTATTTAGTTTCTTCAGGGGACAATAAATTCTCGCCCTTGGGTGGGACATACGTATCATTTATCCTAGTCTAATTATTATAGGGAAGTATATTATACATTAGGTGAAAACTGGCTTGAAATGAAGATCTATAGTATTTTTTTTTTTTGCTGTTAAGTTAGAACAAGAAAATGAGCTAGCCAGGGCAAATAAAAATCAAATATATAACCTAGAAAACATATACACTGATATATTGCAACTACAGAGAGAATATTATTTGACCAGAGTACACAAAAAAAAGGGTTGGCTGCTCGTCAAATATTTAAACAAAGTTGTAGAGATGAAACATTTTTTGCTCTCCTGACCAAAGATTTCTCAATGCCTATAGAGACATACTACACGGCCAAAAGTATGTGGACACTCTTCCTAAATAGTGCATTTGGCCATTTTAACCACACCCATTGCTAATAGGTGCATAAAATTAAGCATACAGCCATGTAATCTCCATAGTCAAACATTAGCTGTAGAATGGGTCGTACTGAAGAGCTGAGTGACTTCAACGAGGCAGTGTCATAGGATGTCAGTTCATCTAATTTCTGCCCTGATAGAGGTGCCTTGGTCAACTGTAAGTGCTGTTATTTTGAAGTTGCTACATCTACAAACAACAACAGTTCAGCCACAAAGCAATTAGGCCAAACAATCTCAAGGGACCCCTGAGTGCTGAATCTCGTAGCGCAAAAACTCATCTTTCCTCAGCTGCAACACTCACTACTTAGGTCCAAAGGGTCTCTGAAAGCAGTGTCATAACAAGAACCGTTTGTCAGGAACTTCATGGACTAGGTTTCCATAGCCAAGCAGCCGCACACAAGCCTTAAATCATCATCTGCAAACATTAATTGCCCAGAGCACCACACCACACCTCCACCGGCTTTCCTTCATCCCATCGTGCATCCTGTTGCCATCTCTTCCTCAGGTAAATGTCGCACATGCACCCAGTCGTCCACATGATGTAAAAAAAAAAAATGTGATTCATCAGACCAGGCCACCTTCTTACATTGCTCCATAGTCCTGTTCTGGCGCTCACATTACCATTGTAGGTGTTTCCTTTGGTGGACAGGGGTCAACATGGGCACTCTGACTGGTCTGCAGCTATACAACAAGCTGCAAAGCATTCTCTGTTCTGACACCTTTCTATCATTGTGCTGCAGTAACTCTTCTGTGGGATTGAATTAGACCAGCTCCCCATGCGTATCAATGAGACTCCGGCACCCATGACCCTATCGCCGGTTCGCCAGTTGTTCTTCCTTGGACCACAATTGGTAGGTACTGTGAAGAAGCGATCATTGCTGAACGCTTCACACGTGATGATGTAATCTCATTAAATGCAGACTGCACGTGTCGATTGGCACGTGCACAGTAGCCAATTATATGAAGCCCGCTGCATTTTCAGAGGCTGACTGCAGCTGCACAGTATTAAAAGTAGCGCTTGCCTGGGTGTAAGGTATCCCAGCTTTATAGGGGGCCAGCAGAGCTGTGCACATCTCCCCCTCTTCAGAAACCTTGTTTCAGTGTAAGGAATAGGAGCTGCTTAATTAACATGTCTTAAGACCAAGGCATCCTGTATCAAACTCATCCCACCTTTGGGGGTGAACTGTGAAAAAGGAGGATTTTTATACTTACAATAAATCCTTTTCTCTGACTCCATGAACACTGCTACCATGGGTTGCATGAGGGGAGCTAGGAGTTGGCACTCAAACAGTTAATTATTTGTTTACCCTACAGACTCCTCCCCTCTGCAACCCCTGCATCCTCAGTGTATTTATAAAGCCACAAGGAAGGGTAAGACAACCGAGAAAAGAGCAGAAGGGAGGGAACGCACTGCCAGATGGACTCAGAGAAAAGGATTTATCGCAAGTATAAAAATCCTTCTATCTGGGGGACATTACTACCATGGGGACTGTCTAAAGCAGCCCCCTATGGGAGGGAATGCTTTGATAGCCCATCACTCAAAACAATGCAGGCAAAACTGTCGTCCGAGAACGCAAAAATGATAAACTTAGTAAAGATATGAAGAGAGGATCACGTGGCCTCTCCGCAAAGCTGATCCGCTGAAACTCCATTTCGTGCAGTCCAAGAAGCACCTACTGAGCGGGTGGAATGGGTGGCAATATGGCTAGGCACAGGCCGATCTGACATGACATAGGCTTACCTAATGGTGGATGTGATCCACCTGGTGATGGTCTGCTTAGTAGCCAGCCGTCCACTCTTATAAGCCTGCAACAGCAAAAAGAGAGCATCTGTCTTGCAAATGTCTGAAATTCATTTGACATATATGTAAAGGGCACAAACAATATCCAAGGATTCCTCGGACTGTAAGGCCAAAGATCCATCCCGCACCAGGAAAGCCAGGACTATGATCTCCTGTATCAGGTGAAACCTGAAACCACCTTGGGTTGAAAAAAGGAACCATCCACACAACAACCCTATCATGGCGGCAAGAAAGGACTCCAAGTTCTGACACTATGTGAAGATGCTATGGCCAAAGGAAAAACCACCTTCCACGTGAGGAATCTGAACTTGACCGTGCTCAATGGTTTGAAGGGTGAGCTCTGAAGCATAGTTCAGATCCAAGGAGATAGTGGAAGGATGCTGGATATGCAAGACCCCCTGAAGAAAGGTCCTCACTTCCAGCAACAATTTTTTTCCGGAGATAGACAGAGAGGGCAGTAACATGGACTCTCAGAGAGCTGAGTCTAAGACCCACGGACCAACCACCTTGGAGAAAGGCCAAGAGCCTAGAAATTCACAAAACCAAATGCAGTCAAAGGCCGGCTTCCTAGCTCGCAACTTGCACCTTCAGGCAACTAGGTCCCGTGAAGGCGCAAGTGTAACATCACGGTACCCAAATCTAGGAGGCCTGTGTCCGTTGTGACAATGGTCCAGACCATGTGGAACTTGCTTGTTAATTATTATTATTATTATTATTATTGTTTATTTGTTAGGCGCCACAAGGTATCCGCAGCGCCGTACATGGTAGAAACAGTAGACTATACAGGGTAAAACAATACAGAACAATAAACACAAAGTACCAGAACTTCAGAAACTCCAGGCAGGCAAATACTGTAAAGACGGAGCGGAAGAACAGGTCTGGAGACAGGAGGGGAGAGGGGCCCTGCTCATACGAGCTTACATCCTAAGGGAGGGTAGACAAAATCAGGCACAAGAGGGAGCCAGTGAAGCAAAGGGGAGAGAAAAGGGAGCCAGTGAGAAACAGAAGAGGTGAGAGGTTAAGTGGATGGTTGGTAGGCCTTAAGGAACAGGTGAGTTTTAAGTGCCCGCTTGAAGGAGCACAGATTGGGTGATGCACCTAAACCGGTAAATAGGTTAATGCACCTAAACCGGCTCTACAAGTGCTAGGGGTTAAATGTAAGATAATAGCAACTCAAAATACAGATACAAGTTATGCACAGTGCATCAATTTGCGCCAAGACGCTTCTTTACAATGCACAAATCACTTACTTTCAACTCTAAATCAGTCCCTATTCGCCACCTACTTCACATTTTATACCATCAGATTTACATGATGTTGTGTCCCTCACGCTATCCAAAGATAGAGAACTTTGCAAGAAGTTTTGTACAACCAATTGTATAAAGCATTTAACATATACACGGATACCGAGTTACTTTACTCACAAGTAAATGAGATCAGAAATAGCAGCTGAATCAACTTACATGTAAATTTTTATTCAATGTATAAATATTTGACAGAGAAAAACTTTGACATTAGGCTATATCTCTATAATAACAAACATGTTTTCTACCTGTGGATTTTTTCATGTGTACATAGTTTGCGTTTGCTCACAGAACATTTCTCAATAGGAGCATAAATATGGTTCTGTCCTATGTCGAATGTATGATGTAAAAAAAACAAAAAAAAACAAAACAGGTAAAACATTTCCCACATTCTGCACACGTATATATGAAGAGTTTATCACCGGCATGAATTATGATGCATAAGTAAATTACAAATGTGTTTATTCATATTCTCTTTATTATTGGTCAGGATTTACATGCAGATAAAAACTTCTATACAACAGCTTAACACAGGTATATAAGTAACTGTTAGTGATTCACAAGGCTGTTTTGCTGACTTACAAGTAAACTTGAATAAATGGAGGACTGTTTTTTGGTTAAGTTCACGGTGGCCTAGTGGTTAGCACTTCTGCCTCACATCACTTGGGTCATGAGTTTGATTCCAGACCATGGCCTTAACTGTGTGGAATTTGTATGTTCTCCCCGTGTTTGCGTGGGTTTCCTCTGGGTGCTCCGGTTTCCTCCCACACTCCAAAAACATATTGGTAGGTTAATTGGCTGCTTTCAAATTAACCCTAGTCTCTCTATTTCTGTCTGTCTGTGTGTGTATGTTATTGGATTTAGACTGTAAGCTCCAATGGGGCAGGGACTGATGTGAGTGAGTTCTCTGTACAGTGCTGCAGAATTAGTGGCGCTATATAAATAGCTGCTGCTGATGATCCATGGACAAAATGCGAAGTACAACCAAAGCATAGAGTTTTGACAGTGAAGGGATGCGGTTGAGTTGTCTGTGTGACAGGTTGGTCCAATGTAACTAAATGAAGCAGTAGTAAGTTATTACATTTTACACTTAATCCTTAAATAGGGGACATTGGATATCACTGGAGTATAGAGTGCGGTAACTGGAGCCTGAGCACTTTTAAATTTGAAGGCAAAATTTAAGCTCCTGCTAAAATAAACCATTGGTCAGCTGGACATTTCAGATTTTTTCTAACAAAGCTCAGAGGACAGAACCAGGACTACAGAACAAAAAGGGAGAGGAGAGAACAACAAATACCTGGAACCTTAACAAGGAGATCAAGACATGAACAAAGAGCATAAAGTGTGGGCGTCCAGTGTCCACAATTGAACTTAGAATTCAAAATGCAAAAATGAAATGTGCAGCAAGACTGTCAACACCAGGATAATATCCAAAGTGTTTCCGGGATGATGTATGGTGGCTGCACGTGCATCACTCTCTGAAAGGCTGTACTTCAAGTAAAAACATCAGTTTTCAAGAAAACTATATAAGGCAGGCACCTGGACCTTCAAGGAACTAAGGGGTATATTTACTAAACTGCGGGTTTGAAAAAGTGGAGATGTTTCCTATAGCAACCAGATTCTAGATGTCATTTTGTAGAAGGTACTAAATAAAAGAGAATTAGAATCTGATTTGTTGCTATGGGCAACATCTCCACTTTTTCAAACCCGCAGTTTAGTAAATCTAGGCCTAAGTCTCAAACCACCCTCCAGCAAGAAGAGAAGTAAACAGGCCAAAGCAAAAAGAATAATATAGGAAACCCCTTCTGTTCGCACCAGGAGATATACATCTTCCACACCAGGAGATAATTCCTGGACAAAACCGGCTTGTTAGCCTTGAGCAGGATCTGAACCACTCAGTCAGGAAAACCCTAGGCTTTAAGAGCCACAACATGACAGCCAGCCAAGAAACTCTGAAGCAGAAAAAACCTGACCTAGCAGATCTGATCATAGAGGCAGATGCCACAATAGACCATCAGCCATGCTGAGTATATTCAAGAGAATAACTGCATCCAAGTATTTCACCCCTAGAGTCCATTATGCCATGATGGCTCATCATAAGATCCTGCAGGTTTCTCATAGCCAGGACACTTTGTTCCTACCTCATGATTGAGGAATATCACTGCAATATCATACGGCCCTTCCTCACCAGACAGCGTGTGCTCTGATAAGGGCATTGAAAATCTGAAACATCTGAATACCCTGGAGCTACACTGAATAGTGACAGACTCCCAGACTGGCATCCATAAACAGAAGTGTTCATATCCCAAGAAGAAAAAACACCCACTAGCAAGGAAGTCACACTTCAGCCACCAGATGAGCAAACCCTTAGAGACAGTCAAATGACTTGCTCAGCTAATAATGGTTAAATTTGTTCCATAAGCTCGACCTGAAACTCCCTCAAATGCAACCATGCAAAGTGCATTGCATTAAACGAGACGACCATCTGTGCATAGGACAAAAGTGGACACCAATCTTTGATCTAACATTCTTCACAAACCCCTTTAAGGAGAGGATTTGTTCATCTGTCAAGAACACCCTCTGCTAGTTCGAAATTCGAAGGGCTGGTCTGTCTCCTGAACATGATCCTTCCACAAAGTAGAGGAATGCCTCGCCTTGATCTGCAAATCTTTTTGGTAGGCATGACAGGCACCACCGGATCACTAAAGGTCAGACATCTCTTCCTTGTCCCTGATAAAACCCTTGGCACAGAAGACAAGCCAATACACATAGTCCACTCTAAAAATAGTAGAACCGCACAGCAAATCTGGGGAGACACTGGTGTTCTTTCCACCAAGATATGCAAGTACACATCCCTGATGTCCAATGACACCATAGACTCACCTTGCACCTTGTTGAAGATTACAGTACGCAATGACTCCATCCGGAACTTGTCCATCCACAATTGGATATCCAGGGATAACAGTCCTAGAATGGGAAAAGATTAGATGAAAAAGTTTAAATTCTCTAGCTTATTTGGGACTGGAACCATTACTCCTGTTTCTCTCAACCTGGCATCTGTGGTGGGAACAAACCAGGAATAAAAGCAGAGGGCCTCCACCACTGTATATCCCACGTGATTAATCTGTTCATCATGTTGACTGTCAGCAGGTTTGGCATTTGCTGCCATGTAAATGACTTAGGGGTAGCCTCTACTTTTCTATCCCATAAGGTAGCAAATGTAGGTGGTCTTAGCGAAGCAAGCTATGGGTGCATATACCTAAATCAGAGCTTCCGATCCATCGGTATCTTGTAACGGGAAGAATAAAGGGGATTGAAACCCGAGGAAGATCTGAAATTACAATCAGACTAAACCAAGCCTCACGTCTTCCAACTGTTTGGAAGAAAGGGAAGGAAAATATGTTTCCATGATCACTGATCAGCACATAGACAGGAATCCTTAATTCCACGCTGTCCTAAATATCTAGGGCCTGAGTCATTAAGGGACGTTTTTTGTGCGTATCGTATGCAATTCCCTTGTGCGCATGCCCAGAACGAGGACACTCGGCCGTCAACGAAAGCAAATCCGCTGCGTATGCCAACGATTTCTGGGAATGAACGGGGTGAGGAATGGGTGTGTGCCCGTACTCGATGCACAATGTGGTCGTGCCAAACTGAAGCGAATGCAGCCACATCAAAATGAAGCTCTGTGTTTGTGAAAGTTTCTTGTTTTACTACCATATCTCTTGCACCAGCTAAGGATCTAGTCCAAGTCCTGGGTCAGTAGCGTATGCATGCTATAACATGTGTCTGCAATCAGGTGCAACTGTAAAAATTTATTTTATGTACAGTATACATTAAGGACAGCCTAATAAATGTTTTTCAACAGAATTATTTTTTTTATATACATTTTCCATCTCTAATCATAACTGACTATTATTGACAGGTAACATTAATTGATTAATATTTTTTTTTCTCTGCGTTCTTTTGAGATTTCATATTCCCTGCATCCTGTAGTGTTTGGTCTAGTAGAGCAGAGTCAATCTACACCCATAGTAAACCCCAAACATATCTTGAGATCCGCACCTTGCTGACCCCGAGAGTATGCAGAACCGATTTACGAACGGTTGCGAACAACTGCACGATGCGCTCAGTATGTGTGCCTTAATGACTCAGGCCCCTAGTGTCTGCCTGATGGCTTACTCTAAGTCCTTTATACCCAGTTTCCTTTTAAAATGCTTGTCAGGACACAAGAAAACTCCTGGGTATAAGACTTCAGACACTTCACTTTCCTCTTGGGAGAACTCCTTAGAGTCTTAAACTTCCCAAGACTGAAGAGAAGCAGGAGCTTGGTACTTCCATGAATTAATTACAGAGGCAGATTCCATAATTCTCTATAGGAGATTGATAACTGAACAACTTTCACCAACCTTACCAGGCCGGCCTAACAATGGAACCCCACCCCCCATCCTGCTGACAAATACGGCTGCTGAATCTCTGCCTCACAAGCTGCTCCTAAGCATCAGCACCTAACTGGCCACTCAACAATCATTTAAAGCATTTCTCACATTTAGAACAAAGTTATAGTTTTTCTCCAGTGTGACTTCTCTGATGCATAAGAAAGTGCTTTACTAGAAGACCATTTCCTGCATTTTGATGCAGAACAAAGTTTGCCATTTTCCCAATTCAGAACACATAGGTATACTCGTGTGAATTTTTTGATGTAAAACAAAGTTTAATTTCTGGTTAAACTTTTCCCACACTCAAAGCAAATGTGTGGCCTCTCATTTGTGACTTCTCTGATGTTTAAGTAAGGATGCTTTATTTGTAAAACCTTTTCCACATTCAGAGCAAGAATATGGTTTCACTCGTGTGTGAAGTTTCTGATGCATATAAAGGTTATGTTTCTGGTTAAAAGCTTTCCCACACTCGGAGCAGGTATATGGTTTCTCCCCTGTGTGAAGTCTTTGATGCATATAAAGGTTTTGTTTCTGGCTAAAAGCTTTACCACATTCAGAGCAAAAATAAGGTTTCTCTCCTGTGTGAATTCTCTGATGTACAACAAGATCTGATTTAGATGAAAAACATTTACCACACTCAGAGCAAGAATAAGGTTTCTCTCCTGTATGAATTCTCTGATGTACAACAAGATATGATTTAGATGAAAACCATTTACCACACTCAGAGCAAGAATATGATCCTTCTCCTGTGTGAATTCTCTTATGTGTAATAAGCTGTGATTTACCAATAAAACATTTCCCACATTCAGAGCAAGAATATGGTTTTTCATCTGTGTGAATTCTTTGATGTGCATTGCATTGTGATTTACTATTAAACGATTTCCCACATTCAGAGCAAGAATATGGTTTTTCTCCTGTGTGAATTCTCTGATGTGTATTGCAATGTGATTTACAATTAAATGATTTCCCACATTCAGAGCAAGAATATGGTTTTTCTCCTGTATGAATTCTCTGATGGGTATTACAATGTGCTTTACTGGTAAAAGCTTTCCCACACTCAGAGCAAGAATATGGCTTCTCTCCTGTATGAATTCTCTGGTGTTGCACAAGAACTGACTTAGTAGAAAAACATTTACCACACTCAGAGCAAGAGTACGGCTTACTTGCTGTGTGATATCGCTGATGACCAAGAAGAATCCCATTAGTTGTAAAGCATTTGCCACATACAGAACAAGAGTATGGTCTTTCTCCTGTGTGACTTCTCTGGTGTTCAATAAGCTTTGATTTACAGATAAAACATTTCCCACATTCAGGACAAGAATGTGGTTTTTCTCCTGTGTGAATTTTTTTATGTTTATTGCAATCTGATTTACTAATAAATGATTTCCCGCATTCAGAGCAAGAATATGGTTTCTCACCTGTGTGAATTTTCTGATGTTGAACAAGGTGTGATTCCTGATTAAAACATTTCCCACAATCAGAGCAAGAATATGGTTTTAATCCTGTATGAATTCTCTGATGCACGACAAGATCCGATTTAAAGGAAAAACATTTAACACACTCTGAGCAAGAGTACGGCTTACTTGCGGTGTGATATCTCTGATGGGTAAGAAGCTTCCCATTCGTTGTAAAGCATTTTCCACATACAGAACAAGAATATGGTCTTTCTCCTGTGTGACTTCTGAGATGTGTAATAAGATTCGATTTACTGATAAAACATTTCCCACATTCAGAGCAAGAATATGGTTTTTCTCCTGTGTGAATTTTTTGATGTTTATTGCAACCTGATTTACTATTAAATGATTTCCCACATTCAGAACAAGAATATGGTTTTTCTCCTGTGTGGATTTTCTGATGTTTATTGCAGTCTGATTTACTGTTAAATGATTTCCCACATTCAGAGCAAGAATATGGTTTTTCTCCTGTGTGAATTCGTTGATGTGTATTACAATGTGATTTACAATTAAATGATTTCCCACATTCAGAGCAAGAATATGGTTTTTCTCCTGTGTGAATTCTCTTATGTGTATTACAATGTGCTTTACTGGTAAATGATTTTCCACATTCAGAACAAGAATATGGTTTTTCTCCTGTGTGACTTCTCTGATGTGTAATAAGCTTTAATTTACTGTTAAAACATGTGCCACATTCAGAGCAAGAATAAGGTTTCTCTCCTGTGTGAAGTCTCTGATGCATATAAAGGTTTTGTTTTTGGTTAAAACTTTTCCCACACTCAGAGCAAGAATAAGGCTTCTCACCTGTGTGAATTTTCTGATGTCTAAAAAGGTATGATTCCTGATTAAAACATTTCCCACATTCAGGGCAAGAATATGGTTTCTCGCCTGTGTGAATCCTCTGATGTATAAGAAAGTTTGTTTCCGTTGTAAAACACTTCCCACATTCAGAACAAGACCAAGATTTGTCGTCAGTGTGATCATTCACATTTTTGCTCTGGTAACTAACATAGCTGACGATATTATTAAATAATTCTCCACTGAAAGAAGAGTCTGATTCCACCTCAATAAGAGTAGATGGATATTGTGTATGATCTGTGGGTGTATAAAGGTCAGTGTGTGAGAGATTTCCTTCTTCACATGATACAGACTCCTCTTTAATATAAGTAGATACATATTGTGCATGATCTGTACGTGTATAAATGTTATTCAGGTTTCCTCCCTCACATGAGACTGATTCTTCCTTAATAAGAACAGTTGGATCTTTATGTAGTTCTGTTGGAAAAAAATAATGGTGGTTAGCTTTATTAAATATTAATTTACCCTCTCTATTAATTCTGTGAACCAAGAGTATAAATCTCACTGTCTATTCCGTATGTATTATAAATCAGGGATTGTAGTTTACCGCTTTAACCAAAAAAAACCCTGATCCCACCACAGAATGGTCAGTCCATATCCAATGGTCCAGAATTAAATTAATTGGTTTCTTGACCATTTTAATTTTTGTTATTTTTTGTGTGTGATGACACCTGTAAGTTAGTAGTTAGAAACCACCATTACTTTATTTTTATTTACCTTCATATGAGGATGGTGGCCATATTTGTATAATGACGTATGACATTTTTTGCTGTTGCTGATGTTTGGGGAAAATGCAATATCTCAGCTCAGAAAAGTCATAGAAAGCTGGGATGAAAACCATTATTTTCAGCACATTTCATAACTATTTCCCTACCTCTTCTTCCTTATGACTAAAATTTAAGCTGAAAGTTAATTGTCAGATTTTAAAAAAAGTAAATGTTTGGATTTTATTTCAGTGGGAAGGAATAAAATTTCAGAGCTGCAATTTTTTTAGGGAATGTACTCAGAAATTTGACAGATTTTGAGTCATCCATCTTTTTTTACTTTTTTTTTTTATTAGAGCACTTTAAACCAGGGATGGACCACTTCATATGGATTGACCCAGCATTCAGGGACCTTCCAAATTCTACACAATTACTCATTAGCAGGTCCTCCATCACCACCACCCCCTCTCCTCTACCACTCTTACACAGAAGCCATTATAGGAGCAACAAACCCACTTAGAGTTTCATCATCACTACTACTCTTGATAGTATCAATAGGAATCCTAAGGGCTTCAAACAATAGGAAAGGGTCACCCATAGGCTCTGATGCCTTTGTAATTAGCGGTGATGAAAGACTAAAGCATATGTGATGCTCCTATAAACGGTGTAAGTGTAGGGTAGCAGTGGGGATTGGAACTATGAGGAGAGAGTGTGGGACCCCAACCGGTAATATTAGCTAACCGACAAAGCTTTTTAAGTTAAATGCCCCCACACATTTCTGATTTTCCTTACAATCCATTATCATCTATTTTTCAACATCCTTTATCATTACTACTTTACATATGATCTACCTCCCCTTTATTCTTGTATTTGTCCACCACAACTGTCTCCCCAAAAAGATTTTCTAGGATGTTTTTACCAACCATGGTGCTTGGTATATATATATATATTGTTACAAGCAGTGAAGGCACCTCCAGTACACACAGACAGAGCTGTGGTGAAATCTTCTCTTACCCAGTGATGTGAGGGGCCGGTAATTCTCCATCATCATGTCTGTGTGCAGACCCTTATGTCCTTCTAAATACTCCCACTCCTGCATGGAGAGATGGAAAGTGACATCCTCACACCTTATAGGGACCTGACACACACAATGATATAGTCATCACCCAGACACATCCCCTGGTGGGGATGGGTATGAAATGTCAATAGTCAGTGTGGCTGGATCACTTCTAAATAACAGTGCACTAATTTATATAACTGCAAATGTATTGATTCTTTTATACTGTGCTATATTTCTGTATTAGAAATGTACTGATTTCTGATACAAAAGGCACATGTTGGAGAAAATTTGTTTTGTAATTTCTGAGACAGTATGTCATGATTTGGTTTTGTAACTGTTCTAGAGAAAATCCCAATTAGGGTAATTAGACCTTTTACCATTTGTGAGTGGCCAACACTTGAATACACAGCAAGGGGTAGTTGCCTGTATTCTGTCTTGTTAAAAACATAGACAAACTACATGAATAATGTAATCAGCAAAGTGATTTGGGAAATCACAGATTGATATCAATTTTGTTAAAGTATAAAATTGTGTCAATTCCAAGGTTAATGAAGATACTGCATCCTGATGCTAATTATCGAATATAATATCTATGACGTTGCGGTGGTAGCTGGCATCAGGGGGTTAGGTTACCCCCTGCCAACATGGGTATCAGAATCTGTATCAAAAGAACTCTGTTTTACCATGTAATGTATCATTCCATCAGAACTTATGAATGAATACCAGTACCACTAACAGGTACGTAAAATTCCTTGTCAGGACTCTTGAGCAATAAACCACCATTGCTTGAAGATTCTTCCTGAGACCATTACCTGCTGTATCCTATGACCAACAGATAAAAGCTTACACTCTAATCTGTTCCCCCGGCTGTCGTGTGTTGAACCCAGTGAATCTGCCCACTACCCAGCAGTCCTGATCCATAGCAAGCGGTCAGGAGGTACCGGTCAGTACAGAGGCACTGCAGCAGCTATACCAACTACCCCAGAAATAAGCAATTCTAGGTCCCGCAAAGGAGTCTAGTGGTGGCAGCTGAAATCTCCTACAACTATTTCGCAGTTGGCATTCACAGTAGGCGGGTGTCTGGTGGCAAGGTAACACCAGTAGGAGAAGTCATTAACCATCGGTTACTGATGGTAAGAAAGAAACCCAGATAAACTGTGCAGGAAGAACATCCCCTCCTTTCCTCTTCCCCTACAGACTGTCACAGTCACAATCATATTTTTTTTTTATCTGAAAAGGATTCGAAATACCTTGCAAAACAAATTAACAGTGTTATTAAAAGTACATTTGAGAAAGTAAAATGTGCCATGAAATTTCAATGATAGAAGATATGAATGATAAACACTTACATCTTTTATGTCTTTGCCCAGAAATCCGACTCCGCTGATTTCTGTTAAATTAGATGACACTTGGATGTCGACTAAGGACGTGGGCTGTGCCGGGATATCTTCTCGTCTCACCGTCTTCTCGACTTGACTTAGTGCCTCAGGATTAGGAAGATAATACGTGGTGGTGGAAGGCATCTCATTGGTTACATGCTGAATAATATCTGCTTGTGTCTCGAAGGTATGTCGGGCACAGTCTTTGATCTCTGACCTTGCAACAGCAACATCTGTTTTTTCTGCCCTGGGTGGATGATTATGCTCACTGTGTGAGAGCAGCTCTCGGGTATGGGCCAGTTCCCTTGTGATGGCATAGGCTGGACACTTCCCAGAATTTCGCTCTGTGCAATCCCAGTAACAATGTTCTCTTCGCTGCTTGTTCTTGCTGAACAAAAATCCACTGACATTATGAAGCATAGTTCCCTTTTGAGAAGGGATCAGGCAGCACGATTCTTCTGCCATAATTAGTAAAATATCTGGGGGGGTTCAATTGAAAGAAAAAGGATTATTCCAAATGTTATATTCGTGAATGACCAAGCTTAGATTGCTCAAAAAACTTATAAATCAAATAGACCTAAACGTGGATTCATCCAAGAGCTCAATACAATCAATATGCCGTTAGGATTTCTCTAGAATATCAACAAAAATTAATGAATAATGAGCTATGTTGTGTAAAGACATTTATGGAAAACATTGCCCAATGGGAATTATTAAAGAATAACAATTTAAGCCTAAATAACACACTGTAAGCCAATTAAAAGTGACCATGTATAGTTTTCTTTATCCTTCAGTCTCCTCCCTTTGTCTAATTAATATATATTGTATTTGCCTATCACATTTCATTGGTAACTCAAAACCAGTAATACGGAATGTGAAATTAATAAAATATCAGGGGGGAGGGGGGCATGGCCTGAACGCCATCTTAACTAGATGTCCTTTTTCAATACTCTCCCTTCTTCTACCTATTGGGACCTAGTGAGATTCCCCTATACTCTGACCCCTCTGTGAGGAACCCCTGTGGCTCAGATCGCCCCTGCAGCCTCACACACGGTCTTCCCTGGCTGTCGCGTGGGAGCAATCCCTGCAACTTGGGCGCCTCTATTGGGGTTTGCTGGCTCCTATCGGGACCCTTCCTGGCTGCTTTGGCTCTCTGTTGTGGCTGTGACTACTGGAGTGGACCGCGGACGGCCACTTCTGGTTCTCATCTAGCCACTTCTGGTTTGCGGCTGCAGGACCTGGACCTCTAAGCTGCACACATTGGGAGTTGCTGCTTTACCACCAGGCCTGATTTAGCCCAGCACAAATCTCCCCAGCCCTCCAAATAGAGACAAAGGACACCCGTCTGGACAGGAAGCTGCCCACATGGAGGTGAGAAGTAGGAAATCGGGGCACTTCTATAAGTAGGATTATTCACTAGTCTCTTGGACAGTTGTTCCTACCAGTCTTAGTGTGGGTGCTTCACATAGAACTGTGTGTAGCCTGCACGGTGGTACTTCCACACCCTTATACTTGTGTCTTATCTATCGACCTTCTACATCATACACATGCAGGGAGCACACCTGCTCCAGCCCTGCCTGTCTCCAGCCATGATAAATAAAGCTAACAAATTTACACAAAAAAATGGTAAAGCGCTTCAACCAGATAAAAATTATACAAATCCTTTATTATAAAACATCAATTAAAATTCCAAGCTAAAAGGGTTCACAATAATAATGTAAATTAACTTATAGCATCACAGACAAATTTAATATATAATATATCCAAAATAATCCATTGGATAAGATTAGCCCAGTAAGTAATATAGCATGTTATTGGATATAGATGATAAACTCCTCAAAGAGCTTCTCCATAGATATAAACAGGATATACAGGAATCATAGGATAAAAGACAATGTCAGTCCGTTTATAGTATAAGCTTTGTAGACAGAACTCTTACGGAGTATGGGAGCTATTCACAGCAACAGTCTTAAGATGATAACGTTACTAATCATTTAAATGTTGTCAAGTGCTTCAATCCTTTAAGAGATTTAGAGGGAGTGATAACCGTTGACGTCAGCGCATTGACAAACCCCGGGGTTACGAGTCTGTGATGTATTGAATAGAGCCCAGTACAATGTCACCTGACACATTAATTGAATGTCTAAAGCATGGGATCTCATTTGGTTGTAATTTGGGTTGTTGAAGCTAAAAGCTGAGTTAGTTGTTTTTTTTTTTTGACACTGTTCATATTTGTCTATTGTTATCCATTTTCGTCTTAACCACTTTACGCAGGTACTCATACTATTGACTGTTGTCACTACTGACTCTCCTCTGGTGCAGTCCCCTCTTCATTTAAACACGCTCTTATCTCTCCCATCCTCAAAAAACCTAATCTTGACCCCCACCTCTCTTGCTAACTATCGCCATCTCTCACTTCTCCCCTTTGCCTCCAAATTACTTGAGAGGATTGTCTGTAGCCGCCTCACTAGACACCTCTCAGACAATTCCCTCCTCGACCCTCTCCAATCCGGTTACCGCCCCCTCCACTCACCGAAACTGCCCTGGCCAAAGTTACTAATGATCTACTTTTAGCCAAATCCAAGGGTCACTTCTCCCTGCTCCTCCTCCTTGACCTCTCTGCGGCCTTCGACACCGTGGACCACCCCCTCCTGCTACAAACTCTTCTCTCTCTGAGCCTCTCTGGATCTGTCCTTGCCTGGTTCACCTCATACCTCGCTAACCGCTCCTTCTTAGTATCCAAGTCTGGCTCCTCCTCCACCCCCTTTCCTCTCCCTGTTGGTGTCCCTCAGCGCTCTGTTCTTGGCCCTCTACTCTTTTCGCTCTACACCTCCTCCCTGGGGGCTCTCATCTCCTCCTTCGGTCTTCAGTACCACCTTTACGCTGGTGACATCCAACTCTACATCTCATCGCCTGATCTCTCCTCCACCCTCCTCTCTCGTGTATTTGACTGCCTCTCTGCCATTTCCTCCTGGATGTCTTCGCGCTTTCTCAAAATTAACATCTCTAAAACTGAACTGATTGTCTTTCCTCCCCCAAGACTCCCATCCCACCACATCCTCTCTATCACTGTTAACAATACCACCATCTCCTCTGTCACCCAACTCCGCTGCCTGGGCGTTACCCTCAACTCCTCTCTCTCCTTCGCCCCCCACATCCAATCCCTTGCCCGCCCATGCCTGTCGCTTCCAGCTACGCAACATTGCCCGCATCCGGCCCTTCCTCTCCCAAGATGCCACCAAATCTATCATCCATGCACTCATCATCTCCCGCCTTGATTATTGCAACCCCCTTCTTACCGGCCTTCCCCATTCCCATCTCACCCCCTCCGCTCTATACTCAATGCGGCTGCAAGACTCATCTTCCTTTCTCGCCGCTCCTCGTCTGCCTCCCCTCTCTGCCTTGCCCTACACTGGCTCCCCATTCCTTACAGAATCCTTTTCAAACTCCTGACCATCACTTACAAGGCTCTCTCCCAGTCTACTGCTCTCTATATCTCTAACCACCCCTGCCCGCCCCCTGCGCTCGGCCAATGACTGTCGCCTCTCCTCCACTCTAATCACCTCTTCCCACTCCAGAATCCAAGACTTCTCCCGTGCTGCCCCCCTTCACTGGAACGACCTTCCTTGCTCCATCCGTCTTTCTACCAATCTGTCCTCCTTCAAGAGGGCACTCAAAACTTACCTGTTCCTAAAGGCTTACCAACCTTCCACCTAACCCCCTCATCTCCTCTGCCTGTTCTTCCCCTCTCTCCTCCTAGCCCCCCGTTCTCTCCCCACTCACTTCAACTTGCTCACTGTGTGCCTGAGTTCTGTCCACCTTCCCTTAGGATGTAAACTCATTTGAGAGTTAGTTGTTTTTTTTTTTTGACACTGTTCATATTTGTCTATTGTTATCCATTTTCGTCTTAACCACTTTACGCAGGTACTCATACTATTGACTGTTGTCACTACTGACTCTCCTCTGGTGCAGTCCCCTCTTCATTTAAACACGCTCTTATCTCTCCCATCCTCAAAAAACCTAATCTTGACCCCCACCTCTCTTGCTAACTATCGCCATCTCTCACTTCTCCCCTTTGCCTCCAAATTACTTGAGAGGATTGTCTGTAGCCGCCTCACTAGACACCTCTCAGACAATTCCCTCCTCGACCCTCTCCAATCCGGTTACCGCCCCCTCCACTCACCGAAACTGCCCTGGCCAAAGTTACTAATGATCTACTTTTAGCCAAATCCAAGGGTCACTTCTCCCTGCTCCTCCTCCTTGACCTCTCTGCGGCCTTCGACACCGTGGACCACCCCCTCCTGCTACAAACTCTTCTCTCTCTGAGCCTCTCTGGATCTGTCCTTGCCTGGTTCACCTCATACCTCGCTAACCGCTCCTTCTTAGTATCCAAGTCTGGCTCCTCCTCCACCCCCTTTCCTCTCCCTGTTGGTGTCCCTCAGCGCTCTGTTCTTGGCCCTCTACTCTTTTCGCTCTACACCTCCTCCCTGGGGGCTCTCATCTCCTCCTTCGGTCTTCAGTACCACCTTTACGCTGGTGACATCCAACTCTACATCTCATCGCCTGATCTCTCCTCCACCCTCCTCTCTCGTGTATTTGACTGCCTCTCTGCCATTTCCTCCTGGATGTCTTCGCGCTTTCTCAAAATTAACATCTCTAAAACTGAACTGATTGTCTTTCCTCCCCCAAGACTCCCATCCCACCACATCCTCTCTATCACTGTTAACAATACCACCATCTCCTCTGTCACCCAACTCCGCTGCCTGGGCGTTACCCTCAACTCCTCTCTCTCCTTCGCCCCCCACATCCAATCCCTTGCCCGCCCATGCCTGTCGCTTCCAGCTACGCAACATTGCCCGCATCCGGCCCTTCCTCTCCCAAGATGCCACCAAATCTATCATCCATGCACTCATCATCTCCCGCCTTGATTATTGCAACCCCCTTCTTACCGGCCTTCCCCATTCCCATCTCACCCCCTCCGCTCTATACTCAATGCGGCTGCAAGACTCATCTTCCTTTCTCGCCGCTCCTCGTCTGCCTCCCCTCTCTGCCTTGCCCTACACTGGCTCCCCATTCCTTACAGAATCCTTTTCAAACTCCTGACCATCACTTACAAGGCTCTCTCCCAGTCTACTGCTCTCTATATCTCTAACCACCCCTGCCCGCCCCCTGCGCTCGGCCAATGACTGTCGCCTCTCCTCCACTCTAATCACCTCTTCCCACTCCAGAATCCAAGACTTCTCCCGTGCTGCCCCCCTTCACTGGAACGACCTTCCTTGCTCCATCCGTCTTTCTACCAATCTGTCCTCCTTCAAGAGGGCACTCAAAACTTACCTGTTCCTAAAGGCTTACCAACCTTCCACCTAACCCCCTCATCTCCTCTGCCTGTTCTTCCCCTCTCTCCTCCTAGCCCCCCGTTCTCTCCCCACTCACTTCAACTTGCTCACTGTGTGCCTGAGTTCTGTCCACCTTCCCTTAGGATGTAAACTCATTTGAGCAGGGCCCTCTTCCCTCTGTTCTCCATACCTGCTCTTCTGCTCCGTCTTTACTGCATTAGCCTGCCTGGAGTCTCTGAAGTTTTGGTATTTTTTGTTTACCGTTTGTAATGTTTCACCTTGTTTAGCCTACTGTTTGTGCTGTGTACGGCGCTGCGGAACTCTTGTGGCGCCTAATAAATAAAGGATAATAATAATACTACTAATAATAATAATAATAATACTGACTGTTCTCATGTTTTTGCTGGTTAGTTCTCCTCTCGGTAACTACATTAACCCCAGACTTCTGTTCTTTTTTGCTCTCCACTTTTGGGTACATGCCATGACCATTCACTGGTTTACTTTGGTCCTCTCTGCACAGCTACAGCTTCAACCCACTCCTTTAGATGGTTAAATTTCTCTCGATCAATGTAAGGGGCCTTGACTCCCAGAATAAAAGGCACTTAGCGCTTTTCCTTTTTCCACCATTGTTGCTGTGCAAGAGACTCATTTCTTAGCTAAAGCCCTGCGGCTTTTAAAGACCAAAGGTTTCCACTCTGCAGTACTGCCAATGCCCCATTCAAATATAACGACGTAACCCTACTCTTTAGTACAAGGTGTAATTTAACTCTTAATTCTAGTGTTACTGATAAAAACTGCCGCTATCTGATTGTAATGGGGTCTCTAGATGGCCAATTGGTAACTATTGTGTCCTTATATGCACCTAATTCGTGCCAGGTTTCCTTTCTCAGATCTGCCTTCAGTGACATTGAAGCCCATAAACAGGGCATCTTAATTATCATGGGCGATTTTAACATAGTTGCTGACCCCAAGTTAGACCGCTCTCATACCCCTTCTTCCTGCTCTGCAGATAATCTGGTGGGTCCCTCTGCAGCATTCTCTAAGCTCCTCGCCGAGTTCAGCCTTTATGATATCTGGAGGGTCCAGGCTCCGTTGAAACGTGACTATACTTATAACTCCATGGTCCATAATACATACCAGCGCATTGACCTAATCCTGATGGATAAGTGGTCATTACAGAACATACTCCCGTAGTCTGGACATGGTGATTCCCCAGAACAGTAGTCCCCCCCCCTGGTTCCTGGCACCTCTCCCCATACCTTCTTTCTTTGTTGGAAGCTAGGGATGCACTCATGCAAACGTTAGACACCTACATTGAAACCAACTCCCCACCTTCTGGTGCGCACTTAAGGCTGTAGTTCAGGGCTCTGCTATTCAAACCGGAGAGAGACTTAAGCGTGCCTCCCTCCATCATCAAAGAGAGTTGGAGACGGAGCTGTCTTCCCTTGAATCCCTTAACAAAACACACCCTTCTACAGATCTGAAATCCCGAATTGCCCTGTTAAAAGCTCAACTGCAGAAATTACTGTACACTCGTACCCAACAAGCTCCGACAAGGTTGAAACAGAAATTGTATGTGGCGCGTAATAGGGCAGGTAGACTGCTCGCTAGGAAGCTGCAGGGACAGGGAGCCCATTGCATTAAACACTTAACTAACTCAGGAACTGGAATATCTAATTCCAAAGATATTGCCAATGCCTTCATGACTTATTATTCTAAAGTTTATAATCTGAAGGAGGACAGACATACACCCCAACCGACCTCCTCCTTAACAGTGGATTTTTCTGAAGGAGGTCCATCTCCCTAGGATACCCAATGACTCCAAATTGTCCCTCAATGCCCCATGAATACAACTTGATATCCTGTCTGCTATTAAAGCATGACCTAAAGACAAAGCACCAGGGTTATATGGGTTTATTAACAACTTCTACTCCACATTTCAGACAGAGCTTGCCCCAATTATAGAACAAGTGTTCAATGAAGGTACACAACAAGGGAGCTTTCCAGCAAAAATGCAGGAATCGCGTAGTGACGATACCCAATCTGGGAAAAGAACCCAACCGTGTGCCAAACCTATAGACATATTGCCCTTCTCAATTCGGACATAAACATTTATACCAAATTAATAGCTAATAGACTTAACCCCCTTATCCAGACTCTTGTACAGCCCGACCAGGTCGGATTTGTTTTGGGCAGACAGGCGTCTGACAATACCTGCAGAATAATCAACATTATTGAACAGGCCAATAAACACAGTCATGAATAAGTGCTACTGTCATTAGCTGCAGAAAAGGCCATTGACAGACTCCAGTGGCAATACATGCACCAGGCCTTGATCTGGTTTGGGTTCAATCACAAGATCCTTTCGTCCATTCTTGCCCTGTACAGTGGCCCCTCAGCTTGTGTATACAGCAATGGCTTCACCTCTGACAGATTTCCAATCAGAAATGGCACTAGGCATGGGTGTCCCCTGTCACCACATATTTTTGTACTTGCCATTGAACCCTTGGCTGAACAGATTAGACTAAACATGCAGTTTACATGCGTCGAGGTAGGCAAAACCAAATATAAACGGTGTCATTTTTCAGATGCTATTTTGTTGTTTGTGACCAGACCGGAGACCTCGTTACCATGCCTCCATGACACGTTATCTAGCTACGCTGCCGCCTCGTATTACAAGTTAATATACTCCATATTATATTTATACTAAGTTAAATACCTACAAAATGGAAGCCTTACCCATTAATGTACCAGAGGCACTTTGGCCCGCTTAAGAGCAAAATTTCAGTACACCTGGAGGACCCTTACTCTACCGTATCTTGACATATTGATCATTCCATCTATACTCTGCTGGAAGTCAACTACACCCTCCTTTTGTTGCATTTGACCAACCTAACAAAGTCTTGGCAGTGTCACAGGGTCTCCTGGCAGGGCCGATATTGCTGCATTTAAAATGTATTTACTAAAAAGTAAAGAATTCCTCGGTGCTGAATGAAATAAGTAGTTGGAAGAGTAAGTTTAATGTGTGACACAAAATGACAGTTCTGGCCAGAACAGAATATACAATCAGGTGATGAAGTCCGCCGAGTGCGGGGGAAACACGTTACTCCTTCTTATCACGTATCCACACTGCTAATTCATCCCATTTTCGTGTACACTTTGAATCCTGTTCTGTGCACACTGTAAGGTGCAATCTACCACTCACTTTCGCAGCTCCCGCTGTTGGGACGCAGGCCTGCCACGTCAGCACGGAGACAAGAGAAAGGAGAGAGAGAGCAGACGGCTGTGAAAGTCGGTCTGTTTACTGCAAGTTCTACACCACGCTGCCCCTCGCTCCACATAGAGGAGGTAAGGAACCAGTGTGCAAGACTGTCAGCAAATACGTAAGTCCCTCTTCCATCTGATGTTTTCTCGGAAACACACTGCCTGATGCTTGGACACCATAGACTGTCCGCTATTGTGTTTATTCAGAGACTGCATTTAAGACACATAAAACCTATCAGAGCGGACCACTCTCTTATTACAGGTCTCTACATAACTCTGCTGCCTGTTGGATTTCCTAGTGAGCTTTATGGAATATTACCTATGCTATTTGGACTTTCACAGCTCCTGTCCATCCTCACATTGTATTAGAGGGGACATTGCTAAATGGGACTTTCACATTGTGCTGTTCCCAATCGCCCATTATTACAGTCTCCGGAGTGTGTACTAGCCAACGCACCCTTATTTCTTGTCTTATTCGTTATTGTATATTCTGTTCTGGCCAGAACTGTCATTTTGTCAGGTTTGGTCACGAAGGGATGAGTGAGATCCTGCAGTCTCAACTGTTATTGACTAGACTGCCCTAGGGGCGCGGAGTCTAACAAGATGGGAGGTATTCACCAGGGATTCCCGCAAGTGGAATCTAGGCTTCAGCGGCTTCCACCCTGCAGGTCACGGCCCTCCAGGTAAGTCCCCAGTGAGACAGGTGGAGAACAAAACTAGGCAGCATAGATATAGATATATATATATATATATACACACACACATACACACATACACACACACACACACACAGTTCAGATGTCAAACGGTGATAATAGGAATTACCACTTTAAGGTGGAGCATAGGTACAAAGTTCAATGAAGTGTTGAGTATACTGCAGGTGATGGGCCACGGCTGTATACAGAGAAGTAGGAACCATCACCGAAGTTCAATAATGCAGACTGGATACGTAGTGAGCATTGGTTACAAGTGTACCACTAAGGAGTGGAACATAACTACAAAGTTCAATGAAGTCTTGAGTATACTACAGATAAACAGATCAGCAAAATCCAGAGATGCAGCAACGATGAGCCACAGTTTACCACAGGGATGTGGAAGGAGTCAGCAGTAGTCAGCGGTGCAGGCAAAGTAGATAGCGGGCGTTGATCATTGCAATTACCATTGGTAAGTGGAACAGATGAACAGAGATCAGCGGAGTCCAGATACACAGCAATGATGAGCCACAGCTTACCACAGGAATGTGGAACGAGTCAGCAGTAGTCAGCGGTGCAGACAGAGTGAATAACGACAAGGTAATAAGGGAAGGGGCATCTGAACCAAGCCAGGTGTAGACTTGAAGAACCAGCAATGAATAGGTGAAAGGAGGGGCCTTATAAAGGAGGACTGACCAATGGCCGAACTGACTAAAACATAGGTGACATAATCACAGGTGCAAACCGTGGCTGACAGCCTGTACTAAGAAGAGAGGTTTAAAGTGATAGTCAGTGTTTTGAGGCTCCGGTGGAGATACCCGGGGAGCGGAGTGTGACACATTTTATGTTGTGTCACACATTAAACTTACTCTTCCAATGACATATTTCATTCAGCGTCGAGGAATTCTTTACTTTTCACAATGTGTTTTTAGGGACAGGGCTTTCCTTATTTCCTCTGGCAGCTTCACATACACATAAGGAGCGCTGTACCCTATCTCAATTTTCCACTAAAATGTCTTTATTGCCTAAACTGTGGTACCTGTTTCGCACAGTCCCTTTTAACCTCCCTAATTTTATATATATATATATATATATATATATATATATATATATATATATATATATTTTATATAAATAAACAAAATACGCTCCCTACTCACTACATATGTTTGGTAGAACAAACCACCAAAACTTGCTGCTGTGGTCCTGACACGCTCGGAGAGGGCTGGAGGCCTTGCCCTCCCTGGCATGGCTAAAGGCCAGGAGGCAGCTGTTCTGGCCCACATACGGGATTGGTCTCTGCTAGCTAGATCCAAGCCCTGGGTCGACCTAGAAAGAAACCTTACCCAAGCTTTCCATTACCCAACCTACTCTGGGTACCTAAAGCATGGCGTCCAAAATCTACCGATCTCCCCAGTTTGGGATAAAACTCTTCGGTGGACAGAAGACTTGACCCTTCCTACGACCAATTTTCGCTATCTCCTCTGACCAAACTTATTCCTGACCTTCATCTCTCTCTTTGGATTAGTAAGGGCATCACCTCCCTCAAGCCCCTCTACTCCGACTAGACATTCTTATTCTTTACACAACTGAGAGAGTGTTTCAACATACCTAAGAGTGACTTTTACAACAACAGCTCTCACTACAACACTCCCCTCCCCTACTCTACGCTAGACTGATATCGGGTTCCAATAAGGCAGGCATCTCTTTTTGGTATGAGCACCTCTCCAATGGGAAAGAGTTCAAGAAAACTTCTTCCCAGCTTTTGTGGGAAAGATACATCAAGCAAGAGCTCGATACAACCCAATGGGAGTTTCTGCACGACCCACCGTTTGTCTTACTGTTTAAACCATACGGAGATGATGTATAAACTTCTTCATAAGCTCTATTTGACCACGGTCAAAATCCATAAGATCTGGCCATCACACTCCAAATCTTGTTGGCGTCACTGTGGGGAGATTGCCGACATTTTCCACATCTTTTGGACATGCCCTGGAATTGGCCTTCTGTGGACCTTAGTGTTTGCATTAATAAAGACTGTTACTAAACTCACTCACCTCCTGGCCCAGATGTTGCCCTCCTACACACCTTCCCTCGCCAGACCTGCATGGGAGACCGTTGCCTCATAGGTCACATACTCATTGCTACCCGAGCTGTGATTGCCCAGGGTTTGAAGAAGCCACACATTCCCCCTAGCTTCAAAATTATCTCTATAGTCCAATTGAGCTGTGAATAGGAAACCCTAGGGGTCCCGTACTCCTCCTCCACATCCCCTCACATGAAGTGGTTTCCGTGGCAGGAATATATTTTGACCCACCCTAGCTCCCGTTCTACACAAGAAGCCACCTCACAGTAAAATCTATCTACCTCCTCGATGCGTTTCAGTCAGATTGGTTGTTTTAGACATGTTTCTCGTTTTTAACTGTACTGTATACTCATGCTGTAATGTTTGATTTTTTTACGTGCATTGTACCCCCCTCCTCCTCCTCGACATTTTCTTTTTCCTTTCTATACACTTAATAATTAAAATTTTCAATAAAAATCATTGTTGAAAAAAAAATAAAAAAATAAGGTAGTACTTAACAGTCGCATAAATTTACTGCGTCTACAGAGTTAGAATGATTTTAATTATGTCAAATAAATTGCCTTGACATCATATGATCATTAAGAAAATACAGAAAATATTGTATTAAAGTAGGATTAGAATAATTCTTTATCAAATTATTATCAATTAAAGGACTTAATTATTGTTTTTTTCTGTGTGAAATCAATCTCTGTAATACATTGTTTTTTTCAAGCAAAAAGAATGTGCATACTTTGCAATTTTCAATAGGACGTTTTTAAACTTAAGCTAAAATTTTTGTATAAGCAAGATAATATATATGGTTTCCTACTATTGTATATAGACAAATGTATTTGGTCACACCTGATTATTGAATTGAGTATTTTCAATTAGACCCATTGCCAAAGGTGTATAAAATCAAGCACCTAGCCAAGCAGTCTCCATTTGCAAACATTTGTGATACAGGATGGGTCGTTCTGAACAGCTGTGACATCAAGCGTGGTACTGTGGTAGGATGTCACCTTTGCAATAGGACAGTTTGTGAAATTTCATCCCTCCTGGATATTCCATGGTCAACTGTAAGTAATATTATTAGAAAGTGGAAGTGTTTAGGAACAACAGCAACTCAGCCACGAATCGGAAAACCATGTAAAATCACAGAGCGGGGTCAGCGATGCTAAGGCGCATGGTGCGTAAAAGTCGCCAATGTTCTGCTGATTCCATAGCTAAAGAGTTCCGAGCTTCCACTGGCATTAATGTAAGCACAAAACCTTACGGCGGTTGCTTAATGGAATGAGTTTCCATGACCGAGCAGCTGCTTGCAAGCCTCACCTCACCAAGACCAAGCGTTGGATGGAGTGGTGTAAAGCACAACGACACTGGACTGTGGAGCAGTGGAAACGTGTTCTGTGGAGTGATGAATCACGCTTCTCTGCTTGGCAGTCAGATTGGCAAGTCTGGGTTTGGCGGATGCCAGGAGAACGTTACCTACCTGACTACATTATGCCAACTGTGCAGTTTGGTGGAGGAGGGATAATGGTATGGGGCTGTTTTTCAGGGTTTGGGCTAGGCCCCTTATCTCCATTGAAGGGCAATCTTAATGCTTCAGCATACCAAGTCATTTTGGATAATGCTATGCTTCCAACTTTCTGGAAACAGTTTGGGGAAGGCCCATTTCTATTCCAACAAGACTGTGCCCCAGTGCACAAAGCAAGGACTACAAAGATATTAATGTGATATGATATGATATCCATATTAAAGTATATGTATTTGAATACAATGTCATTACAGTCCCTGTTGGTGTAATGGTGAAGTGTCCGAATACTTTTGTCAATATAGTGTATGTATGTATCTATAAATATATGGAAATGTACTCATACAAATGATCTTTTATATTATTAGATCAAAGATTAAAAATGAATAATCTGTTAATATAATATTATGGGTGATATAGTTAATAAGTAAATCAGTTGGAATAGAATTCATGACTAATGTTTGAACAAGTAAAAGTATCTCTGACTGTTAAATCCTGTTGGAGAATTTTCTTCAATAAGAAATGGCTATAATAGGATGGGGCCTGGTCCTGATGGATTCACCATCTCATACTATAAAACTTTTGCACACATTCTGACCCCGCATCTACTTTCTACTTTTAACTCGGTCCTCCAAGGTGGGAAGTTTCACAAAGACACCACACGTTCCACTATTATAGTTATACCCAAGCCCAACAAAGATCCCACAATTTGCGACAACTATCGGCCCATTTTTCTGCTAAACACGGACATCAAGCTATTTGCCAAGATCCTGGCAAAAAGGTTGAACAATCATCTGACAACTTATAGAACCAGATCAAGCTGTGTTTGTTCCTATCAGGCAAACCCTTGATAATACCAGGACTATAGACTTGATTTCCTATATAACGCAATCCACACTTCCCTCTGTAATTTTAGCGCTATACGCAGAGAAAGCCTTCGATAGGCTCTCTTGGCCATTTATTTTTCAAACCCTTAAAATCTTTGGATTCTTTAGTAATTTTCTTCAAGGTATTCAAGCTCTATACCATAACCCGTCCTCCTCGGTCTTGACTAATGAATGGTTTGAGTTCATCCGTTTTTGGCATTAATAATGGGACGAGACATTCCCCTCTCATTTATGAGCTATGTATTAAACCACTTGCTGCTCGGATTTGACTGAACCCAGATGTGAAGGGAATCCAGGTTAATGGAGATATGGGACAAACTGAACAAGCAATACACACTGGCTCCCTACCCCTCGCCACTCACTCCGCTGTGGAGACACCCTCGATCCCCACAGGGTTGCATGAAGGCTTTTGCTTACCCCTGGAGGAAGGTGGGTCTAGATTGTTTCTTTCACTTGATGGGTGAGCATTCTTCTAAGCAACCTATACTTTCATTATATGCAGGCGAAAAGTTTATACAAGCCTCGAGACAATCGTCAAAGCTTCGCCCCCAACGCCCTTTGAACGTCGCTGCATTTATAGCCCAGGACGTCGGGGCTTTATATCAATCCTGTACAGTTCTCTCGTGTCCTCCTCATCCCCTCCCACGGAACTGTTTGAACGGGCTTGGGAGCAGGATCTTGGAGCAGCTCTGAACGAGGAGGAGTGGTCGCTCATTCGACAACGGATATCAGGGTCTTCCATTAGTACAGCCATTCGAGAAAATACCTACAAGATTTATACTAGATGGTACATGGTCTCTGCGAGATTGCACTCTATCTACCCCCACGCCTCCGATCTATGTTGACGTAATTGTGGATCAGTGCGAACTTTCCTCCACATATGGGGGATTGCCCTCTAGTATCTAGTCCAGCATCCTATCATGCATGATAGAAAATAATAAACTTTTTTTTGCTTTTCTTCTAATCAGAGTTCAGTTTTTGATAAGTCTGCCATGATATAGGGTAAGGGATGATGACTCAATGTTGGACAAGAGAGGGTAGGAGAGAACACAAGAGGACGGTGAGCATCTAAGCTCCCACGAACAGGACCCTCTCTCCTGAGCACCTAACCTGTGTTTTCATGTCAAAATTTATTTAATTTATTTTGTCTACCCTGTACATCCCTGTATTGTGTATGTCCTGCTTACCCTACTGTCCAGCTCTGCAGAACACTGTCTTGCCACTGATCAATGACTATCACTATGGTAAGTCATGGATCTGTGAATAAAGACTAAAACACCCTGAACTTTGATGTATAAGAAACACCAGAGAGTGTGGGAGGAGACTGGTCAGACCTCTTGGCTGATGGCTCACAATCAATTAAATTACAATTGAATAATACTTCTGCCTTACAGTAGCCCCACACATATTCCCCACCATGAGCTACAATAGTTATTCCACCTTATTAATGGTTTCCCACACCTTTTAGAATGTAAGGTCATTTTGGCAGAGCCATCTTTATCTTCTATTTCATGTCATTGTATATTATTTATTTGTATCACAATCCCATCAATCTATAGCACTATAGTAGGATGAGAGCAGAGGTCTAATACAGGCTGTTGGCTCCTGACTCCCCCACTGGGCAGATCTGTTTCCTCATCAGTTTGTACAGACAGAGGAGGGTGTAGAACAAGAGATTGTTGTAGTGACTGAACATGGAGAATATAGGAGATTTCTGCATTTAGTGTGTATTACTCACCTGTGCTGATATCTGTAGGGATTTCCTCCTCCTTACACTGCTGATCACCCCTCACATACGTCTCTTCTTCTTCCTTTATATCTTCTACTTTACCATCAGTCAGCTCTTCACCCTAAATAACCCACAAAACAATAAAGCAACAGGTTTCCGCAGCACCGTACATAGTACAATCAGTAAAACATACAGGGTGAAACATTACAGAACAATAAACACAAAGTACCAATGCTTCAGAAGCTCCGGGCAGACATATGGAGTAAATACGGGGCAGAAGATTCGGTATGGAGACAGGAGGGGAGAGGGGCCCAGCTCATGCGAGCTTACATCCTAAGGGAAGGTGGACAAAAAGGCACGAAAGGGAGGCAGTGATACGAGGAAGAAAAAGGGGCAGGGGAGAGGGGGGAGAACTGCAGAGTAGATGAGGGGATAAGTGGATGGTTGGTAGGCTTTCAGGAACAGGTGAGTTTTGAGTGCCCGTTTGAAGGAGCATAGATTGGGTGCGAGACGGATGGAGCGAGGGAGGTCATTCCAGTGCAGGGGGGCAGCTCGGGAGAAGTCTTGGACTCTGGAGTGGGAGGAGGTAATTAGAGTGGAGGAGTAAGTGCATGAACAGAGGACGTAGTGTGTGTACCGCACATTGTAAGTGTTCTGAGGAATAAAACACATGGAGAATCTTATTTACAAATACCAGATCTCTTTTAAAATCAGAGTTTTCGTTGTATTGTTATCTTTTCCAAAATGAAGTTGTTCTAAATAATTTCCACCAAAATGCTGGCCGATAATACTCATCAAAAGGGCGCTCACAACTACTATTTATACCTTTATCTCTTCCAAAATTGCGGTGCCCCATTTTTAGTGCAGTCTCCACTAAAGTGGTGGTCGTGTAATATTATCTGGAACTGGAGTTCTCTATGAAATATGAGCCCGAGAGATCGTGGTTTTAATCCATCTCGCCACTGTTTTGTTGCGGGACATTCTGACAGTCTGAGAGTCGAAGGGAACCAACTGCACTGCTTTGAAGTAAGATACCATTCTCCCAATAAGCTGCATGCAATGGAGGAAGGAGACCTGTCAGAGGTAACAGAGCTTTCACCTGTTTCTGAATCATCTCCTCCGGTAAAAAAAAATTCGGTGACAGCTAGTGTTGAAAAGAAGACCCAAAAAAACCATGCGCCGGGCTGGGACTGGACTTCTGATATATTATCATCTAGCCGTGCTTTTCGAGCGCAAATGGATCAGCAAGAGGGGCAGATCTCGCCTTTATCAAAAAGTTATCCAGCTATGGTATAACTGTAATCCCTTTCGACCTTAAAAGAGCTGCTATTACTACCATAACCTTTATGAATACCCTTGGTGCTGTTAATATGATTTATCAACTGCAAACCTGAGAAGTATGTAATGTCCCTGGAGGTGAGAAACTCATGTCGCTCCATGGTGCTTATGACCAATCCAAAAGACTCCATCCTAAATTTGTGCACCCGAATGTGCAAGGTTCGAAATTTCAAGTTCAAAATCGGACCGTAGGTCAAGTCCAGTTTCTGTATGAGCAATGAATAACCTAATCCTTCCTGCTCTTTCAGGACTTGGACAATCACTCCTGATGACAATAGGGACTTTGTCTCCTAGGAGAAGTACCGCTGGATGAAAGCCCTAAGAGGTCCAAGACGTAAAAAAGAGGATTTTTCTACTTATGATAAATCCGTTTCTCTGATTCCATCTGGGGGACAGTGCTACCAGGGGTTGAAGGTGGGGACCATGGAGTTGGCACTTAACTAGATAAATAGTTTAATATAACTTGCTGACAGAACTTCTTCCCTCTGCAACCCCCTGCATCTCCTCAGTGTAATACTAAAGCCCCAAGGAAGGGAATTAAAATAACCGACCCACCCTGTCTGTTTTTGCTGGGAACTGACTGGGCTTACTTTGCCACCGCCCCCTTTTGTTATTCCGAATACGCTCCTCCTGCCGCAGTAGGAGGAGCCTGCTGCAACCACTGGACTCCTATATGGCTCCCAGAACCATGTTCCTTCTGGATAACTGTCGCTGCTAGTGTACTTCCATGCTGGAACACTTGGTCTGGTACCCCTGACCGCTTACTATGGATCAGGGTTGCTGTGGATGGACCCCCCCTGGCCTATCACACTGGCCAGAGCTGCTGGGTAGCGGTAGAGCAGTGGTACTGGAGATCTGAGTCCACACCTCAGAAACAGCCGGAGGACGGAATAGATTTAGAGTTTAATCTGTAGGTCACAGGATTACAGCAATATTGAAGAGGTTGTCAAGCAGGGTCTTGAAGCAAAGAATGATGTTTATTTCACTCACGTGTCCTGAGAAGGACAGTTCCACTGATTAAAAGGTATCAGTGGTCAGGTCAAATGGAACATCAGAATGATTTTCAATACAAGACAGTGCTTTGTATACAGTTTGGACACAGCCTCAAAGGGTAAGCCAGCCCCTGTGAAGTCTGAACTATTTTTAGAATCAGGATACCATTTGTTTACACAAACATTGATTTACATGCATTGCAAAGCTAACAATATTTACACTTATCTGTGAAATTCTAGAAATGATGTCCTGCATCTTGTTTTTAGACGCAGGAAAGCTAGTAGTAAGTCTTAATTAAACCTTCCTGTGTCTTCAAGTGGACCCTCACACATCAAATTAACATGGGTCCTTTCTTCAGAGAGCTATAGAGCCGATGGACGTAATCCACCTAGCAATGGTCTACTGCCTGGCCAGCCCCAATTACAAGCATCGGACAAAACAAAAAAAGAAAGTCAGTGCGCTGAATGGTCGCTGTCCATTCCACATAAATGGGGAGTGCATGGACCACATCCTGGGAAGCTGTGGAGTTATGACCAGACCTCATGGCTGAGACCCTTGAAATAGATAAGTGAAAGGCCATTTGGCAAACTTGCATTTCAGTCAGATATACACCCTATATAACCATCTAAACAATAAACATATTTAATAATGTCTAATTTAATAAACAGATTAGATAAAATAATATCAGTGAATAGATCATTTTGCACTTAATAAGATCCCGAATAATTTTACCTGATATTCCTGTGAGATACTGGGATTTTCCTCTGTATGATCCTGAGTATAAAGAAGACGGGGACATCTCTCTGGGGTATCTCTGTTACTGGATCCATCTGTAGGAAACACACAGTGACTGAACACATTGTCTATATCTGATTATCAGATGATGTGTATATAGGTGGCCCTCATAACTGCTCTTTATTTTACAATAAGTGAAAGTCGCAATGATACACTACACAAACGGGCGATCGTCTAACTCTGAATCAGACTTTGTGTGTATATGATTATTCTGATGGGTCTTACAATGGAGAATGTAACTCTTTTCTGTCTTTAGTGTTTATTACTCACCTGTGCTGATATCTGTAGGGGTTTCCTCCTCCTTACACTGCTGATCACCCCTCACATACGTCTCTTCTTCTCCGATTGTATCTTCTACTTTCACATCAAACAGGTCACAACTCTAATTTAGCCACAAAACAATAAAAATAACAAGCATCAATAATGTCTGATTTAATGAATTGAGAGTAAGCAGAAGATTATTAGTGTATAAGATCCACAAAGCTATTCTACAAATCAGAGAGGGAAACGTCACTTTGATATTTTAGTATTTGGTGAGAGCCTCAATTCCATCTACCTGATAGTCCTGTAGGATATTGTGAGTTTCCGCTGTGTCATCCTGTGAATATAGAGGACATCTCTGTGGGGTATCTCTGTTACTGGATCCATCTGTAGGAAACACACAGTGAACGAATACATTGTTTATATGATTATCAGATGATGTGTATATAGGTGGCCATCACAACTGCCCTCTCCTTTACAATGAACTAAAGTCTCCTCTTACCCACTGATATGAGGGGCCGGTGATTCTCCATCATCACGACCTTGTACAGACCCCTGTGTCCTTCAGTGAGATCCTCACACCTTATAGGAACCTGACACACACAATGATACAGTCATCACCCAAACACATCCCCTGGTGTTACTGTATAATGTCCCATTCCCAGCAATCACCTCTCTAGTCAGCAGCTGAATGATCTTGTTGGTGAGTTCTAGAATCCTCTGGTCATTGTTTCTCTCATGTATCAGTGAGTGAGGTGGAGGCTCCGTGATGGGGCTCTGGGTCCTGTTCAATCCTCCCGACGCATGGGGATGGCTACTCTGTGTCACCAAATCCCCAGGTGTCTTCTTTACTACTTTGCAATCCTGTGCATTGAAGAGAGAAAAACCTCAGCATAAAGAGTAGACCCTCTTCATTGGTTCACAGACCCTCCAATTACGGCCAATATCCAGACGTAACCACACATGAATTAATGCTCTCAGAAAGTTGGATATTAATGTCAGAGAACAACAAATACTAACACAACCTTTTGTTCAAGCATCAGAGAACAGGCTAAATAGGTTTAAATAGAGAAGCACCTGACATCATCATGGGAAAGTGTCTGAACTCATGCTCAAATATCACAGAGAGCATCAATACAAGAAGTGACTAAAGGAAAGGTGCTATCAGCTGGATGCACTCGTGAAAGAAGACAGTTGTCATAAACACAGAGACGGGTTAATTATAAAACCTACATCATATGGGTGGCCACTGTGTGCTCTCACCTTGGTTTGAGAGGGTATGTTACATTACATATTATGACCAGAAGAAGAGCATGAACATTGAATGCTTTGACCCAAGAGTGTTCTTTTGGAATGTAGCACTTCTAATATACTAAATAATTTGCTGGGAGATTTTAGAATCAAGGACCGCTTTCAAATGCTTGTGGATTATCCATAGGTAAAGCTTTGGGAGGTTTGTTGCAAAAAGTAAAACTATGATGACACAACCCAGACACAACAGAGAAAGAATCCTCCACTAAAAAGGGGTTAAGAAAAATCCGGGTGCTGTAGCACAAGTACAGTAAAAAAAAAGTTATTTTTAAGATGAAGAAAGCAGAGGTGGCCTCTGATGGTCACTGGTTGGAGTTAGCTCCATTCTTCGCGAGAATGATAATGGGAGCAATACAGAATAGTTACGAATGAATTAGTGATGATAATTGTCAAAGCTGAAAAATCTCTGGATGGTTTTTAGAACTAAAGGCTGAGGCTAATTCAGAAAAAGTTCTCTTTTCAGGATACATCTGATGTTGCAGACTAACAGCAATTTATTGTAATTCAGCATCAATATGCTGGGAGACAATCTCCACAGCAGAGACTATGGGAGTTCAATATCTGTTATTATATTAAACCGCACATAATGAGGTCCTTTACCATTCTATACACTCTCACAAGTACAACGTCACATTACTAGACTATTCTCATCACAAAAACTCCCTATTTCCTATTACCTTCCAAGTCCCCCCCAGTTCTCCTCTCACCACTAATCATCACAAGTCCTCACTGTATTCCACTGTTACTGGACCCTGGTCTAGTTACTTCCTCTGCTGCTCACAGATGTAGTGATGTCTCTGTGATATTCCCAGAATCCTTCACTTCTACAGTCAGGTTCATTATTAGTAGAGATAGTAGGGATGCCCCACTCATGGGCACATCTTCCTCATTCTCTGACCGACCCTGGCCACCGCTATCACTACCTACTACAGGCCCTGGCTTAGACCTACTCTATGGCTGGCCTATTTACCTCCGTTCCTGCTGCCTCCTACCACCTGCTATCTCCTGCTCCGGATCCCTGGTGCCACTACTGCCACCTACTCCATGACGTGGCTCAGGACTTCTGTCTGACTAGCCTATCCAAACCTGCTACCTCATGCTCCAGCCTCCTGATGCCCTGCTGCATCTTACCGCCTGCCTCCTGCTCCGGTTCATGATGCCCTGCTGCCTCCTGCTCCGGTTCATGATGCCCTGCTGCCTCCTGCTCCGGTTCATGATGCCCTGCTGCCTCCTGCTCCGGTTCATGATGCCCTAGCCCCAGTATGTCACCTCCGGACACGCTCACCTCTCCCACCTCTCCACTTACTCCTCCTTCACCTTACTAACTGGATTGAATTCCCACTCTGTCTGATGCCCTCCATCTGATGCTCCTACCGACTCTCCAGACGTCTCTGTGACCCTCTCCGCTCCATGTTCTCCTCATTTACTCCATCCTGACCTTCATCACTGAACGCCTCTGTGTGCCCACATCCCCCCCCCCCCCACCGCCTCCTGCCGTGTACACCGGGACCCTGCTCTCTGTTTCGTCCATCCACCCACCGTATGACCTCCGCTACAACCAATGATCGACCACGATGTCCACTGATTGACCTCTTCTGATACCAACCTCATTTCACATACAGGCCCCTCATACATGGTAAAGCCAGGATGGGGGACTGAAAGTAGCCATCTCTTTTCCTGACTCCCTGCCCCACAGCTCCACATTTGGCTGTCCCCTGGACTGCATCCTGACTGGTCTGCACTCCCTGCCTGCTCTCCTGCCTCCTGAATCTGGACAGCCTGCCACTCTCAACTATCTCTGGACCCTGTTCTTTCCCTGATACCCTGGACTCACCTGAACTCCTGCTCACCATCCTATATCACTGACTACACCAGTTCCTGTGAACACTCCTTATCCGGATTCACTAGTATCTGTGGTCACTCACCATTTATTTTCCTTGCATTCTTTCTGCTCTGCCTGGTATTGTACTCACTGTAGCTTTACCTTATTGTTATTACCTTGTATATATTATTTAGTTTTACTATTTAGTTTTGATTCACTACTGGCTGCTTATTGATGCTCCCCGCCTCTGTCTCTGACCACTCATCCTGTTTCTATAACCTTCTCACTAACTGACCCACCTCCCATCCTTCTTTCCCCACTCCCCAGCCCACTCCCTGCCAGTCCTCCCTTTCCCTCCTCTCCCTGTCTCTCACCATGCCTCCTCGCTCCAGTCCTATACCCATCCTCTCCCCTGGCCCCTTTCCCCGAACCAACTACAACCCCCCCCCACGCTCCACCAACCCTGCCAATCTCATCCATATCTCCCGTCCCTCCACTTCTCCTGGAACTCCAGATCTATCTGCAATAAACTATCCACGACCTCTTCATCTCCAACTCTCTTAACGTTCTTGCTATCACAGAAACTTGGTTATTTTCTACTGACACTGCCTTCCCCTCCGCTCTCTCCAATGGGGGCCTCTCCTTCACCCACTCTATCAGACCAGATGACCATCCAGGAGGTGGAGCGGGCATCCTCCTATCCCCTAAATGTAAATTTCGGGTCACCCTCACTGTGCCCTCCCTCTCTTTCTCCTCCTTCGAAGTCCACACTATCTGTCTCTTTTCCCCCATCCACCTCCGTGTCTCAGTTATCTGCCGGCCCCATGGCCCCACTTAACTTTTTGTTGACAACTACGCAGCCTGGCTTCCCCACTACCTCTCCTCTGAAATTCCCTCCATCATACTTGGTGATTTTAATGTCCCTAATGACAACCCCTCTGATCCTGCCTCCAAATGTAATCTCCCTTCCTATAGCTCCGCCCTATCCCTCGCTAAACAATCCTTCTTTAAGTCCCTCAATTCTTCTCTGTCCTCTAATCCCTGCCGCCTCTTTGCCACGTTCAACTCTCTCCTCCAGAATTGAGGGAATCAGACTTAATATCTCCTCCTCACATCATTCTCCTGCCACCCCATTTGCTCCACCATGCTCCAGCAACCAACTCTGGTGCTCCTTCCGCCCTACTTCAGGTGAAGAAGTCCACCCTCTCATGCTTTCCTCTCCCCCATCTACCTGCCACCTGGATTTCATCCCTTCTCATCTCATTCGTTCCCTCTCCACCACTGCCTGCTCCTACCTCGCACACCTCTTCAACCTGTCACTCTCCACAAGCATTGTCACCTCATCTCTCCCATTCTCAAAAAAAACAATATTGACCCCACCTCACTCTCTATCTATCGCCCCATTTTGATTCTCCCCTTTTTGTCTTAACTACTCGAGCGGGTTGTCTGCAAAAGCCTCACCAGGTACCTCTCGGACAACTCTCTCCTTGATCCTTTCCAATCCGGCTTCCTCCCCCTTCACTCCACTGAAACCGCCATGGCCAAAGTTACCAACAATCTCCTCTCAGCTAAATCCAGGGGTCACAAATCCCTGCTCATCCTCCAGGACCTCTCTGCGGCCTTTGACATCATGGACCACTCCTTCCTGCTGCAGACCCTTCTTTCTTTTGCCCTCTCTGGCTCTGTTCTCATATGGTTAACCTCATACCTCACCAACTGCTCCATCTCTGTAGTCCCTTCTGGTTCATCCTTACCCCTTCCACCCCTCTCTGTAGGAGTCCTTCAGAGCTCTTTTCTTGGCCCTTTTTGTTGTATACCACCTCCCTGGGTGAGCTCATCACTTCCTTCGGTCTTCAGTATCACCTTTAAGTCGATGACATTCAACTACCTTTCTTCTCCTGATCTCTCCCCTCCCCTCCTTTCTCATGTATCCGACTGTCTTTCCGCCATCTCCTCTTAGAGGTCCTCCCGTTTTCTAAAAATCAATATTGCCAAAACCGAACCCATTGTCTTCCCTCCTTCTAGATCAGAGGTGTCCAAATTCAGTCCTCAAGGCCTACCAACAGTTCATGTTTTCAGAATTTCTTTAATTATGCACAGGTGAGTTAATCTATTTGGCTGGGTCAGTAAATATCCCACCTGTTTCTACAGACAGAAATCCTGATAATATGACCTGTTGATAGGCCTTGAGGACTGAACTTGGACACCTCTGTTCTAGATCTTCAACCCACCTTGACCTCTCTATCCCCGTTAACAATACCATCATCTCATCTGTTCAACTCCGCTGCCTGGGTGTCCCCTCGACACCTCCCTCTCCTTTGCCCTCCACATTCAATATCTTGCCCGCATGCAACATCGCCCGCATCCAGCCCTTCCTATCCCAGGATGCCACCGAAACCATTATCCACACATTTATTATTTCCTGTCTCGATTACTGTAACCTTCTTCTCACCGGCCGCCTCTGATCCCATTTCACCACCATTCTTTCTATACTTAATGTGGCTGCTAGACTTGTCTTCCTATCACGCAGCTCTTCCTCTGCCTCCCCTCTCTGCAAGATTTCTCCTAGGCTGCCCCAGTCCACTGGAACGACCACCCGGACTCCATCCGACTCTCCCCTAGTCTATGCACCTTCAAACGGGCACTAATAACTCACCTCTTCCTGAAAGTCTACCACCCATCCACCGAACCATCTCTCCATGCATGTGTTCCTCACCTCTCTCTTTCCCGTCCCTTGATGTGCTTACTCTTGCGTTAGATCCCCTCCACTGACTCCCCCTTGTGCCTGCTGTCTGTTTGCCCTCTCTTTAGGGTGTAAGCTCTTACAAGCAGAGCCATCTTCATGTCTCTATACCTATTCTTCTGCTCCAACTTTTGGGGTCTTGGTATTATTCTGGTCTACTGTTTGTAATCTGTACGACGCTGTGGAAAACTTGTGGCGCCCTATAAATGAAGGAAAATAATAATGTCACTGTGACGTTCCCAGAAATTCTCACTTCTCCAGTCAGGTTCATCAGTTATTAATAGAGATAATAGTGATATAATTGTGACATTCGCACAATCCCTCACCTCTCCAGTCAGCAGGTAGATGATTTCCAGGGTGATGTTTAATATCCTCTCAGTCATGTGACTCCTGTCAGTGTCCATCCTCCTTGTGACAGTCAGATGATATAGACTCTGCCTTGTAGATGGATTAGAAATAAAGAGAAATATTGGGTAAGGACATTGTTACAGAAACAGAAGTAAGAGGCAGAAATAAGAAGCTATATGCAGTTATATCAGTCATTATATGGACACATTATGCGGTCTTATTATTAGACATGGGTATGTGCTGAATGTTCTGTACAATGTATATAATGGACTTATAGGAACAGGATTTACTTTTTTATCATACCATGCATATTACAGCAATACAGCAGGACAGTGACATGAAAGGAATATATAATATACTATAACATATAATACCCTCCATGAGTACAAATTATGTGGGAGATGTCTGGAGACCCCTCACCCAACAAAAATAAATGATTCATTACTAATATCCCTACAGGGGCTTATATAGAGGACACATCACATAGTGACCCTTCCCCAGATCACCAGAGTCTGCTCCACCTGTATAATAATAACACGGCAACCAAGTCTGCGCCATCTGTATAATAATAACACGGCACCAGAGTCTGCTCCACCTGTATAATAATAACACGGCACCAGAGTCTGCTCCACCTGTATAATAATAACAACACGACAACAAAGTCTGCTCCACCTGTATAATAATAACACTGCACCAGAGTCTGCTCCACCTATATAATAATAACACGGCACCAGAGTCTGCTCCACCTGTATAATAATAACACGGCACCAGAGTCTGCTCCCCCTGTATAATAACACGGCACCAGAGTCTGCTCCACCTGTATAATAATAACACAGCACCAGAGTCTGCTCCACCTGTATAATAATAACACGGCACCAGAGTCTGCTCCCCCTGTATAATAATAACACGGCACCAGAGTCTGCTCCACCTGTATAATAATAACACGACACCGGAGTCTGCTCCACCTGTATAATAATACCCTGGCACCAGAGTCTGCTCCACCTGTATAATAATAACACAGCACCAGAGTCTGCTCCACCTGTATAATAATAACACAGCACCAGAGTCTGCTCCACCTGTATAATAATAACACGGCACCAGAGTCTGCTCCACCTGTATAATAATAACACGGCACCAGAGTCTGCTCCACCTGTATAATAACAACACGACACCAGAGTCTGCTCCACCTGTATAATAATAACACGGCACCAGAGTCTGCTCCACCTGTATAATAATAACACGGCACCCGAGTCTGCTCCCCCTGTATAATAATAACACGGCACCAGAGTCTGCTCCACCTGTATAATAATAACACGACACCGGAGTCTGCTCCACCTGTATAATAATACCCCGGCACCAGAGTCTGCTCCACCTGTATAATAATAACACAGCACCAGAGTCTGCTCCACCTGTATAATAATAACACAGCACCAGAGTCTGCTCCACCTGTATAATAATAACACGGCACCAGAGTCTGCTCCACCTGTATAATAATAACACGGCACCAGAGTCTGCTCCACCTGTATAATAACAACACGGCACCAGAGTCTGCTCCACCTGTATAATAATAACATGGCACCAGAGTCTGCTCCACCTGTATAATAATAACATGGCACCAGTGTCTGCTCCACCTGTATAATAATAACACGGCACCAGAGTCTGCTCCACCTGTATAATAATAACACGGCACCAGAGTCTGCTCCACCTGTATAATAACAACACGGCACCAGAGTCTGCTCCACCTGTATAATAATAACACGGCACCAGAGTCTGCTCCACCTGTATAATAATAACACGGCACCAGAGTCTGCTCCACCTGTACTGTAATAATAAATAGCATTACCTGCTGCCAGACACATTAATGCGAGGTCTCCGCTTTATCTCACTCACTTCTCACCCGGAAGTACTTCCGGTCTGTATCACGTAACAAGCTTCAAAGGCTTCCACAAAATGGCCGCTGCTCTGTGTAACTGGAGACAGAGTCCCACGCTGGAGGAAGTCAGCTGTTCAAAAGGGGCGTGTCAATTCTAGCCAGTGGGCGTAGTTTCACGGAATGGTTTGTTTTATAATATATAATATAATATACAGCCTCACAGATGTGGTGCAGGGAGCACTGACATCATATTATACTGCACAGCTTTATACTGACATTACCAGCATATTTCTACGGCCCAAATGTCCAGCTCAAACTTCCATGTTTTCTTTATATTCTAAGCATTTTATTACATACTTACCTACTTTCTTCAGCTCCCTTCCGGGAGCCAGCCAGTGGAGGGGGGCGTGAAGGGGCGGGGTGGCCGAAAACGCGTCATTTCGGCCCCGCCCCCTGTGACGTCATGACGCAAATTGCGTCATTTGACAGCGGGGGCGGGGCCAAACGCCGCGATTCACCGGGAATCGCGGCGTTTGGGATCTAATTCTGCCCACTTCACTAGGAAGTGGGGCACTTCCTAGTGAAGTGGGCAGAATTCGGGAGATTGCCACACTCGCCCGGGAGTCCGGGAGACTCTCACAAAATGCGGGAGTCTCCCGGACATTCCGGGAGAGTTGGCAAGTATGTTTTATTATATCTCCTTCCATGTATGTTTATCAGGGGTATATTTCTCTTATCACAGATTGCTGTTTATTCATTTGGAGTCATATATGTTATAAGCTTCTCTCACCCCTGAGGACCATGTGTGAGGTGGGTGCTACATAGTATTCTGTCATATTGTGGTATAGGACTATGTCCATTCTGAGATGATAAACATCTAACTTTATGGTCTATAGTTTTATCCCACATTGTGATCCCTAAGATATCTTCTTCCAGATCAGATTCTGTAGGGTTAATGTTGGAATGAATTTCGATTACACTCTGAAAGAATCTCCTAACCTCTGTTGTAAACACTGTAATGTCTGACCCCATTGTTATGTGGTAAGAGCATACTTGCCAACTCTCCCGAAATGTCCGGGAGACTCCCGCGTTTTGCGAGAGTCTCCCGGACGAGTGTGGCAATCTCCCTGATCGTCAAAATTCAGTTTAAACGCTGCGATTCACCCGGAATCGCATCGTTTAGCCCCGCCCCCGCTGTAAAATGACGCGATTTGCGTCATCACGTCAAGGGGCGGGACCAAAATGACGCGATCTCGGCGCCCCGCCCCCTGTACGCCCACGTCCCAGCCGGCATCTCCCGGAAGCCAGAAAACACATGTTGGCAAGTATGGGTAAGAGTGGTCATGATGGTTGTTTTTTCTTCTACTCCCATTATCCCACCTGGTGTAGGTTGTCCTTCTGAATTCTTTCTTTCAATGACGAACATTATGACCCTGATGTTTTTTATAACATGTAGGTCCTCAAAAAGTGTGTAGTGTGTATTACTCATGCTTCTTACATTCATTCACTCACTTCTGTGATTCTAACTAACTTCATTGTGATAGTTAGTTTCTGTATTTTAGTATGAATGAAGTCATTCTTGGTTTCATTTGCCATTGGGACATTCATGCTTATTTTGGTCTATTGTGCTCTAGGAACAGGGATTGCTGTAGTACAGATGTCCTTATTGTACATGTAGGCACCTTCCTTTTCCTCTTCAGACATGGGATTGAGAATTCCATGACATCATAGACACTCTGGTTACTTTACAGTTAATGCAGTCTCTCCCTTACATTATTGCTCCAGAAGAGACAGCTCATTACTTGGATCTTGTTTTTAGAGGTGAGATCTTCTTCCCCGTGGAGTGAGCTTAGTTTCCTACCTTGCCGACTTCTTCAGAAACTTCGTTCCTGTTGGATTTCTTGGCATGACACTTTATCCTGTCCTCCTGTCCTTTGGTATTGAGGACATTATCCAGCATAGATCCCACTACTATTTTGTTCCCTCTTTGTCTTTTTAAAGAGTAGCAATGCTTCCAGAGAGTCAGCAAGAAATTCAGGCTTTTCTTGTGTTAGAATTGAGCTTTCTTTGAATTTTCAGTGCAAGATTCCTGTGTGACTCTCATCAAAGTTCAGCATTAGGTGGAGAGGTAATCAGTTTCAGTCAATCTATCAATCCTTCTCATTGGTCCAGGTACATATGAGATGTGTCTAGGCACACTTTCAGCATCCATCCAGAAGTTTAGATATTTCCAGACTCTGCATCATGGTACTAATGCTTATCAGCTGATATATGTGGTCACATGGTCTTGCTCAGCTTAATTTATGAACACAATAGACATAATGAAAATGTAGCATGAATAAATAAGTAGCAATATTCAATCACAATTAATTTTATACAAGATATTTAGAAGTCATAATAATAAATATAATGCAGCGCTTGATAATCAGATAGTTCACATAGGTTAAAAGATATTTTTATGTTCTGGATGTGAAAAATGTATTTGCAAGTAAATCATCTTTTATTAAACATCAGATAAGTCACAATTACAAATGTAAATATGTATTTGTAAATCTATAAGTGGGAAGTTTTATATTCAAGCATGATTAAAATAGTATTTCTCCACCCTGGCTTGGACATTTTTGATATTTGAAGGTTCCCGTATATGAAGGTGAAATCATGTTCAGATCTGGGAAACCTCAACCTCCGCACTTAGTTGGCTTTTTCTGATGGGCTAATTTGATCCCGGTAGACCTGCCATTCCACATGAATCTTGCCTAGCATTTTTGGATGGAGGCCAGTTTAGAGACAGGGATCCAGGTGGGGAGAGTTTTGAAGTAATAAAGGAGTTTGGGAAGGATATTCATCTTTACGGCAATGATCCTACCCAGCCACTAAATAATGAGAACAGTGCCAAGAGAACAGCTTTCATTTAATTTTAGCAAAGAACTCCGGATAGTTCTTCTGGTACAGCTATCGATAGGAGTTGGTGATTTAATCTTCTTGTTGTGCCATTTAAAGTTGAATTGGGAAGAGAGAAGCTGACCATCTTGGCTAGGAAAGTTGAGTAGCATAGCCTCAGACATCTTAATTCTGTAGCCCTTGAGGCTGCTGTAAAGAACCAGAATCCTGAACAGGCTGGAACGAGCTGTTCTATAGGTTGTTGGAGAGTTGAGGATATCATCGGCAAAGAGAGATAACTTGCTCTCAAGTTCCCCCGTCTGAACACCAATTGTCAGGGGAGGCTCTGATGGTCACTGCCAACAGCTCTATAACTAGGTCAAAGATCAGAGATGAGAGGGGGCAGCCCTATCGTTTACCATTGCGAAAGCTGATGGGAATGGAGGGGGAATTCAATTTTACTCCGCACCAAGCTAATAAACCCCTTATATATTAATTTATTTTTTATATAGCTTGATATGTAAGGGGAGGTGCTCCTGTACTCATATATCAATATTGTAACTGTCAAAAAAGAGAGAAAGAGAAAATGGTACTGACGGAGCACTCTTTTAACCAGATAATTAGATATTGGTATAAATCTGTAATATAAAATCAACAATCTTTATTGGTATATATTAAAATAATCAAAGCGAAATATTAAAAAGTGATATAATTTATTGTGAACCAAATAGTTAACTGTTAAGAGGTAGATACACTACCACGCTGGCTTGCTGTTATAAGGTAATTAGTTAAGGCTGATAGAGAACATTATTATAACCTAACTTCTTTCTAAATAGCTAGGAGATGTTAAGTAGGGACCTAATGATGTGTCCCATTTCCTGGGTGGGAATGGTCATACTTTATATATAGTAAACCATGAGATACTCCAATAATCTATCCCTATGTATCTACTATATCGATTGGGTGAATATCCCCCTCAGTAAGTTATTACTGTTGTGCAATTTATATAGTGATCATGTGGAATGGAATGGAGGGAGAGCAGCTGACCATGACTCCCGGCTGAGGGATAGGAATAGAGCCCTCAGGCACGCGTGAGAAAACTCAGAGATGCCAAATTTCGATAAAGCTTGAGACATACAACACCAGAATAGTATATTGAAAGCCTTCTCGGCATCTAGAGAGAGGACACCATCAGGGGTGGTCATGGAATTGAGGATGAGGATTGGCTCACTGACCCTCCTTGTGTTATCCAATGCCGTACTGACGGCCCAGGATAAACACCATCTGATCACAATGGACTAGGAAGGGGATAGCCAAGTTAAGTCTGTTTCTGTTATGACTCTGCTTATACTTTGTATGTGGCAGCAGTAACACAAATCCACCAGAGGTGCTGATGTTCTGCCCCTGAACTTTACACCATGCCTGTAGGAGTTAATCTCCTTACCTGATTAGAATTGCACCTGTCTCACAGCTTCTAATACCTGCCTCAATCTGTGCTCTGGGCAGTTCATCATTTATACCTGGCTGCTGCTTGTCTCTTGTTTATCCCTGTTCCAGTTTTGCTTTTCTGCTGTCTGATCTCCTGTTATGACCCTCTGCCTGATTACCGGACCCTGCTTTTATGTCTGTTGCCCTGACCTCTGCCTAATTACTGGATTATGCTTGGTTGCTTGTGAACCTGACCTCTGCCTGGCTACTGGATTCTGCTTGAACTCTTGTTGCCCTGACCTCTGCCTGGTCACTGGACTCAGAAAGTCTGTCTGCTTCCCTGCACTGCCTCGTGCCTCTGCCAATGTGGAATCCTGACCTCTGCCTCCTTAGTCTGGAGCCTTGTGCCTCCTGGCAATTGGGTAACTCATTATACTTGTCCCTGCATTTAAACTGTATTTGTCATTGCTTGGAACCTGTTGCTTCTGTGAACTATTCCTGCCATTCATCACACCTGTTCATAATTGTGTATTGGAGTATACCTGTTTATTCTGCTACCTGAAATCTGCATATTCCACAAATGCAATCCTTCTTTACATATTTTGCCTAATTAAAGACACTTGGTTTTCCTACTGCTATTGCCGTGTCCTGAATTCACTAGGAATCATAACAATTTCCAAGAATTTTAGCATACAACTTTACGTCAGTATTAAAAGAGATGGGTTGGTAGCTATCGCAATTATAGATGTTTTTGCCTTCTTTATGGATTACCGAGAGTCTACCCTCCACAGATTCCTTAGACCAAGGCATATACCTGAGGATGAAGTTGAAGAGAGTATGCAGATGGGGAAACAAGAGGTCAGCAAATATTTTGTAGGTAACAGCCATAAATCCTTCAGGACCTGGGGGCTTACCTGACTTCTGGGACAACCTGCTCCATTTCCTCAAATGTAATTTTAGCACCGAGCTGAGTAGCAGCTTGAGAAAATAATATGTCCTAAAGTTTTACTAAAACATTTATGCATTAAAAATACTTTATGCGCACAGAAATATATTACAAAGGAATACATAATAGAAGAAAACTACAAGGAAAAAGGAAAGAATTGTTAAATGAAAGATATGCAACCTATATGTAGACTAATGTCTGAAATCGTCTGATTACATTATCCATTAATGACTACCATTCCAGCTCTGGTTTGACACTCATTTCACTGCCCAGAATTTACTCCCGAGGGTAAATGTATCAAGCTGAGAGTTTTCCGGCTGGTTTGAAAAGTAGAGATGTTGCCTATAGCAACCAATCAGATTCTAGCTATCATTTTGTCATTTTGTAGAATGTACTAAATAAATGATAACTAGAATCTGATTGATCTTTCAAACCTGCTGGAAAACGTTCGGCTTGATACATTTACCCCCAGGCTCCATTATCCATACACAGGGTTCTCTTCTACTATTAACTCTTCCCTTTCTGCAATGATTGTTAGCAGTCAACTGGTAGACACTTCAAAAGGGAATTTTAAATCCAGGCCAGACTTTTATTTATACTGGCAATGACGTTATTAAAAGTAAAATCGTTTATAAGTGCAGACCCAGCCTCCAGCTTTACAGTGCACCAATCACACAGCATTGCGGAAGTATTACATTTATTCCCTATCTTGACTGTGCTTCAGTAGGGATTCCAGAATGGGTCCACTTATTAAGGTGGCGCCTCATGTTCAGGAAGCAACTAATAGTGAGTATGCAACAATAGACACTGGCAAATTAGCAGCATTCTGTAATGACAAACAATGGGACAGTGATATTTTTGACAATACTAAGTCAGTGTGACTGTTGGTTTCTAGAAGCCCAACAACAATGGAGGTGCCCCTAGGCCACAATGAAGGGAAGAGTATACCACACTGGCAGAGCAACAATACAATAAAAGCAGTTGAGAGGTACTTTAACAAGACAAAGCAAAGTTTCTTGGATAAGCTCAGCCATTTCAGAGAGAGTAACACACACATTAAACAGAACCCAGCAGCCAAGAGACTACTAATTCTAAAAAAAGTCTATAATTTGTTCAAAGAGGGCATCCCCTCTACAAATACACACAAAGACACTCCTAAAACGTCAAGTCCAAAAAGGAAACGGGACTCATGGGGTTCAGAGGAACAAGAGGAGGATGCAGGCATAGGGCCAAGACCAAAGATAAGAAGGTAGACTCAAAGGATAAAGGTATATTCTACCTGAGTAGTTTCCAACTTACTGACCCCCAGAAAAGCATCCTACAAAAAAGGCCTTAAGTTTGCTCCGGAAAGAAGGCGTAATAAATTTGATACATTTATTGATGTACAAAAGTTTGTGAGAAGCCTAACCCTTAATAAAATATTTTCTGGACCCCTCTAGATCAATAATCAGTAACCAAAATAGAGAGGTACTGGATAATTACAAACACACCACCCTCAAAGAGAAACTTACCTTCTATCCCAGTCACATAAAAGGGTCATTTATCAGCACCTTCCAAAAGTTAGTGGAGAGTGATTTAGAGGAACTACATGAAAAAACAGTCAGTATTTAACTTATGTGCAAAACAGAACAGTCATGTGCACCCCTCGCATTGTAACATGGTTTTGTCCAGGAGACTAACATAAGTATCCTCTTCATTTAAGATCCTTAATGAATCGGGCCCAAGAACCTTAACAAAGGAGATCAAGAAATGAACAGATAAAATGTGGGCGTCCGATATGCGAAAATGAAAAGTGCAACAACACTGTCAGCACCAGGATAAGATTCAAAGTTCTCCCGGGAAGATGTATGGACCCTGCACGTGCATCGACTCTCTGAAAGGCTGTAGGTCCAGTAAAGACACCAGTCTCTCACACGCCGGTCCCATAAACAGGCACCAGCGCTGTGACTTTCCTCTTGTGAGCGGTGCTTGAACGACTACTTGATTCAGAGACATCACTTTTACACATGTGCTCCTTGTTACCTTGTTTTGGACCTCCACCCTATTTCTCATTGGTTCTGGACTATTATTTAAACCTCCTCTGTTCATTGCCTGTTCTTCGTGTTACTGACTCAGTACTAGGATTTGGCTTCCATAGGTTTGACCTTCCTATATCCATTGCTGTCTGGATTTAGCTGTCTCTTCACTGCTGCTGCTAACCTGCATACTGAACTATCATTGTGAACTGCTTGCTGCACCTGTGGCTATTACTACAGCTCGAGTTTCTCATCTCTACCCGGCTGACTCAACGCTGCTGTTGCTTTATTATTGGATCTACTGCCGAGTTATCGGTCACCTGTAGTTCCACGCACGGGTCAGATATACTTCGCTCCTCCACTACTTCTAGGTAAGGAACTGTTTGATGTACTTGTGTTCATCTTTGTCACTTGGGATTGTTATCTGTAGAATCTACGAGTTCAACGCTTTTGCTTTTCTACAATGAGAATTACCGCTATACCAGTAACTCACCTGCTACGTTGAATCATCTTCGTTTACGGATCAGCTAGTTCTATATTATTATTCTGTTTGGACTGTTGCTATATCAGTGATTTACATTCCTCTGCAGTGTGTTACTTTATTGGATTTAGCATTCTCCATTCATCATCCTCAGCATTGAACTACTGCTCTACTCATCCCCTGCAGTTGTCAAGGGTTACCAGCTATGAAGTAGCTGGGTTCTTTCGTCTCGTCATCCTGACCATCATTCATTTATCCATTGTGTCCTAACCACCACTACCTCTCTGCCATTACTTGTCTGGGAGACCGCGACCTGCGGGACAGGAGCAGCGGAGCCCATATCCCCTTGCGGAGATCCCTGGTGAAGACCTCCTACCCGTTAGACTCCGCACTCCTGGGCAAGCTCCATCTCGGCAGAGGCAAGGGATCTACAAAAACATTCGGAGACGTGACACAGTCTTCACAAAGGAAACCCAATAGGGCAAGTATCTGGACCTTCAAGGAACTAAGGGCCTGATTCATTAAGGATCTTAAATGAAGAGCATTCTTATTTCCGTTTCCTAGACAAACCCATGTTACATCGCAAGGGGTGCAAATGAGTGTTCTGTTTTGCACATAAGTTAAATACTGCCTGTTTTTTTCATGTAGCACACAAATAGGTGATAGCTTATTTGTACACTGAAATTTAAAGTTGATATGTGTGTACTACATGAAAAAACAGAACACTCATTTCCACCCCTTGCAATGTAATATGGGTTTGTCTAGGAGACGGAAATAAGAATGCTCTTCATTTAAGATCCTTAATGAATCAAGCCCTAAGATTGAAACCACCCTCCAGCAATAAGAAAAGTAAACATTTTAAAGACAAGCCACTTTTCTTCCGTATCTTTTCCTTCAAAAATTTTGTCCAAGTCTGTACACTTTATAGACTCCTTTAGCATATTAAAATTTACATTTCTAAAGTTTAAAGTCCTAGTTGATCCCTTATACCGTTGCTTTTGGAAACTAATTTCAAATGAGACCATGTTATGATCACTATTTCCCAAGTGTTCCCTTACTTGAATATTTGCTATTACGTCTAGATTATTTGTTATTACTAGCTCCATTATAGCCTGGTTCCTAGTTGGTTCCTCTACTAATTGGGACATGTAATGGTCTTTTAGCGTGCTCAGAAACCTATTTCCCCTAGCTGTACCGCAGGTCTCAGTATTCCAATCAATGTCCGGATAATTAAAATCCCCCATAATTAAAACTTGACCTAGTTGTGTAGCCTTTTCAATTTGCTGTAGAAGTTGGTCTTCCTCACGCATACTAATATCTGGCGGTTTATAGCATATCCCTATCAGCAACTGCCCATAACTTTTTCCTCTGCTGGATATTTTCACCCACAATGCCTCTATATTATCACCAATATTCTCGTATATAACTTCCTGAATACTTTGTTTTAACTCCGGCTTAATATAAAGACATACTCCTCCTCCCCTTTTATTTACCCTATCCCTCCTGAAGAGTATAGCCTTCCAAGTTGACTGCCCAGTCATGTATATCATCCCACCAGGTCTCCGTGATACCTATAATATCATAATGCTCATTCATTGCTACTATTTCTAACTCCCCCATTTTACCTGTCAGTATGCTTTTAAGTGTATGCTTGCATTTGCAAGCATACACTTAAGTCTATTGCCTCCCTTAGGTTTTTTTTACTTTAAAAAGGGCCTCTCCTTATTGACTATGCTTCCCTTTCCCCCCTCTCCACCCCCTTGACTCTTGTTAAATTCCTCCTTACTACTCTCAATATCTATCCCATAAATACTTGATTGACCTCCTCCAACCTTCTAACCATCCTCTCCCCTAGAACTGCTGCCCCCTCCTCATTCAGGTGCAATCCATCACGACAATAGAGATGGCAACTGACTGATAAATCAGCCCAGTGCTCTAAGAATCCAAAACCCTCCTTCCTACACCAATCTTTTAGCCACGCATTAACCTCCCTAATCTCCCGCTGCCTCCCTGGACTAGTGCGTGGCACAGGTAGTATTTCTAAAAATACTACCTTGGATGTCCTTGCCTTAAGTTTGCAACCAATTTCCCTGAAATCATTCTTTAGGACACCCCTTCTTCCTCTAACTCAGTCATTTGGCCAACATGCACCAAAACAGCCGTGTCATTTTCAGCCCCTCCCAACAATCTGTCCACCCGATCGACAATATGCCGAGCACGAGCACCCCGGGAGACAACACACTGTTCGGCATGCACGGTCACGGTAACAGATTGCCCTATCTACCTTCCTAATTGAATCCCCTAGCACCACAATCTGCCTGGGTCCCCGAGTAACTTTGGTCCCCTCTGTGCTGGAGACCGTTCTCCTGGTTGCTAGAGGAAGCAGTCTCTTCCTCCCTCTGCTACCACTAGTAACTGTTACCCAGCTGCCTACCTGTGCATCCTCCTCTGTTTCTGCTCCACCCTGCTCAGCTAACGCATCAACGGTGAGCTGTAAACTCTGCTCCAGGTTGGCAATCTCTCTCAATGTTGCAATGGTCTGCTTTAGATCAGTTACCTGGGCTTCCATAGAGACCAATTGCTCACGTTTCTCACAGAGAACATAGTTTGGCACATAGGATATAGTTTTATCCCAGATATATCCTAAAATATGGCCCACGGTGTCCAAACATTGTTGGAGAGAAAGTGGTGATGTTGGTACCCTCATACATATTTTCTGGGCATACCCCAAAATCAGGTCATTGTGGACCAAGGTTTTCCACCTCATATCCCAGGTTACTAAGGCCAATGTACTCCCCTGCCCTACTGTTGCACGATTACAACTATATCCACCTCATATCCAATACTAATATTGCTACTAGGGCAGTTATAGCCCAGCATTGGAAGTCTCCACTACCCCCATCTCATTCAATAATTATCACCCAAATATAAAGTAGCTATGAGATGGAAACCATTGACTTTAGATACTCAACTGCTGTAACTTCTCCATTGATCAAGTGGTTCTCATGGCATGAATATTATTCAGAACTTCTCCCTCTATAGGACTCTCAGTAACTGACCCGACCACCGAGAACCCTACTGTTCCGATGTTCCAAAAAGTGCCACTTTGAAATGTTGATTATCTCTAAATATGTCTCTCCCTCCCCCCTTCCTTTATTGTATCCCCTCTACTTTTTATTCTGTATAGTGTCTTTACTATATGTTAACAATGTAAATGTGCAAATCTTGTTATTACTGCCTGTAACCACTATACATTGTTATGTCTGTTTTACTTTATTTTATAAAACAAATAAAATACTTTCTAAGTTAAAAAGAGCCACCAACAGGTTATGTTTTCAGGATTTCTGTCTGTAGAAACAGGTGGGATAATTACTGACCCAGCCAAATAGATTAACTCCCCTGTGCATGATTAAATAAATCCTGAAAACATGAACTATTGATAGCCTTTGAGGACTAAACTTGGACACCTCAGATCTAACTATGTTGTCAGGGCAGGTCTACGCCTTTAAGACCATGGCCTCAAGAGCCACACTGTGAAAGCCAGCCACGAAACTCTGGAGCAGAATAAAACCTGGCTTAGCAGGTCTGGTCTTATAAGCAGGTGCCACAACAGGCCATCAGCCATGCTGAAAGTGTCCATCTACCATAACCGTCACAGCCAATGGCACCAGTAGCTCGTGACCATCAAGGGAATCCCCTGAAGCACTGCTACTGAAGGAAACAGGTAAATCAGACCTGTTACTGCGTCTACTGCAACACCTTGAATTTTCCAGTATGCTGATATCTATTGCGTGCCTCATGGCTTACATTAAGTCTTTTATATCCTGCTTTTATTTCGGAATCCTCGACACGACATCAGAAAACTTCAGGGTACAAGTCTACAGCCAGCTCACTTTCCTCTTGGGAGAACTTCTTAAACCTCCCAAGACTGAAAAGAAGCAGGAGCTTGATACTTTCATGAATTAGTTGGAAGCTGATTCCATAAATCTCTACGGGAGATTGACAACTGACCTTGTACCAACCTCACCAGGCCTTCTGCCTAAGTTGGCTCACCTGGTGATACAACAGCAGAGCCTGGTAACTGTGTGCTACCAAAAATGAAGCACCTGTTCTCAAGCTCCCCCTGAGGGGGCAGAGGAGGGTAGGTAGACACTCAGCCCTGTGTGAAAAATGGCTAGCTACATAGGCAGTGTACTAGGCCAAATACCTCGCCCACACAAGTTCAACCATAACAATGGAACCCTCTGCTGGCGAACACGGCTGTTGAATCCACGCCTCGAACACTGCTCCAAAGCATGAACACCTGACTGGCCAAAACAATCTGGAGTGGAGCCCTCAGGATAATTAGAAAATTTATGTCCCCTTCCAGGCCTTGGACATACTCCACTCTATCTCCCCTCATCTTTCAAGGGAAAGATGAGGGGAGATAGAGTGTACAGCAGCAGTGCACAATGACAAGCCAACTGTGGGCTGCCAAACGGACACAAAGCACAGTGCAAAGCTGCAGTGCAGAGTGCACAGACAGGCCAGCTGTGACTGCTAAACATACACAAAGTTCACAGTAAAAACTTTTTTAAATAGCCCCCTGACGTTAAGGGAGAGCTGTTGTGTATTTCTGGCAGGCCTGGCTCTATGACGGAAGCCCTGCCAAGAAGGTGCTGTATAGAAATAGCACACTCCCCCCAATCACTAAGATGATCACCGTCCATAAGGAGGACCCCCCCACACCATCCTATGAATAGTGTGGGGCTGCCTGAACAATTTTTCCTGCACACCCATCTCACTCCAGCCATGGCTGTGGACTTACTTTCCATAGAATAGTCTTTCACGTGTCCCAGTACCCATTGTACCTACAGTGAGGGCATTTTAATAAACCCCATCTCAACACCCCTAAATATCTTTTGTTTAATGCACCATCGGTCTGTACTACTATTTTCTGCTTCATTTTATTCAACTCATTAATATATGACAAATAAACTGTTTGCACTTGAAGGACAACTAAACCCAAAATTTGGCATTTACGAATACATTTGTAAAAGTTTCACCAGCTTCCCAGAATGAAAGATATTCACAAAATGTGGCGACTGTGAGGGGAGAAACCTTCCAACACACATTGAAGGACACTGTAATCATCCTCTCTAAGCCAGAAAATTGTTAATGACAGAAGAAAAGCTAATACTTAGCTGCACAGCAAATGTAATTGTAATGTTAAACATCTGTAATTGTTAAACAACAATGTTATAGATCTGTCAGGGTAAAGGAACTTGTACATATCTATTTTGGTAGCCCAATCTTAAGGCAACCAGAATTTTACGTTTAGGATTTCGGAAAAGTCACATCATAAATAGAACTATAGCTGTCGGGAGAGATTTAACTCACAAAACATTCCCAGTTCAGAGAAAGAGTATCGTTTCTCTCCAGTGTGACAGATTAGTAGTTAAGGATTCTTTACTTTTAAAATATTTCCTATATTTAGAACAGAAGCGTGGCTTTTCTCCAGTGTGGCTTCTCTGATACAAAAGAAAGTGCTTTACTAGTAAACCATTTCCCACATTTTGGTGCACAACAAAGCTTGACAATCTGAGTAAACATTTCTCCAACTCAGACCACAAGTATATGTATACTCATGTGTGAATTTTCTGATGGAGAACAAATACTGATTTCTGGTTAAAACTATTTCCACATGCAGAGCAAATGTATGTCCACTCCTTCGTGACTTCTCTAATGATTAAGAATACTTTATTTATAAAACCTTTCCCACATTCAGAGCAAGAATTACTTCTCTCCTGTGTGGTCTCTGATACATATAAAGGTTTTGTTTCTAGTTAACAGCTTTCCCACACTCAGAGCAAGAATATGGTTTTTCACGTGTGTGAATTTCGTGATTAAAATACTTCCCACATTCAGAGCAAGAAATTGATTTAGCAGGAGTGTGATCTCTCTGATGTTTAACAAATTCAGAATTATACCTAAAACATTGCCCACAATCAGAGCAAGAATAAGGTTTCTCACCTGTATGAATTCTCTGATGTACAACAAGACCTGATTTACAGGAAAAACTTTTACCACACTCAGAGCAAGTATACGGATAACTTCCTGCATGATATCTCTGATGGCTAAGAAGTTGCCAACGAGCTGTAAAGCATTTTCCACACACAGAACAGGAAAATGGTTTTTCTCCTGTGTGCATTTTTTGATGTGTATTATAATGTGCTTTACTGTTAAATGATTTCCCACATTCAGAGCAAGAATATGGTTTCTCTCCTGTATGAATTCTCTGATGTATAATAAGCTGTGATTTCCTGATAAAACATTTCCCACATTCAGAGCAAGAATATGGTTTCTCGCCTGTGTGAATTTTTTGATGTGTATTACAATCTGATTTATTATTAAATGATTTCCCACATTCAGAGCAGGAATATGGTTTTTCTCCTGTGTGAATGATTTGATGTGCATTACAATGTGATTTTCTGTTGAAAGTTTTCCCACATTCAGAGCAAGAATAAGGTTTCTCTCCTGTATGAATTCTCTGATGCACAACAAGTTCTGATTTAAAGGAAAAACATTTGCCACACTCAGAGCAAGAATACGGCTTATTTGCTGTGTGATCTCTCTGATGGCTAAGAAGTTTCCAATTTGTTGTAAAGCATTTTCCACATTCAGAGCAGGAATATGGCTTCTCTCCTGTGTGAATCATCTGATGTACACGAAAGTTTGCTTTCCTAGTAAAACACTTCCCACATTCAGAACAAGACCAAGATTTGTCTTCAATGTTATCATTCACATTTTTTTTCTGGTATCTAATGTGGCTGAAGTTACTATTAAAACTTTTTTCTCCATTCAAAGAAGATTCCGATTCCACCTTAATAAGAGATGTATATTGTGTATGATCTGTGGGTGGGAGATTTCCTTCTTCACATGAGACAGGTTTCTCCTTAACAGAAGTAGATGCATAAACATCAGTGCTGATGAGATTTCCTTCTTCACGTAATACAGCTTCTTCCTTAATATGAATACATGTGTATTGTGTATGCTTTATGGGTGTATACATTTCGGTGAAATGACTTCCTTCACATGAGACCGATTCCTCCTTAATACAAGTAGATGTATATTGTGTAGGCTCTGTGGGTGTATAAATGTTGGTGAGGTTTCTTCCTTCACACGAGACTGATTCCTCCTTAATACGAGTAGATGTATATTGTGTATGATCTGTGGGTGTATAAATGTCAGTGAGATTTCCTCCTTCAAATGAGACTGATTCCTCCTTAATACGAGTAGATGTATATTGTGTATGATCTGTGGGTGTATAAATGTTGGTGAGGTTTCTTCCTTCACATGAGACTGATTCCTCCTTAATACGAGTAGATGTATATTGTGTATGATCTGTGGGTGTATAAATGTTGGTGAGGTTTCTTCCTTCACATGAGAATGATTCCTCTTTAATAAGAGCAGATGGATCTTTATGTAGCTCTGTTGAGAAAAATTAAATGGTGGTTAGCTTTATGAAATGTTACTTTACCTTCACTATTAATTCTGTCATTTACCTTTATCAGAAACTCCCCCCACACACACACATTTCTGCATTTCATTTGAATCCATTATGATCTATATTTCAACAGTTTTTATCATCACTACTTTACATATAATCTATCCTATTTCTCCACTTTATTCTTGTATTCGTTCACCACAACTGTCTCCCCAAAACCTTTTGTAGGACGTTTTTACCAACCATGGTGCTCTCTACATTTAATGACACCCAGAGAGGAGGAATAGAAAAAAAGCCCTTAACCTACCACACAAAGCCCTCACCAGGCACTACGCCACTATATATACTCCACCCAACACTCCACAGGAACAATAATCAAGTACACTTTTTAGTGGAGAAAACTTGTGTTGTGATGCACACATTTACTTACTAAGCAAAGCACATAAACAAATTAAACTACAGACTATACAAAATTCACAGTGTACACATTAACACATTATATATATATATTTTTTTTGTTTTGTTACATGCAGTGAGGCATCTTCTATACACACAGACAGGGCTGTGGTTAAATCTCCTCTTACCCAGTGATGTGAGGGGCTGGTGATTCTCCATCATCACGTCCTTGTACAGATCCTTGTGTCCCTCTAAATACTCCCACTCCTCCATGGAGAAATAGACAGTGACATCCTGACACCTTATAGGAACCTGACACACACAATGATACAGTCATCACCCAGACACATCCCCTGGTGTTACTGTATAATGTCCCATTCCCAGCAGTCACCTCTCCAGTCAGCAGCTGAATGATCTTGTTGGTGAGTTCTAGAATCCTCTGGTCATTGTTTCTCTCATGTATCAGTGAGTGAGGTGGAGGCTCCGTGATGGGGCTCTGGGTCCTGCTCAATACTCCTGACACACGGCTGCCTGGTGTTACACACTCACCAGATTTCTTCAATACTGTGTAATCCTGTGTATTGAAATACGTTATTACCACCACATACCAACTAGACAGGACTTCCTATACTAGGATATAAAGCCCCTGTGGAAACGAACACCATAGAATTGATGTCACTGTGACATACCCAGAATTCTTTGCCGCTCTAGACAGAAAAGCCAACAGTGTAGTCCAGCAGTGGGAAAAGCCAGTAGAAAAGGGAGGTTATAATATCACTTTATAGGCCACTGGTAAGACCTCACCTTAATTACTGTGTATAGTTCTGTGAGCCTCATCTCCAAAAACACATTAATAAAACAGAAGGAAAAATATCAGAGAAGGTCTACTACAATGGTGCATGGGTTGTATAACAAAACTTATCATTAAAGACTTTTAGAGCTGAACATGTACAGCATTTAGGAGAGAAGGGACAGAAGTGGTATGGCAGAAAAGTATTATTAGAGATTAGGATTTATACCATAGTTGCCAACTCCCGGAGAGGGGGCGAGACTGGAGGGCGGGAAACGTAATACGAAAACGTAATTTGTGTCGCAGGGGGTGGGGCCAAAATGACACGATTGGCCTCGTCCCGCCCCCTACCGCCCTCCAAAATGGCGTGATTCACAGAGAATCGCGTCAAATGAGGCGATTCTCTGTGAAATCCGGTATGCGGGAGAAATGCCATCTCCCCCGGGAGCCCGGGAGACTGACCCGAATTTCGGGAGTCTCCCGGACTTTCCGGGAGAGTTGGCAAGTATGATTTATACAAATAGGAGGATTTCTATAAAATGAAAACACATTGTGACATTGGAGGGAGGAAGACAGACCGGTAATATAAGGAAGAACGTTCACACAGAATGTGTGATAAATCCATAAATCCAATCTCCCAGCAGTGGGAGTGGGGACTCGCCCAGTATAAGAATACATGGGACACTTATATGGTTATCGTTACATTTTTGTTAAGACACAAAACACACACCGAAGCAGATATATAATATCTCAGACACATCAAAGGAATTTCAGGAAATCAACATGTAACAGGAAGGATAATTAAGTACTGACTGTGACTGCTGTAATTAATACCTGAGGTATAATTGGCACTGGTGCTAGCTGGAACCTCTGGTGCTCCTCAAACAATGCAGGAATTCTTGGAGGGGAATTCAATTGGCAGAAAAGAGATGTGCGAACAACGCACTGCGCACACTGCCGACAATTTAAGGTAGAAATCTCTGCTCATTTTTCTTTGCACCCCCGAAAAATAAGCAGAGATTTCTGTCAAATTTCTGCCACGAGATGACTAGTTCTGGAGACACCTCGCAGCTAAATGAATTCCATCCTTAGTGACAGAGATCTGAGGCTCTAAATCATGGATATTATACTTGGTTCCAGAAATAGATATGGTATAAAAATGTACCCAACACTAACACAAAGCAATGGGGAGAACACTTTAATGAGAGAAAGGTCTGTTTCTTGTGTTTTCTAGAAGGGGGAGGTATAATTGGAGGGTTCTCCCAGGGGGTATGGCAGAGCAATGTTCCCCACACACCAACCAATCATCAGCAGACAATATGATGGTTGAGGGAGACGTGGAGCCTGTAACACTGTCAGCTCCCTGTCCTTATCATACACTGTAACACGTGTCCTGCAGACTACTACCCAGTCCTAGATGTCCAAACACAAGACCAGAGCTGACCACGTCTCCATTTTAGGCTACTTATGGTTTGATATTAAAGGTAGGTTGGTTTTGAGGGAGGGGTGGTTTACACATGTGGTGTGTTAGCGTGGTATGTAGTGTATAATATACAACACATATGTAGCACTGACATATACAGAAAAAACTTCGGAATACATTTTAGGATATTCTACTAGGGCCTTAATATTAGGAAAATAATCATATAAAAAATGTACTTTTATACCATTTTCTTTATTTTCCCTAGGTTAGCCATATAAATAAAAGGAATATTTTAATCCTTTATTTATAAAGCACTGACTTATTATGCAGCGCTATATACTGAAGGGATCATGACACAAACATGTTACATACACTGACATGAAACAGAAGCTATAGATGGTCCTGCCTGAATGATCTATAGGGGTATTGGGAACACTTGTTACATAAGGTAGAGAATAACACTGGCAGCAGCTGGTGGGGACAGTGCATGTGGCTATAAGGCAGCAGCATTATCAGCGGACAATAATAACACCAATGACAGCTGAAGTCATTGGATCCAGCAGCTGCAGCCTCTTCATGTGAAGACATTCCTCAGCAATACCATATAATTCCCATAATTGCAGTATAATTCCCCATTGCCTTCACAAATTATTCATCATGATGGAATTGTTGTTATTGCCAAATCCAAGTTTATCCTGACAAATAATAAGCTAGTCTACATTTTACCAATATACTGAGATATTGATAACACTGGTCTGGTCACAAAGCTACAAAGTACTGTGGTCATTGTCTTTATATATCATAAGAGAACCCTGATCATAAACACTTTACAATAATAATAATCTGTTATATCCATAGGGGGAACTTCTGGATCAGATGTTGTGTCCTTTATATAATAATAATAACCCCTCATAACATAAACAGTATGTGCTGGGAGCTGCCTACTATCTCTTCTACATAATAATAATAATAATAATCCCTCATAACATAAACAGTATGTGCTGGGAGCTGCCTACTATCTCTCTTCTATATTATAATAATAATAATAATAATAATAATAATAATAATAAACAAAGATAATAGTATAATATTACCTCCTCCTTAATCAGCCTCCACCATAACCCGGATGTACTAGGACAATAAATGACGTTAGGAAGGGGTGTAACCATACTACACACCGCCTCATGTGGTAGAAGAGGGGCTGCACCATGTTATGCCTAGGAGACTATAAGAAAATGGCCGCCGCTCTTCTACACTGAGGACAGATGTCGTCCTAACTTGTTCCCTCTAGTTACACTGAGTAGCGAGAGTCTAGCTCCGTGTTGTACACAGGTTATTCTCTATCTATTTACACCGAGGAGATGTGTGTACTGATATCCCTTCTAATCAAACGTCCTTAAAGGTCGACCGCTGCATCTGAGCATGCGCGTTACTATAGCAACCCAAGCGATCGCTCGGCGGCCATCTTGGATCAGGGCAGAGGAAATAATGAGTGGAAAACACAGAACAGAAGTGGAATAATTTTTTTCCCAGCTAATTCAGGGTTAACACAAATGTGATGAGCTATTGGTTATTCCTGTCCAAATGGTCTGTGTACCTATTCTATGTTATAATATTATATATACACAGCATGTGCCATATATTATGTATACGTTAAATTGTATGTTATTTTACATTAGGCACACATGATACACATCGTCATATTGTTGTAGTTCACTTCCCTAGAGGCTGCAATAATGTCTGCGATTGCAGGGTTTTGGAAACAACCATTTTGGTGTCACTTTGTGAGGGCAAAAGTTGTGAGACAGGAACTGTGTGATTTGCACTGATCTGAACACTGTAGATAAATTGACAGTGTCAGCCAGATAGCAGGATTGGTGATCTTAACAATGAGCTGGTGTAATTGTGGAACCAGTAATTTGGAAATGTTGTCCATATAAATAACTACTAAATAAGTACTGCACCTCTACACCGCTCCCATCAGTACTTCCATATTACTACTCCGCCTCTAGACCACTGCTGGCCCCACTTCTACCCATCAATATTTTCATACTACTACTCTGCCTCTAGACCACTGCTGACTCCACTCCTCCCCATCAATACTTCCATACTGGCCTTCATAGATGTCAAACTGGGGTTTGAATTGCTGCCTTTGGAGGAGCAAAGTCAAGGAGCTACAGAGTATTTGGGGTTATGCGGCTCTAGAATCTGGACTGATTGAGGCTAGGATCTCAGCTTCAGCAGTCTTGGGTTTTGGACCCTCTAGCTTAAAGCCTGGGAAGCTGGTGTGGAGTTTAAGTTCCTTCCATTCCCTGGAGATGTATTATTTGGGCTTGAGCTAGATAAAATTATCAGCTCGGCTTCAGGGAGAAGGAGTGCTTCTCCTCCCGTTATTGCTCCAACAGCTAGAGGCAACAGTTTTCGTTTTTTTCATTTCTCAAGTGAAGTCCCTGCAGGGAAACAGAGTCAGTACATGAGAGAGCAATCTTCTGCCCCTAGTGGAGGTATGCAGAGAGGGAAACAGGTTTTGGTTGCTAGATGCCCAGCTGCCAGGTCTTCTGACAAACTATCAGTATGATGGGATTTCTGCCCACACATAACCTTTTATTATTTCATGGGTGGTTGTTCCAGATCACCTGAAGGGTCTGGGGGTTTTACTCAAACCTCTTCTTGATTCAAAAACCAGACAGGTTGTTCAGGCCCATTTTAAATCCAAAAACCTTTAACAACCAGCTTCAGGTGGGCAGATTGAACAGCATGGAATGGGAGGAGTATATGGTGTCTTTGGTCATCAAGGATGCGTATCTACCCATTCCACTTTGGGTAGGACATTATTGTCTTTTCAGGTTTACTGTCCAGTCGCATCACTACCAATTTCGGTCTCTTCCTCTTGTGGCTCCAAGGATTTTGATCAGGTTAAGGTGGCTCTGCTGTGGTCCAGGAAAGTGAAAATCATTCCCCACTTGGACGATCTGTTGATCACAGCAGAATCACCAACTTTGCTTCAGGCCCATGTGAAGAAGAGTGCAAACATTTTAGAATCCAACAGATGAATCTTTTTGGGTCTTTATTTCGACACCCATAAACAGGGGGTGTTCTTATCGTTAGACAAAATTCTGACATTGCAGAGTATAGTAAATTCCCTTTTTTGCTCACTAACAGACTGAATGTTTCTGCATGAATATACTGGGAATGATGGTCACAGCCGTCGAGGTGGTCCAGTTTGCTCAGCTTCATGCAAGAACTTTCAAAGTAGAACTCATCTCTAAGTAAACAAAATCTCACCTTTGTCTATCCAGCCTCGTGATTCGCCTTTCCCAAAGGGTGCGTCACTTCCACCTTTGGTGGCTGCAGAGGACAAACAAAACAACACCTGTTCTCCATCTGGGAGTTGACTCCGATGCCTATGGACACCAGCCCAGAGGTGGGCTGGGACGGGGGCATCGGTCCCCCGGGCCACTCGGTCTAACCACTGTTAGGGCCGGGTGCCCAGCCCCCCGATGCAATATTTCCGCGTAGTAACCGGCGCCCGTATCACCTGACGTGATACGGCCGCGTCAGGGCACAGGCGGCCGCATCGCGTGTCATGTGATGCGGCCGCCTGGGCGCCCCCTGGGCTGAAACCTGCCAACCCGCGCCTGCACCAGCCCCCATCGAGGCACAAGAAGTCCTTGAAGCCATCCAAGACACTGACAAGATCTTGCATTTGGGCAGAACAAAATAATTAGGCCATCACAGCAGTCTTCATCCCAGGGGTAAAGTACTGAGAGGCAGACATTCGGAGCAGGCAGACTGTACACTCAGATGAATAGTCTCTTCACCCAGATGCCTTTCACCATATTGTTTACAGGTGGGTTAGCCAGATGTCGATATGATGGCATCTCGGTTCAACTACAAGGTTGAGCATTTTTGTTGGAGAGTCAGAGACCCAGAAGCTGTATAAGTAGATGGCATGTTAGTCCCCTTGCAGTTTAATCTAGTTTAGCTGTTCCCAGATATTGAAGGTTGCAGATCGCCATCGCAGGAACTGTTCTCTCAAAGTCTAGTCTAGTTTTCCACGTGGAAAATTAGGCTCAAACAACCCTGCAAAAATCTTGAACCTAGGTTCACTGGACCCTCTGCCATTGTCAAAAAGGTTAATTCCGTTGCCTTTAAGCTGAAACTTCCACCTTCATTGAGAATTCCGAATACATTCCAATGTTCTCTCTTGAAACACATTGCCTCATCTACCAAGTTCAGGTTCCATGAGTCACGAAAGCCTCGGCCAGTCAACATGCATGGATGCCACAAATTGTTGTAGAAAAGATTCTCGACTCCAAGAAAGTCCAGGGACAAACCCATTTCTTGGTACATTGGAAGGGCTATGGCCCAGAAGAACGCTCTTGGGTTCCTGGGAGATGCCTGCACGCTGATAAACTCCTTAGATAATTCTTTAAACAGTTCCCTGGGAAACCTGGATGTCTGGGTTCCTTGACCCCCTCCTCAATGGGAGTGTACTGTCAGGAGCTGCAGCAGTCCCGAAGCAGCAACTCACTCCTGCTCCCTGGCTGTATCCCGGCCATTGTCATGACGACCGAGATGCATCCTGACCGTCACCATGGCAATTGCCTGGACGCTCTTTATTTTAACGCCGCGACCCAGCCAGCTGGGCAGACGGGCACGTGCCCAACTTTATATAATCAATTATATCCCTGCTGAGCTTCCCCTCTGTGATTGTCCCTTCCATGTATTAAAGGCAGGGAGGGCTTAGCTTCCCTGCAGGTTATAGCGTTCACTGAATGTGTGTTGCTGACCTGCTTTGTCTCCTGACATTCCTGATTGATTTTCCGTTGTGACCTTGCCTGAACTTTTGGACCTTGTAAATGTAAAGAATAAAACCTAGTTTTATTCTTTACATTTCATGAATAAGGCAAGGGAGAGGCAACAATCCACAGTAGATATGTAGATCAATCGACAACCACAGATTGGTAAGAGCCAAATGTATGCCCAAAATATAAACATTTTAACAGTAATGGCTACTTAATTACTACTGCCAGTGATGCCAACAATTGAAGAATGGCTACAAAGTGGAGTCACAGACCAAAAAAGACACTTGTCAGCTGCATTGTCTTATACCCCTGGAGTTTCGCTGAGGAGAAAGACATTTTCAGAAAACAATATGGAGCTGACAACATCTTCTCGATGGACAGATGACTTGGTCTGGCAGATCCATGACACCCAAGTTCAGTTCCAGCACATTCTAAGAAGAAACTTTGTTGGCCTGCAACAACAGTTGCATGAAATTCATAGAGAGACACGGGAGGAGAGAGAAGCACAGCGTGTAAGGCGTGCCTCTATGGAAGCAATAATGCACCAGATTGCTATGAGCCAGCAACAGACTGCAACTAGCACACAAACAATAGTGACCACCCTAGAGCCAATGCTGGAAGAACTTCGCAGCAGATCACCAGATGTTGTGACAATCCCATCACAGATAGATGTGATAGAACCCAGTACCTCCAATTCAACTGTTTCCAGCTTCGGCAAATTATCATCATCATCAACATTTATTTATTTGGCGTCAGCAAATTCCATAACGCTTTACAATTGGGAACAAACATTAATAAAACAATACTGGGTAATACATACAGACAGAGAGGTAAGAGAACCCTGCTCGCAAGCTTACAATCTATGGGACAATGGGAGTTTGAAACACAAGGGCATGTGCTACATCATATTACACATTGGACCAGCTAGAATGCAAAGGTAAAAGTATTGAGTAGGCTGTGTGATCAGTCACAAAGCAATGTTTGTCAGAGGGTTGTTGTCTTGTGTTAGCTGTATAGAGGATGGTAATAGGGTAATCTAGGGAGATTAAGATGCTGGATGAGGAATATTATAAGCTTGTCTGAAGAGGTGGGTTTTCAGAGAACGCTTGAAGGTTTGAAGACTAGAGGAAAGTCTTACTGTGCGAGGGAGGGAATTCCACAAAGTGGGTGCAGCCCGGAAAAAAGTCCTGTAACCGGGAATGTGAGCATGTGATGAGAGCGGAGGAGAGACGTAGATCTTGTGCAGAACGGAGGTGTCGATTTGGGAGATATTTTGAGACAAGTGAGGAGATGTATGTCGGTGCAATTTTGTTGATGGTATTAAAGTAATTCTATCATTTTCAAATAAGCATTGCCCAAGCGATTGTATTGTGTTTCCGAAGCACAAGCAATTTATTTAGCAAAAGCAATTTGTTTAGCAGTTCAATAAACAAGTACAATACAGTACAATATAGCCGATACATGATACCTATTAAAGATGTTACATTAAAACAGGAAAGTATAAAAACACAGAATACATTACATTTTCCTTATTAGAGCTCCCCCGAAGACAATGGAACAGAGAGAGAGAAAGAGCTGATAAAAAAGCTTGATAGTATCCGGTTTCAGTATAGAACATGTTTCTTTTGGTTCAGGACAGTCTAATGTAAATCAGGTCTTAGGTCAGTTCAAAGGATTTCTCTGGGAAGAGGGGATCACCTTCCCCCAACAGCTGAAAACATGTGCTTCTCAAGGAAACTGACCCAAACCAGTTATAAACAACTTAAAACACAATGCCATTTTGATCATTCAATCTTTTATCTTCCATAACTATTGATTGCAGGAAGCGATCACAAAGCCGAAATTATAAGATGAGAGATGGTAATGTGCAGATCAAAATGATATCAGACATGACACTTTTCCTATAACCTGAACCTTAAATAACACTGAAGTGTACATATAATCATAATATATAAACTAATAATAAACTAAATACTATCTGCTCATAAATCACTGTATAACGGAACCAATATGACTTTGAATTATATAAATAACTAAATGTTGTAATGCAAGTGTGTGCGTGCGTATTTTACCATGCGATCGCAGTACGCCACATGTAGCGTGGCATACTGAATGCAATCGCACAATGAAACAATATTAACCAATATACTTTCGTTCATCCAATTATACGACTTCGACAATGGCCTTGTATGTTAGTAGAAAAATTTTATATTGGATTCGTTGAAAAACAGGCAACCAATGTAGAGACTGACAGAGTGACTCAGCAGAGGAAGAACGGTTTGCAGGGAAAATCAGTCTAGCTGCTGCATGCAAAACAGATTGTAGGGGTTCAAGTCTGATTTTGGAAAGACCAGTAAGGAAGGAATTGTAATAGTCAATGCAGGAAATGATGAATGCATGAATTACTGTTTTTGCAGTGTCCTGTGTAAGATGATATGTGCATATTCTGGAAATGTTCTTTAGATGTATGTAATATGATTTAGATATAGAGTTGATGTGGGGAATAAACGATAGCAGCCAGTCCTTCACATGTGGGTCGAACAAGAAGACAAATAGTTCTATCAAGGTGATTACAAATCCACCAGGTTCCAGACCTGAAGTGGCCTAAACGTCTTTCCAGTTCTGCATGTATGTATGTTTATTATCTCTCTCTCCTTTTTATATACATTATTCATCTTTCCTGGCTCTTTATAACGTTTATCACCTCTGCTCTGTACATTTCTCATCTCTCCCTCCTCTGTATATATGTCACGAACAACACTCACATGAACCTGAAACAACCACCTGGTTTGTCTAAAATGATTAAATCCTCCTTATCTATGCCACACACTAGCTTTGCCGTACCAACTATGCCATCACCAAGGTTTTTTTTATGAAGAGCCGACACTCTTATTTAGGAAGCCTTCGGTTCTCCCTTAGAATGAATAGAACACAATTTACTTTAATCAGAGTTAAGATAAACCACAATGTTCTCACTGGTATTCAGTTATGTAGCATTTTGACCAAACTGTCGTGTGAATTCGTAAGAACACAGACTTGCACTTAATAAGTGTAATTTAATATGGAAGCTACATCCACAATACTTAAGATAAAACAGTTAATAAAATGACATACAAAGATAATGCAATTGTTTCTTATAAAATAAAAAGGATAAAACACAGAATTGATAATTCACATATAATCACGTTTTTGGTGCTGGGAGAAGCAGGAAAACATACATACACTGATGTTGGTCTCAATCCTATATTTTTAAAGAATCTGTAGTGTAAGCCAATCATTCAGCCCACAAATTACGGAAGTAATTAAACTAATTTGAGAAATAGCTTGGAGTATGGGAGGCAGTGTCTTGATCCACTTTCACCCCTTGATGATAAAAACCACCAATCCTGCCAATCGGATCCCTCTGTTTCATCTCCATAGGGATATTCATCTTATTTTAATTCCATAGCCATTTTCTTCTTATTAGTCCACATGCATCATCTTCTCTTCTTCAAATAATTCTTGGAAAGAAAATAAAAGCCACTTAGTACACAGATAGACTTGCTCCGCAAGGAGCCGTAACACACATGGCATGCCTGGTAGCACCTGTGTGTATATCAGGACAGCCCAAGCAGCACTGCCAGCAAAGGGACAGCAACCAGGGAGGGAAACCATGGAGCAGGAGCCTCTAAAGTAAGAGGGTAGCGGTGTAGAAGGTCTCCAGGTGTGAATCCTCTTTACAGGAGCTGCCGCATCCTCCCTGCACTGAGCGAGAAGATCGTCCTCTGGAGCTGAGCTGGAGAAATCTGTGCCCCATATTCCCAGAGGGGGCTGTCCATGGATGGCTGCGGGCACCACTTGTCACCTCTGTACTGCGGGATGAAGAACACACTCACCCCTAAGAGAGCGGAAGTCTCCACTGTGTTACAGAGGAGTAGCCTGGCTGTATAAGCATGGCGGTAATCCAGGATAGAACCGTATAGATATTATATATTATTAGTATAAGGTATCTGGGCTGTATAAGTATTACAGTAATGTGGGATATAACAGTATAGGTAATATATATTATTAGTATAAGGTATCTGGGCTGTATAAGCATGGTGGTAATCCAGGATAGAACCGTATAGGTATTATATATTATTAGTAGAAGGTATCTGGGCTGTATAAGTATTACAGTAATGTGGGATATAACAGTATAGATAATATATATTATTAGTATAAGGTATTTGGGCTGTATAAGTATTACAGTAATGTGGGATATAACAGTATAGATAATATATATTATTAGTATAAGGTATCTTGGCTGTATAAGTATTACAGTAATGTGGGATATAACAGTATAGATAATATATATTATTAGTATAAGGTATCTTGGCTGTATAAGTATTACAGTAATGTGGGATATAACAGTATAGATAATATATATTATTAGTATAAGGTATCTGGGCTGTATAAGTATTACAGTAATGTGGGATATAACAGTATAGGTAATATATATTATTAGTATAAGGTATCTGGGCTGTATAAGTATTACAGTAATGTGGGATATAACAGTATAGGTAATATATATTATTAGTATAAGGTATCTGGGCTGTATAAGTATTACAGTAATGTGGGATATAACAGTATAGGTAATATATATTATTAGTATAAGGTATCTGGGCTGTATAAGTATTACAGTAATGTGGGATATAACAGTATAGGTAATATATATTATTAGTATAAGGTATCTGGGCTGTATAAGTATTACAGTAATGTGGGATATAACAGTATAGATAATATATATTATTAGTATAAGGTATCTGGGCTGTATAAGTATTACAGTAATGTGGGATATAACAGTATAGGTAATATATATTACTAGTATAAGGTATTTGGGATGTATAAGTATTACAGTAATGTGGGATATAACAGTATAGATAATATATATTATTAGTATAAGGTATTTGGGCTGTATAAGTATTACAGTAATGTGGGATATAACAGTATAGATAATATATATTATTAGTATAAGGTATCTGGGCTGTATAAGTATTACAGTAATGTGGGATATAACAGTATAGGTAATATATATTATTAGTATAAGGTATATGGGCTGTATAAGTATTACAGTAATGTGGGATATAACAGTATATATAATATATAATATTAGTATAAGGTATTTGGGCTGTAGAAATATGCTGGTAATGTCAGTATAAAGCTGTGCAGTATAATATGATGTCAGTACTCCCTGCACCACATCTGTGAGGCTATATATTATATTATATATTATATTATATTATAAAACATATTTTAAGATTAAAACAAACCACTCCGTGAAACCACGCCCACTGACTAGCATAGACACGCCCCTTTTGAACAGCTGACTTCCTCAGACTCTGAGGCCTCTCTGTCCCCAGTTACAAACAGCGACGGCCATTTTGTCGAAGCCTTTAGAGCTCATACTACGACAGGGACAAGGCACAGACCGGAAGAACTTCCGGGTGAGAAGTGAGTGAGATAAAGCGGAGACCTCGCGTTTATGTGTCTGGCAGCAGGTAATGATATTTATTATTACAGTACAGGTGGAGCAGACTCTGGTGCCATGTTATTATTATACAGGTGGAGCAGACTCTGGTGCCGTGTTATTATTATACAGGTGGAGCAGACTCTGGTGCCGTGTTATTATTATACAGGTGGAGCAGACTCTGGTGCCGTGTTATTATTATACAGGGGGAGCAGACTCTGGTGCTGTGTTATTATTATACAGGTGGAGGTGACTCTGGTGCCGTGTTATTAATAATTATACAGGTGGTGCAGACTCTGGTGCCGTGTTATTATTATACAGGTGGAGCAGACTCTTGTGTCGTGTTATTATACAGGTGGAGCAGACTCTGGTGCTGTTTTATTGTTATACAGGTGGAGCAGACTCTGGTGCCGTGTTATTATTATACAGGTGGAGCAGACTCTGGTGCCATGCTATTATTATACAGGTGGAGCAGACTCTGGTGCCGTGTTATTATTATACAGGAGGAGCAGACTCTGGTGCCGTGTTATTATTATACAGGTGGAGCAGACTCTGGTGCCGTGTTATTATTATACAGGGGGAGCAGACTCCGGTGCTGTGTTATTATTATACAGGTGGAGCAGACTCTGGTGCTGTGTTCTTATACAGGTGGTGCAGACTCTGGTGCCGTGTTATTATTATACAGGTGGAGCAGACTCTGGTGCTGTGTTATTGTTATACAGGTGGAGCAGACTCTGGTGCCGTGTTATTTTTATACAGGTGGAGCAGACTCTGGTGCTGTGTTATTGTTATACAGGTGGAGCAGACTCTGGTGCTGTGTTATTATTATACAGGTGGAGCAGACTCTGGTGCTGTGTTATTATACAGGTGGTGCAGACTCTGGTGCCGTGTTATTATTATACAGGTGGAGCAGACTCTTGTGTCGTGTTATTATACAGGTGGAGCAGACTCTGGTGCTGTGTTATTGTTATACAGGTGGAGCAGACTCTGGTGCCGTGTTATTATTATACAGGTGGAGCAGACTCTGGTGCCATGCTATTATTATACAGGTGGAGCAGACTCTGGTGCCGTGTTATTATTATACAGGAGGAGCAGACTCTGGTGCCGTGTTATTATTATACAGGTAGAGCAGACTCTGGTGCCGTGTTATTGTTATACAGGTGGAGCAGACTCTGGTGCCGTGTTATTATTATACAGGTGGAGCAGACTCTGGTGCCATGCTATTATTATACAGGTGGAGCAGACTCTGGTGCCGTGTTATTATTATACAGGAGGAGCAGACTCTGGTGCCGTGTTATTATTATACAGGTAGAGCAGACTCTGGTGCCGTGTTATTATTATACAGGTGGAGCAGACTCTGGTGCTGTGTTATTATACAGGTGGTGCAGACTCTGGTGCCGTGTTATTATTATACAGGAGGAGCAGACTCTGGTGCCGTGTTATTATTATACAGGTAGAGCAGACTCTGGTGCCGTGTTATTGTTATACAGGTGGAGCAGACTCTGGTGCCATGTTATTATTATACAGGTGGAGCAGACTCTGGTGCCATGCTATTATTATACAGGTGGAGCAGACTCTGGTGCCGTGTTATTATTATACAGGAGGAGCAGACTCTGGTGCCGTGTTATTATTATACAGGTAGAGCAGACTCTGGTGCCGTGTTATTATTATACAGGTGGAGCAGACTCTGGTGCCGTGTTATTATTATACAGGTGGAGCAGACTCTTGTGTCGTGTTATTATACAGGTGGAGCAGACTCTGGTGCCATGTTATTATTATGCAGGTGGAGCAGACTCTGGTGCCGTGTTATTATTATACAGGTGGAGCAGACTGTGGTGCCGTGTTATTATTATACAGATGGAGCAGACTCTGGTGCCATGTTATTATTATACAGGTGGAGCAGACTGGTGCCGTGTTATTATTTTACAGGTGGAGCAGACTCTGGTGCCGTGTTATTATTATACAGGTGGAGCAGACTGTGGTGCCGTGTTATTATTATACAGGTGGAGCAGACTCTGGTGCTGTGTTATTATTATACAGGTGGAGCAGACTCTGGTGCCGTGTTATTGTTATACAGGTGGAGCAGACTCTGGTGCTGTGTTATTGTTATACAGGTGGAGCAGACTCTGGTGCCGTGTTATTATTATACAGGAGGAGCAGACTCTGGTGCCGTGTTATTATTATACAGGTAGAGCAGACTCTGGTGCCGTGTTATTGTTATACAGGTGGAGCAGACTCTGGTGCTGTGTTATTATTATACAGGTGGAGCAGACTCTGGTGCCATGCTATTATTATACAGGTGGAGCAGACTCTGGTGCCGTGTTATTATTATACAGGAGGAGCAGACTCTGGTGCCGTGTTATTATTATACAGGTAGAGCAGACTCTGGTGCCGTGTTATTATTATACAGGTGGAGCAGACTCTGGTGCTGTGTTATTATTATACAGGTGGAGCAGACTCTGGTGCTGTGTTATTATTATACAGGTGGAGCAGACTCTGGTGCCGTGTTATTGTTATACAGGTGGAGCAGACTCTGGTGCTGTGTTATTGTTATACAGGTGGAGCAGACTCTGGTGCCGTGTTATTATTATACAGGTGGAGCAGACTCTGGTGCCGTGTTATTATTACATGACAGGTGGAGCAGACTCCGTGTCGTGTTATTGTTATACAGGTGGAGCAGACTCTGGTGCCGTGTTATTATTATACAGGTGGAGCAGACTCTGGTGCCGTGTTATTATTATACAGGTGGAGCAGACTCTGGGGCCGTGTTATTATTATACAGGTGGAGTAGACTCTGGTGCCGTGTTGTTCTTATTATGCAGGTGAAGCAGACTCTGGTGCCGTGTTATTATTACATGACAGGTGGAGCAGACTCCGTGCCGTGTTATTGTTATACAGGGGGAGCAGACTCTGGTGCCATGTTATTATTATGCAGGTGGAGCAGACTCTGGTGCCGTGTTATTATTATACAGGTGGAGCAGACTGGTGCCGTGTTATTATTATACAGGTGTAGCAGACTCTGGTGCTGTGTTATTGTTATACAGGTGGAGCAGACTCTGGTGCCGTGTTATTATTATACAGGTGGAGCAGACTCTGGTGCTGTGTTATTGTTATACAGGTGGAGCAGACTCTGGTGCCGTGTTATTATTATACAGGTGGAGCAGACTCTGGTGCCATGTTATTATTATGCAGGTGGAGCAGACTCTGGTGTCGTGTTATTATTATACAGGTGGAGCAGACTGTGGTGCCGTGTTATTATTATACAGGTGTAGCAGACTCTGGTGCTGTGTTATTGTTATACAGGTGGAGCAGACTCTGGTGCCGTGTTATTATTATACAGGTGGAGCAGACTCTAGTGCCATGTTATTATTATACAGGTGTAGCAGACTCTGGTGCTGTGTTATTGTTATACAGGTGGAGCAGACTCTGGTGCCGTGTTATTATTATACAGGTAGAGCAGACTCTGGTGCCGTGTTATTATTATACAGGTGGAGCAGACTCTGGTGCTGTGTTATTATACAGGTGGTGCAGACTCTGGTGCCGTGTTATTATTATACAGGTGGAGCAGACTCTTGTGTCGTGTTATTATACAGGTGGAGCAGACTCTGGTGCCATGTTATTATTATGCAGGTGGAGCAGACTCTGGTGCCATGTTATTAGTATACAGGTGGTGCAGACTCTGGTGCCGTGTTATTATTGTACAGGTGGAGCAGACTCTTGTGTCGTGTTATTATACAGGTGGAGCAGACTCTGGTGCCATGTTATTATTATGCAGGTGGAGCAGACTCTGGTGTCGTGTTATTATTATACAGGTGGAGCAGACTGTGGTGCCGTGTTATTATTATACAGATGGAGCAGACTCTGGTGCCATGTTATTATTATGCAGGTGGAGCAGACTCTGGTGCCGTGTTATTATTATACAGGTGGAGCAGACTGTGGTGCCGTGTTATTATTATACAGATGGAGCAGACTCTGGTGCCATGTTATTAGTATACAGGTGGAGCAGACTCTGGTGCCGTGTTATTATTTTACAGGTGGAGCAGACTCTGGTGCCATGTTATTATTATACAGGTGGAGCAGGCTGTGGTGCCGTGTTATTATTATACAGGTGGAGCAGACTCTGGTGCTGTGTTATTATTATACAGGTGGAGTAGACTCTGCTGTTGTGTTATTATTATATAGGTGGAGCAGACTCTGGTGCCGTGTTATTATTATACAGGTGGAGCAGACTCTGGTGCTGTTGTTATTATTATACAGGTGGAGTAGACTCCGGTGCCGTGTTAATATTATACATGTGGAGCAGACTCGGGCGCAGTGTTATTATTATACAGGTGGAGCAGACTCTGGCGCTGTGTTATTGTTATACAGGTGGAGCAGACTCTGGTGCCGTGTTATTATTATACAGGTGGAGCAGACTCTGCTGCTGTGTTATTATTATACAGGTGGAGCAGACTCGTGCCGTGTTATTGTTATACAGGTGGAGCAGACTCTGGTGCTGTGTTATTGTTATACAGGTGGAGCAGACTCTGGTGCCGTGTTATTATTATACAGGTGGAGCAGACTCTGGTGCCGTGTTATTGTTATACAGGTGGAGCAGACTCTGGTGATGTGTTATTATTACATGACAGGTGGAGCAGACTCTGTGCTGTGTTATTGTTATACAGGTGGAGCAGACTCTGGTGCTGTGTTATTATTATACAGGTGGAGCAGACTCTGGTGCCGTGTTATTATTATACAGGTGGAGCAGACTCTGGGGCCGTGTTATTATTATACAGGTGGAGTAGACTCTGGTGCCGTGTTGTTACTATTATGCAGGTGGAGCAGACTCTGGTGTCGTGTTATTATTATACTTTTGGAGCAGACTCTGGTGCTGTGTTATTATTATACAGGTGGAGCAGACTCCAGTGCTGTGTAATTATACAGGGGAGCAGACTCAGGTGCCGTGTTATTATTATACAGGTGGAGCAGGCTCCGGTGCTGTGTAATTATTATACAGGGGGAGCAGACTCGGGTGCCGTGTTATTATTATACAGGTGGAGCAGACTCCGGTGCGATGATATTATGCAGGTGGAGCAGACTCTGGCACAGTGTTATTATTATTATACAGGTGGAGCAGACTCCGGTGCCGTTTAATTATTATACAGGGGGAGCAGACTCAGGTGCCATGCTATTAATATACAGGGGGAGCAGACTCAGGTGCCGTGCTATTATTATACAGGGGGAGCAGACTCTGGTGCAGTGTTATTATTATACAGGTGGAGCAGACTCTGGTGCGATGATATTATACAGATGAAGCAGACTGGCACAGTGTTATTATTATACAGGTGGAGCAGACTCTGGTGACCTGGGGATTTGTCACTATGTGATGTGTCCTCTATGTAAGCCCCCTGTAGGGATAATAGTGATGAATCATCTGTAATTGTTATGTGAGGTGTCTCCAGACATCTGCAACATTATCTGTACATGTAGGGTGATATTATAGTATATTATATATTCCTTTCCTGTTATTGTCCTGTTTCTCCATATACATCACAGGTACATTTTATATAATTTCCCGGAGGACTCTGCTGCCAGCGGGCTGGTTATAATATTAAATAATATATAAACTGTCTTTCTCTCTATGGAGGAGTGGGACTATTTAGAAGGACACAAGGGTCTGTACAAGGACGTCATGATGGAGAATCACCAGCCCCTCACATCACTGGGTAAGATAAGACTTTAATTCATTGTAAAAGAGAGGGCAGTGATGAGGACCACCTATATACACATCATCTGATAATCACATATAAACAATGTATTCAGTCACTGTGTGTTTCCTACAGATGGATCCAGTAACAGAGATTCCCCAGAGAGATGTCTGCATCCTCTATATTCACAGGATGACACAGGGGTCACTCACAATATCCTACAGGACTGTCAGGTAGATGGAATTGAGGGTCTCACCAAATACTAAAATAATAAAGTGACCTTTCCCTCTCTGATTTGTAGAATAGCTTTGTGTTTTACACTGATAATCTTCTGCTTAATCTAAATTAATTAAATCAGGCATTATTGATGCTTGTTATTTTCATTGTTTTGTGGGTTAATTAGGGTTGTGACCTGATGGATATGAAAGTAGATGATACAATCAAAGAAGAAGAGACGTATGTGAGGGGTCATCAGCAGTGTAAGGAGGAGGAAACCCCTACAGATATCAGCACTAGTGAGTAATAAACACTAAAGACAGAAAAGTTACATTCTCCTTTGAAAGACCCATCAGAATAATCATATACACACAGGGCCTGATTCAGAGTTAGACGAACGCCCGTTTGTGTTATGTATCATTGTGACTGTCATTTATTGTAAAGGAGAGAGCAGTTATGAGGGTCATCTAGATACCCAGCATCTGATAATCGGATATAAACCATGGGTCTGATTCATTAGGCAATGCATACTGAGTGTGCGTTCGTTTTAAAGCGCATGTAAATCTGGTATAAGTATGTCCAAATTCACCACGGAGCGGATCTGAAGATACACGTGGTGATGTATACGGGTGTAGGTCTCCTCTACTACACAAGACAATAAAGGATAAGTCTAGTACCTATGGGGAATATAAATTCTGAAAAGAATACACAATAATATAGGTGTTAATAATACAATGTTAAAAAAAAAGTGTTCACCATCAATATATTTATTAGGGGTTCTTAATGCCCACTGTACATAAAATACATCTTTACATTTGCTCCTGATTGCAAACACATGTTTGAGCATGCATGCACAGCCGTCATCACTAGTAATCGGCACTTAGACTGCGTGTGCTTGATTTTGGCACGTCCTTACTGCGGGCATATGGCTGTTCCCTCCCTGAAATTATAGGCTGTAGTAAGTGTCCTTTAGAGCTTGATGATGAACGTTGCTGCGTTCTGTGGCGTATGGTACGGTTCTGGGAATGCACAGCAGTGTTCTCCCCAGGACCTATTTCCTGGGGGCTCCAAACTGCTGTTTTTACTTGCCAGCCGGCTCTTGGAGTCTAGCGGAACCACTGTTATAATAGGACAAACCATTGTTTGTCCTAGAATAATAGGCGCTGTTTGAACACTGCAACCACCATTCTGACCTGTCCTGGCAGGTGTGGGCAATAACCTTCATCATTTTTTATTATTATTATTATTACAAAGTCCCCACCTGACTACATCTTAATGTCACCCGGCTGGCATAAGTTTTTGTGGAGAACACTGCGCAGATTTTTTTTTTTGTAGATTACATTCACAAAATTTCCTTTTCCGTTGCTTAATAAATCGGGCTCCCTGTGTTCAGTCACTGTGTGTTTCCTACAGATGGATTCAGCAAGAGAAAAACCCCAGAAAGATGTCCCCGTCCTCTTTGTTCTCAGGAATATACAGAGAAAAATAACAGTATCCCACAGGAGTACCAGGTAATTGGGTATCAAGTAAAATAATTGAGGTTCTCACCAAATGCAAAATGACACTGAACTATATTATCTGTATATAAGCTGTGTGGATCTTATACACTGATATTCTTTTATTTAATGTCAGTTCCTTTAATTAGACATTAATAATTATGTTTATTGTTCAGAGGGTTATATAGGGTGTATATGTGGCTGAAATTAAAGTTGAAGTTATAGAGGAAGATAATGAGAATGTAAAACCAGAATGTGACAATTAATAAACATGACAGGCTGTGTATTACTCAGCTGAATGTACGTGTAATAACTGGATACATAAACTAAATATGTCCACCCTGCTCGCTCTCACTCCTCTGCAGCAGGATAACATGTTAGGGGGGAGGTGCTTCTCTATCTAAGGAGGAAGAGTTTGATTGACAGCTTGGCAGACTTTCTGTGCAGAAATACATTGTGTGATTTGGTTGATTCCTACACACAGGAGAGGGCAGTGAAGTAGATGAGGGAGAAGCAGCAAGTGTCTGTAATGGAGTGTGTGATACGATACAGGGTATATAGTATATAGTAGAATGTCTGGGTAACACTAAATTATGTATTTCCTATTTTTGGGACACTACTTAACCATGGTATTTAATTTACTTTATTTCTAAGCAGGCTGCTTGGGCAGAGACTATAGTGTTGTCTATGAGCTCACTGCTTGAGAGGCGGCATAACCGCTAGTTCAGCACTTCTCTTCCCACCTCTCATTCTCATGGCTCACCTGGTACCCAGAGAGGATAGTGAGAGTGTCAACGAGCATAGCGCTGGCTAAAGAGACTGCACTCCAGGAGCGGTGGCGCCTACAATACAGCCCCTGTCCCTTCAAATGTCTGGCTGGCTGTGGTCTACCCTGGCCTCCGGGTTCTGTATTGGAAAGGAAGAGCAGCACCTCCTGTGGCTGGGGAGAGATGTCAGTTGGGGCCCACCATCGGTTAAGCGCACACCTGGAAAGACATGAAGGGCGAACTGTGCTTTGGACAGCACCATGACTTGACTGGCCCATCTGTGGTGGTGCCTTTTCCCAGTGTAACACCTTCTCCTTTGGTGGGCTATTGCTGTGGAAAACCCACCAGAAATCAATCTGCTGATCAGTTCTGTGGTACAAGATATCTATCTCCTGTGCTTATGCTTTGCTACCAACTGTGATCTTGGGAATAGCTACTCGTAAACATTCTCGAGCTCAGAGTGGTTCTAAACCCTTTGCTGCAAGCTAGTTCCTTTGTTAGGGGCAGACCATCCAAATATAGTTGGACATCACCAAGTCTGTTGCGTTTATTGACCAGTAAGGGGGGACCAGTAGTCATCTGGCGATGAAGGAAACCTCCCAAGATATTCCGTTGGACGGAATGTTTTTTCCCAGTGATCCCTGCTTCGTTTATCCCAAGGGTGGACAATAGGGAGATGACTTCTTGAGCCAGCATGCTATTTATCCTGGGGATTGGTCCCTCCAGCTGGAGGTTTTCATCCAGAATGTGGAGAAGTGGAATCCACTGGAGGTTGATGTTATGACCTCATAGCTGAATCACAAAGTAGCTCTGTGCTGTGCAAGAACCAGGGATCCAAAGGATCCTAAAAGATGCCAGGATGGTCCTATGGAAGTACCAACTAGTATATCTTTTCCCTCTGATTCACATGCTTCATTGGGTACTAAAGAAGCTGAGATTGTCCCAGTACTTCTGGTAGCGTCAGACTGGCAGAGAAGATCGTGGTATGCCGTCATTCTAAGCATGTCAGTGGAACCACCATTGAGGGAGGAGTGCCCATTGTCCCACAAAGTCTTCACTCGGCTGGCTTTAACGGCATGAATGTGGAGGCCATGGTTTTTTGGCCGACTCAGAAAGCCCCTTAACTCAATCAGACTTTGATCTAGGCCAGGCAGCCGGCCTCCTCTAAAAATTACCACAGAGTGTGGAAAACCTATATAAACTGGTGTGAGAGAAAGGGCGTTCAGACTTCATCATTTAACTTGTCACATCTCTTCCCCTTCTTACAGGATGGCCTAGGCAGTGGCTTGCGATTAGCCTCTCTTAAAGCCCAAGTGTTGGCCATATCTCTCTTCCAGAGAAAACTGGAAAAAATTCCTAAGGTCCAGACCTTTCTTCACTTGGCTCTTCACATCCAACCGCTTTATGTTATGCCGGTAGTTCCGTAGATTCTCAACTTAGTCCTTTAGGTGCTACAGAAATAGCTGTTTGAGTGTCTTGAATCTGTTGTTCTTAAATTCCTCACCAAATGGTTGTGCACCAGGCTTTCTTACCAGCCCAAGGTGGTGTCTAATTTTCATCTAAATCAAGATACTGTTACGCCTCTCTGGGCCAGGGTCTAACATCTAGAAATGAAGAAACTCTTCACTTGCTGGATTTGGTTAGATTATTGAGGATTTATGTAGACAGAACTTCCTTGAATAGAACAGGTAGCGTCCTTGTTCTTTATGAGGCATAGAAGAGAGAATGGTCAGCAGCATAGAAGAAAGAATGGTCAGCAACAAAACAAACAGTGGTGAGATGGATTAGAGCCACGATCTGTCTGGCTCATATTTCAGAGGGAACTTCAGTTCGAGATGATATTACACAACCGCCATTTTAGTGAAGACTGCACTAATTATGTGGCACCGCCATTTTGGATGAGATAAAAGTATAATAAGTAGTTATAAGTACCCTTTTAATGAGTATTATCAGCCACCATTTTAGTGAAAACAATTTGGAACAACACCATCTTGTAAAAGATCACAAATATTTTAAGAATAGATCTACTGTAAATTAAAAAGGATAAAAGCCATTTTAATCAAATACCACTGGTCCAAGTAAAATCACCAGTGTACAGCTCATAACACTTAATATAGAATACAATACAGATGGGAGAAGGTCTTGGAGCTTGTGATGGATATAAACAATTATTCACCTAGAAATTTGTATATAGATAAAAAGTTTTTCCGTGTCCACCTTGATCCAAATAATTTTTTCCCTTTTTATCTTCAGAATTTACTCTCACATGACATGTAAAAAATATAATTCTATCATAGTGTAGTATGTGATCACTGTGTGACAGTGTTGATCTCTGATAGGTTTTGTAAATCAGAATCTCCAAGTGTTTTATTAAATGGATCCGAGAAACGACATATAAATCACAATTTTAATTAATATCACCAGAGGAGTATAATTCTAAATTTCCTCTTCTGTGAAATAAATCTTATCCGTCTTTACAATCAATACAAGGTTGGTATCGCAACGATCTAAAGGTAATATAATCACTCTATGAATATGAATCTCTTGTTAGTTCTTTCAGCACAATCCAAAATAGGTGTAGCCCAAAAAATCACCCGGATGTGGTTTATTTATCAGATGTTTAATACACCCATTAGCCTTCCTGGGTAATGTAATTAGCGGGAATAAAGGCATACAATATGATGGATAATAATATAATTAGTGTAGCAATCTATCTGAGCAGTAGGCTGCCGGCTTGAAGTTTATATTTTCGGCATGTACTTGTAATCTAATGTTCCACAGTCCACCAAATAATGTTACGTCTAATAAGCACAGTCCAGGTTAGCAAATACAAAATTGCAAATAAATACCGTTTGGACAAAACATCGTCACTTTCCTGGTGTAATGCAGCCTCCACAGTCTTTTTGTACCATACCCATTACCAACTTAATGGGTATGGTAAAGCCTTACAAAGTTTTATATATAGATCGATATATAGATAAAGGCATATTTATATTCCACGATAGGAAAGTCACCTGCACAAGGATAAACAAAGTCATTACAAAATGAACTTTCATATTACTGACACAACAAAGCTGTATAAAGGGGTTAATCTCCACTCATTAAATCTGACATTAATAATCTGTTATTTTATTGTTTTGTGGGTTATTTAGGGTGAAGAGCTGACTGATGGTAAAGTAGAAGATATAAAGGGAGAAGAAGAGACGTATGTGAGGGGTGATCAGCAGTGTAAGGAGGAGAAAATCCCTACAGATATCAGCACAGGTGAGTAATAAGAACTAAATGCAGAAATCTCCTATATTCTCCATGTTCAGTCACTACAACAATCTCTTGTTCTACACCCTCCTCTGTCAGCACAAACTAATGAGGAAACAGATCTGCCCAGTGGGGGAGTCAGGAACCATTAGCCTGTATTAGACCTCTGCTCTCCTCCTACTTTAGTGCTATGGATTGAGATTCAAATAAATAATATACAATGACATGAAACAGAAGATAAAGATGGATTTGCCCAAATAACCTTACATTCTAATAGGTGTGTGAAATTAATAATGAGGTGAAATAACAATTGCAGCTTACATTGGGGTATAAGTGTGGGGCTAATGTAAGGCAGAAGCATTATTTAATTGTAATTTAACTGTGAGCCATCAGCCAAGAGGTCTGACCAGTCTCCTCCCACACACTCCCTGGTGTTTCCTATATATCAAAGTTCAGGGTGTTTGAGTCTTTATTTACAGATCCCTGACCTGCCATAGTGATAGTTAGTCATTGATCAGTGGCAACACAGTGTTCTGCAGAGCCGGACAGTAGGGTAAGCAGGGCCTACACAATACAGGGATGTACAGGGCAGACAAAATAAATAGACATGAAAACACAGGATAGGTGCTCAGGAGAGAGGGCCCTGCTCCTGAGAGCTTAGATGCTCTCCTTCCTCTTGTGTTCTATCCCACCCTCTCTTGTCCACCATTGAGTCATTCTCTTACCCTACGTCATGGCAGACTTATCAAAAACGATGATTAGATGAAGAGCAAAAATAAAGATTTAGATTTTCTACCATACATGATAGGATGCTGGACACACCGCTGATTATAGTCACAGTTATGTCTCTACGCCCCTCAGCAGGTCAACAGGTTTGAATGTTCTTTGGTCAGAAAATTGATCTTATGTTAAGTAAGCAACTTATGTGACGGAATGTACTTTCCTGAGCAAAGCTAGGTTCATGCAAGTCAGTAATAAGCATTTAATGAGAACAGCTAAACACAGGGACTTTGCCGTAAACTGGTCAGTTGCAATATGTGAAACTAACAATCCCTGTTTTTTATATAGAAATGTTTGGTGAGTGTAGAGTGTCCATGTTTTTTTGATTATACAATGTGGTAGTCCCCTCTTGCACCCCACTTTTTAATCGGCATCCTTTTTTTTTGTTTTTTTGTTTTTTTTCCCCTCAATCCACCCAGTTTTCTTATCATTAAAACAACACACTGCAGCACCATGATGGGTGGGACAGGTAGTGGCCCTAGTTGTCCACCATAAAAAAGCATAAGGTTTGGTGAGGTCTTCCTCCTGGGGAAGTGGCTAGAATAATCAGGGGGTAAAGTCTATTCCATTGTAATTTAACTTTTATCTCTTGTCTGCAAAACATACATTTAATTATCGTCCGGACAAACTTAACACATAACTAATATAATATCTAAAGCAGAGATTATTATTATTAATTTTTATTTATAGGGCGCCACTAGGTATCCGTAGCGCCGTACAGGGACAGACAGAAACACGATACAGGGTGAGACAGCACAGTACAGTTAACAGAAATCACAGTAACTCAGAAGCTCAATGAACAGCTAGATTAGAGGTGAGAGCCCCCAGCGGGGTAGAGACAGGGGCCGGAGGACCTCGCGGAGGAGACAAGGAGCTGGAGAGCAGAGTTAAGGTGGTGGAGAACAGAAGGAGAGGAGGCCCTGCTCGAAGGAGCGTACAATCTAAGGGGAGGGTAGGACGGACAGAGACACAATGGTAGGAGGAGGGAATGGGGATGACGGAGGCAGGGACGGAGGGGGGGGGGAGAGGAGAATGAAAAGGAGGGAAGTAGGAGGGGGACAGGAGAGGGAGGGGGGTAGGGGGAGACTGGTAGGAGGTCAATGGGTGGGGGACTGAAGGGCTTTAAGGAAGAGGTGGGTTTTTAAGGCCCGTTTGAAAAATATAGATTAAAAAATATATTGCATTAATCCTGTGATCATCGAACCTATACCTGTTGTTCCCACCCAGCAAATAGGCTCCCGTCCCTTCCAACCTATTGATCTAGTCTCCCTGTAGTTTCGACACCTTATCTATATGTAATCTAAGAACTATCCAGGACAATTGAATGCCCACTTCAGTGTGCCTTTCATTAACAGTTAAGTCAATTTGTCTTAAGGCTGTTTTTCCTGTTTCTTCATGTGAGTGCTATCAAAACTCACCTGAAGCAAATGTATGTTGGTACTTCATTGTTCTTCACGGATCAAGGGCCTTCTGGTGGGGGTGTGACTATGCAACCACTATAATTCACTCTACAGCAAGACCTGCCGCTCTGCTTTGGAGACTTAGAAGAGCGAACGGGGAACCTGCGTGTAATCCACAGGACCACTCTGCCACGGACACAACCCCTGGAGGTCTTCAGTTGCCTATCATTTTGCAGCACGTACTTCTACCCAGAGCACGTTCACTGACGATTGTATGCCTGAGTCTAATCTCCAGGTTTATGTTCTCTCATTCACACAACTGAAGTTGCCCAGTAACCATACCGGCCACAGCTGAATACTTGGCATAACAGTGCTGTTGTGGCCCGTACCCCACTAAGGGCCACAACACTGCACACCTCCAGTGGTGATCAGCATCCTAATGGAAGCCTTTTGAATTAACATGTAGGACAACCGACCCGAGTAGCACCCTAAGCAACAGATTGCTAGTTGGAGTCTATCTACAGATCCTGCAGGTCCAACCAACTGTGTAGTTGGACATGGCTAGTGACAAAATTAAGTCAACTTTTTTGGCTCCTCCAATTAAATTTCAACAGAAAACTAAGTGTGCGTCAAGCTCACCATTTACGTCAAGAGGCTTTCCTCCACCGGCCCGGACCCAGGAACAAGTGGACCCTCCTCCGCGTGCTCTCCTCCCCGATTTGGGATCCGATGGAGCATAGAACGCCCCATTAACAGCTTGTACTTTACGCCGATGCTAACTGCCCTACAGGCTGATTTGACTTCTCAGCTGAAGGTGGCTATTGGCGGCCTGAAAACTGTCATTTCTGAGCTTGGAGATCGCACGGACCATCTGGAGACAAAGATGGGGGAACTGGTTGCCTCCCATAGCGACCCTCTTTCCTCACACAATTCTCTTCAGAGTGAAGTTAACTTTCTGAAAGACAAAGTTGCAGACCTAGACTATTGCTCCCGAAGTAACAATTTCAAGATTAGAGGCATTCCGGAATCTGTCTCAAATACAGATATACAAGACTATGTTGTTCCACTGTTCAAGAAACTACTACCTCTCTGTGTACATTAAGGGCCTACTTATTGACCGTATACACCGCCTTCCAAGTCCTCTCTCTGTGCCAGGGAATGTCCCGAGAGACAATCTCCCCCGAGTACATTTTTTCCACATCAAGGAGGCCATACTTCAAGCGGCACGGGATCCGAGAAATGCAGGAGTGCTTAACGACCTGCAACTATTTCAAGACCTCTCCCCAACATCAACCAAAGACAAGTTCTCCACCCAATCACAACAGCATTGCGGGCAAATGACATATCCTACAGATGGGGCTTTCCGGTTAAGCTGCTGGTTCGACATGAAGACTCCATTTATCTCGTCCCTTGAAGCCGGCACTAAACTCTTAGAGGAATGGCACATACCTCTTCCTCCTAGACCTGCTGCAAGCAAGCCACCTGCTCAACCAGAATGGGCTCATGTTACTAAAGACTGAGGTTCACTGTTTTTGCTGAAGTCTATACAGCTTCTACCTCTAAGGTAGAAGTATAACTACTAGTAGTGTTAATGTTTGATGTATTACGTCCTAGGTTTTTGACATTCAAACCATGCTATGTTGCAATAGGCATACTTACAGGAGACGGAATGTCTGTATGTATCCAGTATTAGGGCTGCCAAGGCGCACTGCGCCTGCCCTTGGGGGACTGACCCCTCCCGTGGGCCGCTGCCATGATACCTTTCTGGACGTTTCGTAGCTTTGCAGGAGTTGGGGTGCCGCGCAAGGGGCCCTGGAGCCCCTGATGGATGCGCACTTCCCCCCCCTCACTGCTCACATTGTACTGACATACTACTGTAACCTGCAATATTTTAGTTTGATCACTTGTTAAATTGTTGCTCTATTGTTTCCCCCTCCTCCCCTTTTCCAGGTGCTCCGTGGGTGGGATCTTGCTCCACCACCCCTCTACATGATACCCAGTTTGCCACACACTTCCCTCTGTGACAAATCCTCTGACCCCGTTCCTCGGGTCAGTTTAGTTTTTTGGTTTTTTTTTTCCTCTTCTCCTCGTAAAATTTCCTCCCTGGACATTGACAGAACTGCAGGTTTTACTTTCTGTTAAATTAATGAAGCACTGTGACGGATACACAGAAGTTTGCGCCTTTGTCCCCCTTTCTTTCTACCTCTAAGTATCAGGTGGTGTGTTTTGCAAGAACTGACAAGTTTGCTATGTCTATGGCGATGACAATAGTGGAGACAGACTTCAACAGAGGTACCTCACAGTGTGTACACCAGGGGCGTGGTCAATAAACCCCACTGTGCTCGGAAAATTGATGTGATAGAAGTTAGCAATCCCATAACCTTTTTCTTCAAGCTCTCCGGGCCATTCTTCTTTAATACCATACTGCATCACACATGTAGGATAGCGCTACAGAGTTAGTTAGTGCCTTGCCTTAAAAATACACTAAGTCATGTTATTATGTATCTAGTAATCTTTATATTATACAAGCAACATAATTGCACACCGTCTCACAGTGTAATCATTCACACTCAGCATTGTAGCTGGAATCCCAGTAGTCTACCACAGGTCAAATTAATAACAAAAATTCTGTCAGTTTGATTTTCAGAAATGTATTAAATTATGCTCACACAAGGTTGGATGGTAAAATAATAAATCTATATTTTCAAACATTCAGCTAGTCAGAAGCAAACACAGGCTCATTTTATACTTGCTCACAACATCTCCAATCTCTACAACTTATAGAAACACACTTTTTAGTTTGTTTTTCAATTTGCAGCCAGTCACTTACATATGTCTGCATTTCTTTTGTTTATCTTTCAATAACCAGTACCTCTTAAACATATTCACAGTTCTCTGACAGGGATATGAAGCCTTATATCACATCTTAAAATACTTCACAGCAATCAGACTATGTTTGTAATACATCACATTACAATTATTATTGTGGGGAACGTGGGTCTCCCACCATAGTCATGAGACAGAGCAGTTTGATAACTACATCTGGTTAGAGCAGAGCCGTAACGAGGCCGGTGCGGGCGGTGCCACCGCCCCGGGCGCAGTCCCAAGGGGGCGCAGTGGCCGCCCGCACCGACTTCTGTGTGAGGAGTGAAAAGAAAAAAAAAAATTAAACAGACCTCAGATTCAGACTGCCTGCCGCCCGGCGCATCCAAGATGGCGGCCGGCACCCGGCTCCACCCCCTTCTGAACTCTGCCCTCTGCCTCAGCGTCTGATGTCATGACGTTGCTAGGCAGCAGAGGAGCAGAGAAGCAGAGAGGAGCCAGGCAGCGACGGCTGGACAGGAGGTAAGTTTCAAAGCAGGGGAAGGGGGATGTAAGCTTCAATTATGGAGGAGATGTAAGCTGCAATTATGGAGGAGATGTAAGCTGCAATTATGGAGGAGATGTAAGCTGCAATTATGGAGGGGAGGGGGGGATGTAAGCTGCAATTATGGATGGAGACGGGGGGGGGGGGAATGTAAGCTGCAATTATGGATGGAGGCAAGGGGAGGGGGAAAGTAAGCTGCAATTATGGATGGAGGCAAGGGGGGGGGGGATGTAAGCTGAAATTATGGAGGGAGGCAGGGGGGGAATGTAAGCTGCAATTATGGAGGGGGGAGGGGATGTATGCTGCTATTAGGGAGGGGGGGAATGTGTGCTGCTATTAGGGAGGGGAGGAATGTGTGCTGCATCTTGCTATTATGGAGGGGGGGATGCTGCTATGCTTTATGAGGGATGGGGTGGTATGCTGCCATAATGTGTGAGGGAAGGGGGGTATGTATTAATATAATGTGTGATATGAGGGTAGGGAGGTTGGGTGTCTTAGTACATGGGTGGGAGTTAGGCTATTAATTTAATGGTGACGTTTAGGTGGGGGCTAATTATTTAATGGGTACTAGTTTATTTGTGAGGTGCTGGTGGGTCAATTTAATTTATTGATGGGGCTTTTTAATTTAATGGTGGGGTCTATTAATTTCAGGTGAGGTATTTATCTGTATTGCAGTCACAAGAATGTTCTCTGTATAGTATGGTGGTCATAGAAATGCTCTCTGTATAGTATGGCTGTCATAGGAATGCTCTCTGTATAGTATGGCGGTCATAGGAATGCTCTCTGTATTGTATGGTGGTCATTGGAATGCTCTCTGTAAGGTATGGCGGTCATAGGAATGCTCTCTGTATAGTATGACGGTCATAGGAATGCTCTCTGTATAGTATGACGGTCATAGGAATGCTCTCTGTATAGTATGACGGTCATAGGAATGCTCTCTGTATAGTATGGAGGTCACAGGAATGCTCTCTGTATAGTATGGAGGTCACAGGAATGCTCTCTGTATAGTATGGAGGTCATAGGAATGCTCTCTGTATAGTATGGAGGTCACAGGAATGCTCTCTGTATAGTATGGAGGTCACAGGAATGCTCTCTGTATAGTATGGCGGTCACAGGAATGCTCTCTGTATAGTATGGAGGTCACAGGAATGCTCTCTGTAAGGTATGGCGGTCACAGGAATGCTCTCTGTAAGGTATGGCGGACACTAGGAGGCTCTTTATATTGTATGTGTGTGTGTACATGTGTGTGTATATATATATATTTTTTATGTAAGTGCACATCCACATTATTTATGTAATAAATGTATTGCTATACAGCATTACACTATGTGAGTTTCTTCCTCTCCATTATCCTGAATACTACTGATTGTATGAAGCATCTGCTATTCCCATGGGGTAATAAGGCTCAACTTGATTGGTGAAGATACCGGTTATACCTACAGATAAGCTTTAAAGATCTTTTATCTGGTACGCATATTATATTGGCACGGCGCTGGTGTTCTAGAGTGGTTCCTCATTTCCTTCTTCCTGTTGATCCACTATTATTACCTGAGTGTCTATACCTATTTAGTGGTTAAGATTCTGACTTTTGGTATACCTTTCTGTATTTTTATATACAGTATTATACTATTTGGCGCCCCCTCCCATTTGTTTTGTGTTATATATATATATATATATATATATATATTATATTTAGTGTGATGGTGACAAGGGGGCACAATGATAGAGATTGCTCCATGGCACGGTGTGATAAAGGAGAAACTGTTATGGAGAGCACAGTGGGATGAAGGGGCAGTGTGATACAGATGGTACCATTACATTTATGTTTTAATTTGTTTCAGTGAGTTTTATTTCAATAACCAATTAATTTTTTTATACAGCTAGCATGTGATAGCTGCATTTAAAGTACTTTGATTCTATGGAGGCTTATTACATAAAGATCCTTACAAAGCCAGACCAAGAATAATGGAGAGGGAGGGGGTTTCAGTGCGGTCTAGAACTTGTAAAGTGCTAGCCACGCCCCCACAGTAGGTTGACCACACCCACCCGACAATTGACACTCCCACTTAGATGGGGGGCGCCGATTCCCTGTCTCGCCCAGGGCACTAAAATGGCTAGTTACGGCACTGGGTTAGAGAGTCTCATAGAACAGTTACACATTTAGCACATTCTGCTATGTTGTGGCTTAACATAAAAACAAGAAAACTTTCAAAATAACTTTAAATAAATTGATACAACATTACTTATTCCATAATCATAAAAATAAGTTCTTAATCAAGTACTGAGTCATCTAATCCTTACCCCGATGGGTCCAGTTCAAGGCAAACGCCAAAGACTGGGAACAAACCCTTCACAGTGAATGACAGGTTATAATCTTATAATGCGGCCGGGAGGGTCAGAGAACATGAATGACCGGAGTCATTAAGGAGAGCAAAGCAACAAATAAAATGAGTAAATTGGCACTTTGTCAAAACCATGTTGCATTGGTGAGGGAGGTAAATTTAAAATGTGGGGATAAAATTATAGCTTGGGTAGGGCATGTCCTAGATCAACCTTACATTTCAGTGTAAAAATAAATCTATCAAGTGTTTGTGAGCTACATGGAAAAACAGCCAGTATTTTCCTTACATGCAAAATAATAAACTAATCTCTGTACTCTTTGCATTGAGACTTGGTTTGTCCAGGATCAAATTTACTCCCTTTTTTTTTTTTTTTTTGTTACCTTGCTCTCCTTAATGACTTAGGCCCCAAATGTTCTCTATGTCACCTATTCTTACATCTTGTGCATTGTATTTTGTGTTTAGGCTCGTGATTCTAGCTTGTCTTACTGTTATGCTTCCAGTCTGTCCTTCTTTTTTTGCCTGTTTTGTCGTATGTAAACTTTGTTATATATGCTCTTCTCCCCACTGTGTGGCGCTGCAGATTTATGTGGTGCCTTATAAATAAACAATAATAAATAATAATGGGAAAAGAACACAGCTGGGTCAAAAGGAGTGAGTATCTTATGATCCACGCTGTGCATTACCACATAGACATTACCTGTGACCCTCCCCCATGGGCAGTACCATATGTGAAGTTACCCGTATTTATCTAATAATAGTAAATTACTAGGCTCTATAGCAGAATATGGGGTATATTTACTAAACTGCGGGTTTGAAAAAGTGGAGATGTTGCCTATAGCAACCAATCAGATTATATCTGTCATTCTGTAGAATGCACTAAATAAATGAAAATTAGAATCTGATTGGTTGCTATAGGCAACATCTCCACTTTTTCAAACCCGCAGTTTAGTAAATATACCTCTGTGTTAATGATGACAATATGATAACTTAATTTTTGCATATTTGATGTGTGGCTGTTTGGTATTTGTTAACCACAGAATGTGCTCTGTGGGTCACTGGTGGATGTAATAGGGAATGAAGACAAAAGATGGGCAAAAACAATCGTTGCATTTATTTCCATAGTTCTTACATTAATTACCATTGTGTCTTTTTGTTTGGCTATCAATTAAATGTTATTTTCATCATATCACAATTGTTGGAGACGATGCAACATTTCTATTAATAAGCTTGGTGTCTGGTCCCATACTCTTTCCTCACTGTTTTAAGCCCCCCCTCCTGTTACGCTACACTTACACCGTTATAGCAGCAGCACATCTGCTTAGTTTTTCATCATCACTGCTAATTGCAGCGGCATCAGAGCCTAAGGGTGACCCTTTCCTATTGTCTGAAGCCCCTGGGATTCAGCTTGATGCTACTACGTATTGTCGTGATGATGAAACACTAAGTGGATGTGCTGCTCCTATAATGGCTTCTGTGTAAAAGTGGTAGAGAGGAGGAGGAGGAGGTGATGATGGTGGACTTGCTATCAAGTACTTCTGTAGAGTTTGGAAGGTCCCTGAATGCTGTGGTGGGAACCATGGCTTTTTTTGGTTAAAGCTGACAACCACACTCTCTGATAATAATACATAAGGAATTGATCGTGGGATTTATACTCTTGTTTCACAGAATTAATGGTGAGGGTAAAATAACATTTCATAAAGCTAACCACCATTCCTTTTCCCCAACAGAACTACATAAGGATCCATCTGATCGTATTAAGGAGGAATCGATCTCATGGGAAGGAGGACATCTCACAAACACTGATGGTTATGCAGATACTCATATTAAGGAAGAAACTATATCATGTGAAGAAAGAAATTTCCCACACACTGATATTTATACACCCACAGACAATACACAATATATATCTGCTTATATTAAGGAGGAATCTGACTCACGTGAACAAGGGAATCTCCTACCTGCTGACACTTATACACCCACAGATCATACACAATATACATCTACTCTTATTGAGGTGCAAATGGAATCTTCTTTAAATGGAGAAAAATGTTTGAATAACTTCAGCCGTGCAAGCTACCAGAGAAAAAATGTTAATGATAACGTTGAAGACAAATTTTGGTCTTGTTCTGAATGTGGGAAGTGTTTTACTAGGAAAAGAAACCTTCTTGTACATCAGAGGATTCACACAGGAGAGAAACAATATTCTTGCTCTGAATGTGGGAAATCATTTACTAGTAAATCACATTGCAATACACATCAAAGAATTCACACAGGAGAAAAACCATATTCTTGCTCTGAATGTGGGAAATCATTTAATAGTAAATCAGATTGCAATAAACATCAGAAAATTCACACAGGAGAAAAACCATATTCTTGCTCTAAATGTGGGAAATGTTTTAATCAGGAAGCATACCTTGTTCAACATCAGAAAATTCACACAGGTGAGAAACCATATTCTTGCTCAGAATGTGGGAAATCATTTAATAGAAAATCACACTGTAATACACATCAAAGAATTCACACAGGAGAAAAACCATATTCTTGCTCTGAATGTGAGAAATCATTTAAAAGTAAATCAGATTGCAATAAACATAAGAAAATTCACACAGGAGAAAAACCATATTCTTGCTCTGAATGTGGGAAATGTTTTATCAGTAAATCAAAGCTTATTACACATCAGAGAAGTCACACAGGAGAAAGACCATATTCTTGTTCTGTATGTGGAAACTGCTTTACAACTAATTGGATGCTTCTTAGTCATCAGAGATATCACACCACAAGTAAGCCGTACTCTTGCTCTGAGTGTGGTAAATGTTTCCCCATTAAATCAATTCTTGTGCATCATCAGAGAATTCATACAGGAGTGAAACCATATTCTTGTTCTGATTGTGGAAAAGGTTTTAGCAATAAAGCACATTGTAATATCCATGAGAGAATTCACACAGGAGAAAAACCATATTCGTGCTCTGAATGTGGAAAATCATTTAGTAGTAAATCATGTTGCAATACACATCAGAGAATTCACACAGGAGAAAAACCATATTCTTGCTCTGAATGTTGGAAATCATTTAATACTAAATCACAATGCAATACCCATCAGAGAATTCACACGGGCGAGAAACGATATTCTTGCTCTGAATGTGAGAAGGGTTTTACTTACAAAACATCCTTAATTAAACATGAAAGAAGTCACAAAGGAGAGGCCATACATTTGCTCTGAGTTTGGGAAACGTTTTGACCAGCAAATTCACATGAGTATACTTATACTTATTTTATGAGTTTGGGAAATATTCACTCAGGAAGTCGAGTTTTGTTGCACATCAAAATGTGACAGATGGTTTACTAGTAAAGCACTTTCTTATGCATCGTAGATGTCACACTGGAGGGAAACCATCCTTTTGTTCTAAATGTGGGAAATGCTTTAAAGTATTGTTTAGTGGCAGTCAGGTGCTGATGCTTAGCAGTAGCAGTTAAGGCAGAGATTCTGCAACCACATTTGCCAGCAGGGGGGGGAGGTTCCATTGTTTTGCCTGGGTGTGAGGTATGTGGTCTATTGCTTTGCACTGCCTATGTAGCTAGCCATCTTTCAGAAGGGGCTGAGCGGCTACCTACCCTCCTCTGCCCCCTCAGGGGTAACTTGAGAACAGATGCTTAATTTTTGGTAATGTACAGCTGTGGGTCTCGGGCTGTTGTACCACCAGATAAGCCAACCTGGGCACAAGGCCTGGTGAGGTTGGTACATCTCCTGTAGAGATTTTTGGACTCCGCCTCTGCAACTAATTCATAGAAGTACCAAACCCCTGCTTCTCTTCAGTCTTTGGAGGTTCAAGACTCTAAGGAGTTCTCTCAAGAGGAAAGTGAGTTGTCTGAAGGCTCTTACCCTTGAGTTTCCACATGTCCTGATTCCAAAAGTAAGTACAAAGGACTTTGTGTAAGCCATCAGGGAGACACTAGATAGTCAGGGCAGTGGGGAATCAAGGATGCCTGTCTATATGCTATGCGGAGTTCAATGAAACATACTTTCATTCCCTCTCTTCCCCTCAGTTGGAAGACGTTTTAGGTGAGGAATGGGTTAGCCTGATTGTGAGTTCAAATCTCCCCCAGGTGTCAATCCCCTTTTTATTTTCTCGCTCGCAAAGATACAGAGGGACGAAAAGCTCTGACTTGGGTATATGCACCCGTAGCTTGCCTCTCTAAGATCACCTCCATTCTGATTTGCTACCTTATGGAATAGCATGGATAGAATACCCTTAAGTCATTTACATGGCAACAGGGGCCACCCTTATATGCTTAGTAGCTTGGGTTAGCCAGTGGATCTGTGGTTGGTGCTATTGGCGGAAGGTCTGCAGCCTGGAATACCCCAAGCGGATTTCCTCATTTGGAGCATATGCAGGAGTCTTACGAATATCTGGGAGAAGCCACCATTGATGCAGAGTCCATAAATGACTATGGAGTATTTACCCTTCCCTGGAGAGATTTTTGTTTGGTCCTGAACTGAACAGGATTATTTATCTGGCCACAGGTAGAGAGATTTCCTTTCTTACTGTTCTTGCTTTAAGCGTAGGGGCTACAGGTTTCGTACTTTTCTTTACTCGGAGAGGGCGAGGAGTCAAACCTCCAGGGAATAACCTCTGCTCCTTGTGGAGTTCGACATAAGTAAACCTGTTTAGGCAGCCAAGTGTCAAAGCCCCAAACCTGCTGATAGCATGTCGACCAGATTACCTACTTGGGGGCTATAGTGGTGGATCCAGTCTCCTTTTATTAAAGGTGTGTTCCCACCACATATGCCTGGTTGTAAGGAACAGGAGTAATGGTTTTAGTCCCACAAAAGCAAGAGATATTGGATTTTTTTCCTTTTATCTCTTCCCATTCTAGACCTGTTATCCCTGGATATCCAACTTCGGATGGGCAAGTTCAGGATGGAGTCTTGGAGGACTCTAATCTTCAGCAGGGAGCAGGTTCATGGTGTTCTTGGACAGCAGGAATATGTACCTACATATCTTGGTGGAAGGAACACCAGTGCAAACCCAGATTCGCTGTGTGGTCCCATTTTTTTTAGTGTCGGCTATATATTTCGACTAGTCTTCCATGTCAAGGGTGTTGCCAGGGTGGTGCCTATCATGCCTACCAAGAAGATCTGCAGATCAAGGTGGGGCATCCTCCTAAGTTGTGGCAGGATCATGTTCAGGAGATGGCCCAGACCTTCGAATCTCAAACCAGCACAGGGTGGTCTTGACAGATGAACAAATTTCTCCTAGAGGGGGCTCATGAAGACCCTGTTTGATCAGACTGGTGTCTGTTTACTTTTGCTTAAAAGTCCTATGCCCAGATGGTCTTCTCCTTTAAGACGATGCACTTTGTATTTATGCACTCGAGGGAGTTTCAGAATGAGCTTATAGATCGAATTTCATCATCAGCTGAGCAAGTCATCTGACTGTCTAAGGCCGCGCTCATCTGTTGGCTGAAGGGTGACTCCCTTATTAAGGGGGCGCCTTTTCTACTTGGGATATGAACTATTGCCTATGGAAGTCAGTCTTGGAGACTGCCACTATTCATAGCACCTCCAGGGTCTTGGGACATCAGGGTATTCCGATATTTCAGATTTTCAATGCCCATGTCAGAGCACATCGTTCTGGTGAGGAAAGGCTGGTGAAATGCAATCAGACTATGACATTGCAGTGACATACCTCAATCATGAGGAATAACCAAAAGTGTCCTGTCCATGAGGAACCTGTGGGATCTTGCAATGAGCGTAACCTTCTATCCATTGTGGTACTCACTGTAGGGGTGGAATACTGGAATGCAGTTATTCTCTTGGACATTTTCATCAAGGCTGATGGTCTGTTGTGGCATCTGACTACAGGACCAGACCTGCTAGTTTAGATTTCTTTCTACTCCAGAGGGTCTTGGCTGGCTGGCTCACGGTTGCTGTGGTTCAGATCCAGCTCTGGGTTAGGATCCTGGTTTTGGCAAGGAATTAACTCAGGATGTGAAAGATGTATACCTCCTGGTGCAAAAAAAATTTGTTTCCTATCTTTTCTTTTTCTTTTTTATTTTTTTTATCAGTTTGGCCTGTTTACTTCTCTTCTTGGGAATCTGGTGCCCACACATTATGCTGTTTGTTCATTTCTTAATTTCCTTTTTATGGGTTTTTGTTCAAGTTTGTTGTTCTCTCCTCTCCCTTTTGTGCTGTAGTCCTAGTTCTTGGTTCTGTCCTCAGGGCTTTGTTAGAAAAAAATCTAAAATGTCCAGCTGGCCACCGGGGTAAAGAGGAGGAGGAGGTGATTTTGTTTTGGCTGTAAAGTTTTGCCTGCAAATTTAAAAGTGCCCAGGCTCCTGTTACTGCACTCTATAAGCCCAGAATATCCAGTGTTCCCCATTTAAGGATTAAATACATTAAGTACAAAAATCACATTTTACTACTTGTCCATATAGCAAATTTGGACCCAACTGTCACCTATACCACTCAACTGGATCCCTTTATTGTCAAAACCATATGCTTTGGTTGTGCTTCCCATTTTGGCCACTGCTGTGAACTTAACCAAAAACTCAGTCCTCCATGTACTCATTGTAAGTTTACTACAGTGAAAGCATTTCAATAAATGCCCTCTCAACTGTTTTATGCTGATCTTTCTTATGCCCACAAAACAACTTTGTGAATCTTTAACAGATACTTATATACCTCTATTAAACTATATGGGCCTGAGTCTTTAAGGAAACCATGGAAAAGGAGTAAATTTGCACCTTAACAAATCCATGTTGCATTGAAGGGGGAGATACATTTAAAATGTGGGGACAGATTTATAGTTGGCATAGTACGTGCCCTAGATCAACTTAATTTCATTATAAAAATAAAGCTATCAAATATTTGTGTGCTACATGAACAAGCAGCCAGTATTTTCCTTATGTGCAAAATAATTAACTAATTTGTACCCTTTGCATTGTAACATGGTTTGTCCAGGAGCAAATTTACTCTTTTTTTTTTGCTTTGCTCTCATATGAGATTTAATCTGCATAAAACCTGATCAATCAATAAAGAGAGTATGAATAAACACATTTGTAATTTACTTACACATCATAATTCATGCAGGTGATAAACCTAGTTGTTATACACTTGTGCAGAATGTGGGAAATGTTTTACTTGTAGGTCCGTTGTTTTTAGACATCAGACATTCCACATAGGAGAGAACGAAATTTATGCTCCTAATGAGTTCTGTGAACAAATGCAAACTATGTACATATGACAAAATCCAAAGGTAGACAACATATCTGTTATTATAGAGATATAGCTTAATGTCAAAGTTTTGCTCTGCCAAATATTGATACCTTAAATAAAACTTTACATGTAAGTTCATTCAGCTGCTATTCTTGATCTCATTTACTTGTGAGTAAAGTAACTCATGGTATCAGTGTATATGATAAATGCTGTATACATTTGGTTGTACCAAAACTTCTTGGAACGTTCTCTATCTTTGTGCAGCATAGGGGGACACAGCATTGTGAATCTGACAGTATAAAATGTGAAGTGGAGGGCATATAGGGACTGATTTTAGAATTGAAATAAAGTGTATTTGTACATTGTAAAGAAGCGTCTTGGTGCAAAATTGATGCACTGTGCATAACTTGCGTCATATTTTGCTTGTATCTTACACTTACGGCCCCTAGCACTTGAAGAGGTGGTTTAGGTGCATTAACGTGCAAGTGCAGAACAGTAAGGATGTGGAGCCACAAACGAAGCACGCCCTTTGTAGAACTTGACATTCATTAGATATGAAATGTACATTTTGCACTTACATGACCAAATGCAAGTTATGATTTTGAAGATGGTTGACGCATCTTTGCTCCAGATGCTTCAATACAATTTAAAATACAGCCGTGGACACGCAAGTATGCATGTGTTGTGTGTCTAAGTTCATATGCCAACAGGTCACTCCTCCTGGCTTGTGAACTCTGCCCTCTGTCCTCGCAGCATCTGATGTATTGATGCTGCTAGTGGACTTAGGGGAGCTGAGAAGAGACAGGAGTTACAGCGCAGCGGCGGCTGGACTGGGAAGGTAGAAGAGGACTGTTTTCAGACAGCAGAATACAGAAGTATATACGAGGACCTTAGCATCCATTCCAGCTGCTGGAATGGGGCTCTGAACACCTTAGCCATCCATTATGCCTGTCAGAATGGAGCTCAGAGGACCTTAATTTTCCATTCCGGCTGCCAGAATGGGGCTCTAAACACCTTAGTAATTCACTCCTGCTGTCAGAATTGGGTTCTCAGTATCTTAGACAATTATTCCAGCTAGCGGATTTGATGTCTCAATATCTTAGTCATTCGTTCCAGGTGCCGGAATGGATGTCCGAGTACCTTAGTCATCTATTCCAGCTAGCAGAATTGGGCTCTAAGTATCTTAGAGAACTATTCCAAGTGTCAGAATGGGGCTCAGAGTACCTATACCTAACCATCCATTCTGGGTGCCAGAATGGGGCTCTGAGTACCTTAGCCATCCATTCAGGGTGCCGGAATAAGGTTTTGTTTATATTAATCATCCATTCTGGGTGCTGGAATGGATGGATAAGGTACTCAGAACCACATTCCGGCACACCGACTAGATAGCTTTGGAGCTCTGAGACCCATTCCAGCACCCAGAATGGATAGCTATAGTCCTGACAGACCCATGTATGTCATTCTCTGAAACATAGAATTTAACAGTAGATAAGAACCGCTTATCTAGTCTGCCCATCTTTTTATTAACCTATGGTACCTTAAACCCCATTTGAGCCTTTATTCTCTATAAAGATAATCTTATGTTTAAACAGCTCTACTGTATTAGCCTCTACCCCCTCTGATGGGAGG